>NC_041732.1:109217993-109937493 GCF_004115215.2 Ornithorhynchus anatinus | reverse complement strand
TCTAAGTTCCTTGTGGGCAGGGATCAGGCCTACCAACTCTCTTGTTTTGTACTCTCCCAAGCACTAAGTAAAGTGCTCTGAACACAGTAAGTCCTTAAAAAATACCATTGATTAATTGATAGTTCATAAGTCTAAGTCTCTTAAATTACATTGCTTTTTCTCTCATTAATTATTACTTGAAAACTTTTCATTGGCTCTTTGTTGAGCTCCTAGAATTATTGACAAGAGAAAACCTCAAAGAAATACAAAGCAATGTTGTAATTCTTGTTTCCATAACAGCTTGTGATGTCAAAAATGTGGCAAAGATTTTTCTCATATAAAGCTGAATATTCTCTAGAAGAAAGTGTTATTTCTAACACATTTCATCCCAATTACCAGTCAGTGTAACAACAGTGTTCATACATTAGAAAACTCATTTCCAAAACAAACTGGTTGTTGTTCCAGCTTCAGTCTTTAGACACATTTGGTTAACCTACCCCTATAGACTTGGTAGTCTGTAGGATTATTTCCTTAGAGATGCTTCTTGCCCGAGGCACTTGTTGACTGCACTTGTTGGGCTTGTCCAAGGTCACACAGCAATTAAGTGATGAGCCAGATTTGAAACCAGATCCTCTGATTCCCACATCCATGCTCTTTCCATTAGACCATAGTACTTCTCAGTGGCTTCAAACCTACTGCAAATGAAGAATCACTGTAATCATAAGATGTCGCTGCACCTCACGACTCAGGCGAAAGTGAGGCTTTCAGGAGCCAGCTTTGTAATTCGTCGATCAAGATTGAAGAAATTTGTACCACAGATGGGGTCATGCCGGGGTGGAGGAGGATATGCAGATGGCCATGAAATGTTGAAGACTTTATAGATCTCCAAATCTGACATCACAGCACTTTCAAAGAGTGAAGACAGTTCTGGGCTCATCAGAGACAAGGAGAAAATCCTCAAGAGCTGGCAATAATATTTCAATATTCTCAATAAATCATCTGTTGTTATTATTTTGGTATTTCTTAAGCATTTACTATGTGTCCAGGACTGTTCTAAGCACTGGGATAGATATAGGCTAATCAGGTCTGACACAGTCCCTGTTCCACTTTGAGTTTACGGCCTAAGTAGGAGGGAGAGCAGGCATAAAAGTTCCATTTACAGATGAGGAAGCTGAGTCCCACAGAAATTAAGCAACTTGCCCAAGGTCACACAGCAGGCAACTGGCAGAGCTAGGGTTAGAATCCAGGTCCACTGACTCCCAGGCCTGTGTTTTATCCACTAGGCCACACTGTTCCTCATCAACTGTGGAAGATGAGGCCTTTCAAAACATAGATAACCTTCCACCATACAAAGACACAACACTAGCCACAACTATTGAGCAAGTCATCACAGAAATCAGAACTATGGAAAAATAATATGGGCCTGGACCTTAGGGCAAACCGTGGCGATTCTACAAACATGGAGGGGATACCACATTGTCCCCTACTAACATCCTTATACAAACTCTAGGGAAGTGCCACAGGATCTCAAAAATGCCACCAATCAATCAATTACATTTTATAGAGTGCTTGCTGTGTGTAGAGCACCGTACTAAGCGCTTGGGAGGTTACAATATAAAGGAGTTGGCAGACATGGTCACTGCCCACAAGGAGCTTACACTCCAGAGAGTGTAAGCCATCATCAAGAAGAAGGGTGAAAGATCAGATTACAGAAATTATTGAAGTATCTCATTACTCTGCATTACTGGCAAGATTGTAGCCTAAGAACTCCTGGATCAGCTACTTAAGAATGCCATTGACAGAAAGCTCCCAGAATCACAGTGTTACTTCAGATCACAGCATGAGACAGCAGACATAATCTCTGCAGCACATCAGATACAGGAAAAAGTGCAGGGTCACAAACATTGAAGTCCAAGGACAAAGTCAATTTCCTAGCCCACCTCCAGCTGTGCTAGATGGACATGAAAGGAGAATGTGTGACAGCAGGGTACCCAAGCAACTGCTGGCGGTGAAGCTGGAATTGGGAAATTGAAAGGGAGGAGCACAGAAGAAACATTTTAAAGATGTGATAATAGCAACCCAAGCACAAGAGTGAACGAAGAAAAACTGTGGCAGTCACCCAAGGCTGCTGGATCTATACAAGATGTGTACAAGTTCCATGGAAGGACTGAGTGCAAGGGAATTAACTTGGCAGAGAAGGTGGAGTTGAGAACATGGATTGGTGCATCAAAAAAGGGGAGTTTGGGTAGGGAGAGTGGAGGGGATCAAGAAGTCAGAGGGATGTGGGAGATAGGACAGCTTTTCAGGAAGAGAGCATGTGAGAGAGAAGGCAAGTGAGGAGGTTATGGTTGGAGAGTGGAATTCCAGAGTTGATGAGTTTAGAGACTGTACAATAACTAGGGGTGATAAGATGGAGCAAGCATCCAATTTGGTGAGTGGGTGAAGTGGGGTGGAGCAAGAGGGCAATGAAGCTAAGGAGTGAGAGAAAGTTGGTGGCTGGTTAGCTGTCGGAAGCATCCTCGGGGCTAGCTAAGTCCCAGAAGGTTCATGTAGGGATGGAGAAGGAGAGAGAGAAGGTGAGAATACGGCATAAAAATTACTCAGAAAATTAGGGGTGATATCTGGGTGTTGGAAATAGGGGGATGACAGCAGTTAGTAATTAAAAATCAGTGGAAGAGATGGATGTCTTGGGCTTTGAAAGAAGAGAACGTGAGTGGTGGAAGGGGTGGGATGGGCCAAGAAGCAGGTCACCTCTTCCCTCTTTTGCAGTGAGTCTGAGGAGTGGGAAGTGAGACCATCTCAAGAAAGTGATGGAGAGCATGAGAGGAGCAGTGTCATCTAGAATGTGGCACTGCCTTCTACCCTCCTTAAATCGCCCCTCTTTGGACTGAGTCAGAGAGGTGTGGGACCACAGAACCCTGTCCCCTGGAAGTGGACTATCACAGCTGTGAACCCACTAGAATTCACACGATCCAAAAGAGACTTCTTGGAGGAAGGGATTTATAACCAAAGCAATTTCTGAGACTGTGAACCCTGGCCTATGAGAGAGCCTTCCTAGAAAGGAACTCTGCATCAGCAAACCATTCTGTCCTTTAATCTTCCCTCTCCTCCTATTGCTACCCTTGCCCTTGGCTTCCAGGGAAGAAAAGTTTGGAAGTCGCTGATGTCAAGAAGAAATAACTACCAGGAAACAGGTTGTGTGATGTGCCTTAAATAATATGTGTTGCTCCAATTAAAATTCATGTTTCAGAATAGAACAGAGAATTTTATAAGATGGAAACACTAAGCAGAGAAGCAATAATGCCAGGAAGGGTGCCGTGAGGGATAAACCTTGCCAGGGCAAGGTGGGGAAAAGTGCTACTTTGGGCTTCCTACTTCTCTTCCAAGTTTTGCAGGGTGAAGGGGCAACCTGAACCTTTTCCCAAGAAGGCCACTTTGCAGAGATGAGTAGCAAACATGCAGTTTTTGCAGGAGCTAACCCTTGAGTAAGGGGCCAGACATTCCAGGACTACCTTAGCTGTATTCATTCGTTCATTCAATAGTATTTATTGAGCGCTTACTATGTGCAGAGCACTGTACTAAGCGCTTGGAATGTACAAGTCGGCAACAGATAGAGACAGTCCCTGCTCTTTGATGGGCTTACAGTCTAATCGGGGGAGACAGGCAGACAAGAACAATGGCAATAAATAGAGTCAAGGGGACGAACATCTCATAAAAACAGTGGCAACTAAATAGAATCAGGGTGATGTACATCTCATTAAACAAAATAAACAAAATAAATAGGGTGATAGAGATATATACAGTTGAGCAGATGAGTACAGTGCTGAGGGGGTGGGACGGAAGAGGGGAAGGAGGGGAGGAAAAGGGGAGAGAAGAGGGTTTAGCTGCAGAGAGGTGAAGGGGGGTAGAGGGAGCAGAGGGAAAGACATTTACTGAGTGCCCTCTGGGTACCATGCACTGAGATAAGCACTCTTGTCATCTTGCTCTACCATTCCCCGTCAGCCTCCACCTTGGGGGCAACAGTGCCTGGGCAAAGAAAGGGGAATGGGGAGGGTGACAATTATTCCATTCTCATAAAATGGCCCTGGACAGGCCCACTTTCATAAGAGAAAGTCTTCATTCCTTGCAAGCTTCCTCTTTTCCAGAAAAGAGGATAATCAGGATCAGTGGGCTGTTTTCCCTTCCCAGTAAAGGAGTACACTCTTTAGGTTAATTTATTCAGTCACTTGTATTCATTGAGCGCTTACCGAGCATAGAGCGCTGTACTAAGTACTTGGGAAAGTACAATAGAGACAATCCCTGCCCATAACGAGCTCACAGTAAGGGGGTGGGGGAAGAAATACATCAATACAAGTAAACAGACATCAATATAAATAAAGTTACAGATATATACATAAACGCTGTGGGGTGGGAGGGAGAGAAGAGCAAAGGGAGCAAGTCAGGGTGAGGTGGAAGGGAGTGAGAGATAAGGAAAAGTGGGTTTTAGTCTGGGAAGGCCACTTGGAGGAGATGTGCCTGCAGTAAGGCTTTGAAGGGGAGAGAGCAATTATCTGGCAGATTTGAGGAGGGAGGGGATTTCAGGCCAGAGGTAGGATGTGCGATAGAGGTAGAGAAGCAGTGTGGCTCAGTGGAAAGAGTCTGGGCTTCAGAATCAGAGGTCATGAGTTCGAATCCCACATCTGCCACCTGTCACCTGTGTGACTCTGGGCAAGTCACTTAACTTCTCTGTGCCTCAGTTACCTCATCTGTCAAATGGGGATTAACTGTGAGTCTCACGTGGGACAACCTGATTACCCTATATCTACCCCAGTGCTTAGAACAGTGCTCTGCACGTAGTAAGTGCTTAACAAATACCAACATTATTATTATTATGTGGGCCACGGGTCAGCAGTGAAACAGATGAGAACGGGGCACAGGGAGAAAGCACCAGAGGAAATAAGTGTATGGACTGGGTTGTAGAAGGGGAGAAGTGAGGTGAGGTAAGAAGGGGCAAGGTGATGGAGAGCTTTAAAGCCAACATGTTAGAGCAGAACTGAGCATATGTGCTTTCAGTTCCCTGGGAAATGACATGTTAGCCCCAGTTACAGAAGAAATCACTGAGGCCAAAACAGAGAGAATGTTGCAGATGAAAGGGTTTCTCAGGCCTCTCATTCCAACGTCAGCATCCATTAGACCGTCTATCTTACTATTGGAATGAGACAGAATTCTCGAATAAAGGTATGAACCAGGGCACTTATCTGCCAAGTGGAGACACTGCCCCACTCTCGACCAAAGCTCACTGAGGGCAGGGGATGTATTGGTTTACTGTTGTATTGTACTCTCTCAAACATTTAGCACAGTGGTCTGCACACAGTAAGCACTCCATAAATGTGACTGAATCAACTGAATGAATTAACTAGAGACACTGTCCAACTCCCAACCAAAGTGGAAATGCTGCCCAATTCTAACCAAAGTGAAGACACTATCCCCGATTAGATCGTAAGCCCGTCAATGGACAGGGATTGTCTCTTTCTGTTGCCGAATTGTACATTCCAAGTGCTTAGTATAGTGCCCTGCACATAGTAAGCGCTCAATAAATACTATTGAATAAATGAATGAATGAATGATCTCTAACCAAAGTGGAAACACTGCCCAATTCCAAACCAAAGTGGAGACAGTGTTCAATTACCAACCAAAGTAGACACACTACACAATCCCAAACCAAAGTTAAGATACTTCCCAATTTCAAATCAAAGTGGAGACCCTGGAAGCAGCATGACTTAGTGGATGGAGCACAGGCCTGGGAGTCAGAAGGACCTGGGTCCTAATCTTGATTTCACCACATGTCTGCCTTGTGACTTTGGGAAGACACAACTTCTCTGGGCCTCAGTTACCTCACCTGTAAAATGGGGATTAAGAGTTTGAGCCCCATGTGTGACAGGGACTGTGTCCAACCTGATTAACTTGTATGTACCCCAGCACCTAGAACAGTGCTTGGCACAGTGTAAGCACTTAAGTATCATATCATTTATCATGAGTAGTAAAGAGGACACACTGCCCAAGTCCAAACCAAAATGGAGACACTTCCCTGTTGCAAACGAATGAGAAAACATTACCTCGGTCCAAACTTGACTGGGCACTCTGCCAAATTCCAAATCAAAATGGAGACACTGCCCTATTACAAACCAAAGTAGAGACACTGCACAATTCCAAGCCAAATTGAAGACACTAACCAATTTGAAATCAATAAGAAGATGCTACCCGATTCCAAATGGATCACTCCCCGCTTCCCTACTGAAGTGGAGTCACTGCCCAATTCCAAACCAAAGTGGCTGCTAGAAGTTGGCCATGAATTTAAGAAAATATTCCTTGTGGGGAAAAAGGCTAACTACTCTTTGGGAGGTTATTTCACAAAAAAAAAAAAAAGCTGAATCTATGCGTTGAGAATATAGCTGGTCACCTTGCCTATGCCAGCATCTTCTCTGACATGAAGAATCGGTCAAAATGAAATGGGCTCTGAGGAATCTCAGAAAAGTGATTCTCTGCCTAATTCTCAGGATTCTGGTTGTCCCAGGGAAAAGCTGGAAATATTAAAGCCCCATCAGGAGAGTCTGCATTGGCCCACAGTATCTCCCAAAGAGCTGCACTCGTTTTTTGAATTCTTAGCATTGACCAAATTGCATCCTCCTTTTAGACAAATCTCTCATTGCTCTTACAGTTTGCTGTTAGCCAAATCTTATGTAGTAGTCAAGAAAATTACTGAGCATTTGTGGGTCTGTGCAGGTGAAAAACACCCATTTAAAAAAAAAATTCTGAATCTCGTGTGTTCTTTAATGAAATAAATTCCTGCTTCATTTTCAATCCAGCCAAAAAGGAATCGGCAATCTGAAAGTTTTGTTTAATTCCAGAACTGGATTGATTTCAGCAGGCATTGCCCCCTCCAATCATCTGTCACCTTGAAAGTGAAGAAGTCAGAAACACCTGTATTTCCCACTTTAGAAAGCAGGACACAAAAACAGTCTGAAAGCCAAGACTGAGGAACATCGATCAGTCATTTGTGTTTACTGAGTGCTTACTATGTGCAAGCACTGTACCAAGGACTTGGGAAGGACTGCTCTCTCCTAATAATAATAATAATAATTATTATGGTATTTGTTAAGTGCTTACTATGTGCCAGGCACTGGGGTGGATACAAGCAAATTGGATTGGACAAATTCCCTGTCCCTCATAGCGCTCACTGTTTTAATCCCCATTCTACAGATGAGGTAACTGAGGCACAGAGGAATGTAGTGACTTGCCCAAGACCACACAGCAGACAAGTGGCAGAGCCAGGATTAGCATTGTTCCTCTACCTCTCTTACTTTTTCACTTTCATTCTGGTGTTTTAATATCTCCCAATCATCTGAAATGTATTTATTGTTTCAGTATGACTGTATGTATACAGTCTTGTTTCTCTAGGCTATAAGCTCCTTGTGGGCAGGAAACACATCTACCAACTCTGTTGTATTCTCCCAAGTGCTTAGTACAGTGCTCTGCACACAGTAAGCACTCTATAATTAAGACTGATTGATTATGTGTTTGTCCCTTCCTCACCTAGATTGTGAGCACAGTGTGGGAGAGGGAGGTGTCTGAATTGTTTATCTTGTATACGCCCCCTGCACTTAGCCCAGTACCTGGCACGTAAGTGAGAGAGTAATGCAGATTAGCACTGAGTCATAGAAAGTAAAGAAGACCACAAATCAGAAACAAAAAGATCAAGTAGGCAGGAGAGAAGTTTTGAAGAACAAATTAGAGATGTGTACAGAAATTCAAGAAGCTGGGAAATAATTCCAGAAATATGAGAAAGTTCATTAACATTCCTCTGGATGGGTCTTACCAGAGGGCCTAGAAAAGAGAGATAAGTCTAAGGAGAAAGCACGAAAGGGTACTTGAACCACATGATGCAAGAAGTTGAATCTTGGCAGGAGAGAAGGAAGTGATGGATGGGAGACTTGTGCCCAAGAAGATTTTAGAATGGGGCTTGATGGAATAAGCAGAATCATGGATTCAACTGAGAATTGGTGATCTCACTGTTTGTAATGTGAAACTATAAACCGTGCCTCCCCCTCCCAGCTTTCAGTAAGATTAGTTGCATCTTTTCTAACCGGGCTTCTGTTCCCCATCATGGACTAATGCAGGAGGGCTTCGCTCCTCGTTCCTCAGTACGCAAAATGAGAACGAGCTGCTCGGTTCCATTCCAGGACTAAGAATAATAATGTTGGTATTTGTTAAGCGCTTACTATGTGCAGAGCACTGTTCTAAGCGCTGGGGTAGATACAGGGTAATCAGGTTGTCCCACATGAGGCTCACAATCTTCATTCCCATTTTACAGATGAGGTAACTGAGGCACAGATAAGTTAAGTGACTTGCTCACAGTCACACAGCTGACAGGTGGCAGAGCCGGGATTCATACCCAAGACCTCTGGCTCCCAAGCCTGGGCTCTTTCCACTGAGCCACGCTGCTTCTCTAAGGAAGTGGGGTAATTCAAAGAGTGGGCCCTGACAGGAGGGGAGAAGGAGAAGCTCTGTACATTAAGTAGTGGCCCAGCTCAGCTCTGCAGCCTGACCATGGGCCTTTAGTCGGGTCCCCCCATCTCCCACCTCCAAGAGGCTGGGTTTCTCCCATCATCAGTTCCTCCTCCCCTCTTTTCCCCTTCCCCCCAGTTAAATAATGGTGCGGACTTTCCCAATTAATTTGTTGGGAAAGCCAGCTCATTTACTAAAAACGGTCTCCAAAAAACGCTCATCAGAAAAGAGCATATATGACAATGCTCACCGATAATTTTTTTTTTTTAAGAATGGTCTTTATTACAACGTGTCAAGCACTCTTCTATGAGCAGGGGTGGGTACAAGTTGATCAGGTCAGACACAGTCCAGCTCCCCCTTCGCATAGGGCTCCCAGTCTAAGTAGGAGGGACGACAGGTATTGAATCCCCATTTTAGAGATAATGCTGTCTGTTTCAAATTAACATTTCGTTTTCCTCTGAAGCAAAGCCTACTCCACCAGCAGTTGGAGAGAGTAGATGAGGTCACTGCCAATTTGGCACTAGCCTAAATGTGACTCAGTTTCCCTGGGGTTGTACCAATCACCTCCTTGAGATCAGTAAACAGCAGTTCCTAGTGGGGTGAGTTAATGTACAGCCTAACATATGCGCTTTGATATGGCTGGGGTCCAGGAACCTGGATGTGCATGTGGTTAGAGAGAGAGAGCAGGCGATAGAGACTTTGAACGGATGGTTCTGTGAAGGATCCCTGGCTGGGAGTCGCACCAAGCAGCTAATTTCATCTTCAATAGCTATTCTGCAATCTCCATATCTCCATGAGCACCACAATGGGTGTTCTGAATAGACCAACTTTTTACTTTCCCAAGTGCTTAACAGAGTGCTCTGCACACAGTAAGTACTAAACAAATACGATTAAATGGGGCAGCAGTCAATCAATCTATCAATCAGTTATATTCATTGAGAACTTACCGAATGCAGAGCACTGTACTAAGCATTTAGGAGAGTACAATATAACAGTTCAGCCTGAGCAATGAGGTGGAGGCAGGAGAGTCAAGAGCGAGGGACAGCTAGAAGGTTGGCTTGGGAGGAACAACAGCAGTGGATTGGGGAATAGCCAGTCAAGAGAACAGCTAGGTAAAGTGGGGCTAGGTAGCAGAGAGCCTTGAAGCTGATGTTGAGGAGTTTCAGTTAGATGTGCAGAAACACAGGGAGCCAATGGAGGGTTTGAGGGAGAGAATCAATTAAGAAGATTACCCGGGTAGCAGCATGACATGTAGATTGGAGGAGAGAGAGGCTGGAGGCTGGAAGCCTGGCGAGAAGGCAACTGCAGTCGTCTAGTTCTGGAAAGACGAGAACGGTACCAGGTGGTAGCAGTAGGATGGAAAGGAAGGAGCAGATCTGGGAGGGGTGTGCAGGAAGAATTAACAGGATCTGGTAGTAGGCTGGAAGTGAGAGTTGAACCACCACAAAGAGGTGACAGTGAGGTGGTATGTTTCTGGAACAGGGAGGGGGAGGAGTTGGCAGAGGAGAAAAGATGAGGAATTGTCTTTTAACATGTTGAGTTTGAGGTGCCTGAGGGACAGTCAAGTGAGGTGGCCTGGAGGCTAATATAAATAATTATGTGCATTAATCTCTGTCTCCCCCTCCAGACTGGAAGCTCACTGTGGGCAGGGAATGTGTCTATCAACTCTGTAATATTGTATTCTTCCAAACACTTAGTACAGTGCTCTGCACACAGAAAGCCCTCAATAAATACCATTGATTGATTTAAGGGAGGTGTGGGATTGCCGTTCGGATGAGAAGTCAGGGCTAGAGAGATGGGTTTGGAAGTCACCCACAGAGTGATGGTTGTTGAATCTGGGTGAGTGGATGAGTTTCTGGAGAGAGTGTAAGTGTAAAACAAAAAGAGTAGGGGAGAATGGAGTGGTCCCAGTGTGATAAGCAGCAGAGAGAATGAGGAGGAGCAGAGCCTCTGGACTTGGCCATAAGGGGGTTACTGGTGACCCAGGAGAGAGCAGTCACAATGGAGCGAAGTGGTCCAAAGCTAGACTGCACAGGGTCAGGAAGTTAGTTGATGGAGAGGAAATTAAGGCAGCAGGGTTATATGACCCATTCTAGGACTGGGTAGGAAAAGGAGCAGAGAGAAGGAGTTCTAGCTGGCAGGCACTGTACTAAGCACTAGGGTAGATACAATATTATCAGATCAGAGAAGCAGCATGGCATAGTGGATAGAGCATGGGCCTGAAAGTCAGAAGGTCATGGGTTCTAATCCCAGCTCTGCCATGTGTCTGCTGTGTGACTTTAGGCAAGTCACTTCACTTCTCTGTGCTTCAGTTACCTATCTGTAAAATGGGGAATAAGACCTTGAGCCCTATGCAGGATAGGGACTGTGTCCAACCCGATTTGCTTGTATCCACCCCAGGGCTTAGTACAGTGCCTAGCACATAGTAAGCACTTAACCAATACCATAATAATAACTATTATTATTAGATCAAATACAGTCCCTGTCCCACATGGAGGAATGGGGGCTTCAGGAGGGAGATGAAGGATTGGAAGAGTTGGTGGGGGTTGTAAGAGGGTCAGTCAATGAGTGAGAAGACGTGACATTGAAGATGGGAATCTAAGGCAGGCAGTGTAGTGGAACCCCCAGAAGCACTGGAATTGTGAATCATTCATCAACCACTGCAGGGTTGGAGAAGGCAGAGCACCACCAACAAGCCCAACAAAATTATGAAGACACCATACCATAAACACATGAACATCATAATAACCATACCCACGAGTTTGGATTGGCCAATGAGCAACGCTTTCATTCATTCAATAATATCTATTGAGCACTTACTATGTGCAGAGCACTGTACTAAGCGCTTGGAATGAACAAGTCAGCAACAGATAGAGACAGTCCCTGCCGTTTGACGGGCTTACAGTCTAATCGGGGGAGACAGACAGGCAAGAACAATGGCAATAAATAGAGTCAAGAGGAAGAACATCTTGTAAAAACAATGGCAACTAAATAGAATCAAGGCGATGTACATTTCATTAACAAAATAAACCCTGGGGCTCCTCAGTGGGCAACTCCTGAGCCAGAAGCAGTCACCTGATAAAACCAAACCCTCCAAGCTGGGCATCCACTGGTTGACCTGTAATTGACTTCATCTGTAGGATCATGGTTATCAGAGCATGCTCTCTGCCATCCTGTTGGATTTACAACCCAAGGTGGCTTCCTGTGGAAAGTCCGCTCTAGTAAAGTTAGTTTTTTAATATTTTTTCCAATTCCACTATCCCAAACTGGGGGGGGGGGGGGGAGGGGGGGTTGGGGTGCT
This sequence comes from Ornithorhynchus anatinus, assembly GCF_004115215.2. NCBI lineage: Eukaryota > Metazoa > Chordata > Mammalia > Monotremata > Ornithorhynchidae > Ornithorhynchus > Ornithorhynchus anatinus. Next base: position 109,925,669 of record NC_041732.1, on the reverse strand, counting down.
CCACTGGGCAATGGAACTTTCCTGCAGGAAACCGCTTCCCTGGGCAGATAGTTTCTGCCTGGGTGACACACTGCCCAAGATTGAGGGCATTGGGAGCCACACACATGAGCTGCTCTGGTTGTGCTGCTGGGCAGAGTCCAGGATCCCAGCCAGTATGCCCGTGGCTAGAGGAAGGAGTCTGTGTGTGTTGTATGTCGGTGTGGGGCCGTTGTTATTCCAGGGATGAGAGCAAGTGGTCTCAGTAAACAACGCTGGGACTAGGATGTGGGCAGGAGCGAGGCCAGGCACACATGCACGACACAGAGAGCTCGGGCTGTCATGGTGCTGGCATTCCCTTCTGCCTCTCCTTGGAGATCTGAGCACTGGTTCCACCTTTCCTTCATCCCCTTATCCCAGTCCCAGGCATTCTGGAGTCAATCTGTGAGTAGAACTCAGCCTAACAAACACTCAGCTCTGCAGTAGAGAGACCCATATTCCATGCCCTGTGTGCCGAAGTCCAGTGGGGTCTGATCTTCCCTGGCCCCTTCTCCTCCCACTCCTCAGCTCTCAGCCCCACAACGTGAGTGCCATGGCTCTGTCCCACCCCAACCCCCACCCCCCACACTTTAGAGTCCGATGGAGTTCTGACTCCAGTGCCTCTCCTCCGCCCAGTGTTCGAGCCTTGGAGACCGACCACGTGGTAGTGGGAAACCCAGGATGGCAGATCCCGGCGTGCCCCCCTAGGCTTATGGAGATAACCACTGCTTGGCTAAGGAAACTGATTGACAGCCCAGCAACCAAAGGAAGGACATGGGCAATCCATGGCGGTAAGACAGTTGGGGAGGGATCAGGCAAATGAACAAAAGCTATAAGAGGCCAATTTTGTAGGCATCATGGGCTCAGCTCCTGAGCCTGTAAACATGTGCTGGAACCCTCCGGGAGGGAGTAAGAATAAAGACGCTTGGCCTGGAAGGAACTGCTGTTTGGTCCTCACCCCTCCTCTGGGGAACAGAAGCAGAACCCAGGGTTCTCTGTGATTTTGGATCTGGGAGCCAACCTGCCCATCGTCCTGCCGTACCACTGTTCAGTGGTAGAATCCTCGCCTCCCACACGGGAGATCCGGGTTCAAATCCCGACTAATACACGTGGATTTAGAGAAGCAGCATGGCTTAATGGAAAGAGCACGGGCTAGGGAGTCAGAGGACACAGGTTCTCCGCCACTAATCAAGAGGATGCACATCTCATTAACAAAATAAATAAGGTAATAAATAATATATACAAATGAGCACAGTGCTCAGGGGAGGGGAAGGGAGAGGAGCAGAGGGTGTGGGGAGAGGAAAGGGGAGCAGAGGGAATCAATAGAGACAATAATGGAGAAATAGCAAAAGAGATGAAGAGTGGTAATAGGACAGCACCAATTTTTTATTGAAACCTTCTCTGAGGGACTTAGAGGGCACTGATCATTCACAACGTAGCGCTGCTGAGCTATACATGAGGACCGAGGCTTGTTATGTGGAGCGCCAGCTGGCCTTTAATAGTGCCACGATGCCAAATGGATCGAAATCTGGCCAGCAAAATGGGTGCGGGTTGGACCTGTCTATGGTACGCCAGGAACACATGCTGAGCTCTAATCAATAAATCTAATCTCGGATGAGTCATTCTTCGCCTTTGACTTCCACTGCTCAAAAACAATGGCTGCAGCTAAATGTAAAGGTCGATGTTAAGTGGTTTGGCGCCTACGATTTCAAACAAAAGGAGGCAGCGCCGCTTACCATTAAGGCAGAGATCTGACCCTTTATGAGGTTTTTGTTTTTTTTTTTTTTGCGTTTTCTGAAAATGGTACTTGTTAAGCATTTACTATTTGCGAAGCTCTCGGGTAGATACAGGATAATCAGGACAGAGATAGTCCCTAACCCAGATGGGACACACAGTATAAGTAGGTGAGAGAACAAGCATTGAGGTTTCAATTTAAGGATAAGGAACCTGAGACCCAGAGTTGCGACTTGCCCAAGGTCACACAATAGGCAAGTAGCAGAGACTGGATTAGAACCCAGGTCCGCTGACTCCCGGGCACATGCCCTTTTCACTAGACCAGGCCTTGCTTGTAGAGAAGGGAGCTTAAGTGCCACTGAGCAGTTCATATCTAGCCTCAGAGGACTATCTGGGTCCTTGTTTGAATGGCTCTACCTCCACCAAGGAGGCTGGAGGAGGGCCGAGTGAGAGAAGAGAGTGAGAATGAGAGTGATCTGTGATATGCAGGGCGACCTTTTCACCCAATTCAATGTTTTGGTGGAGGTTTCTGTGTTAGCCGTGGTTCCACATGGAGCCAACCAGACCCAGGGGGTTAATCCGAACTGGGCCCTGAGCTGGACGGACTGGGCTGTGGAGGCACGTATCACTAGCTGAGACACTGGAACCCACCCCAGTAACCCTGAACATCAGCTGTCACTTGCTTTTTTCTAACAACTTTCCCCCACTTCCTTTCTCTCAGCACATCCTACAAAGCCCGGGGGGTCAGTAAAGAGAGGGAAGATGAATCCACCTCGGTTGTCAAACCGTTTGATCTCTTGGGCCAGTCAGGAGGCATGGACAGAGAATCTCATATCCCAGACCTGGGCCTTGTCTTTCTTGGGACCTTAAACATGGTGAAGTCTGCCGAGTGGCCCAAGACGTTCTCATTATCAATCCCTGCTTCTTTGGGTGCGAAACCAGATTGGAACTAAAATAGCTACTCGGCGGTGGTGACTTGGCTCAGATTCTTTGCTTAGCAAATTGTGCTCTCTACCTGCGGTAAACACACCATCTAAGTGGGTTCCCGTTGCTGCTATTTTGCTATCATGCTACTTGGTATTTTCCAGAAGTCGAACCGTCCTGAAATCTGCAAATTCAGTTCTTCAGTCTGTGCCGGCATTTCCAGTGCCCCCTAACCACCTTCCTAAAATCGTTCTTCCCCAGGAACACACACACAGGCCTGAAGTAAAAAGTCTCCACTCCTGAAGTAAAAAAGGCTAACAGCATTTCCAGACTTTAGAGCTTCTTCCATCCCTAGGACAGTTCAGAATGAGAGAAGGAAGGAAACGCTGGAAGCGGTAGGGGTGACGGGCGTGGATGTGATCAGTGCCGAGGATGGAGGGGAGAAGAGAGCCGGGAGGCTGACAGGAGGGTTGAGGTACCGAAGGGAGGAGGAGGAGGGGAGGCAGTCGGGGGAAGGGAAGTGCCAAGGACTGGGGGGCCGGTGGGGGAAAAGATACCGTGGATGGAGAGGCAGACTGGAGGACTGGGGTAACGAGGGGGGTTGGGGGTGAAGAATCTGAAAGCGGGGACCCAGAGTGGAGGAGCAGAGGGAAGGTTTGGTGGGGCGGGGGGCGGAGTTGGAAAGGAGTCGGAAGATTGGGAGGTCAGCAAGGAGGCTGATGCGGTAATCTAGGCCGGATAGAATGAGCGATTGCGTTCATATGGTAGCAGTTTGGATGGAGAGGACTATCCGGAAGGGAGTCGGAAGATCGGGAAACTTGGGGGGAGCGAGGGGGGAGAGAGGAGCGAAGGGGGAGAAGGAAGGGTAGGCGGAGGATTGGGGTAGGGGGATGGGGGAAGGAGGGGAGCGCGTTTCCCGGGCGGATCCCGGCCCCGCGGGCCGGGTGGGCGGGGGCCCGGGCTCCGGGCCAGCGTCCAGCCCGTCTGGCCCGCCCGCTCCCGCGGGTTACTGCGGGGGACTGCGGGTTCTGCATTGCGGCACAGTCAGACGGGCCCGCTTCCCGCGGGGGAGGCGCGGGGCGGGGCGGGGCCGGGGGCCTGCGGGGGAGGGATGCGGGGCGCGGCCGGGACATTCTCCTTCCCCCTTCCCCCGCTCTCGGGGCTTCCCGCTTGGGCTCCCGGCGGACCCAGGCAGCCCACTCCGCCCAATCGCAGCTACCTCTCCCCCTCCAGGCCCCCTTCCCTCCAACAGTCCCCCGCGCTCCTTCTCGGCTCCTTAACGGCAGCCGCCCCCCTCCGCTGACTCCCCAAGTTTCTGCGCCCCCGGCCCCCGCGCACTACCCCTGGCACCTGCTCCTTGGTCTCCTTTCCCCCGGGTCCTGCCCCCTGCCCCCGGGCCCTGGCCGGCCTTGCCCCTTGCCTCCGGGCCCTGCCCCCTGCCCCCTGCCCCCAGGACCTGTCCGGCCCTGCTCCCGCCCGGGCTCTCGGAGCGCGGCTTCCATGGGCTTTTCTAAGCATCCAAGGACGGTAAGGAGGAGGGGTCGTCTGGGTGGGAGCTCCGGGCTTCTCCGGCCGCCCTCCCCCCTCCCCCTTTCCGGAGGCCGGGCTCGCCCCGCACAGCGCTTCGACAAGGAGCTCCGAGGGCCGAGGGGCCACGAGCCGGGCCACGCTGCCGAGGTCGTGGGTTCTAATTTCGGCTCCGCCACTCGTCAGCTGTGTGATTTTAAGCAAGTCACTTCACTTCTCTGTACCTCGGTTACCCCATCTGTAAAGTGGGGATTAAGACAGTCCCAGTGGGACAACTTGATTACCTTGTATCTGCCCCAGGGTTTAGAACAGTGCTTGGCATAAAGTAAGCGCTTGGATTCCATCATCGTCATCATTATTATTAACAGTGCGGGGGTCCCACCCGAGTTGGGGGTCAGTGCCGGGAACACTCCTCACCCATTCCCACTTCCCACCGCTCCCTTGTAAAACCTTGTAAATCTGCACGCACAACCCAGGCCCAGCCCACCCTGTCACTCCGGGACCCGGAGTTCCCGCGGCTACGACGAGGGAAGCAGCATGGCCTAATGGAGAAAGCACAGGCCTGGGAGCAGAAGGTCATGGGTGCTAATCCCACTCTGTCTCTTGTCTGCTGTGTGGCCTTGGGCAAGTCACATCATTTCTCTGTGCCTCAGAGCACTGTACTAAGCGCTGGGAAAGCACGATTTGGCAACAAATAGACACAATCCCTACCTAACGGGCAGTCTAGAAGATACATCCCAGAGCTTAGTACAGTGCCTGACACACAGTAAGCACTTGATAAATACCATTACTATCCCCCCTCTAGACTGTACACACCATGTGGGCGGCAATCGTCTCTATTGCTGTATCGTACTTTCCAAGTGCTTAGTACAGTGCTCTGCACACAGTAAGCGCTCAATAAATACGATTGAACAGGCTAAACCATATTTGTCTTCGATTATGGGAGGATTGGGGAGGTTGTAGCTGAGGAAAGTGGGATGTGACTGGGAAAAATCAGAGGAGCAGTGTAGCCTTGTAGAAAGAGCATGAACCCGGGAAACAGACAACGTGAATTCTAATCCCAGCTCTGTCACTTGTCTGAATGACTTCTGGGCTGGGCCCCCGTTCACGGGGGAGAGGCCGGCGACAGAGGGATGCATGAATGGACTGACTGATGGCTTCCAAGCGGCAGCACTTCGGGGCCCTTGGAGGTCCGGCTGGCCCCCGCACTTGTCCAGGCTATGGGAATTGCCCGCTCCTACTGCCACACCACGGCCTTCCTCCTCAGCCCAGGACCGGATTCGCTTCTGGACCAGGGCAAGAGCTGCGCCCCGGCTCGTCCCCTGTGCTCTTCGATAATAATTATAGTAATAATATAATCGTAGCATTTGTAAGCGCTTCCTATACTAAGCACTGTACTAAGCGCTAGGATGGATACAAGGAAATCAAGTTGGACCCAGTCCCTGTCCCACGTGGGGCTCACAGTCATAATCCCCATTTTACAGATGAGGTAACTGAGGCACAGAGAAGTTAAGTGACTTGCCCAAAGTCACACAGCTGACAAGTGGCCGATCCAGGATTAGAACCCATGACCTCTGACTCCCAAGCCCGTGCTTGGAGCCACTAAGCCATACTGCTTCATCCAATACTACCTATATTGTACTCTCCTGAGTGTTTAGTACAGTGCCCTACACACAGTACCTACTCAATAAATGCCATTAACAGACTGATCTACTCTCTTCATTTTAGTACTTGCTCTGGGGAATGGCAATTGGCTACAAAAAGCCCCCCAGGCTCAAGTCAGAACACTTTAGAGCCAAATTCCCAGACACTCAACAGCTCTGGAGTCCAGGTGTGAGGTTCCCACCTCTTGATTAGGAAAAGTTCTCACCCTAGGGCCAACCCTGAGTGCTGAGCATCACCTTCAGCCCCTCCCCGGGTAGTGCTTTCCGTTGCTGCTCTCGGTTTTATCCGGGTCCCCATTCCTTGAAAGCTCTCAGGTGTCATCCATTGTGCTCTTCTTGTTTTCACCTTTTACCCTTGGCAGCAGCTGGCTTCATTTTCACTATAATAATTATATGTATCCATATAGATAGATATACATGCATTACAATGTATTTTCAAATTGTGTTTATGATGTGCCATGCACCGTACTAGATACAAGATAATCAGGTTGGACACAGTCCCTGTTCCACCTGGAGTTTACAGGCTAAGTAGGAGGGAACACAGCTATTGAATTCACATTTTACAGAGGAGAAAACTGAAGGACAGAAAAGTTAAGTGACTTGCCCAAAGTCACACAGCAGACAAGAGGCAGAACTTGGATTAGAACCCAGGTCCTCTGTTGCCCAGGCTCTTTACACTAGGCCACATTGTTTCCCAGTCTACTGTTCTCACCTCCTCAGACACTTTGAAAGGGGAAACTTTTTCCCATTCCATGCTGTAGCTCTTTCTCCCCTCTGCCATTTGTTCCTGAGAAAACAGTTAGGCCTTGACATCCTCTCGTTCATTCAGAAGAGCAACCTCCAGCAAAGGCAGGACTCCTTGTTAGACCTGCAGGTCTTGCCTTCTGATTTTCATGTTTGACATCAGCTGCTCAGAATCAAGCTTTTCAACTCTCTTCCCTGCTGGCTAGGGATCCCTTTTTTCAGGTGTGCGGGTTTTTCCTGTTGTTCTTAGAATCCTAGAAAGACTTGAGAGCAGTTGAGAATAGGGACGTCTGTGGAACCAATTAATTGTGTTCACAATGCAGATAAAATAAAGGTTTCATTTCTGCTAATCACGGCCAAAACTAGAATGTATTCAGGACTGAATTTATATTCAGTCCCTGCGGGGGATGGATAGAGCAGCGATTCTGTATCAGAGGCCCCTACTGCTGGTTCTGAGAGGAGCTCTGTTACACTATACTCTTCAATCATATTTACTGTGTGCAAAGTGTTGTACAAAGCACTTGGGAAAGTACAATATAACAATAAACAGACACAGTCCCTACCCACAAGGAGCTTATAACCTAGAGGGGGATCTTACTCTCCCAAGCACTAAGCGCAGAGCTATGCAAACAGTAAGGGCTCAATAAATAGGTTTCATTGATTGATGGAGAATGGCTAAACCATATTTACCTTTGATTATGGGAGGACTGGGGAGGTTGTAGCTGAAGAAAGTGGGATGTGATTGGGAGAAATCAGAGGGGCAGTGCGGCCTTGTAGAAAGAGCATGAACCTGGAAAACGGACAACCTGAGTTCTAATCCCAGCTCTGTCACTTGTCTGTGCAAGTGACGGACCCTGGGCAAGACAAAGACACTAAACTTCTCTGTGCCTCGGTTTCCTCATATACAAAATATGGATTTAATCTTACTCCCTTCTACTTAGACTGTGCACTCCATGTGGGACAGGGACTGTGTCCAACCTGATTATCTTGTAACTACTCCAGCACTTAGTAAAGTGCTTGACATGTAGTAAGCACCTAACAAATACCATAATTATTATCATTATTATTAGAAAAAATAAGTAATAATAATAATAATGATGGCATTTGTTAAGCGCTTACTATGTGCAAAGGACTGTTCTAAGTGCTGGGGGGGATACAAGGTGATCAAGTTGTCCCACGTGGGGCTCACAGTTTTAATCCCCATTTTACCGATGAGGTAAATGAGGCACAGAGAAGTTAAGTGACTTGCCCAAAGTCACACAGCTGACAAGCGGTAGAGCCAAGATTAGAACCCATGACTTCTGACTCCCAAGCCCACGCTGTTTTCACTAAGCCACGCTGCATCCCCAGTGCAAATTAGAAAGCAATCTAAGAGACCCCAGGGGTTGGAATGTTTTTACACTTCAGCAAAATGAGATCTCTAGCAAAGCCTATGGGCATCAATAACAGACATCTGCTCATAAGAAATCTCCCATTCAGATCACTCTCCACAGCACATTGTTACTCTGATTTTAAGGTCTCTGTCAAAGACACAGTTTTCAGCCCAAGCCTGAAATGACAAATTACTCTTGCAATTAACTTTGACATGTGTTAGCTGGTAGGAGCTTCCTCTCAACTAGCCAAATTCATACCTAAAAAGAAGTTAGTCAATCGTATGTTTTGAGTGCTTACTGTGTGCAGAACACTGTAGTATAGGCTGGAGAGAGTACAATATATCAATATAACAGTCACATTCTCTGCCCACAACGAGCGGAGTGTCTGAGACACTAGAACAAAAGTACCATGAGTTCAAAATCGGTGAAAGACTTGCTCCTCTGCCACCCAGGAGCACATAGAGATGGCTGGAGAAGAGAGTTCAGAACCTCAAGGGCACTGCAGTCAGTGGAATAGATGTGGGGAAAATAGACAAACATTGAAGCCCTGGAATACAGTCAGTCATCTAATAGGCAAGCTATGCTCATTTTAACGTATGTGAGGAATGAGTGGCAGCAGGAACCCCACGCTGCTTCTGGATGGAGAGCTGAAATTAGGAAACCTAAAGCAAGAAGGGCAGCAGAAGCATTTTAAGGACCGAATAAAACAAAGTCTCTGATAATGCTACCTCCCAGCAGAAAAATGGGAGTCAGTTGCGGAGGAAAGACAAGCACGGCACATCGCCATCAAAAAGGACCGTGGATCTCTTTGAAGAGAAAGAGATAGAGAAAGAGATAAGGAGGCAAAAGAGAAAAGAGTGTCAGCTGTGGCAAATCTTAAGCCCGACAACACAAGGGACAACCTTTTCTTGTAAACAATGTGGCTGGAACTGTGGATGCCACATTGTCTTCTTCATCAGACTCACACCCTCACTGGTGAACTTCACAGCCAATGGTGTCTTCTTAATAAAAATAATAATGCTGATGGTATTTGTTAAGCGCTTACTACCAGGCATTGCCAGGCACTGTTCTAAGCACTGGGGTGGATACAAGCAAATCGAGTTGGACAAAACCCCTGTCCCATGTGTGGCTCACAGTCTCAATCCCCATTTTACAGATGAGGGAACTGAAGCATAGAGATGTGAAGTGACTTGCCCAAGGTCACACAGCAGGCAAGTGGCAGAGTAAGGATTAGTACCCATGACCTTCTGACTCCTAGACCCGTGCTCTATCCACTATACCATGCTGCTTCAAAGGACAACAGTGTGTATATGTGGGGGGGGGGAGTGCGTGGGTTGGGGGTGAAGGTAACAACCAGGCAAGGTGAAGCACTGTATCATGTATCTACCCCTTGCTTAGCACAGTGCTTTGCCACAAAGGAAACCCTTAGTAAGGTTTAGTAAGTGCCATCATTATATTTGTTTTCAGTGGCTGAGGTGTTTTCTCTTTCCTTATCCTTCTCAGGACGTTTACTCCAATGAGCAAAATCTAGATTAAGATCTTCCAGGAGGTGGCAGGGAAGCAGGGATGGTGGTCTAAATCTCTCTGGCCCAGAGCCACCAGTGCAGCAATCATGCTTTTCCACCTAGTGGCCTCGGGGCTGAGGGATTGTAGATGAATGGAAGCAGAAGTGCCATGTGGGAGGGATGCCCTCATTAGCTGTCACTGGAAGTGGCAGGGATAATGTGTCTGTCACAGTTAGTTTTTGCTACGTAAACCAGTGTTTTTCCTATGAGAAACGGGATGGCCTAGTGGATAAAGCGCGGGCCTGGGAGTCAGAAGGACCTGGGTTCCAAATCCAGTTCCTCCAGTTGTCTGCTGTGAGACCTTGGGCAAGTCACTTCACTTCTCTGAGCCTACCTCATCTGTGAAATGGGGATTAAGACTGTGAGTGCCATGTGGACAGGCACAGTGTCTGATCTGATTACTTTGTGTCTACCCCACTGCTTAGAACAGTGCTTGGCATATAGTAAGTGCTGAACAAATACCACAATTATCATCATTAATTATTAACCCCCGGCTCCCAGACCCATTTCCTCCACCCTTTTCTCCTGATCTTTTTTTTAAAAAACATGTTCCCCACACAATTCCCATCCCACAGCTTCGAAGGGACCCCCAGGTACCATCCTATCTCCCACTTGGAATCCATCCCACCCTCCCTATCCCACCCTGCCCCAACCGCACTGGTCCCATCCCCCAAGCCCCAGGGACAAGCCAGTTAGAGAGATGCAGACAGGGTGGGACCAGTTACAGAAAAGCTGCTTACCTGACATCTGTCCATAACATGGAGTTATGGGGAAAGCAAGGATTCTAAGCAAGCTCATCAAGCCAATGTAGTAACAAGGGGAATTAAGAGCGGGGACTAGTGGGCCCATGTAGTTAGTGATTTCTTTCAGTGTTGCTGGTGGTTTCATAAGAGTTGCATCTAGGTTCTTGGGAATTTGTTTTTTTGGAAAAATTTTGCTAGTTTAGCCTGCTGCAGTTGCTTCCCCCGGAAACACTACACCCAAACCCAAGACCTCGGGGGCAGGATGGAACACCTCATACCCTCCATTTCTGGAAAAAGTCACGAAATGTTCTGATGTAACAATTGGCACAAAAATACAAATTGTCAATTCTACGGTGTTTCCAGGAACAACGTATAGATTCGAAAGCTGGACAGTGAAAAAACAGCATAGAAAGAGCATTGACTCTTTTGAAATGTGGTGATGGAGAAGGCTTTTGCAAATACCATGGACTGTCTGAAAAACAAACAAATGTGTTTGCGAGCAAATTAAGCCCGTGTGATCTTTGGAAAGCCAAGTGCCTCGACTTAGATGAGCATATTTTGGACACATCATCAGGAGAATTAACTCTCTGGATTAATTCCCAATGCTAGGAAAAGTCAAGAGAAAATGTGGAAGAGGCAGACCAGCAGCTAGCTCCCTAGAAACCATAACAGTGATAACAGAAGAACCATTAGTAAGGTACAGATTATGGCAGAAGACAGGAAGTTCTGGAGAAAATATATCCATAGGGTCGCTATGTATCAGAAATGTCTCAACGGCGCTTAATAATAACAATGATACAGAGGCCCTCCATTTGTGCCCTCCCCTCTCGACATCAACAGGCTCAAATGCAGAACGTGGCTGTTCTGTGACCTTTTCAGGTAGCCCTTGAAAGGAAGGGAATTAGACTAAGAAGAGAACTGTCCCTATACCAGCTCTCCAAAATGAGGCTGGCCTGGAAAATAAAAATAATAATAGTAAAACTTCGATAATTAAACAAAATTAGGCAAATCTATTTGATTACTCCAAATTTTGATTATCTGATTGTTATTGATTATCTAGGCTTAGTCTTAGTTTGGATTTCAGTCCCCTGTTGAAGAAACCCGGAGCTTGAAATTTCAGGTCCTTAGGGGTCGTCGTGGTCTGATAGTCATGGACCCATTCCCCTTTCCTTTTCACAGAGCATCTCTCCATTTAAAGTTCTATTACTTTTCAATAGTAATTGTATTACTTACTTTTCTTTTTCAACTTTAATTATATTAAAAAATACAAAGTCACCACATTCATCCTGCAGCTATACTTTATTAGGTTCGACGTGACAGGGTATGATACAGTGTCAATGCTTTCAGACTTTGTCAGAATATTCTGAAACTGACTAGCTGTCTTCAACTATTGTCATGTTTCCATTTTTAGGAGATTAACAATGCTCGACAAATCACATTTCCATGAATGCTCCCGTTCTGCCAAGATCCAGGTCTTGGTCTTCATACTTCAGAGCAATATTATGATAGTTAAATAGAAAGGATTTACTAAATTGCAATTTAAACTTGGAAGAGAGTGTACAAATACACGTGACATTTAAATGAAAACAGTTTAACTCCAGGTGTGATTAGCAACCATTGTTAAGATGTGCAGCAAATTTTCTAAGAAGCAAATAGTAGAGTTGATGGATAAAGCAACTTTCTAAGGAGGAACAGTTTAGGAATCAGCCACCTCAGCTGTGGCTCACTTCGGACAATGGATCTCATAAGTGCATTTGGTGCAGTGCCATAACCCTGGAAACAGAAGACTGCTCACATTCACAGCTGGCATTCCGAACATCATCTGAGACCTAAACATTTTCCAGTAAATGCATGCACACAAGTATCCATGGAACACATCGCATTTCATTCCCCTGCAGGAGACTAATTTTGTCACTTTTATCAAAGCATGTTTTCCAATGAAATCAGAGCTTAGGCAGCATCGCTCGCTTAGGCAACAGTGGTGAGTGGCTGAGCTGAAGACGCAGCATAAACACTGAGAGCTAGGGTCATAGACAAGGCCTTTGGAGACAAGACTAATTGGTTTTCTTCTCCATTTAATTTCTCTCCCTCCCCCTCCCCCAACTCCTAAAGTTATCTTGTTTCCTCCCTGGCAGAAATGATTGATTTCCATTCTGCAATGGGTTGAGATTCCAGCTGCATACCCTGGGGTTTACATATCGGGCAATTTAAAAACAGTCGTGACTTTAGGGCCTTCACTTGACTTCTATTGGGCCTAGTCCCACAAAGCCTATTTGGTTCAACAGGCCAGCTCAATAGAGAGTGGCACTCAGTGATGATGTGTGTGTGCACGCGCACGGCCGCACACATTCCCTCCATCAGAACAATTCCCTGAGCGGCACTGGGTGACGACTCCCTGGGCAAAGTGCCCTCCTACATATAGAGACAGGGATGCAGCCTGTTTCCCGCTTTGTTTTATAACCTCCCAGAGGGGAGCAAATGGAGAATTTGTGACCAATGACCCGGTTTTATGAAATCTGTAGTACAAATTACCAATTACAGTGCTGGTTGTTTTTTTCCCCCTTAACTTGGATTGTGAGATCAGTTCTTTGCCTAGACACTGGTAAAACTGCTTATCATTCTTGCTCCTCTCAAGGTTGTTGCGTGAACACATGACAACCACAACAAGAAATTGTGTATGCTTAGTATAATTTTATTTGCTAGTTATTGCACATAACTTAGGTTCATCATTTTCTAATGACTCCAGGTTTCCAGGGTTATTTTTCATAGTGTTTCAATCAGTTAATTGATTCATAAAAAATCAAACATTTGGCTCATCCAAAAATCCTGAACTCGTAAGCATAAAACCATGCACTATCTGGCAGCAAGCCAAGGAGGCCACTCTGCAAGCAAACGGTTACTTCGCATAAAGAGGAAAACTCATAACACAATAGTACACTTTCAACCTAAATCATCTCCAATTTTAAATAGGTGGCATCTTATTTTGAATAGCAAATGGAATTCAATTGATTTGCTGGGGCGTGGCTGATCTGATTTGGAAACCTGAAGTAGTTAAGAAAAGAGAACTCAATCTTTCTTCTTCTCGACGCGTTCTTCTTCAGAAGCTTCTTTTTTCTCTCCATCAGCTTCTTCAGCCGCCTCCTCTTCCTCACCTTCACCTCCTTCTTCTTCTTCGCCCTCCTTGGTATCTTCAGACTCCTCCTTAGCACCTTTCAGAAAAGATAAAGATGAAAAAAAAGCCACTGAGTCAACAATAAGATTCAACTAGGATAAGGAACTTTTATTCTTTCCTGCATTAAAAAGCACTGCCAGGTGATATTACTTACTGACTTCCTCAACCCTCTCAGTCCCACTCCCTCTAGTTATGGTTGACCATTCAGGTTGGTGGATAACTAAGGAAATTAATAATAATAATGGTAGTATTTGTTAAGGACATACTCTGTGCCAAGCGCTGGGGTAAAGGCAAAGTAATCAAGTTGGAAGCAGATCCTGTCGCATACGGGGCTCACAGCCTAGGGAGGAGGGAAAAAAGATATCTAATGCCCATTTAATACATGAGGAAACTGAGGTACAGGGGGAAGTTAACTGACTTGCCCAAGGACCCACAGCAGGGAAGTGGCAGGAGCAGGATTAGAAGCCAGGTCCTCTGACTCCCAGGACCATGTTCTATCCACTAGGCCACAGTGCTTCTCCATGAAATATTCATAAATTTACTTTCATGTAATTGAAGTGATCCTCTTGGGATGGCTACTGCAGTAAATTATTCTCCTTATTAAGCATGTTTGCTTATTTCTATTTCTTTTTTTATGATATCTATTAAGTGCTTACAATGCATCAAACACTATTCTAAGCACTGGGGTAGTTACAAGATAAAGTTAGACATGGTCCCTTTCTCTCATGGGGCTCACAGTCTAAGGAGGAGGGAAAACAGTTATTCTCATTTTACAGTTGAGGAAACTGAGGCTCACAGAAATTAAGTGACTCGCCCAAGGTCACACAGCAGTCAAGGGCGGACCGCGGATTAGAACCCAGCTCCCTCTGACTCCCAGGCCCATGCTCTCCCCACCAGGCCATGCGAGGGACATGGAACATTGTACATCATCAACTGATAGAATTTCAGAGGAAAAGGTGCAGAAGGTCGAGAAGGAAAATGTTACTTATTTTGAAAATAAGGTCGAGTAACCATGTTCGTGAAAGACATCAGCAGCTCCTTTGAGAGGGAGGGGGTGGAGCAGAGAACAGGTAAAGAGAAGAGGGGAGGAGAACCAGGAGGGAAATATTTTAAAAAATTCTTTAGGAATGCAAACTTCTTTAAAAGCTCTAAAGAAAGTGACGGCAAGTGACTGCAAGTGCCTGTGAGATTTCCAGTGGAGGACTGCGCTAAACATTCAATGCCTAGTCGATCTCACCTAAGACACCTGCCACCCAAACACCTAGAGTTCAGGCAGGAGAGGGAGATCTGGGGCTTAGCTTTCTTCTTGAGCCATCCTGTTTTTACCTTCTTCCTCTTCAGCTCCTTCCTCTTCCTCGGCCTCCTCCTTCTCTTCCTCCTCCTCTTCAGCCTCTCCTTCTGAGGGCGGCTCATCTTTGGCTTCTTCGGCTTTGGTCGCCTCAATTGTCTCCTCTACTTCGACCTGTTCTTCCTGAACGTGACTCGTGTAGTAAGCCGGGAAGGAGTGAGTGGACATCAGGTAGGAGCTACTCTGTAAGCCACCGTACAGAGAACGGCCAAAGACTTGGGAGCTCTGGGAGTAGCTGCTGCTCAAGCTACCGACGCTGGTGAAACTTAGTCGGGTCTCCTCCCCTTCCAGCAGTTTCCTGGAAATAGAGGAGGGGAGGGAAAGGGGAAGGGAGGGTTAAATCTATAAATAAATGCAGCTTCTTACTTAAGTACAAAGGCCGTCCATTTGTATCTCCAATTCCTCACTTACTAAGCTTCCTTTGAATGGCTGCTTGGCCATTAGAGCTCTTGGCGAAGTAGATACTTACAGCTGCCTTTAATATTTAAAAAAAAAATCTAAGCCAAAGAGTCCGGAAATAAAATGCTCCAAGCAGCAGCTATATGACTGCTTGGAAGGAGCCAGCTATTGAATCCTGGCAGAAACGGGCCACTAGGTGCATTTCAAATGAAATGATGGGGGAGAGGGTGAGCATGTGAAAATGGCTCTCAAGAGTCCTAAATAAACCAAAGTCTACGCATACCAGAAGCAAAGAGCCATTTTCTCAACCCCAAACGGTCTTAAAAATGAATGGGCGTGGGGGGAGGAGGAGATAAGGGGGGAAGTGTCGCATTTGCTACCTCCTCACCACAATTCCTACCTGTAAGCTGCAATTTCTATATCCAGAGCCATTTTCACGTTGAGCAGATCTTGATATTCTTTCAAATAACGAGCCATCTCACTTTTCGTGGTTCTCAGTTCATTTTCCAGTTTATTAATGGTGTCCTGTTGAAAGTAAAAAAACAAAAACACCAGAAAACAAATTCAAGTTCAGAGAGACAGTTGTGGAATAAGATTCTAAAGTAAATGCACTTTTCTTCAGAATTATTCCGAATTTTTTCTCTCTACCTATCGCAGTTTCATCTAATGCCCGAAGAAGTCGGGGTTCCCCCCCACCCCACCCCCGCACTCCCCGTCCAGGAAGGAATTCTTCGACTTAACGGGAAAGCAAAATTCCCTTATCAGAAAGTCCTTCCTTCCCCCCTCCATAAGGATAGCTCCATCCCATCTCCAAATCTTCCTTTCCGTCCGAAGGTGTCTCATCCACAGAAAGAACACCATCCTTCGAGTTGAATCTTCGTGTTACTCGGACGGTTTTGAACGGGGCGTTTCGGTGACTGACGGATAGAATGTTTGTTTGGTAGGTAGGCGATTTGCCAGGAATTTTCACCGCAGCCCCAACTCTCTTTGTGGACCCCGACTATCCCAGGTGCGCTATTTTCAGGCAAGCGCTGTGTCAGTGCACCTCTTCCTCGGTCACCGCCTACCCCTCTGAGCCGACCCAAATCCTTTAAGGAGGAAAGGGACCCTATGATCCGCTCATCCCCTCCCCCCTCCCAAGACTCCTGTCCCAGGCGGCCGGGAAGGGGCCGCGGAAAGAGGCCGGCTGATTGGACTAGTGTCCCCCGGACCCATCAAGTCATGGCCACATTCTGTTGCTTGTGAACGTGGGGACTCGGGGGAGGTTCTCTTTGGGCACATGTCCGTCTTTTCGGGGGACAGTATAACGAGGTTACAGACGCTCAGAGCCAGCTGGCGAAGGGGCTCGGGTCCTTTGCGCTCGGAGACCTTGGGTCCTTTGCGCTCGGGGACCTCGGGTCCTTTGCGCTCGGGGACCTCGGGTCCTTTGCGCTCGGAGACCTCGGGTGTAAAGGGCGAATCCCGGCCGTCCCCGGTTCCGAAGCGGTGCGATTCACCCCCTTCCACCCCAGGGGTGACCGATGCACGACGGCTGGCCCCTGGCCAGCGTCACCTCGGCCGGCTGTCCATCGGCTGGGAAGGAGGTGAGGGCCGCCCGGTCGGTAGGGGCGAGGTTGGCGCTCAGTCGGCAGGCCCGCATTGCGGGCGCAGCCCCCACCCCCGCGACAGGAGACTCGCCAAGGGGGCGGGGGGGGGGGGGGGAAGGAGACAAGGGTCCCCCCGGCCCAGCCCCGTAACTGGACCGCTCCCCCCACTCCCTTCCCCCGGCCCCCCGCCGCTCCCGCCCCCCTCCCGCCCCCGCTACCTGCAGGGCCGCGATGTCGGCGTTCTGCTTGTCCTCCAGCTCCTGCAGCTGTTTCTCCAGCGCCTCGTTCATGCCCCGGCACGCCTCGATCTCCAGGGTCTTGGCCTTGAGCAGGCGGCGGCTCTCGGACACCTCGTCCTTGGCGGCCCGGACGGCGTCCGTGTTCTTGGCGGCGCTCTCGGTGAGCACGGTGAAGCGGCTGCGGAACCAGTCCTCGGCGTTCTGCATGTTGCGGGCGGCCAGCTTCTCGTACTGCGCGCGGATGTCCTTGAGCGCGGCCGACAGGTCGGGCTTGGCCTGCACGTCCATCTCCACGGACAGCTGCGCGTACTGGATCTGGGCCTGCAGCTCGGAGATCTCCTCCTCGTGCACCTTCTTCAGGAAGGCCATCTCGTCCACCAGGCTGTCGATGCGCTTCTCCAGCTCGGCCCGGGCCAGGGCCGCCTCGTCGGCGCCCTTGCGCGCTTCCATCAGCCGGGCCTCGGCGTCCTCGCGGCTCAGCACCTCCTCCTCGTAGCGCGCCTGCAGCGCCCGCAGCGTCTCCTCCAGCCCTTCGCGCTCGCCCTGCAGCGCCTGCTTCTCGCTGGTGGCGTCCTCGGCCGCCAGGCGCAGGTCGCGGATCTCCTGCTCGTAGAGAGCGCGGAAGCGCGACGGCTCGGCGTGCTTCTGCCGCAGCACCAGCAGCTCGGCCTCCAGCACCTTGTTCTGCTGCTCCAGCTCGTGCACCCGCTCGATGAAGCTGGCGAAGCGGTCGTTGAGGTCCTGCAGCTGCGCCTTCTCCTGCGTGCGGAGCGACTTGAGGTCGCTGCTGATGGCCGCCACCTGGCTGAGGTCCAGCCCGTCCAGGCCGGCCCCGGCCAGGGCCCCGAGCGAGCCCGAGCCCGACGAGTAGCTCCGCCGCGCCGACAGCGAGCCCGAGCCGGCCGCCCCGTAGCCGGGCGAGTAGCCGGAGCGCGACGCGCTGTAGCAGCTGTAGGCGCTGCGCACCGAGGCCATGTGCACCCGGGGGCCCTCCGAGTAGCGCCGCTTCGACGAAGTCGCGTAGTACGGGTCGTAGCCGAAGGAGCTCATGGCGGCGGCGGCGCCCGACGGGGACCGACAGCCGCCGACCGGGATCGGGAGCGGGCCTGGGAAGAGGAAGAAGAAGAAGAAGAAGAGGAGGAGGAGGAGGAAGAGACCCTGTGCGGCTGCGGCTCTCCGCCCGCCCCCCTTTATAGCCCGGGACGGCTCTGACGCAGCCTCTGCCGCGATCGAAGCTCTCCCCTTGCTGCAGCCAAGGGGAAGGCGCTGCGCCACGGCCAGGGAGGGAAGGAAAGGAAAGGTGGAAAAAAATTAAAAAAGCAAGCCTCAGTCTCTTCTCATGGCTCCCCTCCCCCTCCCTCCCTCCCTGCTGCACTTCCTTGCCATGGAGGCCCTTCCCCCTCCGCAGCCCCCGCCCACTCATTCCCTCTCCCACTGCCCTATTCCTCTCCCCATCCCTATCCCCCGCTTCCCTCGCCCACTGCCCTATTCCTCTCCCCATCCCTACCCCCGCTTCTCTCGCCCACTGCCCTATTCTCTCCCCATCCCTAGCCCCGCTTCCCTCCCCCCGACACTCTCCGCGGTCCCTTTCTGGAACCCTCCCCCCTCCACGCACACTTGGTCCATCTCATCTTGCACCCTCGAAAAAGCCCCCACGAGAACTTCCTCCCGAACTAGCTCCCACCCGAAACCCACCTCCCCCGCCTGGATGTATTTCTGTCCTAGAAGCCCTTTCCAGGGACTTGGGCACCTGAAACGTGGTTGGAGGTGGTATCTGCCATATATAGGCCGGGCATGTTGGGGTGTCTAGGTCTGTCAAGCTTGACTTTCTCTCCCTCTCCCTCTAATTGATTCACCGGTTCGCTCCTTTTTGTTCTTTCTCCCTTTAGAATCAGTGCCTTCCTCCCTGCCGCTTACCCCTTCCCCTCTCGTCTTTTCTCCCTCTCTTCACTTTCTCCCAATCCCATCCCATCCCTGCCCCTCCGTCTCGCCCTTCTCTAGCTCTCCCTTCTCTCTACTGTTAATGGGTAGTTTCTTCTTCTCCGGGAAAACTGCCTCGTTGCAAGAATTCAATAGATTTTTACAAGCCCCAAACTCTGGCAGTTTTTCTTCCTCAACCAGTGAATCTGCCTGGTGCTCTCGTTTCTAGTCCAGTCAGGGTGTGGAATTCCCCTTGAGAATGTTTTAAATTTTAATGCATGGTGCTGAGAGACAGCGGCGGAACTGTATCTGAGAGCAAAGAAAAGAACACTTCAACGACTGACAGCCCGAAAGAGCTATGCAGGCGACTGTCACATGACCGCACCGCATGATTCCCCTGTGAAGCTAAATACCGTTTCTTATTCCTTTCGTCTTGATACTGTCACTGAATTAGGATGGCTCCCTCTTTGTGTGCCATTCAACCCACCTACGACCTGAAAATTTCAGAGAAAGAGCCATTTCCAGAAAGGATTCTCCCACTGTTGTCCCGTTGTATCTGTGTCTGGGGGAACTGAAGTTAATGAATCACCTCTGAAAATGGAGAGGGAAAAGCCGATCCTTACATCAGCATTAACAGGTTAGTTCGCCTTGGGAACAATGTAAAAACAGGTAACCCTTGACCAAGAAGACATTCAGTCACAGTGCACTAGATTCTCCCCCACCCCCGCCCTAAATGAATTTTTTTTAACGACTCGATCTAGACCCCTGGCCGTGTGTGGGGGTGCCTGTAGCAGTTTGATGACCTCACCAAGGAAAGGAACCCCTCCCAACAGCCGTGGATTCCGGAGACTCTCTCCTTTAGTTTTCCTGAGTATCTGGAAATGTGCAAAATTTCACCCTAAATTCAAGGCTGAAAGCAGTGAACTGAAGAGAGGGAGCGGTATCTTTCTGCATAAAATAAACAAATGCCTTTCACCCTGTGTTTCAGACACAAGGAAATAGGATACGTGAGGACAGCGGACCTAAAAAATGGGCTTTCCTAAAGTGCAAAACTAAGCACTTGAAAGAGCTAGGAAAGAAAGTGGAAAACGATGCCAGCACCCAATTAACCACTAATTAACGTGTGTGCTCTCTGCATAAAATTCCCTGCTCTTTGACTTCGCTTAAAAAAAAAAATGAACATCAGTAGAAATATTGATGCAGTGCCCCGAACAGCCTTGAAGAAGAAGAATAATATAATCATAGTAATTGATTAATAATAATTGAATAATAATAATATATTTGTGAAGCACTTACTATGTGCCAAACTGTACTAAGCGCTGGGGCAGATACAAGATCATCAGGCAGTAGTAGTTAGAGTGTCTATTAAGTGCTTACTCAGTGCGGGGTACAGTACTGAGCTCCGGGAAGGAGTATTTGAGTGGGAAATAGATATACTCCCTGTCCCTCAAGATCAGACACAGTCCTTTTCCTACGCGGGGCTCCTGTTCTCTCTCTGCCAGCTCTAACCAGACTTGGACTCCATATTTGCTACAAATGTATAACTGTTCATGGACCTTCCCATCTATTTTGAAATAGGCTCTAAAAGAAAATGTACTGCACTGAGATGAGATCTGTGGAATACTTTTGAAATCATGAAGCATAGTGTGCTGCCATGTTAGTTTCTGCTGGTGGCAGGAATGAATACTCACTGGGATACTTTAAGGTTAAAATGAATAAAAGGAGCCTGTGCCACCTTGGAAAAACACTACGAATACTACTACCAATAACAACAATAACTTGCAACGAGTACTATGTTCTTATTTCCATCACTGCATACACTGTGATCGAGATGCACCCATCCACAAGATAAATGGCACTATGTCTTGTCCAACCCACTGCTGGTCATCAATAGGATGCAAAACTCAAACATTAAACAATCACCTCAACTTTTCAGCCACTTCTCTACTGCTCCCCACCCCTCTCCCACAGACCCCTGCCCATTGGAGGAGATTTCACCCCACCCAGCCTTCCTCCTTCTTTTCCCCCAGAAAAGAGTGAAGAGTCAGGATTGGGGATGAGGGGTAAAGAGTGGGTCAGGAGAAAGGTCATTAATGAGTTCTTCTCACTGATTGGACACCAGCCATAGGCTCTACTGGAGTTCAACGCTGACCATTTGACCACACTTCAGAGTTGCAGGACTGGGAGCCAGGAGACTTGGATTCTAATCCCAGTTCTCCTTGCCTGCTGGGTAACCTGGGGCAAATCACTCAATAGCTTTGGGCCTTGGTTGCTTCATCTGTAAAATGGGGATTCAATACCTGGTCTCCCTCTTAGACTGCGGATCTCATGTAGGACAGGGACTATGTCTGGTGGATTGCATTTTGGCTACCCTAATGCTTAATAAATATCACCATTAATGTTAGAGAAGCAGTGTGGTTTAGTGGAAAGAGCTCAGGCTTAGGAGTCAGAGGTCATGGGTTCTAATCCCGGCTCCGCCACCTGTCAGCTGTGTGACTTTGAACAAGTCACTTAACTTCTCTGTGCCTCAGCTCGTCTGTAAAATAGGGATTAAGCCTGTGAGCCCCACGTGGGACAACCCGATTACCCTATATCTACCCCAGTGCTTAGAACAGTGCTCTGCACATGTAAGAGCTTAACAAATACCAACATTATTATCAATCAATCACATACTGAGTGCTGACTGTGGGCAGAGCACTGTACTAGTCACTTGGGAGAGTGTAGTACAATACAACAGAGAATGGCTGAGAGTTTCTTTTAACTGCTCAACTGTTAACTGCTCCTGGCATTTATTCTTGCACCTTAAGGAAGCCCCAGCACAATATACCAAAGTCTGGCCCACTTCTGAGCCTAGGTGTTGTTCACCATAATGCTTGTAAGGAATGTCCCAGCTTCTCCCACCTAGATAACTCTTCTCTCACCAAAATTCATTCTGCAGCAGTTTCTTCCACTCAACCTTGTGGGTGGCTTCAGCCATTGATCTCAGACCTCTGGGCAAAGAGAAAAAAGTAATTCGGCTTGGGAGAGGGATGACCAGAAGTAGCTGAGCTTCTTCCAGCCACACTGGAGGTTTGCCAATGAAGCAGTTTGCTTTTGTGCCAGTGGTTCCTTGTTGGAGGCCAATACAAGTGTGGATTGTGGTGACTGTGCTAGATGCTGTGAATTCCTGCCATAGTGTGGCAGACAGGATCTTAGAGCCAAACTGGGTTACTTCTGGGTTCTTGGGAGTTAAAACTGCCTAACATCCCTAATCCTGAGCATCTCAAGAGGGGCTAGTGTGCATCAGGGTGCTAGTGTGCTTGAAGCAGCGTGGTTCAGTGGAAAGAGCATGGGCTTTGGAGTCAGAGGTCATGAGTTCGAATCCAAGCTCTGCCACTTGTCAGCTGTGTGATTGTGGGCAAGTCACTTAACTTCTCTGTGCCTCAGTTCCCTCATCTGTAAAATGGGGATGAAGACTGTGAGCCCCACGTGGGACAACCTGATTCCCCTGTGTCTACCCCAGCGCTTAGAACAGTGCTCTGCACATAGTAAGCGCTTAACAAATACCAACAAATAGTGTGCATCAGGGCCTCCAGGTCTTCTGTGGGCCCTGGGACTCACTGGGCTTTGGCTGGTCACCCTACACCCAGAACCACCTGGGGCACCGAGTCCCTGATGCCAGTCAACACTGCCAACCTTAGACACGACTTGAAGCGTGGGGGCTCTTGGGGACCCTAAAGATGCAGATTAGAAACAGGCTCAGTGAATTGGCTGCAGACTTTGTTCTGGGGGCCACTCTAAGACCAGGTGGCTTGCACTCATTTTACATATCTTCTAAGGGTTAGCTTGGCCCCAGACTAACTTGCGGTCTTGGAGGAAGTGCAGAGGCAGAGGAAAGAGGAGGGAAAGATGGAGATGGTGGAGTAGGAAAATGGATGGGGGGGGGGGGTAAGACTGAACGATACTGATCCAGATCCCCTGAGACCCTCAAGAAAACACAGTTGAGTGACTGACTTTTTACCTAAATTCACCCCTAGGTGTACTGACAACCCTGAGCTTGATCTTCCCATTCTGCTCTTACACTCTAGGAGTGGTCACATGTGGCAAATAGATATTTTGAAGATAATCTTTCAGAAAATTGTATTTTGAACCTGAGTCTTTGCCAGGTGGGCCTCAAGCTCAACATCAAGTTGCCATTATTGGGGATGGTACCCCATAAGCACTGCTGGCATTGAGTCGCTATTAGTCTTGCCTTCAAATCCCACCGGGGGCCCTGAATATCAATATATTCATTTGACTGACAGATAGCATTTTATCATCATCTGTATTCATTGAGCACCTGCCATGTGCACTGTACTAGGGGCCTGGAAGCATACCAAAAAAAATGTTCCTGCTCTCAAGGAACTTAAAATCTCAAGCAGATGTTACAACTATTTCAGTCATTTTCATTCTCGGTCCTTTTTCCACCAACCCTGGTGCTTCCCTGAATTTTCTCATGAAAATCCCAGAGTCTAGCCTGACTGGGAGTGGGGTGAGAAGAAATATCAGGGCTATTGGCACCTCCAGGCAGTAACTGTCTATCAGCCAGAATTGATCTTCAGCCCTGCATAAGGCTGCAATTCAGTACTAAACCCACCCTGGCTGCACATGCTCAACCTATTCTTTGTCAACCCTTTCACTCTAATTTGTGACCTCATGGCGGAGTAGAAAATCCTCCTTTTATTAGCTGGCTATGGAGTCAGGTCACATTGGCAACATTAAGAAATGGGAAGATTAAGAAATAGGAGACCTTTTTAAACCTTGAATCAGTTTGGCTGCATACATGGGCTCTAGTGGAGTTGCTGAGAGCCAAAAGAGAAAGATGGCAGTGACAGGGAACAAGAGAAGGAAAAGACTAATTAGCCCTAAGTGAACCCCTGCGCATCATTTCTCTCAAGTGCAGTGAGGGCAATAAATGTCACCCGAATCCAAATTCTTATTCCTGTAATTTCTTCATTTATATATTCGGAGAATGGATACAGTGAGATAAGGAAGTCTAGGGTTAGCGTGGACTGGGTGTGTCCTCTAACTTCAAATAAAATAACAGTCATTTAAACCAGATGGATGCAAGCTGTAGAAATTTGTTCTCCCTGGCCACTAGAAAGGTTCGTCAATGGCTAGCAATCATCCAAATGTTTTATAACTACCAAACCACATCAGGTCATATGTCCTTCAGTAAGTAGAGCGATAGTGCCATATAGCCAGTTAGCCATTCCTTTTTGCTACTGTATCATCCTGTAGCGAGCAAAAAACATACTCAAAATGTCCTGGTTCTCCTTCCCTTCACAGGCTGCAATCTCTCTTCCAGGCCTACACTTTTCCATTAGGCAACACTGCTTCTCATATCTACAAACAAAACACCATTTCCTGCAATTCCAGGTGGCAAGGGAAAGGACCTATCACCCCTTCAATCTCCAATTCCTTTGCCATTATTTTCTCTTGAAATGATCTTATTATTTTGAAAGCCAGGACAAGTAAGAATAATATTAATGGTATTTATTAAGCCCTTACTATGTGACAAGTCCTGAACTAAGCACTGGAGTTGATCCAAGAGGTCTGTCAGGTTAGACATAGTTCTTGACCCTCATGGACCACCAACCCAAGGGGGAGAGAGAACAATCAACCAAACAGTAGTATTTATTAAGTGCTTACTTATGCAGAGCACTATCCTCTTTGGGCAGATAAAGAAGCAGCGTGGCTCAGTGGAAAGAGCACGGGCTTTGGAGTCAGGGCTCATGAGTTCGAATCCCAGCTCTGCCACTTGTCGGCTGTGTGACTGTGGGCAAGTCACTTAACTTCTCCGTGCCTCAGTTCCCTCATCTGTAAAATGGGGATTAAGACTGTGAGCCCCACGTGGGACAACCTGATTACCCTATGTCTACCCCAGCGCTTAGAACAGTGCTCGGCACATAGTAAGCGCTTAACAAATACCAACATTATTATTATTATTATTAAATTGAGCACAGAGAAGAGAAATGACTTTCCCAAGGCCATTCAGCAGGC
Organism: Ornithorhynchus anatinus; assembly: GCF_004115215.2. Classification (NCBI taxonomy): domain Eukaryota; kingdom Metazoa; phylum Chordata; class Mammalia; order Monotremata; family Ornithorhynchidae; genus Ornithorhynchus; species Ornithorhynchus anatinus. The sequence continues at coordinate 109,900,695 of NC_041732.1, read as the reverse complement.
TAGAGGCAGAGCTGGGATTAGTATCCAGGCCTCCTTTCTTCTAGGCCTGGGCTATTTCTATTAAGCCACACTGAATAAACCATTAATTTCCCTAAATTGATCACATTCAATGAACTCTGTTGCAATTTAGGCCGGTAAATCATAGTCTGTAGTAGTGAATCCAAAGGGCTGTTGTCTACAGTGTTGCTGGCTTTGCTGGGCTTCTGTAACTTGGCAGAGAATGTAAAAGCAACTTTAAAAGCATTGAAGGTCAAGAACAAAAGCAATCTGTGGAAAAGACATTAGTTCTCTTACTTCTCTTATGACATTACTTATGAGAAGCATCTTGGCTGAATAGAAGCAGCTCTGCCAATTGGAAAGAGAACAGGTCTGAGAGTGAGAGGACCTGGCTTCTAATCCTGACTCCACCACTTGTCTGCTAGTGACCTTGGACAAGTTCCTTGACTTCTCTGTGCCTCAGTTTCCTCACCTGTAAAATGAGGATCATGACTGCGAGCCCCATTTAGAACAGGGACTGTGTGCAACCCTGTTATAGTGTATCTACCCCAGTGCTTTGTATGATGCCATACACTGTAAGCACTTAACAAATACCACAGTTATTATTAATTATCATTATTATTACTTCCAAAATCCAACACTGCAAGAAGCGCTATTAGATTTTAGTACTAGAAATTCCAAACTTTTTTTTTTCTCTGCTAGGACATTAGACCTCAACACCGGCTGCCACTTTGGTGTTTTAAGTTCCTCTGCGCGTGCAAGTACTTTCCCACTATGGGTCTGCCTAAACTCCCTGAATTCTCCACTTCCAGGTATTCCTCGGACAGAGACAACCAATGCAGCAGGGTCCTAATATCCACCATAGACATTAGGACGGTCTGAGAAAACATTTTGTTCTAATCTGAGGTCCTGAAACAGGTTCACTGCCAGAGTTAAGAGGGTTTGCTCCAGATGAAAAATGGAGAGTGAGCAGCTCTAATTTTCTCCCTGAGCCGTCAGGGCAGAGTTTCGAAAACTTGAAAGGACTATTTTACTTTGCTGTCTCTTTCCTCGAGACCTAATCCAATTACCAAACACCAGAGCTGTTCAGGCTTATAGCCTCCAGGCTATTTTACTGAGCTGCCTGAACTGAGGTTATTGCGCATTCAAATCAAGCAGTGGGGAAGCCAGTTGTCGAGTACCGGGAAAGAGAAATCGGGTATTGGACTCACAGATGAAGCTGAAAATATTAACCATTCGACCTTTCCTTTCCAGCTGCAGTCATGTTTCAAAGGGAAATAGGGAATAGAGACTATGTAGCTGTAACCGGCTCCAGAGCCTCGTGTGTCCAACCCGATCATTATCTGTCTACTTGGCACTAGTAAGCACTTAACATACTACGGAGACAAATCTGTAAGCCCGGGAAAGTGCCCAAACCAGGATATCTGCAAATGTTGCTCCTCGAAAACTACAATCAGTTTTGATGTGTTGTCACTTTCAGGTTCCTTTTTCTGATCAGTTTTCCAGTTATTTGGGTAAAATCCAAATGAAGCAACAGGAATGAAATTTCAAACTGATTGCCACTTGAGTCTATTCTGGGGCAACTTCCCTCACTGTGGTGGATACTGTGAGAGGGAGAGGGTGGGGGCCATTTTTTAATGGTATTTGTTAAGCAGAGTGGCCTAGTGGAAAGAGTTTGGGCTTGGGAGTCAGAGGACGTAGGTTTTAATCCCGACTCCACCACTTCTCTGCTGTGTGACCTTGGGAAAGCCACTTAAGTCCTCTGTTTCTCAGTTACCTCATCTGTAAAATGGGGATTAATAACAATAATGTTGGTATTTGTTAAAGCGCTTACTATGTGCAGAGCACTGTTCTAAGCGCTGGGGTAGATATAGGGTAATCAGGTTGTCCCACATGAGGATCACAGTTAATCCCCATTTTACAGATGAGGTCACTGAGGCACAGAGAAGTGAAGTGACTTGCCCACAGTCACACAGCTGACAAATGACAGAGCTGGGATTCGAACCCATGACCTCTGACTCCCAAGCCCAGGCTCTTTCCACTGAGCCACGCTGCTTCTCTGAGACTCTGCTTCTCTGAGATTAAGACTTTGAGCTCTATGTGGGACAACCTGATTACCTTGTATTTACCCCCAGGGCTTAGAACAGTGCTTGGCACAAAATAAGCACTTAACAAATACCATTATTATTATTATCATTATTATGAATAAGCACTTACTATGTGCCAGGCACTGTACTAAGTCCTGGAATAGATATATGATGCTGTGCCACATGACGATTACAGTCTTTTTCCCTATTTTACAGCTGAGGAAACTGAGGCACAGAGAAGGTAAGTGATTTGCCCGAGATCACACAGAAGACACGTGGTGGAACTGGAACTACAACCCAGGTTATTTGGACTCCCAGGCTAGTGCTCATTCCAGTAGGCCACGCTGCTTCCCACTTTGAGACCAAAAATACCTGAGAGGGAAAGGGTCACAAGGCAGATGCAAGTAATTTTACAATTGGATGAAGGGCTTCATTTTGCGGAGTTGGGCTGAAGCAGATGAGTTGAGCAGGGGTTCTCGTCTTCTTAACGGTCCAGGGAATTCAAACAAATGGAAGGGATAGGAGCCTTAGATCTGCAGACTCCTTGCTATTCATCCAAATGGTTGTCATCACCATCAACAACGTGTGCTAAGTTCCGTACTTGGCACAAGCACCATATAGCAGAAGTAAAGGACAGGACTCTGCCCTTGAATTGCTTATAATCTATTTCTGCCATCACAGAGGAGTGCTGGGGAAAGAGGCCCAGTCTTGGCCATCTCTGGGAATGTGTGCTGGGTTGTGGGACGGCAGTGAGCTTTAGGACTTCCCTTTATGTCCATTATGAATCAAGGGCAAAGCCCAACCCAATATGTATGAAGTCAGTGCTCTTGTGCCCTAATCTGCTCCCCCGGGGGCTCCTGAGGCCTTCTGCCCTTCCGCGGCATTTCCAAACGGGGACCGGAGGAGCTGTCACGGGGCAGCACCTTCGATAGCTCCGTCACCTCCAGCTGGCACCCAGGGAATCACTTAATAACAGCGGCATTTATTGAGCTCTTACTAAATGCCAAATTCTGCACTCTACTCTGTGTCAGGTTAGACACGGGGTTCAACAGCTACCACTTGTCTAATAACAGTAATAACTGTGATATTTGTTAAGCACTTATGTTCCAAGCACTGGGAAGAGACGAGATAAACAGCTGGATACAGTCCCTGGCCCCCCATCCAAAGGGCAGGAAGGCAGACATTTAATCCCCACTTTATAGATGAGGAAACTAAAGCACAGAGAAGTTGAGTGAACTGCCCAGGATTACACAGCAAATACCAAGAATTAGGACTAGAACCCATGTCCGCTGACTCCCAGGTCCGTGTTCTTTCCACTAGGCCATTCTACTAAAGGTGTTCTTTTTTGTTTCTTAGCCCTGTTAGAAAACTGCGGGAGGAGACTGTATCAATTTTCCCTCGGCTATTATAAAAATCCCTTCTAGTCCAAAGATATTCAGAAGAAATAGTGAAAATAAAGATTTTACCAGGACCCTAATGGGTTCCTCTGTAAGCCTTATTGAGCATAGTTGGGAGGGAATCTCCAAACAGTGCCCTCTCCCTTAGATTGGGAGCCAGGTGTGGGACAGGTTTTGTGGTCAACATGATTATTTTGGCTCTAACCCAGCAGTTAGTATAGTACTTGACACATCGTAAGTGCTTAATGTTATAATTATAATAATGTATAATGTTATAACTATGGTGTTTGTCAGATAATAATAATGTTGGTATTTAAGCGCTTACTATGTGCAGAGCACTGTTCTAAGCGCTGGGGTAGATACGGGGTAATCAGGTTGTCCCACGTCAGGCGCAGAGTCTTCATCCCCATTTTACAGATGAGGTAACTGAGGCACAGAGAAGTTAAGTGGCTTGCCCACAGTCACACAGCTGACAAGTGGCAGAGCCGGGATTCAAACCCAAGACCTCTGACTCCCAAGCCCGGGCTCTTTCCATTGAGCCACGCTGCTTCCAGATGCTTACTATGTGCCAACCACTGTACTAAGTGCTAGGATAAATACTAGATAATCATAGCAGACACAGTCCCTACCCCTTGCGGGGTTAACAGTCTATTCACAAATGTCTGTGAGATAGATGTTGAGAGATCCTTATGGGATGGATCCTATGTAAAAATAGAACTTGATTTTTCAGGAGATTTGATAGGTCATTAGCACTGGTGGAAAAGAAGCCTTGGTTTCCTCTTTCTGTTTTTTGATCATCCACTAAGAGGATCATTTTCTCAAGAGGAAATTACAATAGAGATCAAGCAGAGGCAATGAAGCAGAACCATCTCTAGTTGTTGCTATGAGTCAATTAATACAGCCTCGCCCTTGTTGCTACTTTCCCCTTCCTCCATCCTATACAACACCCACTCTCTAGCAGTTCCAAAATCTTTTCACGAATACATGTGCTTATATAATAATAATGTTATTTGTCAAGCTCTTACTATGTGACAGGCACTGTACTAAGCGCTGGGGTAGATTCAAGCAAATTGGGTTGGACACAGACCCTGTCATTCATTCAATCGTATTTATTAAGTGTTTACTGTGTGCAGAGCATTTACTAAGTGCTTGGGAAAGTGCAATACAACACTAAACAGTGACAATCTCTGCCCACATCGAGCTCACAGTCTGGGGGAAGGGGAGCGGGGAGAAATACATCAATACAAATAAACATTAATTTAAAAATTACAGATATATACAGAAGTGCTGTGGGGCTAGGAGGAGGGGGAAGAGCAAAGGGAGATGAAGAAGGGAGCTGGGAGATGAGGAAAAGTGGAGCTTAGTCTGTGAAGGCCTCTTGGAGGAAATGTGCCTTCAGAAAGGTTTTGGGGAGAGAGGGGGGAGTGTAATTGATGGCAGATTTGAGGAGGGAGGACATTCCATCCAGGTCAGAGGCAGGACGTGGCCAGGAGTCAGCGGCAAGATAGGCGAGATCGAGGCACGGTGAGACGGTCGGCACCAGCGGAGCCAAGTATGCAGGCTGTGTTGTAGAAGAAAAGAAGTGAGGTGAGATAGGAGGGGCAAGGTGATGGAGTGCTTTAAAGCCAATGGGGAGGAGTTTTTGTTTGATATTGATGTTGGATAAGCAGCCTCTGACGATTTTTGAAGGGCGGGGGCGAGGGAGGGGTGGTGGTGACATGTCCTGAACGTTTCTATAGAAAGATGATCCGGGCTGCTGAGTGAAGTATGGACTGTCCCACGTGGTGCTCAAAGTTTCAATCCCCATTTTACAGATGAGGTAACTGAGGCGCAAAGAAGTGAAGTGACTTATCCAAGGTCTCGCAGCAGATGAGTGGCTCAGTCAGGATTAGAACTCATGACCTTCTGAGTCCCAGGCCTGTACGCTATCAACTATGCCATGCTGCTTATATCATGCATCTATTCATAGTAGTTTAAAATATTATACCTACCTTTGGGGTCAAAGAAGATGCTACTGATGGAAATATTTTTTCTCAATGTGTGCTAGTATAACTGACGAGACCAGTGTGAGAGTAACAATCTCACACTGATGATTTCCAAATTGACCTCTCCAGCCCTGACTTCTCTCCTCTGCAGTCTTGCATTTGTCCCTTTCAAGACATCTCTACTTGGTTGTGCTGCCGACATTTCAAACTTTCCATGTCCAGAACAGAACTCTTCATCTTCCCACCCAAACCCTGTCCTCCCCATGTCTTTCAAACCTGTAGACAACACCACCATCCGCCACCATCTCACAAGCCGGTAACCTTGGCATTAACCTCAACTCATCTATCTCATGCAACAAAAATATTCAATCTGTCACCAAATTCTGACAGTTTTATCTCGACAGCAACACTAAAATCCACCCTTTCCTCTCCATCCAACTGCTACTTATGCTGATCCAAGTTCTTATCCTACCCTGTTTTTAGGTTTGAGGCCTCTCTGATCTCCCTGCCTCCTGTCTCTCCTGACTCCAGTCCATACGTCTAATCCCAGCTCCACCACTTGTCTGCTGTATGACCTTGGGCAAGTTACTTCATTTCTCTGTGCCTCAGTTCCCTCATCTGTAAAATGGGGATTAAAAATGTGATCCCCATGGGGGACAGGGACTGTGTCCAACCTGATTACCTCGTATTTACTTCAGTATTTAGAATAGTGCTTGGCACATAGGAAACACTTAACAAATACCATTACTATTAATATTATTAGGATTGGTAGGCACCATCTTTTGCCCACAAAGAGATTACTACTATTATTTCTTCTTATCTTTACGTCTTATTGTACTCCCAAGTTCTTAGTACAGTGTTCTGTATACAGTAAGTGACCCATAAATACTCTTGAATGAATGAACGAAAGCTCTCGAATGTTGCTTCTGCATTTTCATCTCATTTCCCGTCAGCCATGTTTCACTGTAATTTGGCCCTGTTTGTTCCACCTACTTCACCAAAAGAGCTGTGATGGCAGGGAAAGGCAGGAAAGGAGAAATGGAAAAAGCTAAGAAGCCAGAGAGGCAGCATAGTGAAAGAGAGTGGAAAAGACAGAGAGAGAGAGACAGAAAGAGAAGGACTGAGGACAAAAGCAAGAGAGAAAGGAAAGAGTGCAGATGAGGCAGAGAAAGAAAGAGAGCAACAGGATGACAGGCAGATACACAGTTCTCACTCATGTACCTCATCCCCCCCAAAATACTTCTCATCAGGAAAATCCTTGATTGGGAAAGGACATTTTTTTATATTGTATTTGTTAAGTTCTTACTATGTGCCTGGCACTCTTTTTAGTATTGTGATAGATACAAATTAATCATGTTGGACAAAGCTCAAGTCCCACATGAGCCTCACAGTCTTAATCCCCATTCCATGGATGAGGTAACAGAGGCTAAGTGACTGGCCCAAAATCACACACTGGCAGAGCTGGGATTAGAACCAAGGACTTTGGACTCCCAGGCCCGTGCTCTGTCTGCAAAACAACACTGTTTGTCCAAGTGTTCATTAACTGGGCACCAGAGGACCAGGGTTCTAATCTCAGCTCCACCACTTGCCTGTGCAAACTTGCACAAGTCACTTGACTTCTCTGTGACTCAGTTTCCTTAACCAAAAAATATTGATACCTGTTCCTTCCACTACTTAGACTGTGAGCCTCATGTGGGTCAGGGACTGTGTCCAATCTGATGAACTTGTACCTATTCTGGAGCTTAGAACAGTGCTTGACACATAGTAAGTGCTTAACAAATACTATTAAACATAAATAAATACTACTGATTATTTGAGATAGGGCTCTTATAGTGGCTGCCTCCCTCAACCATACCTACGGCAACCTCCCCATCAAACTGGGGTCTCACAGGGTCCCCCAAGCCATGATTTGGTTAGAGAGGTGACTTTTAAAAGATTTTGGCTACCCTCACTAATGTGGGATGACAGATCACTTTATCTTGATGTCTCCTGTGCCTGTCTCAAACTATTGGTGACCAAGGACTTTGAAGGGGAAAGTGTGATTGTTTGGCAGATTTGGAGGGAGGGCATTTCAGGCCAGAGGTAGGAGGTGGGCCAGGAGTCGATGGCAGGACAGGAGAGAACAAGGCATAGTGAGAAGGTTAGCATCAGGGGAGGGGAATGTGTGGGCTGTAATGTAGAAGGCGAGAAGGGAGGTGAGGTAGGAGGAGTCAAGGGGCCAAGGTGATGGAGAGCTTTGAAGCCAATAGTGAGGAGTTTTTGCTTGAAATGGAAGTTGATAGGCAACCCCTGGAGATTTTTGAGGAAGGGGGTGATGCCCGCCAAACTCTCCTCATGTCTGCCAAGCTAACTCTCTTCCCCTCTTCAAAGCCCTACTGAGAGCTCACCTCCTCCAAGAGGCTTTCCCAGACTGAGCGCCCCCTTTTCCCTCTGCTCCCCCTCCACCCTCTGCTCCTCCCCCTTCCCCCTTCTCCTCCCCTCAGCACTGTGCTCAATTGTATATATTATTCCCCTTGATTCTATTTATCTTGATAATGTTGTCTTGTTTTTGTTTTGTTCTGTTTTGCTCTGCTGTCTGTCTCTCCCAATTAGACTGTGAGCCCATCATTGGGCAGGGATTGTCTCTATCTGTTGCCGAATTGTGCATTCCAAGCGCTTAGTACAGTGCTCTGCACAAGGTAAGCGCTCAATAAATACTATTGAATGAATGAATGAATACTTCACTCTGCAGCCCGCATTTTTATTTCTAAAACTAAAAATTTGGGCCATGTCTCCCCACTCCTCAAGAACCTCCAATGATGGCCCATCCACTTCCTTACCATAGGTTTTAAAGCACTCAATCAGGTCTTCCCCTCCTACCTTACCTTGCTAATTTCCTAGTATAACTCAACCTGCACACTTTGCTTCTCCGAAGAGAACATATTCCCTGTATCTTGATTTCGTCTATCCCACTGTCAGCTCTTGCCAGTGTCTTCTCTCTGGCCTGAAACTCCTTTCCCCTTCATGTCTGACAGATGATCACTCCTCCACCTTCAAAGCCTTATTAAAAGTACATCTCCTCCAAGGGGCCTTCCCGGACTAAGCCCTCATTTGACCTAGTCCTTCTCCCTTCTGCATCACCCTTGCATTTTGATCTATACCATTTAGTCACTTGATATTCACCGCCACCCCACTCCACCCCCACCCCCCGCCGTGGTTCACAGCACTTAATTTATTTTAATGTTTACCTCCTCTTCTAGACTATAAGCTCCTTATAGGCAGGGTATGTGTTTCCCTTGATTGTATTTATTGTGATTAAGTTGTCTTGTTTTTATTCGACTGTCTCCCCCGATTAGACTGTAAGCCCGTCAATGGGCAGGGATTGTCTCCATTCATTCATTAAATAGTATTTATTGAGCGCTTACTATGTGCAGAGCACTGTACTAAGCGCTTGGAATGTACAAATCGGCAACAGATAGAGACAGTCCCTGCCCACTGATGGGCTTACAGTCTCTGTTGCCGAATTGTACATTCCAAGTGCTTAGTACAGTGCTCTGCACATAGTAAGCACTCAATAAATACTATTGAATGAATGAATGAATATAACACAATAAGTGCTCAATCAATACCACTGACTGATGAATTGATGGAAAGTTTTCTCCAGCTCACGAGTGCATGAAGACTGCCTCTTGCTAGACAGCTGCATTTTCTACCCATGTTGTCTGACATTGTTCTCGTTTCTTCTTTATGGCTAGCTCTTGCCGACATCTCTGCTCCAAGACAGCTATCTCGTTTCTGAATGCTGCCCGCCAGGCTGACCTACCTTTGGCCGCTGCCCTGTCTCACAACCATTCACGGCAATGCCCCATCGTGTAAGGTTTTGCTTCACTGTGTCTTTGAAGAGTTTCTTCCATCCACCCTGTTCACGATTAGCCCATTTCCGTTGACTGTATAGCAGCTGTTTGAAAACCCTGTGGTCCTCCCTTCTCCTCACAGGAGTTCACCTAGTGCAGGTGTGTGATGGGCTTTGCTTTGATGCTGGTGGCTGACTCTTTTCCAGGATCTCGGTGCTTGTGATCCTCTCTTGCCACTTGATGTTAAACATGACAGGTAGGTGGCACAGGGGGGACAGTTCTAAAAGTTGAATTTGGATCTGTGGTTTGTCCAGGGCTCAGTGACCTAAAAAAGTTTGGCTATTACCCTCGCCCTACATGCCTTCAGTTTTGCCTGAATCTAGCCCAGCCTGCACCTAATAATAATAATAATTATGGTATTTGCTAAGCGCTTACTATGTGCCAGGCACGGTTCTAAGCTCTGGATAGTGCTTACTATGTGCTGAGCACTGTTCTAAGCGCTGGGGTAGATACAAAGTAATCAGGTTGTCCCACGTGAGACTCACAGTCTTAATCCCCATTTTACAGATGAGGAAACAGATGCACAGAGCATAATAATAATGGTGGTATTTGTTAAGCACTTACTATGTGCAAAACACTGTTCTAAGTGCTGGGGGGATGCAAGGTGAACAGGTTGTCCCACGTGGGGCTAACGATTTTAATGCCCATTTTACAGATGAGGTAATTGAGGCACAGAGAAGTTAAGTGACTTGCCCCAAGTCACACAGTTGACAAGTTGAGGAGCCTGAATTAGAACCCACAACTTCTGACCCCTAAGCCTGTACTCTTTCCACTAAGCCATGCTGCTTCTCTGCCAAGGGTCTCTATAAGTGATATAGAGTTTCATACTGTTGCTGAATTCTTTCACCTGGACAATAGACTTACCCATGATGCAAGGATAGTCAAGGAGGTAAAAAAAAAAAAAAGTGAATCAAGAAGGCTAGCATGTCCTTTGAAGCCCCAAGACCGAGTGTGAGGCCAACATAATCTAGGATTTAGAATATCTACCTCAGGGACAAAACCCAGCATTGAAGTTGGCTTAGTACTTCCCATCCCATCCAACGCTTCCGATGGCCAGAACGTTTTTCACAGAGTGGGACTGTTGTTACCGATTATCTTGTATCTTTGAAAAGCAGCGTGGCTTAATGGAAAGAGCACGGGCTTGGGAGTCATGGGTTCTAATTCCAGCTCCGCCACTTGTCGGCTGTGTGACTTTGAGCAAGTCACTTAACTTCTCTGTGCCTCAGTTCCCTCATCTGTAAAATGGGGATTAAAACTGTGAGCCCCACGTGGGACAAACTCATTACGTTGTATCCACCCCAGCGCTTAGAACAGTGCATGACACATAGTAAGCAGTTAACAAATACCATCATTGGTATTATTATTGTATCTCTCCTAGTGTTGAGCACAGAGCTTGGCTGAGAGCATACTTGACAAATACCATAAAAAACACCTGAGCCTCGTGTTCTCAGAAAAACATGGGCATCATTAGAATGACAGAGGGGAAAATCACTTGTTAAAAAGCATTCAGCCACACAAGAAAAAGGCTTCCTGTTTCCGATACCTGTATGACTTCATCCAGAAAGATGATTGACTGTGGAACAAGAGCAATTACCAGATCAGACAGGATTCCAGGGCAGAACTGAATGGCTGGAATGATAAATCCTAGCTCTGATTCTGAAACTCAAACGTTCACCTCTGCCCTGACTAATCAAAATGGCTCTCAAATTTCCTAGTCCTTAAATTATTGAAGGGATTTTCGAGAATTGATTCAATTTTCATCAAGCCAAGCAGATTTGTTTACAGAAGTTCATCTTTATAGCTAATAAAACCATGACTTACTGGAACAATATAGCAATGCCCCAAGAATGGGAAAAGAGCTGCAGAGAAATCAACATTAAAATTTAAATCCAAGACTCAGAATCTCACGTTTATCCCAATCCCCAGGCATTATTCCATAACACTTTGTCAGCATATTCTTTCTCCTTCTCCCTCCCTGTCTCTCCCATCTTCTCTCTCTTCTGTCTCTCCTACTCCCTGGCTCCTTACACCCATCAAGCCTAACCAGTAACCAACCCTCATTTGGGAATAAAGCTTATACACGAACAAGAGTGCTGTGCCATTGAGGGCTCGATTGCGGGCAGTGCCTGGATTTTCTTAATCTCTGACTCCTTCTGGTTTGCATCATCAAGTAATCATGGGGGAGGGAGGAAGAGAAGCGTCAGAGTCATCATGAACAATTAAAAAGCCAAAAAGTAGGATGCCTCGGGGGACAAATTTTTCAGTTCTCTGCTTCCCGGGATGGAGTCCAACATAAAACAACTGTTGGGCCTATGTGCAGTTTGTGGTGCAAATTACTCCATGAATTTGGCATCTATTATCTCAGAAAGAAACATTAAGCAAGGGCTGTCCTTATTAGATTTCCATCTGTGTGAGCCACTGCAAAGACCCTTCCCCTCTGTGCATGAGGATATAATAGGATCCATTTTTAGTCCTTGCCCAGTAGGGGTGCTTTATGTGTTCATGATATATAGGGCAGCTCGGGAACTGCCAGCAGGCACTGTTCATTGGAGTGGAAGTTCCTTGGGGGCAAGGGATGAATCACTTCTTTGCTTTGTACTTCTCAAGGGCTTAGTACAGTGTATTGCACTCAGGGGGTGCTCAATAAAAGCAGTTAGAGAAGCAATGTGGCCTAGTGTAAAGAGCAGAGTTACCTGCGTTCTAATTTCAGTTCCCCAATTTGCCGGTTGCGTGATCTTGGGCAGTTATTTAACTTCTCTGTGCCTCAGTTTCCTTACCTGTCAAATGGGGATTAAATACCTGAGAGGCACCTTGTCTGATCTGATTGTATTGTATCTACCCCAGCCCTTAGCACATTGCTTGGCACACTGTAAGGTCTTAACAATACCATTATTATACTGATATAATAATAATATTATTATTATAACTACTGCTACTACTGAATGGTTAGATGCGAGCATCTCTGGACCATGGTGGAGGTGACTGGGGGAGAGAAATGGGAGAAGCGAGGGGTTCAGATTGATGCTTGCTTAAGGTCACAGACAGACAGAACCAGGAAGGGGATGGGGGAGCCAGGGGAGGGGAGGAACCAATACCGGAATGCCCCATCTATCGGCTGCATCCTGCACGGGACGGCAGGGCAGGGTTGGGGACGGATCTATCATTATCATCATCATAAATGGTATTTACTGAATGCTTATTGTGTGCAGAGCACTGTACTAAGTGCTTGGGAGAGTACAACAGGGTTGGTAGACCAGTTCCCTGCCCACAGTGAGCTTACATTCTAGAAGACCGTGGCCCCACCCCAGGTAAGACTTGTCTCTCAGCCACCCAATCCAGGAATATCCCTCCTGGGCAGTGCCAGCAGCCAAGGTCGTGCCTCAGGAAGAGGCCAGCACCTTGTCCTGGGCTTCCCTACTACAGCGACAGGCTTGCTGGGCTCCCCTAGAAAGGCATGGGGAGGGGAGCTAATGATCAATAGGAGGCTGAGACTCCCCCTTCATCATCATAATAATAATAATTTTGGTATTTGTTAAGCGCTTATTATGTGCAGAGCACTGTTCTAAGCGCTGGGGTAGATACAGGGTAATCAGGTTGTCCCACGTGAGGCTCACAGTTAACCCCCATTTTACAGATGAGGTAACTGAGGCACAGAGAAGTTAAGTGACTTGCCCATAGTCACAGAGCTGACCAGTGGCAGAGCCGGGATTCAAGCCGGCAGCCAAGCCCGGGCTCTTTCCACTGAGCTACGCTGCTTCTCATCATCGTTCTTCGTCAATAAGCACACGAAATGGGCAAAGCTGTTCTCAGCCGTGGGCATAATTCACGGCACAGATAGAGACCCCGTCCCTGGCTGGAGTGATCACTGCCGGCACTCACGAATACTGGATACCCCTGTGCGGCTCTCCCTCACACGTGAGTCGAGTTCTCCAGGCTTGAAAATGTGTGAAATGTGAAAACGCAAGGAGGGGAAGAAAGTCTTTCCTTCCTCCCTGCCCCGGCTCTCCGTGGCCAGGAATGCCGGGGTCGGGGCCGGGGTCGGGGCCGGGGTCGGCCGTCAGACCTCCCGCCGCAGAGCCCTGTGGTGGGCCCGGCCGGGAGGGGGCGCCCTGCCCACGTGCCCGGCGAAGGACCCCCCCCCCCTCTTCCCCCCCGCCCCCCGCCAGGCGTCCACTGCCAACCGTGCTCCTGCAGCGCCCCCACCCGGAGAGCGGGCGCGGGGGCGCAGAGCCGTTCGGGGAGGGAAACGGGGGTCCGGCCGCCGCCCGCAGCCCGAGGGAAAGGGGGCAGGGGGTGCGGGGAGAAAGAGAGAGAGAGAGAGAGAGAGAGAGGGGAGGGGACACGACCGTAGGGCTCCCTCGGAATGTGGGGGCTGGAGGATACGAAGCAGCGTGGCTTCGTGGAAAGAGCACGGGCTTGGGAGTCCGAGGACGTGGGCTCGAATCCCGACTCTGCCACTTATCCGCTGTGTGATCTTGGGGCAAGCCACTTCACTTCTCGGTGTCTCAGTTACCTCATCTATAAAATGGGGATCAAGACTATGAGCCCCACTTGGGACAGCCTGATTACCTTGTATCTACCCCGGTGCTCTGAACGGTGCCTGGCACACCGTAAGCCCTTAACAGATATCGTAATTACTATTCTTCTAGACCGTGAGCCCGTTGTTGGGTAGGGATTGTCTCTGTTGCCGAATTGTACTTTCCGAGCGCTCAGTACAGTGCTCTGCACACAGTAAGCGCTCAGTAAATACGATTGAATTAATAGGGGACATTCCTCACCATTGGCTTTAAAGCAGTCCATCCCTTTGCCCCCTCTTACCTCACCTCCCTTCCCTTCTTCTCCATCCCAGCCCGCACACTCCGCTCCTCTGGTGCAGCTAGCCTTCTCACCTGGCCTCCATCTCGCCTGTCCCGCCGTCGATCCCTGACCTACGCCCTACCTCCGGCCTGGCACGCCCTCCCTCCTCAAATCCTCCGGACAATCACTCTCTCCCCCTTCAAAGCCTTTCTGAAGGCCCATCTCCTCCAAGAGGCCTTCCCAGCCTAAGCCTCACTTTCCCTCATCCCCCACTCCCTTCCGCGTCACCCTGATTCGGTCCTTTTGCTCTTTCCCCGCCCCCCAGCCCTTCTGCACTTATTCAATCGTATTTATTGAGCGCTTACTGGGTGCAGAGCACTGTACTTAGCGCTTGGAATGTACAATTCGGCCACAGATAAAGACAATCCCTGACCAACAACGGGCTCCCAGTCTAAAAGGGGGAAGACATACGTGTATGTATATATCTGTAACAATTCATTTACACTGATGTCTGTTTATACGTACTGCTGTCTGTCTCCCCCCCTCTAGACTGGGAGCCCGTTGTTGGGTAGGGATTGTCTCTGCTGCCGAACTGTACTTTCCAAGCTCTTAGGCCGGTGCTCCGTACACAGTAAGCGCTCGATAAATACGATTGAATGAGTCGGATGAATGAATGAAGGACGGGAGGGAGGGGGAGAGGGAAGAACGAGGAGGAGAAGAGGGAAAGGAGGAGGGGGAGGGAAGGGAGAAGGAGAAAGAGGAGGAGGAAGGACCCCCTCCCCCCGTCCCGGGAGAAGCTGCGGCAGCCCTTCCTCCCTGCTGTTGCTAATGGTGCGGCTGCTGCTGCTGTTCTGCTACCGTGCAGGGCCGCGCATTGCTGGCGGGGGTTCAACCCTGCAGCAGGCCGGGCGGAGCCGGGGGGCTGGGAGTGGGGAGGGGTCCGCAGAAAGGAGGGGCTGCCGAGCCCAGCCCCGTGGTCTGCCGGCCCTAACCCCCCGCCCCCTCCTCCTCCTCCTCCTCCGACCCCCTGCCCCTGGCCGGCCCGCAGACTCCCCCCGCCGCCCGGGGTCGGGGTGATGCGCAAAGCGCCCAGGACCCCCGCACCCCCCGCACATCTTGGCCGTCGGCGTGCGGGGCAGGGGTGGCGCAGGAGGAGGAGGCCCCGGGGGGCGGAGGGGTGGGGGACTCGGCCGGGGCGCTCCGGGGCGGGGAGGGGGCGGCGAGAGAGCCCGGGGGGCTCCGGAGGGGGAAAGGGGAGGAGGGGGCGCCCCGCGGGGGGAAGGGAGGACTTGCGCGGGGCCTGCGCTAAACGAGGAGGAGCGCCGTGGTCGGGGGCTGGGGGGCTGTTCGAGGAGGAGGAGGAGGAGGAGGAAGAAGAAAAGGGGGTGTGTGGTGGGGGTCTTGCGGGAGCCTTTGGGCCTCCGATCCTAAGCGGCGAGGGGCGCTCTGGAGGGAGACTGTCCGGGAGAGGCAGGACTGTCCGGGAGGAGGAAGAAGGAGGCCCTCGGCGCTCCTCTGCCCTCTGCCCTCTGCCCTCCTCTTCTGCCCTCCTCCTCCGCCCTAAGAGAGGAGGAGCTCGGCGCGGGCGGGGGTAGCGGGGAGAAGGAGTGGGCCCGCTCGGGGAGGGGGCAGGGAGGGGCACGAGGAGGAGGAGGAGGAGGAAGGAGGCAGGGGAGGAGGGGGAAGAGAAGGAGCATGGCTTAGTGGCAAGAACCCGGGCTTGGGAGGCAGAGGACATGGGTTCTAGTGCCGACACCGACACTTGTCTGCTGTGTGACTTTAGGCAAGCCACTTCACTTCTCTGTGCCTCTGTTGCCTCCTCTGAAAAAGGGGGATGAAGACTGTGAGGCCCACGTGGGACAACCTGATTACCTTGTATCCACCCCAGCGTTTAGAAGAGTGCTTGGCACACAGTAAGCGCTTAACAGATACCGTAATAATAATAATAAAGAAGGAGGAGGCAAGGGGAGGAGGAGGAGGGGGTTTGGGGATGGTGCACCGAACAGCCCGAGGGGCGCAGGGTTAAGGCGGGGTGTGTGTTCTTCCCGGGGCCGGGCGGCCAAGGGTGGGGATTGTGCTCTGTCGCAGGACGACGCTGAGTCACTGCCGCCGCAGAAGCTGCCGCAGCTCCCGAGCTCCCGCCCCCTCCCACCATCTCCCCCCAACCCTCTCTCCTCCCGGCCACTCCCTTGTACCGGACAGTTTGGGACATTTTTCTGCAGGCAGCTCTCTGCCCCCAGAAAGCGCTCCCCCACTGCGACCCCCAGAGTTAAAAGATTCAATCCTTGGCTGGATTCGGACGTGTCTGGATGTCATTCGCAAGCTTAAATACGGTTTATTTCTGGTTCGGGAAAATCAGTAAATAAATGAATAGAAATAAATACCCATAATTCAATAATATTTACTGAGCACTTATTGGGTGTAGGGTTGTGTACAAAGTTCTTGGGAGAGTTCAATAGAGTTGGGAGATTTGATAGACCCCCCTGTGGGGTCCTACATTAGCGGTGGAGTGATAGGCCCCTAAAGCTTCCCACTGGGGTCTGTGACCAGCGACCATGAGCCATAGGGTTGGGGGCTGCATGTCCAGGTTTAGGCTTAATGTCTGTCTCTCCCTTTGGACTGAAAACATTATCCAACCTTAGCTTCAGTGACTCTGTCCTCTCCTGGTTTTGCTTCTATCTCTCTGACTGCTCCTTCTTAATTCCTTCACAGACTCCTCCTCTGCCTCCCATCCTCCCATTGTGGGGGTGACTCAGGGCTCAGTTCTGGGACCCGTTCTATTCTCCAACTCCACCCACTCCCTTGGAGAACTCATTCGTTCCCACGGCTTCAACTACCATCTCTATGCAGATGATTCCCAAATCGTCTTCTCCAGACCTGACCTCTCTCCCTCTCTGCAGTCTCATGTTTCCTGTTGCCTTCAGGACATCTCTACTTGGAAGTCCTGCTGACATCTCAAACTTAACATGTCAAAACAGAAGTCATATTCCCACCCAAACCCTGTCCTCCCCTTGACTTTCCTATCACTGTAGACAGTACAACCAACCCCCCATCTCCCAAGCCTTGGAATTATCCTCGACTCATCTCTGTCATTCAACACACATCATTCAATCTGTCACCAAATCCTGTTGGTTCTACCTTTCCATCATTGCTAAAATGTCCCCTTTTCTCTCCATCCAAACTTATACCACTCTGATCCAAGCCTTTTTCATTTTCCACCTCAACTACCTTATCAGACTCCTTATTGCCCTCCCTGCTTCCTGTCTCTTCCCCACTCCAGTGTATAGTCCACTCTGCAGCTGGGATCATTGTTCTAAAAAAACTACTCAGTTCATGTCTCCCTTCTCCTCACAAACCTCCAGTGGTTGCTCATCCACTTCCATATCACCCAAACACCTTACCATCAGCTTTCAGATATTCAGTCAGCTCTCCCCTTCCAACGTCATCGTGCTAATGTCCCACTCCAAGCCAGCCTGCACAATTTGTTCCACTTAGGCAAACTGATTTACACCAACCAATTTACTATACTTCAGTAGCGTCTCTCTCACTGTTGACCCCTTGTTCACATCTTTCCTCTGGCCTGGAACTCCCTAGCCCTTCATATCTGACAGACCATCACTTTCCTCATCTTCAAAGTCCTACTAAATCTCATCTCCAAGAAACCTTCCCTGACTAACCTCTCATTTCCCTGCCTTTTTTGCTCTCCCTTCTGTGTATCTATGCACTTGGGTCCAAATCCCTTAAGCTCTTTAATACTCCAAACCCCACTTCCACAGCACTGTGTACATAGTCTTATAATCTGCTGCTTCCCTTATTTGTCTCTCTCCCCCACTAGATTGTAAGATCCTCGAGGGCAGGAAATGTCAGCCTCTCAATTGAATATTTTGAGCACGTAGTGTGTGCAGAGCATTGTACTAAGTGCTTGGAAGAGTACAGTATAACAGACACATTCCCTGTCCCCAGTGATCTTACAATCTAGAGGAGCTTACAATAGTATCTGTGAACTCTACTGCATTGTATTCTCCTGATCCCTTAGAACAGAGTTCCACACTCTGTAAGCACTCAGTGAATAGGAATGATTGATTTCCATCTGAAGACTAGCTCCCCAGGGAGGGCTGGCTTCTGATGCCCTCCAGCCAGGCCAGAGTTCCTGGGCGCTTCCTCTTCCCACCCCCATTCACTGGACTTCCAGGTTGAAATAGTCCAGTTCTCTTGCTCCTCCTGCCTGCCCCTGCCCCGCCACTGCCCTAGCACTTGGAGGACATGAAGCTGGGGGGCCCACTCCCTATATCCAGGCCAGGTTGGAGGGGCCCAGAAGGGGGTTGGGGAAGGGTGAATAAGGAGCATTTTAGCCACTCGCCAAGCTGAGATTTAAGACCTTTAATGTTCCCTAAATCCAGTAGCCGGTCCTGAAGCTTCATTTCTAGGGAGGGGCTATTTCCTCTTGTCCAGCCATTGCCTTGGGTCAAACTCAAGCTCCTGCAGATCAGCAAGCTGAGCGGGCGAGAAGCTCCGGGTACACTGGAATTGTGCCATTGGCCTGGCTGTCTTGGATTCAGAATGGCAGGCAAGCCTAAGTGGGTGATGCTGATTACAAAATTTTCTGGGTGCAAGGGAAAACAAGTATGGAATCTCCATTTGGCAAATGAGGAAATGGAGGCCTAGAGACATTTAGTGCCTTGCCCAAGGTCACAGAGGAGGAAAGTGGTAGAATCGGGTTTAGAACCCAGGTCCTCTGAATCTAAGGCCTGTGCTCTTTCCTCTCGGCTGCGCTGCTTCTCTTAACATTCAGTTGAGCTTTGAAGAGGAAGGTGATTCGGCAGCCAACCTAATCAGCATTTTACAGAACACAAAGCAAGGTGGAAGCGTTGACATTGAGAACATTGCAGAGTGGTCTGAAGTTGATATCATTGTAAAATTATTACTAAAACATGACTCAATTCAGCCAGCAGAGACATAGAAAAGCTGGCCTTCGTACAGATTTAGTTAATGTTGCGATAAATAAATGGAACCAAATGAGAATTATAAATGTGATTATTTTCTTTGCTTCACTCAGCTTTCGCACCCTCCTTTTCTTCAGAAAAACGTGACAGGGAATCTGTGTTACTTAAGAATGCATTCCTTGAAACTGCAGAGACCATTTTTTCATTAAACAAAACAAGTGACTCTGGAAGAATTAGAGTTTGAAAGCAGGTGCAGACCCTGAAAATCCTGAATATTTTAGGAGTTTAATCATCTGCACTAAGGTAATTGCCAGGCACTGTATTTTTTGTTCATCTTTATTGCTACCTCACTGTTTATTCCTAGGACAACTCTGTGAATTTCATTAAAACACCTAAGAGAAGAATTGCAGTCCCACTTTCGGAACTCTCTTGTGTTCTATGCTGTGGGAAATCAATGTGTTTATGTATACCACTTATTATCAAATATGAATGTTTTATCTGCCTTTTGGACACACAAACATACATACATACATACATATATACCATTCGTGTGTATATCATTTTTACCGCAGAATGGTGGGAGTAGGGCTATGGTTATTTGGCCCAGAAACAAAATTTGAGAGAACCAGGATTTGGCAAAGGGGAGAGGGATGTAAGGTGTGTGTTTGTGTGTGTTTGTGTGTGTTTGTGTGTGTGTGTGTGCCCATGCTCCTTTCAAAATATTGATGATAAGCTGGGTAGCATTCCAAGACTGCTTCCCTGCCTGCCTGCCTTCCTGCCTTTCTTCCTGCTTGTATTTCCACCTGTTTTCCTGCCTATTTTCTTGCCTATCTTCCTTACTGCCTTGTCTGCCTGTTTTCCTGCCTGCCTGCCTTCCTGCCTTGGAGCTGCTCAGGCCTGCTCTGACCTGCTGGGAAGGGTGATGAAGGAGGGGGGAGGAGATGCTTCAGCTATGCAGGGAGGGGGCTGGAAGGTTGGGGGGCTGGGAGTTGGGCTGGCATGTGGGTAGACTCTGTGAGGTTTGGGTAGACTCTGTGAGATGTGGGGAGAAGTGTAAAGGGACAATGGGGCCCATAGGAGGAACTGAGGACTAGGCTAGGCTCGGCATAGAGGGGTAAAGACAGTGGGATCAGAAAGCGGGAGGTGGAACTGGGGAAGAGGCTGAGGTCATTGGAAGTGGAGGGGTGATGGAAGGATGAAGGCAAACCCAGGGCCTGAAGAGGTTGGGGGTGGGAGCCCTGAGAGGCTGAGGAGGAAGGGCCAATCCCAGGTGAACACCAACGGGGCCACTCATGGCCATGCGATGAGAGGTTGGAGACTCCTGGGGCCCGGGCAGTGGGAGGTCGGAGGTCAGAGAAGCTGAAGACTCTGGAGCAGGGGAGTGGTGATGATCCAGCAAGCAGGAGAGTCAGGGAGACAGGGGTTGGGGCTTGGGGAGGAGAGGATGGGCTGCCACAAGAAGAGGGGGTGAGGGGTCAGGAGGGAGGACCTTGAATCTTCATGTTGCCTCCGTTATGATTCAGCACAAATTGTTCAAGAGGAATAGTAAAAGTTCCCCTTATTTAGGAACATCGGGGTGAATTGGAACATTTGGCATCAGGCCTCTGGTTCTGGATCTCCCTGACAAGGCAGAAAGGCCACTCGGCCTCCTCTCGGCCCCATCTCAGCCCCCTCTTGGCTTCCTCTCGGGCCCCTTGTGTTCCAGCCCAGAGCCCAGCCTGGGCTCTCTCCTGTAGCTGGAAAGAGCCTCATAGTAATAATAATAATAATAATGTTGGTATTTGTTAAGCGCTTACTATGTGCTGAGCACTGTTCTAAGCGCTGGGGTAGACACAGGGGAATCAGGTTGTCCCACGTGGGGCTCACAGTCTTAATCCCCATTTTACAGGATGAGGTAACTGAGGCACCGAGAAGTTAAGTGGCTTACCCAAAGTCACACAGCTGACAAGTGGCCGAGCCGGGATTTGAACTCATGACCTCTGACTCCAAAGCCCGTGCTCTTTCCACTGAGCCATGCTGTTTCTCTGTGCTTCATAGGCAAGAAGCACAGAGTAAGCCCTCAGTAATGACCCTTGATGACAATGTTGATTAAGGGCTTTCCTTCGGCTTGTATGTTAGTTACCACATGCCTAGTCATTCATTCAATTGCATTTATTGAGCGCTTGCTGTGTGCAGACCACTATACTAAGCACTTGGAAAGTACAATTGGTCAACAGATAGAGGGTCCTCCTAGTGCCCTGGGTAGCTTGAGGGGCTAATAAATCAGACTTAGGCTTTCCCAGGGCCAGCTGGCTGATCAGCTAGCCATGAAGGATCACACTTAAGTTTTGCCTTTCTCCTCCCCAGCCTGCCCCTTGGCCATCTTAGACTGGAGGCCTCCAGTGGTGTGAAGGAGCCGGCTGTGCCCTGGTGTCATTTTGGCCTGATGGCCTTTGAGGCCACTGAAACTACCTAGTCCCAATAACCCCAGGAAGCCATTACCACATACCAGACAATGTATCTCACATATCTAGCTTTGCCCCAGGGATGCAAGTCCTGACTGGGCCTGGTCCCAGATGCCGCTTCTTCCCTGGACCTCAGCTGAACGGGTTTGGAAATTCCAGCCTCTTCTGTTCACTACCTCAACTTCTCCAGTTATAAAATGGGACTACTATGACAATATCTCCTTTATCTCTATCTCTCTCTCTGGAAAGAGGAAGTAAAATGCCAGAAAATCCCAGATGCCATTATGTTTTAGCTCAAAGAGCAACCCAAATTATTTTTTGTCTTATGCATGGAAAAACACAATTAAGTTTAACAGGTCACTTCTGATTTCTGAGCTATTTTTCTTCCAATCAAAAGCAAAATACTTTATGTAACAAGTTACACCTAGGGAAACAGTCAGAGTTGGATAAATCCATTGAGATTTAATGATGTTGCTTTAATTCCTCGGTCTACAAAATATTTGGCACTATTCACCTCCCCTCATTAAAATTCACATTCACAAGGCAAGCTCACCAGTAATTATGCCTGAAAATGATTCATTAAATGTGTTTAGATTTGGCAGGCTTAATTACAGGGTATCTTCAGAATGATTTCTTGGGAGTGCAATACTGGATCACTGTCACCAACCATCTAAAAAGTGGTGAGGTTTAGATTGGTCGGAGGTTGAATTGCTGGTAAGAACACAGTTGTCATACCCAACAAGAAGCTTGTAAAGGGAGGGGGTGGTCAAGTGATTAGCGCACCACTGGAATCGGCAGCCTGGGATTAATCCTGGATTTGCTGTGAGTTGCCTTCCCAAGAAAAATTGAAAATGGATCTGCTGCATCTAGGGACTCCTGATGGGGATTTGTGCAAAGGTAGGGTAGGTGGCTGTATGTGTGTGTGTATAAATTAAAGATATGTACAAAAGTTCTATGGGGCTGAGGGAGGGGTGAGTAAAGGATGCAAATCCTAGTGCAAGGGTGACCCAAAGGGGAGTGGGAGAAGAGGAAATGAGGGCTTAGTTGGGGAAGGCCTCTTGGAAGAGATGTGTTTTTAATAAGGCTTTGAAGGTGGGGAGTGTGAATCTGTTGGATATGAAGAGAGGGAGCTTTCCAGGCCAGAGTCAGGATATGGGTGAGGAGTCAGTGATGAGATAGACAAGATTGAGGTACAGTGAGTAGATTGGCATTAATAATAATGATGATGATAATAATATTAATAATGGTACTTGTTAACCACTTACAATGTGTCAAGCACTTTTCTAAGCACTGGAGTAGATACAAGTTAATCAGGTTGGACACAGTCTGTGTCCAACATTGAGCTCATACTCTTAATCCCTATTTTTTACAGAAGATGTAACTGAGGCCCAGGGAAATTAAGTGACTTGCCCAACAGCAGACAAGTGTTGGAGCAGGGATTAGAACTCATGACCTTCTGACTCCCAGGCCCATTCTTTATCCACTACTGTGTGCCCTGGTGCTAGTAGGAAATCAGGAAGCTGAGGTAGGAGGGGGCAAGGTGATTGAGTGTTTTAAAGTCATTGGTGAGGAGTTTCTGTTTGATGCAGAGGTGGATGGGTAACCAGTGGAGGTTCTTGAAGAGTGGGGAAACAAGGACTCAGCATTTTTGTAGAAAAATGATCCGGGCAGCCGAGTGAGGAATGGACTAGAATGGGGAGAGACAGGAGGCCGGGAGGTCAGCAGGGAGGCTGATGCAGTAATTAAGCTGGGGTAGGATAAGTGTTTGGATTAATTTGATAGCAGTTTGGATGGAGAGGGAAGGGTGGATTTTAAAGTTATGCTGAAGGTTGAACTGACAGGATTTGGTGACATACTGAATATGTGGGTTGAATAAGAGAGATGAGTCAAGGATAATGTCAAGATTAAAGGTTATGGGTAACTCCTCATCTTCTCACACAAACCCTGTCCTCCCCTTGACTTTCCCATCATCCTCCCTGTCTCAGAAGCACAAAATTATGGTATTACCCTCGATTCATCAATCAGTCTCTGAATCAATCATATTCATTGAGTGCTTACTCTGTGCAGAACACTGTACTAAATGCCTGGGAGAGTACAATATAGCAGAGTTTGTAGACATGTTCCCTGCCTACAAAGACCTTATATTCTAGGAGATGAGCTTACAGTGTAGAGGACTTATCTCTCTTATTCAACCCACATATTCAATCTGTAACCTAATGAAGCAGCATGGCCTACCAGATAGGGCAGGGGTCTGGGAGTCAGAAGGTCATGGGTTTTAATCCAGGCTCTGCTACTTGTCTGCTGTGTGACCTTGGACAAGTCACTTAACTGCTCTGAGCCTCACTTCCCTCATCTGTAAAATGCAAATGAAAACTGTGAGATTTATGTTGGGACCGTGACTGTGTCCAACCCAACTATCTTGTATCAAAGCCAGTGCTTGGAACAGTGCCTGGCACATAGTAAGCACTTAACAAATACCGTAATTATTATTATTATTATCATTATTATTACTGTCAGTGAACTAAGACCCAGATATAACTGCTTTCCTAGATCCCATAATCTTGCTGAGACCCGGATGCCGCTGCTCCGGTGGATTGCAGAATCTTTCTGAGACCCAGATGTGACTGCCTCCCTAGATCCCAGAGTCTAGTTGAGAGCCTTCCAGAGGGACACAAGAGAGGCTGTCCCAGACAGGATGTGACTCCATTCCCTCCATCCCCCATTCCCTGCCAGTGTCAGAAGAGGAGTTAGGATTGACACTGGATGAGATTGGGAGGTGCTGGATGACTCTGGGCAAGTCACTGAACCCCAGTTTCTAAACCCCAGTTCCCTCATGTGTAAAACGGGGATATGATCTCAGCTCTCCCTCTCTCTCAAATTATGGGTGTAAGAGATAGAGACTCTCTCCGACTTGATGATTTTTGTATCTATCCCAGGGCTTAGCACAGAGTAAGCACTTTATAAATTAAGACGTTTATTATTACCATTATTATTAATAGTCAAGGCTTCATCCGAGTTTCAGCTGAAACCCACTGAACAGTCCTCTGTTCAGGGTAGCTGCCTGCAAGGCTGAAAGGGCTCGAGGTGGCAGATCCTCTCCCTTGGGGCAGACACAGAGATCGTTCTCTCCACCAAGGTCAGAAGCCTCTGGTGATAAACAAGAAACAAAGTGGGGCTTTTCAAATTGCCATCCTAAAGCCAACCTATTGCAATGCAAAATATTTCTCCAGATTTTATTGGCAAGATTTTTGGCAACAGGCACATTTTCCTCAATTCCTAACTGCCTTTGGCACAGACATTGGCGGAGTTTAAGGCGAGCCACTAAGGGTGGGAATGCGGCAGAGCGGGGGTTGTTGCAAGGGCGGAATGAAGCAGGGGGTGGGGCTGTTGCAAAAATGGAATGAGGCAGAGCACAGGGCTGCTGCAAGGGTGGAATGCGGCAGACTTTAGGGTCACCACGAGAGTGAAATGAAGCCTACTGTGAGGCCTTTGCAAGGGTGGAATGCGACAGACAGCATGGACAATGCAAGAGTGGAATGCGGCAGAGTGCAGGGCCATTGCTTATGTTGGATCTTACTATAAATTATGTAGGTTCTCTCTCCTGGGGATTGGAGATGGGTAATATGTATCCGCAGTTTCCTTTGCAAGGTGGAAGGAAGCAGAAGAAATAATAAATACCATAATAGACTACATAATCTCCTAAAACAGACTCCTTCACAGCATGGGGACATTGGTCCTGAAGAAATAGCACTACAGTGCAGTGTAGTGACTGTGCAGTGCCATGGCTGATCAGTGGGGTGGCTGATCAGTGAGGTGGCTGGACAGAGGGACAGTTTTACGGGCTCAGCCCCTAGTTGAAAATATAAAATCCCCAGAGTCACAATTTCTGCCACTCTCCTATCTCATCCTGTCTCTAGCTGCAAGCCTGTTCTCCAAGAATTCTGTCCTCCTCTCAAAAGAAGTTTCCACTGATAGGATAAAGACTGAAAGTGAGAAGGTGATTCCATTCCATCCTAATTTTATGCTGACTCAGTTGTTTAATCCAGAAAAGGTAACACTGAAGCTTACTGTCACATACTGGTTTTCATCAAACTGTGACACCAATACTTCTTAGTACTTAAAGAAGTTCAGTCCTAGAATATTACTCCATAGCCCCGATAGTTTATACATTGCCCCAAGAGGAAATGAGTGCATTGCAGCCCTTCTTATTCAGTGAGGTGAGCTCCTCCAGTGACCAAGGGGCTCAGGACTAGGGTGAACTCTCGAAAAGCCTCTTCGCCTGCTTAGAGAGTTCCCCTCTGTGACACGTATTCCCAGGGGTTGGGAGGCTCACCATTATGTTTATTAAAACACCTACAGAATCTCCCAACTGAGAGTCACTCAGCAACTGGGAAAAACTGGCCATTCTTGGGTGTGTGCAGTGCAGAGCCAGGAGAACAGACAAGGAGGGCAGGATGGGCTCCATTCTCTTTCCATTTCTCTCCCCTTTTACCGACATTTTGAGCCTTTCCTACAGCACATTCTGAGCATTTTTGATCAGATCTCTGGCAAGTTTTCACCCACTCAGCTGGGGAGGGGAGAGGGGGACTTTGAAGATTCAATCTATTATAGGAAACAAGCTTTATTTTATTACCGCCTTTGGAAAAGTCAACTGGATCACTCTGGAAGATGCCCCTCTGTGTTGTCCTTGTTAGAGAGTAATGATTGAAGCAGCATAAGCAGCATTTCCTTAGACTTACTCGTTTTGATCCCTTTTTTCTTACCTGGAGGGTCTGGGCCAGAGGAGGGAAAGAGGACTGTGGCCCATCTGCAGGTGGCTTTAGCCACACGTGTTTATGGGACAAAATGGGATGTGCAGCATCTCTGCTTTCCTAGTCCCCAAAGAAGGAGGCTGGTGCTGCTGCTGCTGCTGCTGCTGCTGCTGCTGCTGCTGCTGGGGAGGAGCTTTTGAGACAGTTTCCATACCCAATTTCAATCCTCTCTGGGGCTTGTTGAAGGAAGGCATTTCCCAGTTGTGGAAGGAAGATAGATATGGACTCCCTCCCACTAGCGCAGTCTAGCAGCAAGTGGAAGAATGAGAAGTGATATGGCCCCGGGTCAGGATCAGAGCTGGTTTGGGGAGGATGTGAGCTGGAAGCAATGATCTTTTATTTCCACTCTGCCCTGGGAGATTCCGATATGGCCCCCAAGCCCTGCTCTCCAGTTACCTTCCTGGTGGGCTCTGTCCCTCTTTCACCAGTTGCTGCCCTGCCTCTCACTCTCCTGACGTAGTAGGGGACGGAGGGAGCGGAACCTTCATGTCCATGGTGATGATCAACCCAGAGAAAATTCCTCCCCCCCAAAAAAAACCACAGCCCCACCCACCTATATCCACAAGGAGCTGAGAACATTGAGGGTTAGAGAATTTTCGTGGCAATATCAATGAGTGGCATCATCAATTTATTACCACCCCTGGCCTGATGTTTTTGGTAGTGGTACTCTTAGTAATAATCATAGTAGTAGTAGTATTGAGTGCAACTGTGAGCAAAGCACTGTACTAAGTGTGGGGAAAAATACATAGATGAGAATTAGATTCACCCCTTTCCCCTCCCACCCAGTCCCAAGGGGTTCACAATCTAAGGGGTTAGCAATGAACCCATAAGGAGAGATGAAACAAAAAAAAATACAACCTGAAAAACATGGACAAATACCAAAACAGTAACAATTATTATTATAATTATGCTATTTGTAAAGCGCTTATTCTGTGCCAAGCATTGTATTGATCAATTTGTAAATAGTATTTATTGAGTTCTTACTGGCAATGCACTGTACTAAGCATTTGGGAAAGTACAATGCAACAGAGTTGATAGGCGTGATTCCTGCTGATAAAGAGCTTACAGTCTACAGAGAGAGACAGACACTGAAATAGATTAGGGATAGGGAAATTAGTAGAATGTAAAAATTACATCAATATTGTGGGGCTAGCGGGGGTGAGGGGTATCGAAATGTATACTGTACTGAGACCTGGGTTAGATATAAGATGATCAAGTCAGACACAGTTCCTGTCCCACATGGGGCTCACAGTCAAAGGGGAAGGAGAGCAGGTATCAAATCCCCATTTTACAGATGAGGCCAATGCGGTCCAGAGAAGTTAAGTGATTGCCTAAGTTTACACAGAAAGGTCATTAGAAACCCAAGAAGAATGGGTGGGCAGTGTGGCTTAGGAGCAGAGTTTTGGGCTCCTCATGCTGCCACAGCTACAGCCGCAGCTGCTGCCACAGCCTTCCGGACGTCCTAAATCTTGTGGTGGCTGGACAAGGCGACTGCCCTTCCTGCCCCGCTGGAACAGAGTAGACCGAAATGGGGACCCACAATGGCTCTGGCGTGGGCGCTGGGGAGAGGTTGGGGCCTGGGGGTTTGGAGATAGCCAGTTCCAGGCTGAATTTCTTTGTAGTCTGGTTGTCCGTTGCCAGCGTTAGCTGAACCTGTCAGCTGCGGGTGTTGTGGAACCACCAGCACCTTTACCTGCCAGTGTTCCAGCCTTCCAGTGTTCCAGTGTTCCAGCCTTCTGGGGTTCCAGTGTCCCAGCATTCCAGCCTTCCGGCCTTCCTGCAACAGGAGGCAGTTCCCCATGCCCTTGATGATGGCCAAATTCCGTCACAGAAACCTGAATCTCCAACAGAGATTCCAAGCGACCCATCCAGAGCCGCCCCCCCGGTGACAATCAAGCCCAGAAATGAACAAAGATTTTATCCATTATGGCAGGGAGTGCTTAAAGCAGGGAGTGTATTTCTCCCCAAGCAAGGAGACCCCCCCACCCCTGTTACTGATAATAATAATAATTACTATTATTATTATTATGGCATTTGTTAAGCACTTACTATGTGCCAAACACTGTTCTAAGCACTGAGGTAGATACAAGGTAATCAGGTTGTCCCATGTGGGGCTCACAGTCTTAATCCCCATTTTACAGATGAGGTACCTGAGGCACTGAGCCATGCTGCTTAGAACCCCGATTTATGTAAACCTCCTCTAGCTTGGTTGATTATGGAAAAAACAAGCTGAGTGTTTCCCCTGCATTTGACTTGTCTTTTTCCTGAGCCAGTTCCATGACTGTTCTTTTCCTGGCAGCCTTGTGGCAGGACCTGATTGATTCACAGACTGCATGGAGCAGAGAGATGATATTCCTGAAAGCCCGCCAGTGGTTCGTGGGGGGCTGCAGGGAGCAGCTGGGCTAATGGGCAGGCCCGCTTTAAGAGCCTACAGGGTCTTATTTCCCCAGGAGCTGTAGCCGTGCTGCTTTCAGGTATGATTTCTGCCCACGACATCGGCTCGGCCATGCTAGACAAAGACTCTACGGCACCCACAGTCTTGCTCTAAAAAATTGTCCCACCCTTTCTGCTGCACTCCAATTGGTGTGTCCCTGCTTAATTACCACTTCTGCTAGGAGTCAGAGTTGTTTTTCCTCCTAGGGCACTCTGTGCTTCTGCTGTTGGCATCCAATCTCTGCTTCTCTGAGCAGAGTTCACTCAGGCTCTGTTGAAGAGAAGCAATTTGATCTGCCCTCAGAAGAGGGGTAGATAATAATAATAATAATAAAAATAATGGTATTTAATATTGATGGTATTTGTTAAGTGCTTACTATGTGCCAAGCATTGTTCTAAGTACTGGGGTTCATACAAGGTAATCAGGTTGTCCCCCGTGGGGCTCAGTCTTAATCCCCATTTTATAGAAGAGGTAATTGAGGCACAGAGAAGTTAAGTGACTTGCCCAAAGTCACACAGCTGACAAGTGACCGAGCCACAATTAGAACACATGACCTCTGACTCCCAAGCCCATGCTCTTCCCACTAAGCCACACTGCCAAGCACCGTACTAAGCAGTGGGATAGATACAAGATAAGCAGGTCCCACAAAAGGGTCACAGTCTAAGTAGAAGGGAGAACAGGTACTGAATCCCCATTTTGCTGATGAGGGAACTCAGGCCCAGTGACTTGCCCAAGGTCACATAGCAGGTAAGTGGTGGAGCCAGGGTTAGAATGTAGGTCCTCTGATTCCCAGATATGAGCTCTTTCCACTAGGCCACACTGCAAGTTGTTCTGAGTCAGAAGCAGCAGCAAACTTGGATACCGAGAGAAGCACTTTGGCAAGCGATGTTTGAGGTTTTCATTCCAGATGAACTTCCTCTGACTCTTTCCGAGGCCCTTCTTTGTCCATGCTGGCTTCCAAGGGTTTTCAGTATGTGGCTCAGAGGCAGTCGGCTCTGCTGGGCGGCTCATCCTAGGAGGCCTGGCCACATTTGCTCCAGGTAACTGACCAATGTGGTGAAAGGGAACAAAC
This sequence comes from Ornithorhynchus anatinus, assembly GCF_004115215.2. Lineage (NCBI taxonomy): Eukaryota > Metazoa > Chordata > Mammalia > Monotremata > Ornithorhynchidae > Ornithorhynchus > Ornithorhynchus anatinus. The sequence continues at coordinate 109,870,835 of NC_041732.1, read as the reverse complement.
ACCACACTGAAAGAGCAAAGAAGCAGTTGAAAGTGTTGAAAAATCCTAGATTCATTCATTCAATCGTATTTATTTAGCGCTTACAGTGCAGAGCACTGTGCTAAGCGCTTGGAAAGTACAATTAGGCAACAGATAGAGACAATCCCTACCCAAACAGGTTCACAGTCTAGAAGGGGGAGACAGACAACAAAACAAAACAAATAGGTACAAGTAGACAGGTATCACTATCATCAAAATAGATAAAAAGAACCATAGATAAATGCACATCATTAATAAAATAAATAGAACAATAAATATGTAGAAATATATACAAGTGCTGTGGGGAGGGAAAGAGGGTAGAGCAGAGGGAGGGAGTAGGGGCAATGGGGAGGGTAGGAGGAGCAGAGGGAAAGGGAGGGCTCAGTCTGGGAAGGCCACCTGGAGGAGGTGTACTCTCAGACAGTCATCTCTAGACTATCTCTAGATAGTCATCAGCAGAACTTGATGAAATGCCCTCAAGGGCAGAATAAAATACGGGGACCACATTTAGTCACTGCCCCCGATCCAGGTCGCACCCAGTCTATCTGTAATTGCCTGACCTGCCCTGCAACTCAGCTTCCGAGATCCATGGGTGAGCTGAGCAGAAGTGAACTGGTCTGAGTGGCAGGAGCATGGGGAACTTGGCAAGATACCTACCACCAGATCCCCCCGACCTCATATGCCCCTGGCATTTGGTCCACTGTATAGGTCTCCCTACTACATGTCTACACAAAACCTCTTCCCTCACTACCTCTCCCTGGCTACGTGTCCCCCTGCTACTTCTCCAAATACGTGTCCCCTTGCTGTATGTGCCCTGGCACATGCCCCCTGCTAAATGTCCCCAGATACATGTTCCCCTGTTACGTCTCCCCGGATACATGTCTCCCTGCTATGTGTCCCCTTGATACATGTCCCCCCGAAATGTGTTCCCCCACTACTTGCCCCCGATACATGTGTCCTTGCTCTTCCTTCCTTCAAAGCCTTATTAAAGGTGCATCTTCTCCAAGAGGCCTTCCCAGACTAAGCCCCTCCTTTCCTCTTCTCCCACTCCCTTCTGCTTCACCCTGACCTGCTCTTCCCCAGTCCCAGTCCCAGTCCCACAGCACTTATGAACATATCATGAACATATGCACAATTCATTTATTTTTATTGATGTTTCTCTCCTCTGCTCTAGACTGTAAGCTCATTGTGGGCAGAGAATGTTTATTATTCTATTGTACTCTCCCAAACACTTAGTACAGTGCTCTGCACAGTGTGAGTGCTCAACAAATACGATTGAATCAATAAATGAATGAATGAATACATGTCCTCCTGCTGGCTCAGTGGAAAGAGCCCGGGCTTGGGAGTCAGAGGTCATGGGTTCTAATCTCGGCTCTGCCGCTTGTCAGCTGTATGAGTGTGGGCAAGTCACTTCACTTCTCTGGGCCTCAGTTACCTCATCTGTAAAATGGGGATGAAGACTGGGAGCCTCACGTGGGACAACTCAATTACCCTGTATCTACCCCAGCGCTTAGAACAGTGCTCTGTGTATATTAAGCGCTTAACAAATACCAACATTAATATTATTATTACATGGTCTTCATGCTACTCCCCCCCCCCCCACCAATATGTGTCCCCCTTCTATATGTCCCCTTCTCCTGGAAACACTAATTTGTTGTGGATGGAGAATGTATCTGTTGTATTGTTATAGTGTACTATAGTGTATTGTATAGTATAACAATAGTGTACTCTCCCAAGTGCTTTGCACACAGTAAGCGCTCAGTGAAATGACTGAATTGAATTGAATTGAATTAAGCATTTGCTATGTATCTAGCATTTTTCTAAGTCCTGGGGTAGATACAAGTTAATCAGTTGGGACACAATCCCTCTCCCACATGGGGCTCACAGACTGAGTAAGAGGCAGAACAAACATTGGAATCCTCATTTTCAGGTGAGGGAACTAAGGCACAGAGAAGTGAAGTGACTTGCCCAAGGTCACAGAGCAGGCAAGTGATGGAACAGAATTAGAACCCAGGTCCTCTAGCTCCCAGGCCTGCGCTCTTTCCACTAAGCTGCACTGCTTTACGGATTCTCCTCCTATCCCTGTGCCCACTCCTTCTCAGTCATTTTCACAGATTCCTCTTCTTCCTCCCAACCTCTAACTGTGAGAATCCCTCATGGCTCAGTTTTGGATCCCCTTCTGTTCCCCACCTGTACCCACTGCCTTGAAGAACTTCATTCAATCAATCATATTTATTGAGGACTTAGTGCATGCAAAGCACTGTACTAAGCGCTTGGGAGAGTACAATATTACAGTAAACAGACTGTTTACTGAACTCAGTGATGATGATGATGATGACAGTATTTGTTAAACACTTACTATCTTCAAAAAACACTGTTCTAAGTGCTGGGGTAAATAAAAGGTTATCAGGTTGTCCCATGTGGGGCTCACAGTCTTAATCCCCATTTTACAGATTAGGTAACTGAGGCACAGAGAAGCCAAGTGACTTGCCCAAAGTTATACATCTGACAAGTGGAGGAGTTGAGATTAGAACCCACAACCTCTGACTCCCAAGCCTATGCTTTTTCCACCAAGCCACACTGCTTCTCAATTAGCCACTCAGCTTCGACTACCATCTTTAAATAGAGGACACAAATCTACCTCTCTAGCCCCAACCTCTGTCCTGCACTGCACAGTCACATTTCCTCGTGCTGTCAGGAAATCTCTTCCTGGATGTTCTGCCATTACATCAAACTTAACATGTCCAAAACTGAACTCCTCACCTTCATTCATTCATTCATTCATTCATTCATTCATTCATTCATTCATTCATTCATTCATTCGTATTTACTGAGCATTTACTAAGTGCAGAGCACTGTACTAAGTGCTTGGAATGTCAAGATAGAGACAATCCTTACACAATATCGGGCTCACAGTCTAAACGGGGGAGACAGACAACAAAGCAAAGCAGAACAAAACAAAACAAGTAGTCTGGCATCAATACCATCAAGATAAATAGAATCATAGAATTATACACATCATTTATGAAATAGAGTAGTAAATAATATATACAAATATGCACAGTACTGAGGGGAAGGGAAGGGGAAAGAGCAGAGGGCAGGAGAAGGGGGAATGGGGAGGGGAGGAGGAGCAGAGGGAAAGGGAGGGTTCAGTCTGGGAAGGCCTCCTGGAGGAGGTGAGCTCTCAGTAGGGCTTTGAAGAGGGGAAGAGAGTTAGTTTGGCAGATGTGAGAAAGGAGGACATTTCAGGACAGCGGTAGGACGTGGGCCAGGGGTCGACGGCAGGACAGGAACGAAGGGGGGACCGTGAAGAGGTGAGCGGCAGAGTAGCAGAGTGTGCGGGGTGGGCAGTAGAAAGAGAGAAGGGCGGTGAGGTAGGAGGGGGCAAGGGGATGGAGAGCTCTGAAGCCAAGAGTGAGGAGTTTTTGTTTCATGCGAAGGTTGATAGGCAATCACTGGAGGTTTTTGAGGAGGGGAGTGACATGCCCAGAGCCTTTCTGTAGGAAGATGACCCGGGCAGCAGAATGAAGAATAGATTGGAGAGGGGAGAGACAGGAGAAAGGGAGATCAGAGAGGAGGCTAACAAAATAATCCAGTCGGGTTACTTTCTACTCAAACCCTCTCTTCTTCTTCTCCCAGACTTTTCCAACACTGATGACGTCAAACCACCATCGTCTCTATTTTACAAACTCACAAGCTTGGCAGTAGAGGGGGAAATAGGGAGGAGAGATGAGAGATTAGTCAGGGAGGGCCTCCTGAAGGAAATGGGATTTCAGGAGCATCTATAAAATGGGGAGACTGGTGGTCTGGCAACCATGAAGAGGGAGGGAGTTTCAGACAGGAGGGAGAGGGAGCGCAAGAGGTCGATGGTGAGAAAAAGGAGAACGGGGCAGACATAGTGAGTAGGCTAAGATTTAGTGTGAACATTTTATATAGAAATTCAGGTTTGGAGAGGTTTGGATATAGAGGTGTGTTAGGAAGAGGCAGTCAATCTGGAGTGGGGGAAATGAATAAAAAGGTGGAGATGTTCGGGGAAAGATACAGTCACCGAAATCTGCACTCACAAGGCATTCAACAAGCCAACTGTACAGTCTAAGACTGGTGCTCCATCCAGCAGTCAGCTGGACCCTGAAATCACTACCCAAAGAGTGTCCGTGGCCTAATCTGAGGTAAACCGCAAATCAAAATGAAAGCTTTTTATGCTTTCACAATTCATTCTATTCTCCTAGAATAATATTAATAATAATAATAATGTTGGTATTTAAGCACTTTCAATGTGCCGAGCACTGTTCTAAGCGCTGGGTAGATACAGGATAATCAGGGTCCCATGCGGGGCTCACAGTCTTAATCCCCATTTTCCAGATGAGGTAACTGAGGCACAGAGAAGTTAAGTGACTTGCCCAAAGTCACATAGCTGTCAAGCGGCAGAGCTTGGATTAGAATCCATGACCTCTGACTCCAGGGATCTTTCCACTGAGCCATGCTGCTTCTCTTAATAATAATGATGGTATTTGTTAAGTGCTTACTATGTGCCAAGCACTGTTCTAAACTCTGGGGTGGATACAAGGTAATCAGGTTGTCCTACGCGGGACTCACAGTCTTAATCCCCATTATACAGAGGAGGTAACAGGCCCAGAGAGGCGGCGGTCGAGCTCATGGCCTCTAATGCTCCAAGATTTCAAACTTGATGAGTATCTTGTTCCAACGACTGGTCTGAAGGCAAAGCAGAGACTGCGTCTGGAAAGGGTTAAGGGCTCAGCACTGCAGCAAAGGAGAGCGAGAGACCGACTAGAAGGGCAGAAATTGAGTTCTGCGTCTTTAACAGGGCGCGCCCACCCCACTTGCTGCAGTCTGCTGCAGTGAGCTGCTGCACATTGGGCCCGCAGCCATGCAGGAGTTGCCCGACAGGATGGGGTTTTACAGAAACCTGTGGCGAGCACCTGCTGGGTCAGAAGCAGGTCCTGGAGCCCACTTCCCGGCCGAGAAGGCCAGCTCCCTATCGATTATCGATCGTTTGTTCCTTATAGTTCCGCAAAGGGGGCCCCTCATTTCACGCATCCAGGAGATTAACCTCCGTGTTCCTGCTAAAGGGAGGGGTCCTCAAACTGCTCATCGTTGGTCAGCGCTGGGCATGCTAAATTCTTTTGATAAGGAGCTTATTAGGAGGGAATTAGTCCTCCAAGGGGAAAGGGCTGAGAGCCTTAAGCATAACCTAAGGTGCAGTGGACAGAGGTACCTGCAGATCCACAGTGATCAGGATGTGACCCAGTTAAGCTTGCTTGAAATAGCAAAGTCTTTTCCAGTTTTTCCAATGTTGCTGCAAAGTGTTACTTCCTTGGGTTTGGGGATTCTGGAGAGAACTAGCATAATGCACCCACGAGTGCATTGGGTAACCACACAAAGTACACCCACAGTGTTATTCATACCGCTCTTTTCCCATTTTATCTCAATTCTATGAGGTCCCAGGTCTTGACAAACAGCTGAGCACCACAGTCTCTGCTCCTTCTGTCTCCTGCCCCTTTGGCCTTGCAGGGTTCCCAGTCTGACTCTGATTGCCGGGAGGAGCACAGGGGAGCCTGCAGTCAAATGGGAGGACGCCAACTTCCATTTCATTATGGCCTTTGTTGCCAAAGGATGCCTCTTAGAGACTGACCGGTGCCTCTTCCGCCCCAAGAAGGAGAGGGAGTTGGAGGTGATGGTGTTAGCAAGCGGGGGATGAAGCCTCCTCCGATGGCTGGGGCTTCCTTCGGGGCTCGGTTCGCTACTGCCCCCCTGTGGTCAATACCACACCATACAATGCATCATCAGCTGCATGGTTTCGCTTGATTTCTTTGCTTTTCTGGGTCGAACAGGGGAGGCTTCCGTCTCTGGAACTGGGAATGAAAACAACCTACCAGGAAATGGAAGAAGGCATACCTTCTCCTGCCTGGTCACCGGATATTTTGTGAGGAGGAGTGAGGTAACGTCGGTGTAAACCCCGTGCGGCCTCGTTGAGGAAGCGATGATTGCCGGTGTTTGCGGTTACGGAAGTCAGTGTTACAGAAATTCCAAATCTATTGCTGTCATCGTGATTCTGTTAATGCTGGCAGTAATCTGGAGAACGCTCCTATTTCTGGAATCAGGTGATGGGATCAGAATGTACAGTGCAGGCTTTAAGCCTTTACTTTTGAGTATTCTTTAACTAGATAATGAGGAAACTCAAATCCCCAGAATCTGATGTGGTAGGGTGAGCAGTCGGACAGCCCCGGAGCCCGGTCCGAAATCCTTTCGGACTGCATTGGCTGACAGTTACACTGGAAGGACATCAAGTATCAGGAAGCACATGGGCTGCAGATGGGAGCTCAGAGTCCAAGGCTCTCCTGCCCACTCTTTGTGAGATTTGGGGCTTCCGGTCAACCGGGCGTTGGTGGTGGTGAGTTGCAAAATGCCCTTTTTGGTCTGGGATGGTCGGAGCTTCTCAAAGGACAGGGGGGCTGGACCGTGGGCCAGGAGCCAGCAAAGTTGAAGGTTATAATGGATGAGGCAATGTTCTTTTCCGGGAGAATCCCTGCCAAGTCTGCAGTCATTAGAGACCAAGTCCAGCTCCTCTGTTACAGGTGGGAGGGCCCTTAAAGGCTCAGAAACATTCCCTCTGACAGAATCATTTTCCCGATTGTTCTTCCCTGTTCTATCCGTATGGGGGTAGAGAGGACATTTCTTTACCGTTTAAACACTTTGATGTTCGTCCCACCCCCACAGTACCTATGTTCAGATCCATTTTTAATTCATTTTAATGTCTGTATTTCCCATTAGATTCTAAGTTCCTTATGGGCAGGGATCATCTTTTCTAACTCCACTGACTCTATTGTACTGCAGTCTCCCAGGTTTTCTGCACACAGTAAATCTTCAAGAAATACCATTCTTTGATTTCATTCAGTCATATTTATTGAGCACTTACTGTGGGCAGAGCACTGTACTAAGTGCTTGGAAAGTACAATTCAGCAGTAAAGAGAGACAATCCCTGCCCTCTCCAGACTTACAGTCAAGAAGGGGGGAGACAGACACCAAAACAAGTAAACAGGCAGTAAACAGGATTTCTTCCAAAGCTGTTTTATTCTCTCCTCCACCTTGTACAACCAAAGTCTCCCAAGTTACCTTTGCTGAGACTCTAGCCCAGATCACTTAGCAGTTAATGCATCATTGTGACGAACTCTGCCAGCAGGCTCCCCCAACCAAAATCCCATAATGCACCTCACACCTGTAGAAATGTCAAGGAAAAATCATGCGCTTGTTTTTTTCCTGCTGTGAGACCTAGGTGTCAGCCCAGCACAGCTCTGTCCAGCCCAGCCCAGCATGACTCCCTCCAGCCCCATCTTTTCACCCCTGTCCTTGACCAAATTCAGAATAGCTGGGGGAGTAACTCTCCCCTCCTAAGCTGTTCCCTTTCCTTCCTGTTATCATGTTAAATAGTCCCTTAGTCCAAGTTACTCATGAACCAGGGATGGGGAAGACAATGCTTCAAGATGGCAGTTTGACTATAACAGGAATTGCTATTTTTGTAAAGTTAAATATTCAAGTGAACTGCCATATAAGGCTAAGGGTTTTTTTAGTTAATCTGGGAATGCCCTGGTTTGCATGCCATTAGAATAAATTTGCATACAGGATTCAAAAGGCCCTAAACTAAGAATATAAGATAAATGAAATGACAGTAATTAATTTGTCCTGTCAAATGCAATCATATTCAAACATGATACTCAGTGCTTCAAACACCTGAATATGAAACAGATTTTCAAAGAGCCAGTAGAAGAACAGTAGCAGAGCTGAGTAAGATGCTCTCCTTTTTCACCCCTCTCCCTTGCAAAGTAAAAATGCTTTTTTTAAAAAAAAATGGTATTTGAGTGGAGTCAAATGCTTGGCTGGAGTAGGAGCCCAACAAGGTGAAGGCCAAGGCTGCTGCTTCCTTCTTTCCAGGCTCAGCAAGGTGGGTGGCGATTCATCCTAGCACCTGAAACAAGTGGATACAGGGGGATGAATTTGGGGCAAGAAAAATTCCCATTTTGGCTCAAGTAAAACATTCTTTGAGTCCTATGTGAGATAAGTGCTGTAGCTGAGTTTATGAGCTGGTGACATCTACCCAGCACTTGATACAAAGTTTAGCACTTAGTCAGTGCTGAGGAAATACCGTCGTCATCCTCATCATGAGCACATGCTGTGTGCAGAGCCCTGTACTACACACTTGGGAGAATGCAATAGAGTTAGAAGATGTGACCCTTGCCCTCAAGGAGCTCACAGTCCAGTGGGGGAGATAGACACTGAAGTACGTTTCAGACAGGAGGAAGGAGAGAAAGGACTCTTTAGAGGAATTAATATTTTGTCCTGTCATTCGCCATCCAAAGATGAAAGTAAGGCAGCATAGGGCTAGAAACCCCGATAAATGTCTGCTAAACTGTGGACCAATTCCTGACCCTAATCTAAAGGGCTCTGGGAGGCCCAGCCTTCAGAGGGGGCCTTGATTTGCAGCACAAACTCACTCCTCCCCGACTTTTTGCCAAGATGAGAGCAGGGCTTAACTAGGGCCCTAGACCTCTGCCAGGAAGGATGCGGGAAGCTGCAGTTGGCTCTGCAGCAAAATAGGGTCTCTGCTGCGGACTCACCACGCCTCTGTCATCTTCTCCGTGATCACAGAGGGACATCTAGCGTTTTCAGAGTGCAGTGAGCTACGCGTAGAGTTTACAGAGCACAGTGAGCGCAATGAGCCATAGCATTTAAGGAGAGGGATATAGGCTGGGTAGATGAGAGATTACTCCTCTCAGGGTCACACCCGAAGAGTTTCCACTACTCTACCAGTCTCGACTATGGGAGGATGAGTCAAGCAGCGGCCTACCCATTCCATTCCTACCTTGGCCAGTGGCTAACGAGTGGAAGGCAATCTGCTACAAGTCAAAACCCACCTCTGCTGGGCAGCAGCAGCACGAGAGAGGGTCAAAGGTGGATATTCAAGTTTACTGCACTGAAGGAGACAATGGTAAGCAGCTTCCGTATTTTAAACAAGAAAACTCTATGGGTCCACTACCAGAACGATTGCAGATGGAGTTAGAGCGTTCTGGGTGTGTCCGCGACGTCGCTATGGGTTGGAGACGACTTGACAGCAAAAGACAAAAAGACAAGATGGGAGATTAGTCAGGAAAGGCCTCCTGGAGAAGATGTGATTTCAGAAGGGCTTTGAAAATGGGGAGAGCAGTGATTTACAAAATCACAAGTGACTGATTCAGGAGGAGGACTTGAACTCTGATTTTTAGCTGCAACAAGGTGGATATTCAAAGCTAAAAGTCCAAATTGAAAGAAGTTCTTGCATTTCTTTTTGGTGACTTAATTCACAGCAAAACTCACAAGGCACCAAGATTTACACTACTGAGGGCTTGTCTGGGAGGCTGGCGGTATTTGCGTTTAAGAGTCTACAGAGAACTGAGAAATACAGTCACAGATTTTTATGAAGATCTATATTGGGAATTAGAAGGGCAGGCATATGAGAAGAAATACATTTTAGGTTCAAGCATTTTCACCTCCTTTAACAAAATATTGAAGAAGATAGTGTTGTAGCCCTCAGTCCATCAAACAGCACTTGAAAGCAAGTTGCTTTTCACTGGGGAAACTGCCTCTTGTTAAGTGTTCATGTCTGTGTTCAAACATTTAAGCCTGAACCAAGCCATAGATCAATTTTAGTTTATTGCTGTTTCCAGTCATTATTACAGCTCAATATTATGATGTGCCAGGCACTGTACTAAGCGCTGGGGTAGGTACAATCTAATCAGGTTGGACAAAGTCCCTGTCCCACATGAGGTTTGCAGTCTTAATCCCCATTTTACACATTAGGTAACTGAGGCCCAGAGAAGTGACGTGACTTGCCCAAGGTCACACAGCCGACAAATGGTGGAGCCAGGATTAGATCTCGGGTTCTTCTGACTCCCAGGCCCGTGCTCTATCCAGTAGGCCACACTGCTTCTAGCATCATACTGCAGTTAGGAAGCAGGTATGTACTAGAGTGAATGGCAATACCCACTTTGCAAAATCTACCTGTTCTTCCCATGCAATTGGCTGGGACTCAGGAGGCATCCACCTCATTTTTTTTAGTGGTATTTGTTAAGCACTTACTATATGCCAGGCACTGTTCAAAGCACCAGGGTAGATACAAGGTAATCAGGTTGTCCCAAGTGCGGCTCACAGTCTTTGGAGAAGCAGCGTGGCTCAGTGGAAAGAGCACGGGCTTTGGAGTCAGGGCTCATGAGTTCGAATCCCAGCTCTGCCACTTGTTGGCTGTGTGACTGTGGGCAAGTCACTTCACTTCTCTGCGCCTCAGTTCCCTCATCTGTAAAAAATGGGGATTAAGACTGTGAGCCCCACGTGGGACAACCTGATTCCCCTATGTCTACCCCAGCGCTTAGAACAGTGCTCGGCACATAGTAAGCGCTTAACAAATACCAACATTATTATTATTATTATTATTAGATGAGGTTACTGAGGCACCGAGAAGTTAAGTGGCTTGCCCAAGGTCACACAGCAGACAAGTGACAGAGCTGGGTTTAGAACCCACATCCTCTGACTCCCAAGCCCGTGCTCATGCCATTAAGTCACACTGCTTCTCCAATATATGTCCACAGTGCTGTGGGGTTGGGGGTAGTGCTGTGGGATTTGCTGCTGCCCCAACGGCAACCACTTCCATCAGTCACTCAATGGTATTTATTGAGAGCTTACTGTTGCAGAGCACACTATAAAGCGTGTGGGAGAGTACAATACAACAGAGTTAGTGGATATGTTCCCTTCCACAGAGAGCTTACAATCTAGTGAAAGAGCAGGACCCACTGGAGGGAGAGGAGGAAGAAGAGTGGAGGGACAGAAGGATCAGACGGAGCAGTGTAAAGGGTGATGTAAAGAGCACGAGCCTGGGAGTCACAGGATCAGGGTTCTAATTCTGGCTCCGCCACTTGTAATAATAATAATTGTGGTATTTGTTAAGCCCTTACTATGTGCCAGACAATGTATTAAGCACTGGAATGGATACAAGCCAAACAGGTTGGATACAGTCCATGTCCCATATGGGGCTCACAGTCTTAATCCCAGGTTTACAGATGAGGGAACTGAGTTACAGAGAAGTGAAGCGACTTGCCGAAGGCCACACAGCAAATGGCAGAACTGGGACTAGAACCTAGGCCTTCTGACTCCCAGGCCTGTGCTCTATTCACTACACCATGCTGCTTGTCTCTGTGACCTTGAACAAGTAACATCACTTCTCTGTGCCTTTGTTACTTCATCAGTAAAATGGGGATTAAGACTGTGAGCCTCATGAGGGACGTGGGTTGGGTCCAACCTGTATCCATATTCCCCAACACTTAGTATAGTGCCTGGCACAGTGTAAGCACTTAAATACCATACAAAAGGAGGAGGAGGCCACCGACCTGGCCAGAGCAGAGATCTGGCCCTGCAGAAAGATGTGCCCTGTGAATATTGGGGGCTCCAAGGCACTGGGAGATCACAGTCTTCAATATCTTGACCAACTGAATCATTTGAAGGGGGGATTTGGGATGCATTAAAAATCAACGACTCCTTCCCAAATGGGGGTTTCTGATTGTATGGAAATGTAATATCCAGCAAACAGTTCTTTCTCTGCCCACTGGACGACCAAGCAACAGCCCTGGGAACCCTGCCATCCTGACATTACAACAACCATGTGAGTCACTCTCCGCTCCCCTTACCAGGTAGGTGCCCTGCAGTGACAATGTCCCTCCCCATGCCATTGGGGCACCAATCGAACCCTGCCCTAGCCCAGGGAAAGATCTGACCAAAAACAACCATGTGAGCCGTCCACTGCTCCTCTTACCCAGGACAACCCCCAGAACCAGGGTGCATGGGTAGGATGCTTCCAATCCCCCCATGCCAGTGGGGCACCCATCTCTCAATCAATGGCATTTATTGAGTGCTTTCTCTCAGTCAATCAGTTGTATTTATTGAGCACTTACTGTGTGCAGAGCACTGTACTAAGTGCTTGGAAGAGTACAATATAACAATAAACAGACCCATTCCCTGCCCACAACGAGCTTACAGTCTAGAGGGGTAGGGAGACAGAAATTTATATATATAAATTACAGGTATGTTCATAAGTGCTGTGCAGCTGGAAAGGGGGATTAATAAATGGAGCATGTCACGGTGACATAGAAGGGAGTGGGAAAAGAGGAAAGCAGGGCTTAGTCAGGGAAGGTCTTTTGGAGATGTGCCTTCGTGTTCAAGAGCACTGTATTAGGCCTTTGGGAGAGTACAAAGGAGAAAAGAGACAGTATCCCTGGCTTCAAGGAGCTTTCAATATAGCAGGAGAAAGAGAGAAAGAGAGAGGAGTCATTAAAATAAATTATAGGTAGGGGAAGCAACCGGATATAGAGTCTTACATTAATACGGACACCTGTATATCTCCCATCAACCTCTACTCCAGCCTGGGAAAGGACTGGACTAAAAGCTGTGGGAGCCAAGCACCGCTCCCCTTTCAGCTGACATTTGGGGCCCAGCTGCCCAGGCAAGTCACTGTCCTTTCCCAAGGCCACTGGGACTCTCATCAACCCTGCTTCAACCCTGGAAGGACTCATCCAATGGCAACATAAGACCGTTGGGAAAGTCCCCATTGGAACTGTAGCTCTGAATTCTGTGACTGTTGGTCTGAGCTATGAGGAGCCTGAATCCTGTTGCTTCCTTCGTGTTTGTCCTCATCTATATCTCCTGTATCTTTGTTCAGCTTTCCTTAAATGTCTGTTTCCAACCCTCTCCCCTGCCCCATCGCCCTTCCCATATCATCCTTAGATTGCGAGCCCCTTTGGAGGCCATGTCTATTCCTCATCTATAGACTTGTTTCCCACTGTTTAGTTTGTACACACTAAGCATTAATAAATAAAATCCCTGTCTACTAGGCTTAATAAATGATATTACTCTTACTACTAAGTACGTGATAGTGTGTATCTTGCTAATATATGACTCCCTTGATAATGAATAGTTTTCAAGCAACTTTTTTTTCATACTCCACCAATTGAAAGATTGGTTTGCTATCTGCCTCTCTTGCTCTCTCCTCTAATTGCTTCCCCAGGCCAGATCTGATTGGTGAGCCAATCTGCCTGTTGAATCCTCCCCACTCTTGGGCTGAATCTGAGCGGTAGGAGAATCTGCCTATTGAGTCACACGCACCAGTGATGTAACCCCCTCTGGTCGAGCAGTGGAGGAGGTGTGGCAGATGGGGGACAGAGGATGGGACCACTTATGCCAGGCTTCCAGCTGCTCTTTCTTTCATGTTCATTCCCCCAGAGTGTCCCCTTAAAGCCCCTTCCCTCAAACAAACATATTGGGACCTTATTCTGGCCTACCCCCTATCATACTCAGTACCCATTAAGCCCTGCTTCTCTCAGTGGCAGAAGCTGTCAGACTCCCGAGTCTCCTCCCTTCCCATCCCGTGGCCTCTCCGTAGGACTTCCAAAAGCAAAAACTCCGGCAAAGGGACATGAGAAGCTGTGGGTGCTGGGGTAGGGAAGTAGGCTGGATAGGATCACTGGAATAGGGTTTAGGGAAAGTTCTTGTTAGAGAAGAGGGACTGGAAGGTGAGTCTGAGCTGAGTCATAGTCACTCAGGACCCAGGCTTCCAGGTTCAGGTCGATTGGGGGGAAATGGGTGGACCCTGGGGAGGGAGGGGTGAGGAGGCAACAGTTCATTCATTCATTCATTCAATAGTATTTATTGAGCGCTTACTATGTGCAGAGCACTGTACTAAGCGCTTGGGATGAACAAGTCGGCAACAGATAGAGACAGTCCCTGCCGTTTGACGGGCTTACAGTCTAATCGGGGGAGACGGACAGACAAGAACAATGGCACTAAACAGCGTCAAGGGGAAGAACATCTCGTAAAAACAATGGCAACTAAATAGAATCAAGGCGATGTACAATTCATTAACAAAATAAATAGGGTAACGAAAATATATACAGTTGAGCGGACAAGTACAGTGCTGTGGGGATGGGAAGGGAGAGGTGGAGGAGCAGAGGGAAAAGGGGAAAATGAGGCTTTAGCTGCGGAGAGGTAAAGGGGGGATGGCAGAGGGAGTAGAGGGGGAAGAGGAGCTCAGTCTGGGAACGCCTCTTGGAGGAGGTGAGTTTTAAGTAGGGTTTTGAAGAGGGAAAGAGAATCAGTTTGGCGGAGGTGAGGAGGGAGGGCGTTTCAGGACCGCGGGAGGACGTGACCCAGGGGTCGACGGCGGGATAGGCGAGACCGAGGGACGGGGAGGAGGTGGGCGGCAGAGGAGCGGAGGGTGCGGGGTGGGCGGTAGAAAGAGAGAAGGGAGGAGAGGTAGGAAGGGGCAAGGTGATGGAGAGCCTTGAAGCCTAGAGTGAGGAGTTTTTGTTTGGAGCGGAGGTCGATAGGCAACCACTGGAGTTGTTTAAGAAGGGGAGTGACATGCCCAGATCGTTTCTGCAGGAAGATGAGCCGGGCAGCGGAGTGAAGAATAGACCGGAGCGGGGCGAGAGAGGAGGAAGGGAGGTCAGAGAGAAGGCTGACACAGTAGTCTAGCCGGGATATAACGAGAGCCCGTAATAAGGTAGCCGTTTGGGTGGAGAGGAAAGGGCGGATCTTGGCGATATTGTAGAGGTGAAACCGGCAGGTCTTGGTAACGGATAGGATGTGTGGGGTGAACGAGAGGGACGAGTCAAGGATGACACCGAGATTGCGGGCCTGCGGGACGGGAAGGATGGTCGTGCCATCCACGGTGATAGAGAAGTCTGGGAGAGGACCGGGTTTGGGAGGGAAGATGAGGAGCTCAGTCTTGCTCATGTTGAGTTTTAGGTGGCGGGCCGACATCCAGGTGGAGACGTCCCGGAGGTAGGAGGAGATGCAAGCCTGAAGGGAGGGGGAGAGGACAGGGGCGGAGATGTAGATCTGCGTGTCATCTGCGTAGAGATGGTAGTCAAAGCCGTGAGAGCGGATGAGTTCACCGAGGGAGTGAGTGTAAATGGAGAACAGAAGAGGGCCAAGAACTGACCCTTGAGGAACTCCAACAGTTAAAGGATGGGAGGGGGAGGAGGCTCCAGCGTAGGAGACCGAGAATGATCGGCCAGAGAGGTAAGAGGAGAACCAGGAGAGGACAGAGTCCGTGAAGCCAAGGTGAGATAAGGTATGGAGGAGGAGGGGATGGTCGACAGTGTCAAAGGCAGCAGAGAGGTCAAGGAGGATCAGAATGGAGTAGGAGCCATTGGATTTAGCAAGAAGGAGGTCATGGGTGACCTTAGAGAGAGCAGTCTCGGTAGAGTGGAGGGGACGGAAGCCAGATTGGAGGGGGTCTAGGTGGTAGGGCGCTGTCTTACCCCACCTCCTCACCCCTCACCTCATCCCCTCTTCACCAGGAATACCAAAATTGAACCTTAGTAGAGTTGAGAAAAGGAACAATCTGCTCAAAAAGCCGCCTCTAAATTGATCCATTTTGGGGAATTTACCATCCACAAAGTCAGAATAGCTTCATGACACCCTACTACTACTACTATGATATTCACTTGCAGTTTTCATTGAGAGCCATGTGCAGTAAGGTGATCACAGAGGCCGAAGGGTTTATGGTTTCATTTCTTATAGGTATTTTTCATGAATTATAACAGGAGGAAAATAAAAACCAGTCAAAACAGACTTGTCTTCAGCAACCCTTCTCAGGCAGAGATAGTTGCCACTTGCCACCATGCACTGGAGGAACCTTATCAGATGGAGAGAACAGATTCACTCATAGTCATTCATTCATTAATTCATTCAATCGAATTCACTGAGTGCTTACTGTGTGCAAAGTATTGTACTAAGCACTTGGGAACAGACACATTCCCTGGTGGAGAGAGCATT
Source organism: Ornithorhynchus anatinus (assembly GCF_004115215.2). NCBI lineage: Eukaryota > Metazoa > Chordata > Mammalia > Monotremata > Ornithorhynchidae > Ornithorhynchus > Ornithorhynchus anatinus. The sequence goes on along the minus strand of NC_041732.1, from coordinate 109,854,941 downwards.
GGCCTGGGAGTCAGAAGGTTATGAGTTCTAAACCCAGCTGCACCTTTTGTCTCCTGTGGGACCTTGGGCAAGTCACTTTACTTCTTTGGGCCTCAGTTGCTTTATCTGTAAAATGGGGTGGAGACTGTGAGTCCCTCATGGGACAGGGATCGTGTCCAACCTGATTTGCTTGTATCTACCCGAGAGCTTACTCTGTGCCTGGCACAGAGTAAGGGTTTAACAAATACCATTATTATTATTATTATTATTATTATTATTAGAGGAGAGCACAGACTGGGCCCTTTTCAGGCCCTGGGGTCCAGACCAACAGCCTGTCCCCAGGGTCCTAGGATGAATTGTTTAAGCCCAGCCAGCAGTCCCCCTTGTGGCTGGGAAAAGGTCAAGGTGAGGCGAAGCTCTGAGAAGAGCCTGAGTGTCAGGCGGCTAAGTGTGGCATGAAGGAGTCCTCTGCTAAACTGATAGATGAACCTCGGTTCTGTCATTCTGTGGATCCGGAGGGGTGTCTGGAGACTGAGGCAGAGATGGGGGCGGGTGTTAAGGGGAAGTGCACAGTGAATCACTCCAAAACTCTATGGGAACCTCCTTAGCACAGGAGGTTCCTGGTCACATTTAGGAAGGGATTTCCTTTCCTTGTTCCTTTCTCTTGTTCTTCTTCCCAGAATCATGTGAAATCTTTTTAAATTTTGATTTGGTAACTCTGGTCACTCTGATTTTTCCTAGTTGAAAGCATTTTTGCCAGCAGACTCTAAATTCCTCATGGGCAGGGATCACGATTACCAACCCCTCTTTTGTACTTTCCCAAGCCCTTAAGGCAGTGCTCTGCCTACAATAAGCACTTAATAAAAATGATTGAGTGAGCCCTGCCTCTTTCCCACATTACACACAGACAGTTAACTTCCACAGTGTTTCAGGTAGGGCATTCTAGAAGTCAGTTGTTAATTAATACACTTTAGTGAGTGTATTCATTTCTACCTGATAAGCAATTTAGGTTTGGGATAACCAGTGAAAGGATACAAGACTTTAGCACAATAATAATGTTGGTATTTGTTAAGTGCTTACTATGTACCGAGCTCTGTTCTAAGCGCTGGGGTAGACACAAGGGAATTAGGTTGTCCCACGTGGGGCTCATAGTCTTAATCCCCATTTTACAGATGAGGTAACTGAGGCACCGAGAAGTTAAGTGACTTGCCCAAAGTCACACAGCTGACAAATGGGCGAGCCGGGATTTGAACCCATGACCTCTCTCACTGACTCAGCATCCAGTTCATCAAGCCTGCAGTATATTGGCGTTGGCTTTGCTTCATTGCTCCTGTGTCTCTTGGCCTTGCGGGTCTTTCAGGAGAGAAGGGGACAAGGGTCAGCAGGGAACCAGGGTGATAAACTCAGCTCAATCCACAGAAACAATTGTCACTTGCTGTCAGTTAACTGCCCAGACAGGGAGCAGTGGAAGGAACTGCTTGGTGTTTCTGACTAACGTTCCTGAAGGAAGGCAGAAATGAGAGAGAGAGGAGTATAGTGGTAGTATTTGTCAAGCACTTACTGAAGGCAGGACCCTGAACTAAACACTAGGAAAGGGCATACAGGTGGGAATTAGACACGGACACTTGTCTTTTAAAAGACTCACAATTCATTAAAAGGGGAGAGATCGGGGCTGACAGAGAATTGGACATCAGTCAATCAATTAATCAGTTTACTGAAGGCTTAATCTTGCAAAGCATTGCACTAAGTGCCTGGGAGATTACAATACAATAAAATTGGTAAACACGATCCCTGCCCACAAGGTGTTTCCAGTCTTGGGGGGAGACAAATGTTAAAATAAATGATGTTTAGGGGAAGTAGCAGTGTATAAGGATATGAACATTAGTGCTTTCATTCATTCATTCTATCGTATTTATTGAGCACTTACTGTGTGCAGAGCACTATACTAAGCACTTGGAATGTACAATTTGGCAACAGATAGAGAAAATCCCTGCCCAACAACGGGCTCACAGTCTAAAAGGGGGAGACAGACAGCAAAACAAAACAAATAGACAGGCATCAGTACTATCAAAATAGATAAATAGAATCATAGCTATATACACATCATTAATAAAATAGAGTAAAAAATAATATATACAAATATACACAAGTGCTGTGGGGAGGGGAAAGGGGTAGAGCAGAGGGAGGAAGTAGGGGGAATGGGGAGGGGAGAAGGGGCAGAAGAAAAGGAAGGGAACAGTCTGGGAAGGCCTCCTGGAGGAGGTGAGCTCTGTGGCTGGGGCATCAAGTACTTTAGTGGTTCAGATCTCAACAGCAGAGGTGACACAGAAGGGAGAGTGCCACAGAGCTGAAGTCATGGGAGCGGATGAGCTTTGCAAGAGAGTGAGCGAAGATGGAGACTAGAAAGGACAAATCTACTCAAAGATCCCCATGACATCTCAAACTTAACAGGTCCAAAACACAACTCCTCATATTCCCTCCCAAACCCTGTTATTCCCATGAATTTCCCATCACTGTATCAAAGACATTTATTGAGTGCTTACTATGGGCAGAGCACTGTACTAAGCTCTTGGGAGGGTTTGATATAACAGATTTGGCAGAAACATTCATGCCTACAACGAGCTTACAGTCTAGAGGGGGAGACAGATATTAATATAAATATAAATGAATAATTTATAATATACAATTCAAGTCTACATACATAAGTGCTGTGGGATTGAAGCCAGAACCACCATTCTCCCTGTCTTTCATTGCCAGTTATCTTCAACTCATCTTTCATTCTACCCACATATTCCATCTGTCACCAAACCATCTTGTTCTACCTTCATAACATCAATAAAGTCTGCCCTTTCCTCTTCAACAAACTGTTACAATGTTAATCCAAGCATTTATCCTTATCCTTAATCCAAACATTTAGAGAAGCAGCGTGGCTTAATGGAAAGAGCATGGGCTTGGGTGTCAGAGGGCGTGGGTTCTAATTCATTCATTCAATAGTATTTATTGAGTGCTTACTATGTGCAGAGCACTGTACTAAGTGCTTGGAATGTACAATTCGTCAACAGAGTCAATCCCTGCCCATTGACTGGTTTACAGTCTAATTGGGGGAGAAAGACAGACAAAAACAATAATAATGTTGGTATTTAAGTGCTTACTATGTGCAGAGCACTGTTCTAAGCGCTGGGGGAGATACAGGGTAATCAGGTTGTCCCACGTGAGGCTCACAGTTAATCCCCATTTTACAGATGAGGTAACTGAGGCAGAGAAAAGTTAAGTGACTTGCCCACAGTCACACAGCTGACAAGTGGCAGGGCTGGAAATTGAACCCATGACCTCTGACTCCAAAGCCCAGGCTCTTTCCACTGAGCCATGGTGCTTCCCCATAGCAATAAATAGAATCAATGGGATGTACATCTCGTTAACAAAATAAATAGGGTAATAAAAATATATACAAATGAGCGGATGAGCACAGTGCTGAGGGGAGGGGAAGGGAGAGGGGGAGGAGCAGAGGGAAAGGAGGGTTAAAGGGGACTTAGCTGAGGGGAGGTGAAGGGGGGGAGAGGGGCAGCAGAGGGAGCAGAGAGAAAAGGGAAAGCTCAGTCTGGGAAGGCCTTTTGGAGGAGGTGAGCTCTCAGTAGGGCTTTGAAGCAGCGAAGAGAATTAGTTTGGCGGAGGTGAGGAGGGAGGGCATTCCAGGACAGCGGGAGGACGTAGCCCGGGGGTCGATGGTGGGATAGGCGAGAATGGGGGACGGTGAGGAGTTGGGTGGCAGAGGAGCAGAGCCTATGGGGTGGGCAGTAGAAAGAGAGAAGGGAGGAGAGGTAGGAGGGGGCAAGGTGATGAAGAGCCTTGAAGCCTAGAGTGAGAAGTTTTTGTTTTGTGCGGAAGTCGATAGGCAATCACTGGAGGTTTTTAAGAGGGGTAGTGACATGCCCAGAGCGATTCTGCAGGAAGATGAGCCGGGCAGCAGAATGAAGAATAGACTGGATGGGGGAGAGACAGGAGGAAGGGAGATCAGAGAAAAGGCTGACATAATAATCCAGCCGGGATATTATGAGAGCCTGTATCAGTAAGATAGCTGTTTGGGTGGAGAGGAAAAGGCGGATCTTGGCAATATTATAAAGGTGAGACCGGCAGGTCTTGGTGATGGATTGGATGTGTGAGGTGAATGAGAGAGCCGAGTCACGGATGACACCAAGGTTGCGGGCTTGAGAGATGGGAAGGTTGGTCGTACCATCCGCAGTGATAGGGAAGTCAGGAAGAGGATAGGGCTTGGGAGGGAAGATAAGGAGCTCAGTTTTGGACATGTTGAGTTTTAGGTGGCGGGCAGATATCCAGGTAGAGACTTCCTGGAGGCAGGAGGAGATACGAGCCTGAATAGGGGGGAGAGAACGGGGCAGAGATGTAGATTTGTGTGTCATCTGCATAGAGATGATAATTGAAGCCGTGAGAGCGAATGAGTTCACCAAGGGAGTGAGTGAAGATGGAGAACAGAAGAGGGCCAAGAATTGACCCTTGAGGAATCCCAACAGTTAGAGGATGGGAGGGGGAGGAGGAGCCTGAGAAGGAGACCGAGAATGAACGGCCGAGAGATAAGAGGAGAATCAGGAGAGGACAGAGTCTGTGAAGCCAAGGTAAGACAAGGTGTGGAGAAGAAGGGGATGGTCTACACTGTCGAAGGCAGCTGAGAGGTCAAGGAGGATTAGGATAGAGTAGGAGCCATTGGATTTGGCAAGAAGGAGGTCACAGATGATCTTTGAGAGAGCAGTCTCGGTAGAGTGGAAGGGACGGAAGCCAGATTGGAGGGGGTCCAGGAGAGAATTGGAGTTGAGGAATTCTAGGCAGCAAGTGTAGATGACTCATTCTAGGAGCTTGGAAAGGAAGGGTAGAAGGGAGATAGGGTGATAACTGGAAGGGGAAGTGGGGTCGAGAGAGGGTTTTTTTAGGATGGGGGAGACATGGGCATGTTTGAAGGCAGAGGGGAAGAAGCCATTGGAGAGTGAGCAGTTAAAGATAGAAGTTAAGGAGGGGAAGAGAGAAGGTGCGATGGTTTTTATAAGTGAGCGGGAATGGGGTTCGAAGCACAAGTGGAAGTGACACTTGCGAGGCGGGAGGAGATCTCCTCTGAGGATACTGCAGGGAAAGATGGGAAAGTAGGGGAGAGGGTTGGGGGAGGGGGAGGCAGAAGGGGGAGGAGTGACTTTGGGGAGCTCAGACCTGATTGTGTTAATTTTCATGATGAAGTAGGTGGCCAGATCGTTAGGGGTGAGGGATGGGGGAGGGGGAGGAACAGGGAGCCTGAGGAGAGAATTAAAGGTCTGGAACAATTGGCAGGGGTGATGGGGATGGGTGTCAATGAGCGAAGAAAAGTAGTTTTGCCTGGCGGAGGAGAGGGCAGAGTTAAGGCAGGAAAGGATAAAGTTGCAATGGATGAGGTTGGCTTGCTGCTTTGACCTTCACCAGCAGCGCTCAGCAGCTCGAGCATAAGAGCGTAGAAGGTGGACAGAGGCAGTGGCCTAGGGCTGTGGGTTAGTGGAGCGAGAGTGGTGGAGGGAAAGGGGGGGCGAGTGAGTTGAGATGAGTAGAGAGGGTGGAGTTGAGAGCGGTAACCTCATCATCGAGAGTCAGAAGAGAGGATGGGGGGGCAAGGTGGGGAGAGATGCTTTTGGAGAGATGGATGGGATCAAGAGAGCAGAGGTCTCTGTGGGGGAGTAGTACAGATTTGCAGGGGGAGAGAGTGTGAGAGAGGAGGCAGGTGAGAAGGTTATGGTCTGAGAGAGGGATTTCAGAGTTGGTGAGGGAGGAGATAGGCAGCGGTAGGAGATGACGAGATCGAGGGTGTGACCGAGTTGCTGAGTGGGCGAGGTGTGGTGGAGCAGGAGGTTGTCAGAGTAGAGGAGCGATAGCAGGCGGGTAGCAGAGGAGTCATCAGGTACATCCATGTGGATGTTGAAGTCTCCGAGGATCAGAGTGGGCAGAGAGAAGGAGAGAAGGAAGGTGAGAAGGGGTCAAGGTGGTTGAAGAAGTCGGTGGTGGGACCGGGAGGGCGGTAGATGACGGCTACAAGTATCTGGAGGGGGTGGTAGAGGCGAATGATATGGGCTTCGAAGGAGGGGAAGGAGAAGGAAAGGGGGAGGGATACTGCGGAAGCAGCATCAGAGTGAGAGAAGGAAGCCGACGCCTCCTCCCTTTCTGGTAAGTCTGGGGGAGTGGGAGAGAGCAGCCGGCTCTGCCACGTGTTTGCTGTGTGACCTTAGGCAAGCCACTTAACTTCTCTGTGCCTCAGTTACCTCATCTGTAAAATGGGTATTAAGACTGTCTCCACGTGGGACAAAATGATTACCTTTTATCTACCCCAGGGCTTAGAACAGTGCTTGACACAATAAGCACTTACTAAATACCATAATTATTATTATTCTATCCCATCTTGATTACTGCGTCAGCTTCCATGGTGACCTCCCTGCCTACTGTCTCTTTACACTGACGTCTAAATTTCACTCTGCTGCTCAAATCATTTTCTACGAAACTATTTATTCTGTTTCCCCATTCCTCAAGAACCTCCAGTAGTTGCCCATCCACCTCCGTGTCAAACAGAAACTTTTTACCATACACTTTAAACCACTCAGTCAACTTGCTCTCTCCTACCTTATCTTGTTGATTTCCTACCACAACCCAGCTCGCACACTTCACTCCTCTAATGTCATCCTACTCACTGTACCTCGATGTCATCTATCTTGCTGCTGATGCCTTGCCCACATCCAGCCTCTGGCCTGGAATGCCCTCCCTCTTCATATCTGACAATCACTCTCTCCACTTTCAGAGGCTTATTAAAAGCACAACTCCTCCAAAAGCTTTTCCCCGACCAACCCCTCATTTTCTCTTCCCCCGCCTCCCTTCTGCATCCCTCTTGCACTTGGTTTTACACTCTTTATCCACTACCCCCTTTAGCCCCACAGCACTTATGTGTATAGTCATAATTTGTTTACATTAATTACTGTCTCCCCCCTAGACTATAAGCTCCTTGTAGTCAGGGAATGTGTCTACCAACTCTGTTATATTGTATTCTCCTAAACTCTCAGTATAGTGCTGTGAACACAGTAAGCTGTAAATAAATATGACGTACTGATTGATTGATTGATTGATTGAAGGGACTACAAAAAATGTTGGTATTTGTTAAGCGCTTACTATGTGCAAAGCACTGTTCTAAGCACTGGGGGGTTACAAGGTGATCAAGTTGTCCCAAGTGGGGCTCACAGTTTTAATCCCCATTTTATAGATGAAGTAACTGAGGCATAGAGAGGTTAAGTGACTAACAAAGCCCTGAGGAACCCCCACAAGCAGATGAAGAGCCAACAAAAGGAAACACAAAGTAATAGCTGGTGCTCTGGACACAGTAAGAGCTTAATAAATACCACTGATTGACTGATTGGCCTGCGTGGCAGGAGGAAAACCAGAAGAGAACAGTGTCAGTAAAACCAAGGTTTGATGGTGTTTCCAAGGAGGATGGTCCATAGTTTCAGAGGCAGCTGAAGTAGAATCTACTGGATTTGCCAAGGTTGATGTCAATGGTAACTTTGGAGAGACCAATTTTAGTGGAGCGGATGAGGCAGAGGCCAGGCTGCGCAAGGTAGAGAAGGGAGTTGGAGGAGAGATAGTGAAAGCAGCGGGAACAAACAATCCTTTTTCAGAGTTTGGACAGGGATGGTAGAGACCTGGGGTGAGAGCTAGAAGGGGCAATGGGATCGAGGGAGGGATTTTTAGGATAGGAGACACAGGGGCATGTTATGTTTGCGAGCAGACAGGAAGGAGCCATCGGAGAGTGAGTGGTTAAGGACAGCAGTGAGGGAGGGAAGAAAGGCAGGCGCAAGGGTTTTAATAAGGCCCGAAGGGTTGGGGTGGGAGGCGCAAGTGGAGGAAGTAGATTTTGGAGGAGTTGGGAAATGGCTAGGAAGGAAGGACAATTCACTTCTCAGCACTGACAAACAAAGGAGGGCGAGAAGGATAGCAAGGCAATGATGATTTGAACTTTTCCGCTCAGCTCGCATGGGGATTTGCTCCAGTGAGAGAACACAGATTTGTCCAGAAGGCACAGTTCCGCTGGAGGGTTTATGAGCCCAGAAAGCAGCTGCGGCTTCCCTGTTCGTCTTCCCAAGGGAGTCAGGAAGAAGAGAAATGCCTTGTGCTATGTTGGTGATTGGTCAGGATAAGGTTACCTCCAGCCGCGTCTGCAAGAATTTCCAGATGTCAAGCTGGAAAGGGCTTCACATCTCTGTGGAGTTCGAGGGGTCGCATAACTGAGCTATTTGTAACATGGATATTAGTTTCATTGCTCAGTACAATCGTGTTTATCCAGCTCAGGTGGTCAAGGGTAAAGGAAAATCCAAATCATCCCAATATACTGAAAAGAGCTCTCCAACGGCCGTCCTCTATTAGGCTGTAAGACCGTCAAAGGGCAGGGATTGTCTCTATCTGCTGCCGGATTGTACATTCCAAGCATTTAGTACAGTGCTCTGCACATAGTAAGCGCTCAATAAATACAATGAATGAATGAATGAATGAATGAATGAATGAATGACAATACGCTTTGAGTTACACTGAATCGCATCTACAGCAGTTTAGGAACAACTCCTTGTTTCACCACCTTTGCGGTGAGGAAGGAGGGTTAGGGTGAGCAAAAGCTCAAGCAATCTAGAAAATGAACAGACGCAAAAACCTGATTCTGAGCTTTTTGTTTACATGTGCAATATTAGCAGTGCAATGCATTCAAAGGTAAACAGCTTTAGAAATCTGTAATTAATATTTTGAGCAGCTGAGGGCGCTCAAACTCTATTTCCAGAATTTACCCACGGGATGGGAGCTAGCACAGAACTTCAGAAGATTTTTCTTGGAATAGTAGGTCTTTTTTCCCCAGTAGAAAAAAGAAAGTCATTGTTTTCCAGGACCTACAGTGATTTTAAGAAACCTGTTAGGGCTTTGTAATCCAAAAAGGGCCATAGAGAGAAATATTGCTGTGATTTTCAGTAGATTTCTTTACTTGCTTGTAGGTCAGTTGCATTTTTTAAACGATATTTGTAAGCACTTCTTATGTGCCAGGCACTGTACTAACCACTAGGGTAAAAAAAAGATAATCAGATAAGACACCGTCCATGGCCCACATGGGGCTCATGGTCTTATTCCCCCTTTTACAGTTGAGGTAACTGAGACCCAGAGAAGTTATGTGATTTGCCCAAGGTCACAAGGCACACGAGTGGTGGAGCCAGGATTAGAACCCAGATTGTCTGACTCCCAGGACCATGTTTTATCCACCAGACCATGCTGCATTCATTCAATCAATCACTGTGTGCAAAGCACTGTACTAAGCGCTTGGGAAAGTATAATACAACAGAATTGGTATGCTCAATCCCTGCCCACTAGGAGCTTACAGTCTTCAGGGGAGATGGAAAATTAAAATAAATTACTGATAGGGGAAATAGAGTATGGCCTAGTGGAAAGAGCATGGGCCTGGGAGTCAGAGAACCTGGGTTCTAATCCTGGCTCCACTTGTCTGCTGGGTGACCTTGGGCAAATCACATCACCCCAGGAGTGACTATAAAGTAGTTAAAGTGTAAGAGAAGCAGTGTGGCTTAGAGGAAAGAGCACAGGTTTGAGAGTCAGAGGACATGGGTTCTAATCCTGACTCTGCCAATTGCTAGCTCTGTGACCTTGGGCAAGTCACTTAACTTCTCTGTGCCTTAGTTACCTGAGGCACAGTGAGAAGCAGCGTGGCTCTGTGGAAGCTTAGGAGTCAGAGATCATGGGTTCTGACCCCGGCTCTGCCACATGTCAGCTGTGTGACTTTGGGCGGCAAGTTACTTAACTTCTCAGTGCCTCAGTTACCTCATCTGTTAAATGGGGATTAAGACTGGGAGCCTCATGTGAGACAACTTGATTACCCTGTATCTACCCTAGCACTTAGAACAATGCTCAGCACATAGTAAGCACTTAACAAATACCAACATTATTATTATTCTTATTATTATTATTACCTCATCTGTAAAATGGGGATTAAGACTGTGAGCTCCATGTGGGACAACCTGATTACTTTGTATCTCCCCCAGCACTTAGAACAGTGCTTGGCACATAGTAAACGCTTAACAAATGAAAAAAAAATACCTTATTGAAAAAGAAAACTTGTATTCATTTTTCACAAGAAAGAGGGAAACTTTGTTGCTACCCAGATGCTGTATTTTTAGACATGTTCTTAGTACTGTTATACCACTTAAGCTATTTCTAGCCATAAACATTGAAATATTTTGATAAGTTTCTCTTGGGGAGGAACTGTTTGTTTTTGAAGGCCAGGCTCATGGGCTATTACAAAAACTTTTCCTATTCTTGACTCAGGAATAAGAGATTAATCAATCACTGGTATTTATTGAGTGCTTACTCAGGGCAAAGCATGGGCCTATGCATTCAGAAAGATATAGCAGAAGCAAATAATCTGTTCCCTGTCTTCCAGAAACATATACTCTAGTGGATGCCACGAGATGCTATCAGGTAATCCATTTTAACTGTTCTTTGGTCTTTAGTTATTGAATTACAAAATGCACTGGAATCCTTCCTAGATTGACTCCCTCCCTTCCTCTCCCCACAGGGCTCCTCGACTCTTGTCTTTCTCTTCACCTCCCCCCAGGCCCTTTTCCTCCTATCTCTCTGGCTCCTCATTTTCAGTCTCTTCTGTGGGCACCTCCTCTGCCTCCCACCTTGTAACTGTGGGTGTCCCTAAAAGTTCAGTTCTGGATCCCCTTCTCTCTATCTACATCCACTCCCTTGGAGAACTCATTCGCTCACATGGTATCAACTACTGTTTCTATGAAGATGATTACCAAATCTACATCTCCAGCCCTAATCTCTCTCCCTTTCTGCTATCTCACAATTCCTCCTGCCTTCAAGACATTTATTCAAGACATGTCCCACCGTCACCTCAAACATAACATGTCTAAAATAGAACTCCTTATCTTCCACCCAAACCCTGTTCTCCCACTAACTTTCCCATCCCTGTAGACGGCACCACCTACCTTCCTTCCTGTTTTACAAGCTCATAACCTTGGTGTTATCCTTGATTCCGCTCTCATTCAACCCACTTATTTAATCCATCACTAAATCCTGTCAGTTCCACCTTCACAACATCACTAAAATCCACCTTTTTCTCTCCACCCAAACTGCTACCATGTTAATCCAACCACTTATCCTATCCCGCCTTGATTATTGAATCAGTCTCCTGGCTAACCTCCCTTCCTACTGTCTCTCTCCACTCCAGTCCATACTTCACTCTGCTGCCCGGATCATTTTTCTACAAAATCATATAGTCCATGTTTTTCCACTCCTCAAGAACTTCCAGTGGTTGCCCGTCTAGCTCCACATCAAACAGAACCCCTTTATCATCAGCTTCAAAGCACTCAATCACCTTGTCCCTCCTATCTCACCTCACTATTCTACTACAGCCCAGACTGCACACTTTGCTGCTCTAATGCAACCTTTTCACTGTACCTCCATCTCATCTATCTTGCCGGCGACCTCTTGCCCACATTCTGTCTCTAGCCTGGAATGCCCTCCCTCTTCATATCCAACAATGACTCTCTCCCCCTTCAAAGCCTTCTTGAAAACACATCTCTTCCAAAAGGCCGTCCCTTATATTTATATTATATTTATAATATAATACATTTACATATATTTGTATATATATAAAGTTCTCCTTTCCTCTTCTCTCATTCCCTTCTGTGCAGCCTTGACTTGCTCCTTTAAAATTCATCCCCTGTGCCAGCCCCACAGCATTTACGTACATATCTGCATACATATTTATTTATATCAATGTTTGTCTCTCCCTCTAGACTGTAGGCTCAATGTGAACAGAGAATATTTGTTATATTGTCATATTTTGTACTCTCCTAAGGGCTTAGTACAGTGTTCTGCACACAGTAAGTGCTCAGTAAATACAATTGACTGAAAGACTGACTGACTGACTTTTCTAGTCCCTCCCCTAGCCCAGGCAGGGTAAAACAACTTTGGTCCAATAAGCACCGCTGTCGTGGCCGGCTCTGAAGGTGGTCAGATCTCGGGGCTCGGGACTGGGCAGGGGCGAGGGTGTCACTACACTCCAACTCTCTCACCACCCCAAATCCCATTTGTCCCAAAGGAATTGGTGTGCCTCCCCTAGGCCGTAAGCTCCTTGAAGGCAGGGATCATGTCTACCACCTCTCTTGCATTGTACTCTCCCAGAAGCTTAGTACAGTGCTCTGCAGAAAGTGGGAGCTTGATAAATACCATTGATTGATTGACTGACTCATATAAAGCAACTTCTCAAATCTGCCCTATTGAGTCCATCTTTTCCACATTCAGCTACCTCAGAGCGCTACACCCAAAGAAACGGCATGGCGTAGTGGATAGGCCATGGGCCTGGGAGTCAGAAGGGCATGGGTTTCTAATCCCAGCTCTGCCACCTGTCTGCTGTGTGACCGTGGGCAAGTCACTTCACTTCTCTGGGCCTCAGTTACCTCATCTGTAAAATAGGGATTGAAAATGTGAGCCCCACAAGAGACAGGAAATGTTTCCAACTTGATTTGCTTGTATCCATCCTAGTGCTTAGTATAGTGCCCAGCACATAGTAAGTGCTTAAGAAATACCATCATCAAGATAGTCCATCTCCGCCGCCAGTCTGCCCGAGTCTGACAGAGGGTCTGGCTGCCCAGTGTCAAAGCCAACAACTGAGATCGTATCAGAACTAGGATTGTGGGAAGAACACAGGGATTGTTCTCCTCGGGGAGGCTTGCTGCATTGAGGACAGAGGAAATGGAGAGGCCAGGTTTTAGTGAAGGGCTGGGCCGTTCAAACAGGAAGATTGCACCACGACAACATGACTAAGCAATGTTGTAAGAAATGAACCCGGAGGGAAGCTTCTTCTGACTGGAACCAGGTGAATCCCGTGACCACTGCAAAGCATTCAAAGGTGCAGCATCAGTTAGCTCAGGCTACATAGAATTCAGTTCTTCAGACACTGCAAATGTCTCAGAGCTGAGCTGCTTGGAATCTTACCCAAGAAAGGAAAGCCTACATGCAATAAGGAAGTCACTTTTCATTTGACAATAGAACTGCTACCTTAAAAGGGATTTTTTATTTGTTTGTTTTAAAGGATTCAGGATCTCAATCAATCCTATTTATTGAGTGCTTACTATGTAAACAAAGGAATGACTTGACAAATACTTTGGAAATTTGATATTCACTCCATAGCACTTATGTACCTACCTATAAATTATATATTATAAATTATTTATTTAAATTAATGCCTGTCTCACCCTCAAGATTGTAAGCTTGTTGTAGGCAAAGAACACATCTACCAACCCTCCCAAGCACTTAGTTCAGTGTTCTGCACACAGCAAGCACTCAGTAAATACCATTCATGATGAAATATCACAATTTTTATTCTTTTAGTCTATGAGCCAAAGCAATTAGTGCCGTGGTTTGCCCGTAGAAAACTCATCATGAATACCATTATTACTATTATTATAGTTATTATTACTTGTACTCCCACTAGATTGTAAACTCCTTAGAAGCAGGTATTGTACTCACCCAAGTGCTTAGTACAGTGCCCTAAATACATTCAATTCTCAATAAATGCCAGTGATTGATCCATTGTGGACTGACTGAAATCATTGGAAGTGACTGCAACAGTCCAGCCTACAAAGGAAATTGTCAGTAATATCAATTTATGGTGAATTCCTGACAGTGTGGATCTCGATCTCTATCTCTCTCTCCCGTTCTCTCTCTCTCTCTCTCTCCCTCCCTCTCCCTCCTTCCTTCCCTCCCTCCCGATACTGAAAGCTGGATGTCATCATGTACCCTGGAATCACTATCTCACACACAAGAAATCACCTTGATTACTGCATCAGCCTCCTTCCTTCTGTCTCTCTCCACTTCAGTCCATACTTCTCTCTGCTGTCTGGATCATTTTTCTACCAAACCATTCAATCTATATCTCCTCTCTCCTGAAGAACTTTCATTAGTTGCCCATCCACCTTCACAACAAACAGAAAATCCTCACCATCAGCTTTAAAAAAACTCAATCACCTTGCTCCCTCCTACCTCACCTCACTGCTCTCCTACCAAAACCCAGCCCACATACTTCAATCCTCAACCTACTCACTTTATCTTGATCTCCTCTATCTCACCATCTACCTCTGGCTTATGTCCTGCCTCTGGCCTGGAATGTCCTCCCTCTTCATAGCTGACAGACAATCAATCACTCTCTTCACCATCAGAACTTATTAAAAGCACATCTCCTCCAATAGGCCTTCCCTATGCCCTCATTTCTTCTTTTCCCATTCCCGTCTGCATCTGCTCTAATACTTGGATTTGCACCTTTATTTACCCCTCCCTCATTCCATCAGAACTTATTAAAAGCACATCTCCTCCAATAGGCCTTCCCTATGCCCTCATTTCTTCTTTTCCCATTCCCGTCTGCATCTGCTCTAATACTTGGATTTGCACCTTTATTTACCCCTCCCTCATTCCCACAGCATTGATGTACATATCCATCATTTAACTACTTATAATTACTGTCCGTTTGCCCTCTGGACTGGAAGATCACTGTGGGCAGGAAATAAGTCTACCAACTCTATTATACTGTACTCTCCCAAGTGCTTAATACAGTGCTCTGAATATAGCAAGTGCTCAAACAATATGACTGAGTTGTGAGCCAACTGTAAGTTTCTATCAATCAATCAATGATGCTATTGAATGCTTACTGTGTGCAGAGCACTGTACTAAGCACTTGGGAGAGTGCAATATAACAGTTGTCTAGATCAGTCTTTGCACTAACCACCCTGTGAGCTCTCTCTTCTCTTCCCCAGCTGACAATGGCTTAACAGCAACTGGAGTAAATGAAGCATGGATTAAACTGAACTCAGGAAATGGGGAAAAAAACATAGCAATCAGTCATAAAGCATTGCTGTGATGAAGTTCCCCTGGCAGTGTGAATAAAAGTCAAATTTAATAACAATGATCATGGTATCTGTTAAGCACTTATGATGTGCCAAGCACTGTTCTAAACACTGGGGTAGATACAAGGCCATCAGGTTGCCCCATGAGGGGCTCACAGCCTTTATCCCCATTTTACAGATGAAATAACTGAGGCACAGAGAAGTTAAGCGGCTTGCCCAAGGTCACACAGCAGACAAGCAGCAGAGTCAGAATTAGAACCCACACCCTCTGGCTGCCAAGCCCATGCTCTTTTGCTGCCCTGAGGCTAAACTCAGAGTGCTCTCTGAGAACATTCAACCGTGTTTTTTTTTATGGTATTTGTTAAGTGCTTACTATGTGTCAGGCACTGTACTAAGTACTGATCAGGTTGGACACAGTCCATGTCCCACATGGGGCTCACAATCTTAATCCCCATTTTACTCATTCATTCATTCAATAGTATTTATTGAGCACTTACTGTGTGCAGAGCACTCTACTAAGCACTTGGAATGTACAATTCGGCAACAGATAGAGACAATTCCTGCCCAATGACAGGCTCACAGTTTAATCGGGGGAGACAGACAGCAAAGCAAAACAGAACAAAACAAAACAAAAACAAGACAACATTGTCACGATAAATATTCATTCATTCATTCATTCAATAGTATTTATTGAGCGCTTACTATGTGCAGAGCACTGTACTAAGCGCTTGGGATGAACAAGTCGGCAACAGATAGAGACAGTCCCTGCCGTTTGACGGGCTTACAGTCTAATCGGGGGAGACGGACAGACAAGAACAATGGCACTAAACAGCGTCAAGGGGAAGAACATCTCGTAAAAACAATGGCAACTAAATAGACTCAAGGCGATGTACAATTCATTAACAAAATAAATAGGGTAACGAAAATATATACAGTTGAGCGGACGAGTACAGTGCTGTGGGGATGGGAAGGGAGAGGTGGAGGAGCAGAGGGAAAAGGGGAAAATGAGGCTTTAGCTGCGGAGAGGTAAAGGGGGGATGGCAGAGGGAGTAGAGGGGGAAGAGGAGCTCAGTCTGGGAACGCCTCTTGGAGGAGGTGATTTTTAAGTAAGGTTTTGAAGAGGGAAAGAGAATCAGTTTGGCGGAGGTGAGGAGGGAGGGCGTTCCAGGACCGCGGGAGGACGTGACCCAGGGGTCGACGGCGGGATAGGCGAGACCGAGGGACGGCGAGGAGGTGGGCGGCAGAGGAGCGGAGCGTGCGGGGTGGGCGGTAGAAAGAGAGAAGGGAGGAGAGGTAGGAGGGGGCAAGGTGATGGAGAGCCTTGAAGCCTAGGGGATGTACATCTCATCAACAGAATAAATAGGGTAATAAATAATATATACAAATGAGGACAGTGGTAAGGGAAGGAGAAAGGGGGAGGGGGAGGAGCAGAGGGTGGGGTGGGGAGGGGGAGCAGAGGGGAAGGGGGCTCAACTGAGGGGAGGTGAAGAGGGAAGGGAGAGGAGCAGAGGGTGGAGGGGAAGCAGAGGGAGAAGGGGGAGAGCTCAGTCTGGGAAGGCCTCTTGGTGGAGGTGAGCTCTCAAGCACTGTTTTAAGCGGTGGGGTAGCTACAGGTAATCAGGGTGTCCCATGTGGGGCTCACAGTCATAATCCCCATTTTACAGATGAGATAATCGAGACACAGAGAAGGTAAGTGACTTACTTCTCCAAGGTCACCCAGCAGACAAGTGGTGGAGCTGGGACTAGAACCTTCTGAGTCCCGAGCTCAAGTTCACTCCACTAGGCTACACTGTTTCTGACTTAGTCTGTGTTTCCCACTTTCACCTGAGCTCACTGGATTCTACCATCACTTGGAACATTAACAACTTTGGAATGGCAAGATCATCAAAACACCCTCATGACCTCAGTGCAATTTAGTTGACAGAGGAATAGGCCTCTTAAGTAGCACAAACTTCCTGGTATACTCTTTTGAATAGCGGACTGTGCTTACCATGGTTGAACCTGTTCAAGGACTAAATGTGGAGGCTATGTAGAGAAAAAGCATCAACTCCATTCTCCAGAAAGGAACAACTAAGACGCAAAGAACTAAACTGTCCCAGGCCCCCAAGACATCAGAAGCAGGGCCAAGAAGAGAGCTGAGTCCACCTGACTTCAAATTGGACCATTCCAACTCACAGCCCTACATGGATCTGAGTCCTCTGTTTGACTCCCTGATTTTGAGTCTCATTTTAATAACAGAAAACTTTGCATAGTTTTGCTTTTATGATTTAAGTGGCCTCTCAACTAGGACTTCACCTTCTGATGGACAAAAGTGAGTGGAGTCTTTTGAGCAGGACTCAAAAGACTCCATTAAGCAACACGGCCTGAAGGACAGGGCACGGACCTGGTAGTCAGAGGACCTGGGTTCTAATCTCAACTCTGCCAACTGCTTGCTGTGTAACCTTGGGCCAGTCACTTAACTTCTCTGTGCCTCAGTTACCTCATCTGTAAAACGGGTATTAAATCCTCCACCCTCCCACCAAGACTGTCCATGTGGCACAAGGATTGTCTCCAACCTGACGAACATGTATCTACTTCAGCTCATAGAATATGTTTGACACATAGTATGCACTTAACAAATACCATTTTATTCTGTTCCTAAAAGCAATTGTAATCAACAACCCACCAGAGAGGAAAATACAAGAAACATGGCTGAATGTACAGTAAAATTGTGTATACTGAACTGTCCTCCTTAGTGGAAAAAGATGCCAATGGTTAAGCCTACCTGAAGGTGCAAGTGATGCTGAATCCAATGAAATCTGACTCTGCAATGTTCCCTTGGCAAGTTGTTGTGTCTGCAGTGCTTGGTGCTATTTTTGATTTTGCCTCTTTGATTCCTGAGGTTTTCAAGGTTTTGGCTCTTTTCTGGATTGCAGTGACCCAAGCGGGTCTGCCCTGATACAGCTCTCAGCTTTTTGGGTGGAAACAGAACTCAGCAGCTCACCTCCTCCAGGATACCTTCCCAGACTAATCCCCCTTTTCCTCTGCTCCTCCTCCCCATCGCCCTGACTTGTTCCCTTTGCTCTATCCCTCTCTCTGCTCCACAGCACTTGTTTATGTATGTACATATTTATAATTCTATTTATTTTTATTAATGATGTGTTTATAGCTATAATTCTATTTATAATGATGCTACTGATGCCTTTTTACTTATCTTGATGTCTGTCTCCCCCTTTCTAGACTGTGAGTCCGTGTGGGCAGGGATTGTCTCTGTTGCTGAACTGTACTTCCCAAGTGCTTAGTACAGTGCTCTGCACACATTAAGCGCTCAATGAATAGGATTGAATGAATTAACTCAGCAATGATAAAAAAAAAACCTACCTGTGCTCCCTAAGCATCTCCAATCAATTAGCAGTATTTATTGAGTGCTTACTGTGTACAGAGCATTGTACTAAGCGCTTGGGAATGCAATACAATGGAGTTGGAAGACATGTTCCCTATTCACAAGGAGCTTACAGTCTAGATCCAATCCCTTGAGGAAGAGGTGACTCTCCCGAGGGGTGCCTGAGTTGGGGGTGAAGAACCCAGGGGGCCCCACCACTTCTGGAGCTGAGGTTCCCTTCATTTTAAGGCCTTTATCATCTGTGCTAATGGTGTGGCAGGTACAGGGGCTTCGTAAGTGGCTTTGTCTTTTTTTTGCTATGTGACAGTGAGGCAGGTAAAACCCAGAGCTTTGAGTGAAGATCCTGGAGTCCTGGAGAGAGGTTGGAGGGCATCAACCCTGGCAGCAGTGAAGCTAATAATAATGATGGTATTTGTTAAGCGCTTACTATGTGCCGAGCACTGTTCTAAGCGCTGGGGTAGATACAGGGTAATCAGGTTGTCCCACGTGAGGCTCACAGTTAATCCCCATTTTACAGATGAGGCAACTGAGGCACAGAGAAGTTAAGTGACTTGTCCACAGTCACACAGCTAACAAGTGGCAGAGCCTGGATTCAAACTCATGACCTCTGATTCCCAAGCCCGTGCTCTTTCCACTGAGCCACGCTGCTTCTCTACAAGGTGCCATTCTCTGCCTACTCACTGTCTCAATGGAAAGCCTAATCCATACTTCTCTCTGCTGCCCAGATCACTTTTCTAAATAAAAAAACACTCAGTCCATGTTTCCCCATTTCTCAAGAACCTCCAGTGTTTGCCCATCCACCCTCATATCACACAGAAACTTCTTACCATTGGCTTTATAGCACTCTGTCAACTTTCCCCCTCCTATCTCACCTCACTACTCTCCTACTACAACCCAGAACATTCGCGTCGCTCCTCGAACACCAACCTACTCACTGTACTCGATCTTGTCTATCTCCCGGGCGACCCCTCTCCCACATCCTCTCTCTGGCCTGGAAAGCCCTCCCCCTTCATATCTGATGGACGATAACTCGCCCCACCTTCAAAGCCTTATTAAAAGCACCTCTCCTCCGAGGCACCTTCCAAGATTAAGTCCTTATTTCCCCTACTTCCTCTCCCTACTCCTGCACTTGGATTTGAACGCTTTATCGATGATGATGGTGATGGTATTTACTATGTGCCAAGCACTGTTCTAAGTGCTGGGGTAGATACAAGGTAATCAGGTTGTCCCACTTGGGGCTCACAGTCTTAATCCCTATTTTACAGATGAGTTGACTTAGGCACAGAGAAGTTAAGAGGCTTGCCCAAGGTCACACAGCAGACAAGTGGCGGAGCCGGGACCCTCAGCCCCACATAATTTATGTACATATCTATAATTTATATTAATTTCTTTCTTCCCCTCTAGACTATAAGCTCATCATGGGCAGGGAACGTGTCTGCTTATCTCTTGTATCATACTCTCCCAAGCGCTTAGAACAGTGCTCTGCACATAGTAAGGGCTCAGTAAATACTATTGATTGATTAGATTGCTTCTGGTGGGCAGAGAACATGTCTACGAACTCTGTTACGTTGTTTTCTTCCAGGTGCTTGGTACAGTACTGTACATAGAGAAGCAGTGTCGCTCAGTGGAAAGAGCACGGGCTTGGGAGTCAGAGGTCATGGGTTCTAATCTTGGCTCCGCCACTTTGTAACTTTGGGCAAGTCACTTCACTTCTCTGTGCCTCAGTTACCTCATCTATAAAATGGGGATTAAAACTGTGAGCCCCACATGGCACAACCTGATCACCTTGTATCCCCCCCCAGCGCTTAGAACAGTGATTTGCACATAGTAAATGCTTAACAGATACCCCTATTATTATTATTATTATTATTATTATTCTCTGGGCCTTAGTTACCTCATCTGTAAAAAGGGGATTAAGACTGTGAGCTCCTGGTGGGACAACCTGATTACTTTGTATCCCCCCAGTGGGGAGGGGACTTTACTACAGCTCAGGTGCTCAGGTAAGCATCCCAGGGTCTTTGCCCCACAGACCTTCTCTGAGGAAGCCCTCATTTCCCCTACTCCCTCTCTCTTTTGTGTCACCTATGCACTTGGATCTGTACCCTTTAAGCACTTGATTGCCACCCCATACCAAGCCAACCTTGTTCACTTCAACTTTATCCTTTTCTGCCTTAACTCTGCTCTCTCCTCTGCCAGGCAAAACAATTTTTCTTCCCTCATTGACACCCTTGCCCATCACACCCACCAACTGTTCCGGACACTAACTCTCTCCTCAGGCCCCCTGTTCCTCCCCCTCCTCCATCCCTCACCCCTAATGATCTGGCCACCTACTTCATTATGAAAATTAACACCATCAGGTCTGAGCTCCCTAAAGTCCCCCCTCCCCCTTCTCCATCCTCCCCACTCTCAACCTTCTCCACTACTCTCCCATCCTTCTCAGCAGTATCCTCAAAAGGGATCTCCTCCCTCCTCGCAAGTGCCACCCCCTCCACCTGTGCTTGGGACCCCATTCCTGCTCATCTTATGAAAACTCTGGCCCCTTCCCTCCTCCCCTCCTTAACTTCCATTTTTAAGCACTCACTCTCTAATGGCTTCTTCCCCTCTGCTTCAAACATGCCATGTCTCCCCCATCCTAAAAAAACCCTCTCGACTCCACTTCCCCTTCCAGTTATCGTCCTATCTCCCTCCTACCCTTTCTTTCCAAACTCCTAGAATGAGTCATCTACACTCACTCAACTCCATCTCTCTCCTGGATCCCCTCCAATCTGGCTTCCGTCCCCTCCACTCCACTGAAACTGCCCTCTCAAAGGTCACCAATGACCTCCTTCTTGCCAAATCCAATGACTCCTACAGTATCCTAATCCTCTTTGACCTCTCAGTTGTTTTTGTCACTGTGCACCATCCCCTTCTCCTCAACACATTACCCAACCTTGGCTTCACGGACTCTGTCCTCTCCTGGTTCTCCTCTTATCTTTCTGGCCGTTCATTCTCAGTCTCCTTGGCGGGCTCCTGCTCCCCCTCCCATCTCCTATCTGTAGGGGTTCCTCAAGGATCGGTTTTTGGTCCCCTTCTGTTCTTCATCTATACTCACTCCCTCGGTGAACTCATTCGCTCCCCAGCTTCAACTATCATCTCTACACAGATGACACCCAAATCTCCATCTCCTCCCCTGTTTTCTCTCCCTCTCTCCAGGCTCGTATCTCCTCCTGCCTTCAGGACATCTCCACCTGGATGTCCGCCCGCCAGCCCCCTCAAACTTCCAATATTAGCCTCAGCTTCCCTTTCTCTCCTCCCCTCTCACTTTCTCCCGGAACCCCCTGTAGCTGCAGCGGTAGAAAGCAGTGTGGCTTAGTGGTAGGAGCACGGGCTTGGGAGTCAGAGGACGGGGGTTCTAATCCTGACTCTGCCACCTGTCTGCTGCGTGACCTTGGGCAAGTCACTCCACTTCTCTGTGCCTCAGTTACCTCATCTGCAAAACAGGAATTAAGACTGAGAGCCCCACATGATTACCTTGTAACTACCCCAGCACTGAGAACAGTTCTTGGCACCTAGTAAAGGCTTAACAAATACCATTATTAGTATTATTAGTAGCAGCAGTAGGAATAGCTGCAGCAGCAGCAGCAGCAGCAGCCCCAAACCCGAACGGGGACCAACAGGGCTCCCGTGGTTCACGCAAACCAAGAGGGCGGAAAAAACAAAGAAACAGTAAAGTGCCTGTTTATTGTTCTAATGTCCTCGCCCAAGCGCTCAGTCCAGTGCTCGGCGCACAGCAAGCGCTCAATAAATACGATTGAATGAATGAATAAAATCCGACTGGACACCAGAGCAGGGGAAACCTAGCAGGGGCCCGACGACAGAGAGCAGGGAAGTGCAGAGGTGGGGCGGGGCTGGAGGGGGAAATGGAAGCAATAGCCGCGTGGCTCAGTGGCAAGAGCACGGGCTTGGGAGTCAGAGGTTGTGGGTTCTAATTCATTCATTCAATAATATTTATTGAGCGCTTACTCTGTGCAGAGCACTCTACTAAGCGCTTGGAATGAACAATTCGGCAACAGATAGAGACCATTCCTGCCCAATGACGGGCTCACGGTCTTAACGGGAGAGACAGACAGCAAAGCAAAACAGAACAAAACAAAAACAAGACAACATCATCAAGATAAATAGAATCAAGGAGATACACATCTCATTAACAAAATAAATAGGGTAATAGATAATATATACAAATGAGGACAGTGCGCAGCGGAGGGGAAGGGGGAAGAGCAGAGGGCGGGGGGGGGAGCAGAGGGAAAGGGGGGACTCAGTGTGGGAAGGCCTCCTGGAGGAGGTGAGCTCTCAGTAGGGCTTTGAAGAGGGGAAGAGAGTTTGGCGGAGGTGAGGAAGGAGGGCATTCCAGGCCAGAGGTAGGACGTGGGCCACGGGTCGCCGGCGGGATAGGCGAGAACGGGGGACGGTGAGGAGGTGGGCGGCAGAGGAGCGGAGCCTACGGGTGGGCAGTAGAAGGAGAAAAGGGAGGTGAGGTAGGAGGGGGCAAGGGGATGGACAACTTTGAAGCCAAGAGTGAGGCGGTTTTGTTTCGTGAGAAGGTTGATAGGCAACCACTGGAGGTTTTTGAGGAGGGGACTGGCAGGCCCAGAGCCTTTCTGTAGGAAGGTGATCCGGGCAGCGGAATGAAGAATAAACTGGAGCGGGGAGACAGTAGGAAGGGAGATCAGAGAGGAGGCTGACACAATAATCCAGTCGGGCTCCACCACCTGTCAGCTGTGCGACTTTGGGCAAGTCACTTAACTTCTCGGTGCCTCAGTTACCTCTTCTGTAAAATGGGGGTGAAGACTGTGAGCCTCAAGTGGGAGAACCTGATTACCCTGTATCTACTCCAGTACTTAGAACAGTGTTCGGCACGTAGTAAGCGCTAGTTATTGTTATTAAGCGATAGTACTTATTGAGCGCAGAGCACTGTGCCCAGAGCTTGCTTGGAAAGATTACACAGGTGGGAACTGGACAAGGCTCCTGGCCCTCGAGCTCGCTATGGCCAAATAAAAAGGGAGAGGAGGAGACGCATGAGGAGAGATGAAGCCAAAAAAAGGAGAGGGAGGGAAGCAGCGTGGCTCAGTGGAAAGAGCCCGGGCTTGGGAGTCAGAGGTCATGGGTTCGACTGCCGGCTCTGCCACTTGTCAGCTGTGTGACTGTGGGCGAGTCACTTCACTTCTCTGGGCCTCAGTTCCCTCATCTGTAAAATGGGGATGAACTGGGAGCCCCACGTGGGACAACCCGATGACCCTGTATCTCCCCCAGCGCTTAGAACAGTGCTCTGCACATAGTAAGCGCTTAACAAATACCAATATTATTATGAAAACCGTGAGAGCGAATGGAAGACGAAAGCAAAGCCCCTCTGGGGCGGGGTTCCCCGGGCAGAATTAGAGGGTCGGCGCGGTTCAGAGGACACGGGCGAGGGGGGAGGTGGGGGAGCCGGGAACGGGGCAGGGAGCTCACCTCCTCCAGGAAGCCTTCCCAGACCGAGCCCCCCCTTTCCCTCTGCTCCTCCTCCCCACCCTCCGCTCCTTCCCCTGCCCTCAGCACTGTCCGCATTTGTATATATTATCCATTACCCTGTTTATTTTGTTAATGAGGTGTAGATTTCCATGATTCTATTTATCATCTCCATGATGTTGTCTGGTTTGTTTTGTTCTGTTTTGCTTTGCTGTCCCGTCTCCCCCGTTTAGACCGTGGGCCAGTCGTTGGGCAGGGATGGACTCTCTCTGCTGCCCAATCCTACATTTGAAGCGCTTAGTCCAGTGAGGTGCACGGACCAAGCGCTCGATAAATACTATTGAATGAATGCGTGAATGTGCGGGAGCGGGAGCGGGTGCGGGAGGAGGGGCGACGGAGGGAGGGAGGGAGGGAGGGAGGGAGGGAAGGAGGCGGGGGGCGGGGATCGGCTCAGGGCGCGGCTCGGGGGCGGGGCGGAGCCAATTGGAGGGCGGGGCCAGAGAAGGGGCGGGGCCGGGAAAGGGGCGGGGCCAGGGAGAGGGCGGAGCTAGCGAGGGCGCGGGGCCAATTGGAGGGCGGGGCGGGCGAGGGGCGGAGCTAGAGAAGGGGCGGGGCCATTGGAGGGCGGGGCTAACGAGGGGCGGAGCCGGCTAAAGGGCGGGGCCCGTGAGGGGCGTGGCTAGAGAGGGGGCGGGGCCAGCGAGGGGGAGCCAATTAGAGGGCGGGGCTAGGGAAGGGGCGGGGCCGGCGAGGGGGCGGAGGCCATTAGAGAGCGGGGTGAGCGAGGGGCGGAGCCGGCGAAGAGGCGAAACCAGTTAGAAGACGGAGCGAATGAGGGGGATGGAGCCGATCAGAGGGCGGGGCTAATGAAGGGTCGGAGCCCAGATAAAAGGCGGAGCCAATGGGAGGGCGGGGCTAGCGAGGGGGCGGAGCCCGCGGGGGCGGGGCCCCGGGTGTGCGTCGTCCCCGCCCAGCAGGTGAACGGTAATCGGGAAAGCGGCGGCGGCGGCGGCGGTGGCGGCAGGGCGGGGCTGGTCCGGTCCGCTGCGTCCGCGGAGCCAGACAGCCAGCCAGCCAGCCAGCCAGACAGCGAGTTGTCGGGGGCGGAATGAAGTTCTGTGTCTGAGACGCGCGGCCGCTAACATGGCGGAGGGGCCCGGGCCGCGGAACCCCCAGAGGCGGCGGCCGGAGCGGCCGGACCCGGAGCAGGACCAGGAGCAGGACCCGGAGCCGGACCGACTCTAACCGCCGGGACCGTCCGCGGGAGGCCGCCCCGCTCCGCCCCGCCCCGCCCCGCCCCGCCCCGCCCCGCCCCGCCCCGCCCCGCGCAGCGCTGCAGCGCCGCGGGGCCCCACCAAACCATGGCTCTCTGGATTCCCTCCAAAAAGCATAAATACGGGGTTGGTGAGTATCAGCCCCCCGCCCCGGCTCGCCTCCCCCGACGCCCATCGGCTCTCCTCCATGGCCTCCCACCCCGCCTTACCCGGGAAACTTTGCTCCGGGTCGCCTCCTCCTCCTCCTCCTCCTCCTCCTCCTGCTGCTGCCGCCGCCCCGCAGAAGGGCACCGAAAAGTGTTCCATCGGCCCTGCCGCCTTCCCGCCGCCTGGCCATCCGCTCCCGCGGGCAAGGCGGGAATCCTGGGGAGCCTGCCTTGGGACTCGTGGGGATAGAGATATATATACTATACACACGTGCATACACGCATTTATTCAGTAGTATTTCTCGAGCGCTTACTCGGTGCAGAGCACTGGACTAAGCGCTTGGAAGATACACTTCGGCAACAGATATGCATTCGTTCAGTAGTGTTTACTGAGCGCTTACTCTGTGCAGAGCACTGGACTAGGCGCTTGGAACGTCCAATTCGGCAACAGATAGAGACCGTCCCTGCCCGAGGACGGGCTCACAGGCCAATCACACACATACGCGTGTGTGTATACATGTGCGCACATATGTGTGTGTATATGGACACGCGTACACATATACATACGTGTATGTATGCACATATGTGTGTATATGTGTGCACGCATACATATATACGTGTGTGTGTGTATGGGGGGGGGGTCCTCCCGGGCAGGTGGGTCTAGCGCCACCGTGTGGAGGTGCGGATGCAGGCCGGGGGCCGCGGGGTCGGGAAACTGTAGGGTGGGGGTGGGGAAGGGGATTGGGGGGTCGGTCGGGGAGGAGGGGGGCGCTTCAGGCAGCTGCCGGGGCTGGGCGGGTCCTGCAGCTTTCACCACCGTTGCAATCCCCGGGCTCTGCGAGGGGGCGAGGCGTCGCCAGCCCTGGAGCCCCTGCCCCCCTGCCCCCCTGCCCTCCTGCCCTCCTGCCCCCCTGCCTCCCTGCCCCCCTGCCCCCCCCCGGGGAGTCCCCCCTCCTCGCCCAGCCGGGAGTTGGGGTATCCGGACTTAGAAGTCTTCCAGAGAAAGGGCCGCTGGCTGGACAAGTCGGCCGGGGAGGGAGAGATGCAGAACGGTGGGAGTCCGGCCCAGGCAGGCAGGCAAGGCCCAGCCGGACAGACAGCTGGGGGCATTGGAACTGGACACCCCGATCTTGGGTCGGGCGGAGAGGGTGCGCCCGGAGGCCCCGGGTTGGTGATGGTATTTGTTAAGCGCTTACTACGCGTAAAGCACCGTTCTAAGCGCTGGGGGGGATACCAGGTGGTCCCACGTGGGGCTCACAGACTTAGTCCCCATTTGACAGACAAGTGAAGTGACTTGCCCAAAGTGCCATGGCTGACAGGTGGCGGAGCCGGGATTAGAACCCGTGACCTCCGACTCCCAAGCCCGGGCTCTTGCCACTGAGCCCCGCCGCTTCTCCAGGGTTCAGTCCGGGATGCCGGGGGCGGCGGGAGATGCGCGCTTGGGTTGCCGTCCCTTGGAGGCCTGGGTGGAGACTATCCGCGCCTGGACTCTGGCGCTTAGAGCAGTGCCTGGCACATACTGAAGGCCTAACAACTGCCATGATGATTATTGCTGACCGCCGTTCCCCGGGGGAAGCTACGGCCCCCCCTTTCTCATTTCAGTGGGGTTTTGCGTGATGCTGTTTGAGTGTTCCCGGTGAGCAATCACTTGAGCAGCTAACGTTCAGGGTGACGCTGCTGTGTCTGAGAGGATGATCCCGTCTCTTTCTCTTAGCCCCACTCAGTGTTTGGGCTGTTTGAAATTGGCCGCCACCTCCTTTTCTCCCTGTTCCACCCTCACCCGGCAAACCAGAGGACCTGCCCCCTAGTCTTGCCTAATCCAAAGTGGGAGGTTGGCTCCGTCAAAGCCGTCGTTCCCAAATATTTGTGTCGGCGGTCCCTTCTCGTTACTCACTAATCCATCAGTGGTATTTATTGAGCACTTACTATGTGCGGAGGACCATATCAAGATCTTGGGAGAGTACACTACAATAATAATGTTGGTATTTGTTAAGCGCTTACTATGTGCAGAGCACTGTTCTAAGCGCTGGGGTAGACCCAGGGGAATCAGGTTGTCCCACGTGGGGATCACAGTCTTAATCCCCATTTTTTACAGATGAGGGCACTGAGGCACAGAGAAGTTAAGTGACTTGCCCAC
Source organism: Ornithorhynchus anatinus (assembly GCF_004115215.2). NCBI lineage: Eukaryota > Metazoa > Chordata > Mammalia > Monotremata > Ornithorhynchidae > Ornithorhynchus > Ornithorhynchus anatinus. The sequence goes on along the minus strand of NC_041732.1, from coordinate 109,827,570 downwards.
AGTCACACAGCTGACAAGTGGCAGAGCTGGGATCAGAGTTGGGAGACACATTCCCTGCCCACAAGTTTAAGGTCTAGAGGGAAAATCGCCCCTCCTGCCTTCCGGGGTTCCTTTTCTTAGTTTAAAGTCCAGGTTCTTTTTTTCCCCCCAATCCTGGCCCCAGAGATGGTGTTCCTTTCCCATTCCAATGCTCCCAGGCTCTCATGTCGGCTCTCTGTCCCTTGAAAATAAGTCCTTCAGGCTGTCACCCACCCACACACGTTGCACTCGAGGAACTGGACTAGCCGGGAGGAGAGAGTGGAGGGGTCCTGTGCTCACCCCTGGCGTTGTATTCAGTTCCTCTCAGTAAGCTTCCAAATTTGTAGGTTTTGGAGTTTTTTGTTGAAATATTATTTGTTGATGGCTTCCTAAGTGCCAAGTAAAACGCTAGGGGGATGCAAGATAATCAGTCTGGACACAGTACTTGTCCCACGTGGGGCTCACAGACTAAATAGTAGGGAGTAGGATTTACTTCTACTTGTTAAGAAGCAGCGTGGCTTAGGGGAAAGAGCCCCGTCTTGGGAGTCAGAGGTCGCGGGTTCTAATCCCGGCTCCACCACTTAGCTGCGCGACTTTGGGCGAATCACTTAACCTCTCTGTGCCTCAGCTACCTCATCTGTAAAATGGGGATTAAGAGTGTGAGCCCCACGTGGGACAGACAACCTGATTACCTTGTATCTACTCCAGTGCTTAGAACAGTGCTTGGCACATAAATGCTTAACGAATACCATCATCATCGTCATTTAATCTTCAGATTACAGATGAGGAAACTGAGGCATAGAGAAGTTAAGTGACTTCTCCTAGGTCACACAGCAGATCAATCAATGGTATTTACTGAGTGTTTATTATATGCAGAGCACTGTACTAAGTGCTTGGGAGAGTACAATTAACAGAATTAGCAGAAATGTTCCCCGGCCCAAAATGAGCTCCCAGTCTAGAGGGGAAGACGAATGTTAATATGAGTAAGTAATTTATAATATATAATTTAAGGATATGTACACAAGACCTGTGGGTCTGGGGGTGAGGCGATAATCAGGTGTCCAAAGATGAGAGGCAGAGCCAAGATTAGGACCCAGGCACTCAGACTCCCAGGTCCATGCTCTTTCCATTAGACCATGTGGCTTCCCTGTTTCCCTACCAGTTATTTAGGTCGTGGTTTTTCACCATTCTTGTTAAAGCCAGCTTTTCTCAACTTGGGACAACTTCCCTTCCGAAATGCTAGTTTGCTGCTCTGCACACAGTAGAGCACTCAGTAAATGTCACTGATTGCTTTTTTGTTCTCCTTCTCCCTCAACAAAAGTTTCTGGCTGTGATGATGATGGTGGTGGTATTTGTTAAGCGCTTACTATGTGCAAAGCACTGTTCTAAGCGCTGGGGGGATAAAGGTAATCAGGTTGTCCCACATGGGGCTCACGGTCTTCACCCCCATTTTCCAGATGAAGGAACTGAGGCTCAGAGAAGTTAAGTGACTTGCCCAAAGTCACACAGCTGGCAAGCGGCAGAGCCGAGATTGAAACCCATGACCTCTGACTCCCAAGCCCGAGCTCTTTCCACTGAGCCACGTTGCTTCTGTGGCGACCCCAGGAGTGTTTCTGGTTTAGGTTATTGGAAATCCATTGACTGGATCTCACTAAATGGCACACTTTTGGTAATTAACCTCATTCGCAACTGCATTGACTGAGCGGCCCCAGTAGGCAGGGTTTGGTCCAGAATGCTTGGTAAAGTACAGAGTAAATAATGTCAAAGTAAATGATGTGTTCCCTGCCCTCGAGGAGTTGATGGTCGGTCCTCTTGATGTAAGTGGACTCTCCCTTACCCCTCCCTGGGCCACCATGATAATCATTTAACCGGTGGCCCGTCTCCAGAGGGGACTTCGACCAAGGAGCCAGGATGTGGTGGTTGTGGTGTATATGGGAATGACACAGACATTTCCTTGCTTTGAACCAGATGGAGGAAGAGTGAATTCTTTTATGATATTATAGTAGCCTGTCCCCATTAGCGTGTCAGCACTCTCAGGCCCCATACCCAGAGGACATTTTTGCTTTCTGCCCTAAACATGGGGTACTCGGAACTTGGGAATGCCGTGAGGACTCATCCACCTGGTCTGCGGGCCAAACCTGGAGATAGTTTTGAAAGAAAATGCCATCTCCTCTCAGGGGCTCTTCATAATAATGATAATAATGATGGCATTTGTTAAGCGCTTACGTTGTGCCAAGCCCCGTTCTAAGTGTTGGTTGAGGGGCATCATGGCCTGCAGGAAAGAGCCTGGGATGTGGAGTTAGGATACCCTGCTTGCGGAGTCGGGAGTCAGGGTACCCAGCGTGTGATCCTAGCTCTTCCCCCACCGGTCTGTAAAATAGGTCTAAGATCCCAGCTCTCCAAGATCTTAAGGTTGGGAACCCTGAATGGGACAGGGACTGCGACCGATCTGATTATTTGTCCTTGGCACGTAGTAAGTGCTTAGTATTTGGCACATGGAAAGCACACTATATTTGATACTATCTCTTTTATGGAACATCTGAAAAGTTGGGTTGAAAGAAAGCTTTTTTTGCAGGAATACTATTTCTTGGTGTATTACACATAGGGTGTTGGACCTACTACTTGTCCATACCGGGAAAAGGAATTTGGTGTATAAGAATGTATTTCAAGGCAGAGTTCATTTACCTGGATATAGGGTTGTCTTTTGGTTCGAAGACAACTGCCGACGTTGTGATTTGTCCAAGGGTGTGTGTGTCAAGCTGACTGTTTCTTGCATTCTCTGTGTCTCTGAAAATGCAGTTGAGCATCGTGTGTGTGTCAAGGTGACTGTTTCTTGCATTCTCTGTGTCTGTGAAAATGCAGTTGAGCATCTCTTCTGCCCCCTTGCATTTTGGGGAGGAACGCTTAGTCATTAGCGATTAAGAGGGGAAAGGTATGTCCCACTGCCAATAAGACATTCACTTAAGTTTTTTTTGCAGTAATGGTAATGGTTTGTACTGAATCATTTCCCCCATTCTCATTCTTCTCCACTGTGCCCAGCGGCCCTTGTTGGTAGAGAGTGGAAGAGGAAACGGGTACAGTCTGTAGCGTCAGAGTAGAATATTTCCCCTTGTGGACAGGGTTCACCTCTACCAACTCTGTTAAACTGTACTTTCCCAAGTACTCTCCCAAGCTTTCAGTTCAGGGATCTCTACACAGTAAGTGTTCAAATAGCACTGATTGACTGATTGACTGATCCAGAGACCTGAACAGCAGCAAGCACCTCTGTGGCCTCTGCCATTTGGTAACCATCCTCTTCATCCAAAACTGCTACCATTGTGATTCAAGCATCTGTCTCTCCCAAGCGCTTAGTACAGTGCTCTACCCATAGTAAGCGCACAACAAATACCATTGATTGACTCAGCTACTGCATAGCCACCTGGCTGACCTCCTTGCCCCTATAAAGATCTTTTAGAAAAATGATTCAAGCAGCAGAATGAAGAAGTGTGGATTGGAGGTGGGGAGAGGCTGGAGACAGGGAGGTCAGCAAGGATGCTGATGCGGTAGCTGGCACAGCTATGATAAGTGCTTGGATCACTATGTTAGCAGTTTAAATGGAGAGGAATGGACCAAATCTAATGTTGATCCTCACCATCTTGTCCGATCGCAGTGTGTGGGTGAATCTGTCTCTCTCCTCACACATATATATATATATAAAACATATATATATATATATATATATGAGCAGGGAGTGGGGAAGCAGCGTGGCTCAGTGGAAAAGACCCTGGGCTTCGGAGTCAGAGGTCATGAGTTCGACTCCCGGCTCTGCCACTTGTCAGCTGTGTGACTGTGGGCAAGTCACTTAACTTCTCTGTGCCTCAGTTCCCTCATCTGTAAAATGGGGATTAACTATGAGCCTCACGTGGGACAACCTGATTACCCTGTATCTCCCCCAGCGCTTAGAACAGTGCTCGGCACATAGTAAGCGCTTAACAAATACCAACATTATTAATTCTGTAATATACTCTTCCAAGTGTTTAAAACAGTGTTCTGCACACAATAAAGCTCAATAAATAGGATTGATTGACAAGAGCTGTATAGTCTAGAGGAAATAGCATGAGCCTGAGAGTCAGAGGACCTGGGTTTTAATCCCGGTTCTGCCACTTGCCTCTGGGTGACTGTGGATAAGTTGCTTAACTTCTTTGTGCCTCAGTTTCTTCATCTGCAAAATGAGGATTCAATTCCTGTTCTCCCTTCTACTTAGACTGTGACCCCTGCTGGGACAGGGACTGTGTCTGATCTGATTAACTGGTATCTACCCAGTGCTTAGAACAGTGCTTGTTAAGGGCTTATCAAATACCATTATTATAATTATATATGTACACATGCACACACATATATCTGCCAGTTGCTTTATTCCATGACCTCAGAGAGATAGGAACAAATCCTGGTGTCATTCATCCCTGTTTCAAAGTTAAAGTGGAACCATCATGATGGAAAGTTGATATGACCCACCACAGAATCACCATTTCAGTGGAATGTTCTCCCTTTTACATTAAGGCCCCATTCACCAGCATGAGCTCTTTAGAAATGGAATACATTTCTCTGTCTCTTCCTATTCTGGAAAATCAGCTTCTTCTGTAGTCTTTGTCATATTAAATGGTTCTATTGATCAATTAAATTTATTGAGTGCTTACTGTGTGCGGAGCACTGTACTAAGCACTTGGGTGAGTACAAGACAACTCTATTCCCTGCCAACAGGAGCTTACAGTCTATTATGGGAGACAGTCATATAAATAAATTACGGATATGTACAGAAGTGCTGTGGGACTGAGGGTGGGATGAATAGCAGGTGCCACAAGGGTAAAGATCTAAGTTCATAGGTGTCAGAGAAGAGAGAGGGACCAGGGAAAGAGGGCTTAATTGGGTAGGGTCTTTTGGAGGAGATGATAATAATAATAATTTATGGTATTTGTTAACTGCTTACTATTTGCAAGGCATTGAACTAAGCGTTGGGTTGGATACAAGCAAATTGGGTTGGACCTAGTCCTTATCCCACATGGGGCTCAGAGTCTCAATTCCCATTTTACAGATAACTGAGGCACAGAGAAGTGAAGTGACTTGCCCAAGGTCACAGCAGACAGGTGGCAGCGGTGGAATTAGAACCCATGACCTTCTGACTCCCAGACCCATACTCTATCCGCTACGCCATGAGATGTGATTTTAATGGGCTCTGAAGGTGGGAAGAGTTGTGGTCTGCCATATATGGAGAGGGAGGTTCAGGTAAGGATGAGTTGTTCTGTGAAATGAGAGACATTAGCCGTTTTGTCCAAAATCAATGAGAATAAACACTGCACCAGTTGTTGCTCAGAAAGATGGGGACTTTGATTTCAAGACTGTACTCATGGTCCATGAAGCCAAACAGACTACTCCATCTCTGTTTCTATGTCTTGGAACTACTGACTTAGCGTTGAAATTGACCTGGAGAGGCTGAAGTGCAGCCTGCCTCGGGTTGCTTAGCCCCTGTCTCTTTCTCTAAGATGAAACCACTGACCCCCATTTGCAGGGGTGTGAACCAAGCCTGGGCTGTCTGTGGTGTCGGTCGGATCAGCGAGCTCCCCTACCTGCTCTGGTGTCTCAGTCCAATTAATCAGTCGGTCAGTGCCCCCCTTACGTTTCTGTGGCTTGGGAGTCTCCTTGGCATGTGGTTGCATCAGAAGATGAGGGGTGGAAATCCTCTGCATGACTTCATTTTAAAAGTGTTAATCTTCTAGAGCCATCATGTTTCTGTGTGGAATACAGAGGGTACTGACGGCTGCAGCATGGGAAGGGGAAAAAAAATCCTCTTGGGAGCAATTCACCTGCCTCTACTGCCTGCTTAACCTTTCATATGTTTGTTTTTTATGATGTTTGTTAAGCGTTATCTATGTGTTAAGCATTGTTTTAAGGGCTGGGGTAGATACAAGTTTTATCATCGTCTCCGTCCCACAGTGGGTTCATAGTCTAAACTGGAGGGAGGAGGATTTAATCCCCATTTTACAGAGGAGGAAACTGAGGCACAGAGAATTTAAGTGACTTGCCCAAGTTCACACAGCAAGCAATTGGCAGAGCCAGGATTGGAACCTAGTGACCTCGTTGTGGGCAGGGAATTGTATTGTACTCTTCCAAGTGCTCAGTACAATGTTTTCCATACAGTATATGCTCAATAAATGTGATTTGAGTCCTCTGACTCCCAGGCCCATGTTCTTTCCAGGAGGTCAAGCTGCTTCTCATCCGTCACCTGGATCAGCCTTCTTCTGTCCCATCTCCCCTCTCCTCCCCTCCCTAACCTCAGGGCCCCCTGCATGCCCCCTGCCCTTCCCAGATGGTGTGATTTCACAGCTGTATGCGATCTGTCCAGCTGGACTATGTCTTTTAGAACCAGACACTTAAACTGGTGGCCCCCAACCCGTCAGCACCCATGAAGGAGTAAATTCACCATCAAGTGACTTTTGCTGTGGGGATAAAGTAAATAAGGACTCTTGATTAGTGTCTCTAAAAGTCACCACATTTGCTTCTAATTTCACCCTTTCATGGAACCCCTAAAATGCCTCTTGGTTTAAGAGGAATAATCCCTACTCTATTAAAGCATAGGGGAAGTAGTGTGATTGTCCAAACGTTCCCGCCTGCTGCCTCCTGCAGGCCAAGCCTCTCTCTAGCTTGGCAGAAAGGCAGTGAAGAGATTGCGACCCAAGGGTACCAATCCTGGGCTGGCCTTCACCAGTTCTCCTGCCTCCCCTCCCCAAGCTTTTGCTGGCTGACTCTCCGGCCTTCCCTCCCTCACTGCCAGTGACCCTTTTTTTTAATGGTATTTGTTAAAGTGCTTACTGTGTGCCAGTCACTGGGGTAGATACGAGGTTTTGAAGTTGGTTTCAGTCCTTGTCCCACATGGGACTCATAGTCTTAATACCCATTTTACGGAGGAGGTAACTGGGACAATGAGAAGCTAAGTGATTTATCCGAGGTCACAGAGCAAACCAGTGTTGGAGCCTGGATTAGGCCTGAACCTAGTTCCTCTGACTCCCAGTCCCCGGTCTTTCCACCAGACCACTCTGCTTCTGGTTTTTGTCAGTCTGTCAGTTGTATTTATTGATTGCTTACTGTTTGCAGAGCACTGTACCAAGTGCTTGGGAGAGTACAATATAACAATAAACAGACCCATTCTCTGCCCACAATGAGCTTACAGTCTAGATTGGGAAACTCCTAAATGTTTGATGGGTGATGGAGCCCTTAAACTGGTTTTCATGATCCCACCCACCAGAAAATAGATGTGACCACCAAGAGCAATACCATGAACAGAATTGAAATTCTGATTACCAAGAGCTGAACCTAGATGTTGGATTGCCCTCCCCAGAGAGAGTTCAAAATACACAAAGTTTCACTAAATGATCAGTTGGGCAAGGGATTTGTTTTGTTAGATGGGGAGCTGGTGGATGGGAAGTTACTGGAAATTAGGTTGGGATAAAGAAACCTCCCCCCACCCCCATTTTTCTCCCAATCAATCAAATGTATTTACTGTGGTTTTCAATGGTTTACTCCGTGCAGGTCACTGTATTAAATAATTGGGAGAGTATGATACAACATAGTTGGTGTGGATGATCCTGCTCCCAAGGAACTTACATACTACAGGGGGAGACAGACAGACGCAGTGAGGCCTGTTAGAGTCAGAGGCCGTGGGCTCTTATCACAGCTCCACTGCTTGCCTGCTAGGTGACCTTGGGCAAGTCAATTAACTTTCCTCTGCCTCGATTGTTTCATCTGTGAAATAATGTTGGTATTTGTTAAGCGCTTACTATGTGCCGAGCACTGTTCTAAGCACTGGGGTAGACACAGGGGAATCAGGTTGTCCCACGTGGGGATCACAGTCTTAATCCCTATTTTACAGATGAGGTAACTGAGGCACCGAGAAGTTAAGTGACTTGCCCAAAGTCACACAGCTGACAAGTGGCCGAGCCAGGATTTGAACCCATGACCTCTGACTCCAAAGCCTGTGCTCTTTCCACTGAGCCACGCTGCTTCTCTGGGAATTGAAATGGGAATTCAATACCTGTTCTTCCTCTCCCTTAGACTGTGAGCCCCATGAGAGACAGGGACTGTGTTCGATCTGATTACTCTGTATCTACCCCATCATTCACTGTGGTGCTTGGCATATAGTAAGTACTGAAACAATTATAAGCATCTGATTGAGCGGGTTAGCACTGCCACGGATGGGGAGAGATCTCCAATCAGGGATCAGTCCATCTGGTGGTAGGATAAGTGGGTGCCTATCCACTGGACCAAACAGCTCTGCCGGTAATGATAGGATTAGGCATTGGCTCCTCCATCCGCAGCACTGTCCCTCCGGGGCACTAAATTCTTATTTGTTCTAACATTATTTCTTTGGTCTCAAAAAAACCCGATGTCCGATTGAATGCAGATAAAGATGGCCTGATTCTCTGAGCTGGTGCAGGAGTGGCAAATCTAACTGGCTGTAGGGGAGGTGATTGGCTTCAGCCCTCCCTACATGGGGTGATTGACTACCCCCTCCCTGCAGAAGTGTCTTCAGCTTCAGCAGGTGCATAGGAATCTTAGCGTGTTGCCAACATGCTTGTGTTGGGCCCTAGGTGGATGGATGCATTTTCTAATGTCAAGCAGGTCTTGAGGTTCCGGTTATAAGATTTGTGGCAACACATGTTGAAGAGGAGGCCAGAAAGGGATGAGGAGGGAGAGGAGCGTGCCTGTGTCGGTTTGTTCCATGCAAAGTGTAGGCTGGGTCCGTTGGCACTTTGTTGGGCAGGGCTGGAGCTATTGTCTGCGCTTCTGGCATCTGGTTTCCTCAGAGAAGGCCACAGAAGTGGGCTTTGTCCTCCGCACAGTCCTGGGCAAGTCCTGCAATTGGGATCCTGTTTTTCCAACGGTTGGCTCTGCATTCCGCCTCTGTTGCCAGCTTGGACTGCCTTTCTCTGGCGCTTTCAATCAATCAGTCATTTTTATTGAGCACTTACTGTGTGCAGAGCACTGTACTAATTGCTTGGGAGAGAACAGCACAACAATATAACAGACACATTGCCTGTCCACAACATGCTTAGAGTCTTACAATCCTCCGTGATGGCCTGTGAAGCTGAATAAAGCAATAGCTCTAGCAACTCCCAAGTCAGAGGCCACCTATCTAGAGTTGGGGAGATGGTTCGGAATCAGCCAATTTTGGGTGCCCTTGGAGTGAGGATAGGCTAGGTGGAAATTAGTCTTAAAATTGCCTGCCGTCCTTCCTCCTTATTCACTCCCTTTCATTTCTCCTCCCTTCTCCTCATGGTTCCCAAAAGGCATCCATTTGATGGTTAGTTCATCCAGAGCAGATTCTGGGTCTGCCCTGGATGACAGCAGTGGTTGGACTCTCCCAGGTGCCCAGTGCTGTGCTGGGCTCAGGAAATGCTGCTGCTGACTGAGCGAGTGAGGCACCTACCCCTTTTCTTTCCCCTTTGCTGCCATCGATTGGAAAATTCCCCTCATCCTCCTAGAGGGTCTTTTTGGTGGGGGAGGAAGGGGCGGGAGTGGTGGAGGGAAGGCTGCACAGCACATAAAATTGGGTTCAGCAACTTCCCTTTAGGCATCCTTCACCACAGCCCCCTGGCCCCCTCACCAACACCACAGCCCTGGCATAAACCAATCAATCAGTGGTATTTATTGAGGGCGTATTGTAAGCAGAGCACTGTACTAAGAGCTTGGGAGAATACAACAGAACTGGTAGACTCTTCTAGACTGTAAACCCGGTGTGGGCAGGGATTGTCTCTATTGCTGAATTGTATTTTCCAAGCGTTTAGTTCAGTGCTGTGCACACAGCAAACGCTTAATAAATACGACTGAATGAATGGTAGACACAGTCCCTGCCCATAGGGAGCTTCCAGGATAGAGGGGGAGACGGATATTCAAATAAATTATTAGTATGTAAATAAGTACCATGGGGGTGGGGTAAATAAAGGGTGCAAATCCAAGTGCAAGGGTGATGCAGCAGAGAGAAGGAGTAGGGGAAATGAGAGCTTTGTCCAGGAAGGCCTCTTGGAGGAGATGTGATTTTGTTAAGGCTTTGAAGGTGGGGAAAGTGGTGGTCTTTTGGATATGAAGGAGAAGGGAGTTCCAGGCCAGAGGCAGAACGTGGATGAGGGGTCAGCAGCAAGGTAGAAGAGATCGAGGTACAGTGAGTAGATTGGCATTAGAGTAGCGAAGACTTTGGGTTGCAGCAGGAAATCAGAGAGCTAAGGTGGGGGGGGCAAGGTGAGTGAGTGCTTTAAATTCTTTCATTCATTCCAATGTATTTCTTGAAGCACTTACTGTATGTAGAGCACTGTACTATGTGCTTGGGAGAGTACAATACAAAGCCTGCATGGTAAGGAGATTCTGTTTGTTGCAGAAGTAGATGGGCAACCACTGGAGATTTTTAAGGAGTGGGAAAATATGGACTGGAAGGTTTTTTTAGAAAAATGATCTGGGCAGCAGAGGGAAGTATGGACTGGAGTGGGGAGAGACAGAAGGCAGGGACATCAGCGAGGAGACTGAGGCAGTAGTTAAGGCCGGTTAGGATATGTGCTTGCATTAACATGATAGCAGTTTGGATGTAGAGGAAAGGGTGTATTTTAGTCATGTGTGAAAGTTGAACTGACAGGAGTTGGTTGACAGATTGAATATGTGGGTTGATTGAGAGAGTTGAGGATAATGCCAAGACTATGGGCTTGTGAGACGGAGGATGGTGGTGCTGTCTCCAATGATGAGAAAGTCAAGGGGATGATAGATAGGGTTTCAGTGGGGAGATGAGTTATATTTTGGACATGTTAAGTTTTAGGTGTCTATGGGACATCCAAGTAGAAATGTCCTGAAGGCAGGAAGAGGTACAGACTTCAGAGAAGGAGAAAGATCAGGGCTGGAGCTGTAGATTTGGGAATCATTTGCATAATAATATAATTGTGGTATTTGTTAAGGGCTTACTATGTGCCAGGCACACCCCCAATGATCTGGCCACCTACTTAATAACAAAAATCAACACAATAAGGTCTGAGCTCCCCAAAGTCACCCCTCCCCCTCTCCCCTCCTCCCCACCAACCCTTTCCCCTACTTTTCCATCCTTCCCTCCAATATCCTCAGAGGAGATCTCCTCCCTCCTCGCAAGTGCCACTCCCTCCACCTGCGCCTCGGACCCCATTCCCGCTCACCTTTAAAAAAACATCGCCCCTGCCCTCCTCCCTTCCTTAACTTCTATTTTTAACCACTCAGTCTCCAATGGCTCCTTCCCCTCTGCCTTCAAACATGCCCACATCTCCCCCATCCTAAAAAAACCCTCTCTCGACCCCACTTCCCCTTCCAGTTATCGCCCTATCTCCCTACTTACTACCCTTCCTTTCCAAAATCCTAGAACGAGTCGTCTACAATCGCTGCTTATAATTCCTTAACTCTCATTCTCTCCTGGACCCCCTCCGATCTGGCTTCCGTCCCCTCCACTCTACCGAGACTGCTCTCTCTAAGGTCACCCGTGACCTCCTCCTTGCCAAATCCAATGGCTCCTACTCCATTCTAATCCTCCTTGACCTCTCTGCTGCCTTTGACACTGTCGACCATCCCCTCCTCCTCCACACCTCAGCTCACCTTGGCTTCACGGACTCCGTCCTCTCCCGGTTCTCCTCTCATCTCTCTGGCCGGTCATTCTCAGTCTCCTTCGCGGGCGCCTCCTCACCCTCCCATCCTTTAACTGTTGGAGTTCCTCAAGGGTCAGTTCTTGGCCCTCTTCTGTTCTCCATGTACACTCACTCCCTTGGTGAACTCATTCGCTCTCACGGCTTTGACTACCATCTCTATGCAGATGACACGCAGATCTACATCTCTGCCCCTGTCCTCTCCCCCTCCCTTCAGGCTCGCATCTCCTCCCGCCTTCGGGATGTCTCCACCTGGATGTTGGCCCGCCACCTAAAACTCAACATGAGCGAGACCGAGCTCCTCATCTTCCCTCCCAAGCCCGGTCCTCTCCCAGACTTCCCTATCACCGTGGATGGCACGAACAACCTTCCCGTCTCTCGGGCCCGCAATCTCGGTGTCATCTTTGACTCATCTCTCTCGTTCACCACACATCCTATCCGTTACCGAGACCTGCCAGTTTCACCTTTACAATATCGCCAAGATCTGCCCTTTCCTCTCCACCCAGACGGCTACCTTACTGTTACGGGCTCTCGTTATATCCCGGCTAGACTACTGTGTCAGCCTTCTCTCTGATCTCCCTTCCTCCTCTCTCGCCCCGCTGCGGTCTATTCTTCACTCCACTGCCCGGCTCATCTTCCTGCAGAAACGATCTGGGCATGTCACTCCCCTTCTTAAACAACTCCAGTGGTTGCCTATCGACCTCCGCTCCAAACAAAAACTCCTCACTCTAGGCTTCAAGGCTCTCCATCACCTTGCCCCTTCCTACCTCTCCTCCCTTCTCTCTTTCTACCGCCCACCCCGCACGCTCCGCTCCTCCGCCGCCCGCCTCCTCACCGTCCCTCAGTCTCGCCTATCCCGCTGTCGACCCCTGGACCACGTCTTCCCGCGGTCCCGGAACACCCTCCCTCCTCACCTCCGCCAAACTGATTCTCTTTCCCTCTTCAAAACCCTACTTAAAACCTACCTCCTCCAAGAGGCCTTCCCAGACTGAACTCCCCTTCTCCCTCTACTCCTTCTACCGCCCCCCCCTTCACCTCTCCGCAGCTTAACCCTCTTTCCCCCCCATTTCCCTTTGCTCCTCCCCCTCTCCCTTCCCATCCCCTCAGCACTGTACTCGTCTGCTCAACTGTATATATTTACATTACCCTATTTATTTTGTTAATGAAATGTACATCGCCTCGATTCTATTTAGTTGCCATTGTTTTTACGAGATGTTCTTCCCCTTGACTCTAATTTACTGCCATTATTCTCGTCTGTCCGTCTCCCCCGATTAGACTGTAAGCCCGTCAAACAGCAGTGACTGTCTCTATCTGTTGCCGACTTGTTCATTCCAAGCGCTTAGTACGGTGCTCTGCACATAGTAAGCCCTCAATAAATACTATTGAATGAAAGAATGAAAGTGTAGATACCAGCTAATTGAGTTGGATGCAGCCCCTGTTCCATATAGGGCTCACACATAGTCTTAATCCTCATTTTATTGCTGAATTTTACTTTCTAACTGCTTAGTGCTTTGGAAGTATAGTGCTTTAGATGCAGTAAGCGCTCAATAAATACAATTGAATGAATTTTACACCAAGCCATGCTGCTTACTGAGTGCTTATGGTGTGCAGAGCATTGTGCTATGTACCTGGGAGAGTATAGTATAACAGAAGCAGTGTGGCTTAGTGGAAAGAGTGCGGGCCTGGGAGTCAGAAGGTCATGGGTTCTAATCCCATCTCCACCACTTGTCTGCTATGTGACCTTGGGCAACCCACTTCACTTCTCTGTGCCTCAGTTACCTCATCTATAAAGTGAGAATTAAGACTGAGAGGCCCACATGGGACAACCTGATGACCTTATATCTACCCCAGTGCTTAGAACAGTGTTTGGCACATAATAAGCGCTTAACAAATACTGTAACTATTAATTATTTCTCCCTGTTCCTTTGTGTAACCTGCAAGTCTAGTTTAAGGAGCTCTTGTTCCCAGTGACAGTAAATCAAAGAGCACTCCCCAAATAGTAATTATGATATATATTGAGTATTAACTAGATGCCAAGCACTGCCTTCAAGGCAAGAGTACTACAAGATTGCCATTCGATGGTATGGAATTGGCCTGGACTGCTTTGGGGACCAGGTCTTCACCCCACCTCTGTTCCATAGGCAGATTTAAGGCCTCTCCCCACCCTGCTGTTCCTCCTACTCCCTGTCTCCACACCCCACTTCCACCCTCTCTCCCATCCTGCCTCCTTCAGAGAGCAAAATCAACTTTACGAAGGCATTGGCTAGGTTGCAAGTTTCTGAAAAATTGGGTTTTTCTAGTTCCCTGTTCCTACAGCTATTATCAAGAAATGGCAAATGGAGGAAGTATAAATGCTATCTAAAATGAGACACGCTAGCAGCTGTAATATAGGTCTTTATCTTCCTGCCTCTATCAGCCTACTGTGACAGAGTTTTATATTTCAAGGAGATTAAAAGGTGTATTTACTTGTTGAAAAAGAAACCATTCCATTGTTCCTTTAACCCCTTCCATTTTAAGAGCTCATTGCACTTTTATAATCACTTAGTTGATTTAGGTGGCAGGAATTTTGTATTCCCTGAAAAACTTTGACCAGGCATATTAGTATTTTGCATTGCTGGGCCCACAGGTCAAAAGTGCCTCCAGATAAGGGTTCAGATTTTGCCCTGGAATAGGAATTGGGAAGATTGGGTCCTTATCCCTGGTCCTGCCCCTGGTTCGCTCAAATTTCATCATCAGAGAAGCAGCATGGCCTAATGGAAAGGACATGGGCCTGGGAGTCCCAGGGCCTGGGTTCCTATCCTGGCTCTGCAAATTGCTTGCTATGTGACCATGGACAAGTCACTTAACTCACTTAGAACAGTGGAGACCTTTCCAGACTGAGCTTCCCCTTTTCCCTCTGCTCCCTCTCTGCTCCCCCTCCGCCCTCTGCTCTCTCCCCCTTCCCCCTTTCACCTCCCCTCAGCTAAGCCCCCTTTCCCTGTGCTCCTGCCCCTCTCCCTTCCCTTCAGCACTGTGCTCATTTGTATATATTTTTATTACCCTATTTATTTTGTTAATGAGGTGTACATCCCCTTGATTCTATTTATCATGATTATGTTGTCTTGTTTTTGTCTGTCCCTCTCCCCTGATTAGACTTTAAGCCCATCATTGGGCAGGGATTGTCTTTATCTGTTGCCGAATTGTACATTCCAAGTGCTTAGTACAGTGCTCTGCGCGTAGTAAGCGCTCAATAAATGCTATTGAATGAATGAATGAACAGTGCTTGGCACATAGTAAGCACTTAACAAATGCCATCATTATTATTATTATTATTCTCTGGTGCCTCAATTACCACATCTGTAAAATCGGGATTAAATCAGATTGCTACTCTCCTATTTAGACTATGAGCCCAGTGAGGGCCAGGGACTGTGTCCAACCAGTGCTTAGAGCAGTGCTTGACACACAGTAAGGCTGAACAAATACCAGAAAAAATGCTGTCTGAACCTCTGCTACAACGAGAATGCTGCTATGAGAAGCGGCATGGCTTAGTGGGTAGAGCACTGGCCTGGAAATCAGGACCTGGGTTCTAATCCTGAATCTGCCACTTGTCTGCTGTATGACCTTGGGCAAGTCACTTAACTTTTCTGTGCTTCGGTTACCTCATCTGTAAAATGGGAATTAAGATTGTGAGCCTCATGAGAGACATGGGCTGTCCAACCTGATTAGGAGAAACAGCATGACATAGTGAATAGAGCATGGGCCTGGGAGTCAGAGGTTATGGGTTCTAATCCCGGCTCCACCACTTTTCTGTTGTGTGACCTTGGCAAGTCACTAAAGTTCTCTGTGCCTCAGAACCCTCATCTGTAAAATGGGGATTGAGACTGTGAGCCCCACATGGGACAGGGAATGTGTCCATCCCGATTTGCTTGTATCTACCCCAGCACTTAGTACAGTGCCCAGCACATGGTAATGCCGTAATTTTTTGTTATTATTATTATTACTATTATTAGTTTGTATCTACCCCAGCGCTTAATGTGGCTTAGTGGAAAGAGCATGGGCTTGGGAGTCACAGTCGTGGGTTCTAATCCCAGCTCCGCCACTTATCAACTGTGTGACTTTGGGCAACTCACTTAGCTTCTCTGTGCTTCAGTTCCCTCATCTGTAAAATGGGGATTAAAACTGTGAGCCCCATGTGGGACAACTTGATTTCCTTGTATCTACCCCAGCACTTAGAACAGTTCTCAGCACATAGTAAGCGCTTAACAAATATTATTATTACAGTGCCTGGCACATAGTAAATGCTTAACAATTACCAAAAAACCCCTACAAAAACACCTCAGTATGGCATTGTATAAAATAATGTCAACAGCCTTCCAGTGAGTCTTGATGCACTGGTTGACCTGTGAACATCCATCGTCTGCTGAGGCCTTTTAGAATTTGCAGTCTTAAATTGCTACAGGAGAGGTCATGGGTTCTAATCCAGGTTCTGCCACTTTTCAGCTATGTGACTTTGGGCAAGTCACTTCTCTGTGCCTCAGCTACCTCATCTGTAAAATGGGAATTAAGACTGTGAGCTCCATGTGGGACAACCTGATCACCTTAGTACTTAGAACAGTGCTTGGCATATAGTAAGCACTTAACAAATACTATCATCATCATCCGCAGGCTTGCTACAGTAGGGTTTTGCTTCAGGTTGTGGGGTGGAGTTATTTTAATCAATCAGTGGTATTTATTGAGTGCGTACTGTGTGCAGAGCACTATACTAAGCACTTGGAAAAGTGCAGTACACCTTAGTTGGCAGACGCAGTCCTTGCCCACAAGGAGCCTAGAGCCTGGGGGGATCAGATATTAAAATAAATTATGGCTATGCACATAAGTACATGCTGGGGAGCGGTTGGGATGAATGTCAGAGTACAGAATATTAAATATTAAATACAGTTCCCTCATCTGTAAAATGGGGATTAAGAGCCTCACATGGGACAACCTGATTACTTTGTAACTACCCCAGCGCTTAGAACAGTGCTTGGAGCATAGTAAGTGCTTAACAAATACCATCATTATAATTATTATTATTAAGTCACATACCCTTTCTGTGCCTCAGTTTCCTCAACTGTAAAATGGGAATTAAATACCTTTTCTCTGTCCCCCTTAGACTGTGAGCCCCAAGCAGGGCAGGGACTGTGTCCGACCTAATTAACTTGTATGTACCCCAGCGCTTAGAACAGTGTTTGACACATGGTAAGTACTTAACAAATGCCATAAAAAAATGAGCTCTTTATTTTGTCAAGGCATCTGCCGAATGAAGGAATACAAAAACGTCCTAAATAACCCATGATGGGAAATGTTCCTTGACAGAGGGTAATGAGGGATTACAAAAATGTCTTGAATAGTTCATGATGGGAAATGTCGCTTGACAGAGGCCTAGAGTCCTTGAGTGAGCGAACCCCTGCAGCCCCAGGGCCTGAGGAGGGAGGAGTAATGAAGGTCAGGGGAAAATGAAGCATTTCAGGGGAAAGGGAGCCAAGCCACTGAGTCGCATTTGCCCGAGACCCAGAGCCATTCTCATGGGAGCCGTGCTCTGAATCTGCGACTGCAGCTTCGGACTGGATTAAGGAGCCATAAAGGCTGCAGGCTTGGTCTTGTGAGAAGAGGGAGGAGCTCAGGTCTGGACACTTCTGGCCTCCAGGAAATTGCAAGGGGTTCAGAGGGGCCGTGAGCATCATCGTCTCTGCCTTCACCTAATCTTGAGCCTAAACTGGCTCAGGGCTATCAAGCAATTGCTCAGTTGTATTTATTGATCACTTACTATGTGTAAAGCACTGTACTAAGCACTTGGGAGAGTACAGTGCAGCAAAATTAGCAGACATGTTCCCTGCCAAAAACGAGCTTACAGTCTAGAGGGGGAGACAGACATGAATATGAAATATTTTATAATATATAATTTAGAGATTTGTACATAAGTGCTGTGGGATTGGGGGTGGGGTGACTATCAAATGTCCAAAGGTCACAGATCCAAGTCCATAGATGACGCAGAAGGGAGAGGAGCCAGGTAAAAGAGGGCTTAATTGGGGAAGACCTCTTGGAGAAGATGTGGCCTTAATACTTCTCTGAAGGTGGAGAGAGTTGTGGTCTAGCATATACAGAGGGGGAGGGAGATCCAGGATAGGGGGAGGACTTGGGAAAGAGGTCATCAGCGAGAAAGATGAGATGGGGACACAGTAGTGTAATGAGTTCGAGGCCGCACAAGGTCTTCGATTTCTGAGGGCTCTTTTAGAGGGGGCTCCAGCAGCTGTCACACCACATAATTATAATAATTGTGGTATTAAGGACTTTGTGTTGAGCACCGTTCCAAGTGCTGGGGTAGATACAACATAACTAGTCTAGGTAGGAGGGAGAATAGATACTAAATCCCCACTTTGCAAATGAGGTAACTGAGGTACAGAGAATTTAAGTGATTTTCCTGAAGTCCCACAGCAAGCAAGTGCCAGAGATTGGAATCCTGATCCTCCGACTCCCAGGTTCATGTTCTTTCTGTAAGGACACGTTGCTTCAGAGATGCTCTTTTGCAGAGGGGCTAAATTGGAAAGCTGCCCAGGTCCTCCAGTAGTGGCATGTGGAGGGAAAATGATCTGATCTAGAGGGAAGATGGGTTTAGACTGTGAGCCCGTTATTGGGCAGCGATTGTCTCTATCTGTTGCCGAATTGTACACTCCAAGCGCTTAGTACAGTGCTCTGCACATAGTAAGTGCTCAGTAAATACTATTGAATGAATGAAATATAATGATGATGGTGGTCCAGGGCAAGATGAGGATGGTTAGGTTTAGCCTGAAACACTGACAGGAAGGGCTAACTAACAGTTTAGGTTGTAACACTAGCAGTTTAGGCTGTAGCACTATCAGGAAGGGTAACTTTCAGTTTAGGTTGTAATACTATCAGGAAGGGCTACCCAGCGGTTTAGCTTGTAACTCTGTCAGGAAGGACTAACTGGCAGTTTGGAGTATGGGAACTCTAGTGTCCCAGACTGTTCCAGGGTAAGGAAGGATGAGCGCAAGAAGGGACCAATTCTGACTGTCAAAACCAGGTAGTGGGAGCGCTTGTGGTGAGACAGAAAGAAATCCTAAGGGTGACAAAGAAGGGGACTTGAGGCTTTTCAGCTGTCACAGCAGAGGGAGTAACTGGCAGCATATTGGTTGCCTACACGATTCTTTAGAATAAAACTGGAAGTTTAGGATGGATAGTGTTTTCTCTGCAGAAGATTATCTATGCTGGGAAAAAGAGAGGAAGGAAGAGGGGGAGAAAGCGACAGGGAATCGACGAGGGCTAAGTTTCCCAGGACTGAGCCCTGCCTCTGCAGATTAATCAGCATCTCTTCTGCAGTTTAATGCTAGTAATGATGATAAGAAGCAGAATGACGTAGTGGAAAGAGCACAGGGCTGGGAGTCAGAGGAACTGAATTCTAATTTTGGCTTTGCCATTTGCCTGCTGTGTGACCATGGGTAAGTCACTTAACTTCTCTGACCTTCAGTTTCCTCAATGTGAAATGAGGATTCAATACTTCTCCCTCCTACTTAGTGTGAGCCCATGTCTGACAGGGACTTTGTCCAACTTGGCGGTCCCATCTTCACAACATCTAAAATTCACCCTTTTCTCTCCATCCAAACTACTAGCATGTTAATACAGTCACTCATCCTATCCCTCCTGGATTACTGCATCAGCCTCCTTAGTGACCTCCCAGTCTCCTGTCTCTCCCCACTCCAGTCTATACTTCACTCTACTGCCTGGATCAATTTTCTACAAAAACATTCAGGACATGTCACCCCGCTCCTCAAAAAACTCCAGCAGTTGCCCATCGACCTCCACATCAAACAAAAACGTATCAACTTTGTCTTTAAAGCCCTCCATCACCTTCCCCCTCCTACCTCATCTCGCTACTCTCCTTTTACAACCCAGCCCCCACACTTAGTTCCTCTAATGCTGACCTTCTCACTGTGCTTTGATCTCACCTGTCTTGCTGCCAACCCCCCAGCCCATGTCCCTCCTCTGGCCTAGAATACCCCCCCCAAATCCAAGAGGCAATTAATCTGCCCCCTTCAAAGTCTTATTGAAGGCACATCTCCTCCACGAGGCCTTCCCAGTCTAAGCCCCCCTTTCCTTCACCGCCCCCTCCAGCAATTATGTATATTTCTGTAACATCTATTTGTATTGATGTCTGTTTCCCCTGCCAGACTATAAACTTGTTTTGGGCAGGGGCTATGTCTGTTTATTGTTGTACTCTCCCAAGCGCTTAGTACAGGGTTCTGCACACAGTAAGCACTCAAGAACCATGCTTGACACAGAGAAAGTGTTTAACAAATATAATAGTAATAATACTAATAATGAAGAAAAATTGTGGTGTTTTAATTATTAAGAGTTTACAATGTGCCAAGCACTGGAGTTGGTACAATAAAGCAGGTTAGGCAGAGTCCCTGTCCCACATGGGGCTCACTGTGTAAAAGGGAAAACAGGTATTGAATCCCCATTCTACAGGTGAGGAAATTGAAGTGCAGAGAAGTTGAGTGACTTGCCCCGGGTCACCCAGAAGGTGGATGATGGTGTTGGGAATAGAGCTCCTAAGCCTGAGCTCTATCCATTAGACCACACTGTTTCTCAACATCTTCAGTGACATCTCCTCTTTCAAGGAAAGAGACAGTCTCCCTTGATCCAAATCAGTCTGAGTGAATGACCATGTTGCAGCAATAGTGGAGCAGCAAACAGGTCTCTGAGCGCTGATGCAGTCTGCTGCCCCTGGCCCACGACACTGGGGTCCCTTCCTTTTGGCTCAGGCAGGGATTTGCCAAAAGGTTCTGGGGATCTGGATGAAAATTAATTTTCTAACATCTGGATCATTAATGCAAACACTTATCCTATCCTGCCTTGATTATTGTATTGGCCTCCTTGCTGACCTCCCTGCCTCCTGTCTCTCCCCTCTCCAGTCCATACTCCATTCTGCTGCCCAAAACATTTTCTTTCAAAAATGTTTAGCCCATGTTTCTCTATTCCTCAAGAAACTCCAGTGGTTGCTTAAGCAAAAACTCCTCAACACTGACTTTAAAGCACATAATCACCTTGCTCCCTCCTACCTCACCTCACTACTGTACTACAACCCAGCCCACACACTTTGTTCCTCTAGAGCTAACCTTCTCACTGTACCTCGATCTCGTTTATCACGCCATCGACCTCTCGCCCACATCCTCCCTCTGGCCTGGAACACCCTCCCTCTCATATCAAACAGATAATTGCTCTCCCCCACTTCAAAACCTTATTGAAGGCACGTCTCCTCCAAGAAGCCTTCCCTGACTAAGCCGTCCTCTCCTCTCACATTCCCTTCTGCGCCAGTCTTACTTGCTCCTTCATTCATCTTCCCTCCCAACCCTACAGCATATATGCTTATATCTGTGTGTGTGTGTATATAATCTATTTATTTATTTTTATTAATGCGAGCTCATTAAGGGCAGGAATTTATCTGTTATTATACTGTACTCTCCTAAGCACTTATCAGCTTGCTTTGCACCCAGTAAGTGCTCAATAAAGATGATTGAATTGGTACATTTTCATCCCCAAATTTTCATGCAAGCAAAATACCAGGGGAAGTTGCTGGGGACAATGAATAAACGAGGTCATTTATAAAAGATTTGAAGGGTAAACCCAGACACAGGGTGAGAGGGAAAGACTGACAATGAACTTGAATTTTTCAAGAAAAGAAAGGAGCTTGTGTACTTGTCAGTGTGTGCGTCTATGTGCGTGGGGAGGGGAAAGGGAGAGAAATGGGGGAGAATGTGTCTCTTCACTGTATTATATTGTACTTTTCCAAGCACTTAATACAGTTCTCTGCACAAGTAAGCACTCAATAAATATGATTGAATGAATGAATGGATGGATGGATGGCACTGCCATTGTATTCAAGACATTCAGTGCCAAATGCCACTGGGCCATGTCCGTCCACTAGGACGTTGTTCCTTTCCTCAGCCTCTCTATACTTGGATTCCTAGATCAAGTTGTCTACACTCGCTGCTTCAAATTCTTCTCCTACAACTTTCTACTGGACCCTCTCTAATCTGGCTTCCGTCCCCTCTACTCCACCGAAACTGCACTTTCACAGGTCACCAATGACCTCCTTCTTGCCAAATCCAATGACTCCTACTCTATCCTAATCCTCCTCGACCTCTCAGCTGCCTATGACACTGTCGACCTTCTCCTTCTCCTCAACACATTATCTAACCTTGGCTGCATGGACTCCGTCCTCTCCTAGTTCTCCTCTTATCTCTCTGGTCATTCATTCCTGGTCTCCCTTGCGGGCTCCTCCTCCCCCTCCTATCCCCTAACTGTAGGGGTTCCTCAAAGGTCAGTTCTTGGTCCCCTTCTGTTCACTGTCTATACACATTCCCTTGTTGAACTCATTCGCTCCCATGACTTCAGCTGTCATCTCTGCGCAGATGATATCCAAATCTACATCTTCTCCCCTTTTCTCTCTCCCTCCCTCCCTCCCTCCCTCCAGGCTTGCATCTCCTCCTGCCTTCAGGACATCTCCACCTGGATGTTTGCCCGCCACCTAAAACTCAACATGTCCAAGACTGAGCTCCTTACCTTCCCTCCCAAACCCTGTCCTCTCCCTGACTTTTCCGTCACTGTGGACGGCACGACCATCCTTCCCATCTCACAAGCCTACAACATTGGTGTCATCCTTGACTCCTCTCTCTCATTCACCCCACATATCCAATCTGTCACCCAAACCTGCTGGTCTCACCTTCACAACATTGCCAAGATCCACCCTTTCCTCTCCATCCAAACCACTACCTTATTAGTACAATCACTCATTATATCCCAATTGATTACTTCATCAGCGTCCTTTCTGATCTCCCAAAGTCTATACTTCACTCTGCTGCCCGGATTATATTTCTACAGAAACGCTCTGGGCATGTCACCCCCTCCTCATCAATCTCCAGTGGTTGCACGTCAACCTTCGTATCAAGCAAAAAGTCCTCACTATTGCATTCAAAGTTCTCAATCACCTTGCCCCCTCCTACCTCACCACCATTCTCTCCTTCTACAGCCCAGCCCACACATTCCACTCCTCTGGTGCTAACCTCCTCACTGTGCCTCATTCTCGCCTGTCCTGCCATTGACTCCTGATCCACATCCTACCTCTGGCCTGGATTGTCCTCCCTCCTCTCATCCATCAAACTAGCACACTTCCCCACTTCAAAGCCCTACTTAAAGCTCACTTCCTCTAGGAGGCCTTCCCAGACTGAGCCCCCCTTTTTCTCTGCTCCTCCTCCCCTCTCCATCGCCCCTACACTCTCCCTCTGCTCTACCCCCCTCCGTGTCCCACAGCACTTGTGTATTTAGGTACATATTCTATTTCTTTTATTAATGATTTATATATATATGTATAATTCTATTTACATTGATGCTATTGATGCCTGTCTATTTGTTTTGTCTTATTGTCTGTCTCCCCTCTTCTAGACTGCGTGAGCTTGTTGTTGGGTAAGGATTGTTTCTCTTTGTTGCCAAATTGTTCTTTCCAAGCTGTTAATATAGTGCTCTGCACACAGTAAGTGCTCAATAAATACGATTGAATGAATGAATGAAAAGTGGCCTCAGAAGAGTCTCATTTGCTGCCACCCTCTGACACTGGATCCCCAGGGACAGGAGTGTCGATGGTCCATTTCAGCCCTTTGGGTTCTACAGTGGCTGTGGTGAGAAGTGGGGCCAGGGTGCTGGGGGAGGAGGAGTGCTGGTTGGGGCTGGGGATGGGGGTGGGTGTTGTGAGTGTCTGTGAGTGGGGTCCGGAGAGGCCCATTGAGCTGAGCAGTCAGGGGTGTGGGGTGGATTCAGAGCTGGAAAGTTAAACAAGGGGCATAATGCGAGGCTAATGGCAAGCTGATGTTTGGTTCAGTTCGAATCGTCCCAAACCCAGGAGGCTTCCCCATCCCTGAGCTTAAATGAAATAACAATATTTCATTCATTCATTCAATAGTATTTATTGAGCGCTTACTATGTGCAGAGCACTGTACTAAGCGCTTGGGATGAACAAGTCGGCAACAGATAGAGACAGTCCCTGCCGTTTGACGGGCTTACAGTCTAATCGGGGGAGACGGACAGACAAGAACAATGGCACTAAACAGCGTCAAGGGGAAGAACATCTCGTAAAAACAATGGCAACTAAATAGAATCAAGGCGATGTACAATTCATTAACAAATGGAGATAAATATGGAGAGCTGGGTGAGAGATGCAGGACCCTCCCTGGAGCATTTCTTCTGGATTCACAACTTTTCAAGCCAGATAACCTGTTTTTCCTTACAAAAGTTAGGAGGAGAGAAAATAAACAAATGTAATGAGATGAGGTCAAGAGTCTTATTCATTCAATCATATTTATTGAGTACTTACTGTATACAGAGCACAGTACTAAGCACCTGGAAAGTAGAATTCAACAATAAAGTGAGATGTTCCTTGCTCACACCGGCTTACAGTCTAAAAGCAGGGAGACAGACATCAAAACAAGTAAGCAGGCATCAATATGGATAAATAGAATTATAGATCTATACACATCAAAACAAGTAGACAGGCATCAATATAAATAAATAGAATTATAGATATGTTCATATATACACAAGTGCTGGGGGGGAGAGGGTGGTAGAGCAAAGGGAGCGAGTCAGAGTGACATGGAGTGGGGGGAAGCTGAGGAAAAGGGGGGCTTAGTCTGGGAAGGCCTCTTGGAGAAGGTGAGCCTTCAGTAGGGCTTTGAAGGGGGGAAGTGTGATTGGATTTGAGTGTTGTGAGTGAGTCTTAGTATTGTGGCAGATACCTGCTTTTGATGACTTAGGGAAACTGCACAGCCTAGTGGAAAGAGCATCAGCCAGGGACTCGGACTTCGGTTCTAATTTTGCCTCTGCTACCTGTCTGATGTGTGACCATGGGGAAGTCACTTCACTTATCTGTGTCTCAGTTCTTCATCTGTAAAATGGGGATTCAGTACCCAGTCTCCTTCACTGTGTACACTGTGAACTTTTTGAGGGATAGGGATTATGTCCCACTTGATTTTCCTGTACCTACCCCAGTGCTTGATATATAATAAATGTTTAGCAAATATTGTTTTGTCATTATTATTATTATTTTCCTTTACCATAGCCATTGGCTGCCATCTGTCTTTTCCCTGTGACTTTAAGTAAGAAAAGCTGGAAAATATTTTGGGTGACATTTCTTGTTCATTTCTCAGTCAATCCCTCCATAGTGTTTATTGAACACATACTCTCTGCACAGCACTGTCATATATCTATATCCATAAAATCACAGCTAAAATCTAACCTCCTCTAAGAGCCTTCCTGGTCTGGCCTCTCAACTCCCAACCCTTTTCTCTTTCCTTCTGCATTTGTCTATGCCCTTGGGTCTGAATCCCTTAAGCACCTTGGTAATCAATCTCCCCACCTCCACAACATTTATTTCCTTATCCTTATGCAGTGCCATTTCCTTAATTGTGATTTAACATCTGTGTCACCCATTAGATTGCACACTCCTTGAATGCAGGAACTGTGTTTACCAACAATATTGTACTGCACTCTCCCTAGTGCTTAGTACAGTGCCAAACATATAGGAAGCACTCAGTAAATACTATTGCATGTGTGTGGCTGGAAAGACCATTGCAAGACCAGTGGGCCGGACTGCACTTGAACATATCCATGCACTCTCTAGTGTTGTGTGGTCGTGTTTGTATGCAGAGCCTGGTGCTGTTTTCACTTTTGCTTACTTGTCTCCAGCTGCTTATGAAGCTTCAACTTAAAAAGAGGGCCTGCAGTGCACCGTGCCAGTCTGCTTAGTACAGTGCCATGCATAAAGGAAGTACTCAGTAAATACTATTGCATGTGTGTGGCTGGAAAGACCAATGCCAGACTGATGGGCCGGACTGCACTTGAAAATACCCATGCGCTGTGTACTGATGTGTGGTCGTGTTTGTATGCAGAGCCTTGTGCTGTGCCTCCTTGTCGCTGCCTGTTTATGAAGCTTCAACTTAAAAAGAGGGGCCACAGTGCACCGTGCCAGTCTGCCTGTCTGATGGCTCCAACTGACTCTGTGACCATTTTTAGCTGGGATGCAGGATGGTTAGAGGCAGAGCCCCGTGCTAGGCACTTGGGAGAGTGCAGTTAGAACTGCAAGAAAGGATCCCTGCCTTGGAGGAGCTACACTTTTGGATTGGGTTAAAAACATTTTATCGCTTCTTTAAAACTGAAGCTCCAACATGAACACAAGTGGTTAATTTGGAGATTTAACCTTCTTCATTTTTTTTTTGAAGAAAGGTAAAGCACATATTCAGAAGTATAACCATTTTAATCCCCAAATCACTGACCTGTGTATCTTTTTAAACAGTTACAGTGGAGCTAGAGTATTGGGGGCTTCTGGTATCTAGCCTGTAACTATGATGTCAAAAGACTCAAGTGTTTTCCCAAAAATTATTGAAGTTTTATGCCAGCTTATCTGTTCCACAAACCTCACAGTCTCCTGCATCTACTGCTCTGAGGATATGTTCTTCCCTTGCTGCTTCCTCTTTTATATTTAAAATGAGTGGTTTAGGGTGCTTATGAGGTGTTTAACATAAGGAGGAGTTGAATAGTGGATTCAGGCTTGTGAGAGGGGGAGTGCTAGAGAGAGGAAGCAAAGATCCCTTTCTCTTCTCCACACCTGGGTGGCATTTCCTTCAGAAATGATTAGCATGTAAGCTTTCTGTGGGCAGGAAATGAGTCTTTTACTTGTACTTTACTAAGCGCTCAGTAATAATGATACAAATAATAACTGTGGTATTTGTTAAGCACTTACTATGTGCCAAGCACTGTACTAAGCTCTGAGGTGGATACAAGCAGATTAGGTTGGACCCAGTCCCACGTGCGGCTCAGTCTCAATCCCCATTTTACAGATGAGGAAACTGAGGCCCAGAAAAGTGAAGTGACTTGCCCAAGGTCACACAGCAGACAAGTGATGGAGCTAGGATTAGAACCCTTGACCTTCTGACTCCCAGGCCCATGCTCTGTCCACCTCACCAGACTGCTTCAATGCTCAGTACAATGCATTGAATTCAGTCGATGAGTCACTGGTATTTACTGAGCATATACTGTGTCAGAGCACTGTACTAAGTTCAATGAATCCCACTGCCACTATTATTTTGTGCCTCTGAGCAATTATGTGAATTGACAGATAAGTACTTAGTGCAGTGCTCTGCACACAGTAAGCACTGAGTAAATACCTTTATAATATCAACGACTGCCTCTCTGCAGGTATTGCCCCATCTCCCTCTAATAATAATAATAATAATAATAATAATAATGGCATTTGTTAAGTGCTTACTATGTGCAAAGCGCTGTTCATGCTGTAGAAGCAGCATGGCTCAGTGGAAAGAGCGCGGGCTTTGGAGTCAGGGTTCATGAGTTCGAATCCCAGCTCTGCCACTTGTCAGCTGTGTGACTGTGGGCAAGTCACTTAACTTCTCTGTGCCTCAGTTCCCTCATCTGTAAAATGGGGATTAAGACTGTGAGCCCCACGTGGGACAACCTGATTCCCCTATGTCTACCCCAGCGCTTAGAACAGTGCTCGCCACATAGTAAGCGCTTAACAAATACCAACATTTTTTCTAAGTGCTGGGGAGGATACAAGGTGATCAGGTTGTCCCACGTGGGGTTCACAGTCTTAATGCCCATTTTCCAGATGAGGGAACTGAGACACAGAGAAGTTGTGACTTGCCCAAAGCCACACAGCTGACAAGCGGCAGAGCCAGGATTTGAACCCATGACTGCTGACTTACCAGCCCGTGCTCTTTCCACTGAGCCATGCTGCTTCTCTAGCCTGTAAGCCTGATGTGGGCAGGGATTGTTTCTATTATTGAATTGTACTTACCAAGTGCTTAGTACAGTGCTCTGCACACAGTAAGTGCTCAATAAATGTGATTGAATGTATGTATCTCCCTCCCACCCATCCTCTCCAAACTCCTTGAGCGAGTTGTCTACCCCTGCTGTCTCAAATTCCTCTCCTCCAATTCTTGACCCCCTCCAATCTGGCTTCCATCCCCTTCACTCCACAGAGACTGCCTGCTCAAAGGGCACAATTTATCTCCTTCTTGGCAAATCCAGTGGCCTCTACTACATCCTAATCCTCCTTGACCTTTCCTTCAACACTATCCACCACCCCCTTCTCCTGGAAACATTGTCCAACCATGGCTTCACTGATACTGTCCTCTCCTGGTTCTCTTATTTCTCTGACTGCTCATTCTCATCCCTTTCACAGGCTCCTCCTCTGCCTCCCAGCCCCTAAATGTGAGAGTCCTGCAAGGCTCAGTTCTGGGTACCATTCTATTCTGCATCTACACACACTCCCTTGGAGAACTCATTCACTCCCATGGCTTCAACTACTGTCTCTAAATTGATGCTTCCCAAATCTACATCTCTAGTCCTTATCTCTCTCCCTCTCTTTAGTCTTATATTTCCTCCTGCCTTCAAGACATCTCTACTTGGATGTCCTGCTGTCACCTCAAACTTAACATGTCCAAAAAAAAACTCCTTATCTTTTCAACCAAAACCTGTCCTCCCCACGACTTTTCCACCACTGTAGACAGCACCACCATACTTCCTGTCTCACAAATCCCTAACCTTGGTGTTATCCTGGACTCCTTTCTCTTTCAACCCACACATTCAATCCATCACTAAATCCTATCGGTTCAACCTTAACATCCGTAAAATCTGCTCTCCATCCAGACTGCACTTATTCTATCCCTTTCTGATTACTGCATCACTCACCTTGCTGACTTCCCTGCCTCCAGTCCATACTTCACTCTGCTGCCCAAATCATTTTTCTACAAAAACATTCAGTCCATGTTTCCCCTCTGCTTAAGAACCTCTAGTGGTTGCCCATCCACCTCCACTTCAAACAGAAACTCCTCACCATTGGCTAACACACTGTCACTATTCCCCCTCCTCCTTCACTTCCCTATTCTCTCACTACAACCATCCCTGCACACTCTGCTCCTCTAATGACAACCTACTCACTGTACGTCAATCTCATTTACCTTGCTGCTAACCTCTCGCCCACATCCAACCTCTGGCCTAGAAGCCCTCCTTCTTGATATCTGACAATTACTCTCCCCCCCCACCCCATTCAAAGAGACTTCCCTGACTAATCCCTCATTTCCTTTTCTTCCACCCCCTTCTGTGTCACCCTGACTTCCTTCCTTTATTCATCCCCACTCCCAGCCCCAGAGCACTGATATACATATCTGTAATTTATTTATATTGTCTGTCTCCTCCTCTAGAATGTACCCTCCTTGTATGAAAAGGAATGTGTTTGTTTATTGTTATATTGTACTCTCCCAAGTGCTTAGTAAAGTGCTCTGTACACAGTAAGTGCTCAGTAAATACAATTGATTGATTTATTGCCAAGTAGAATGGGGGAGTCAATCCATCAGTCACTATCTCAAACCTGACCATAGCCTCCATCCTTTACCACTTCTGACTTAAATTTGCTCTCTTAGCACAAGAATGAGGAGTCAGCTGTCCCTCCTGCAAGGGAGCCCTTTGCCTGGCCCTTTTCTCTGCCCGCTAGCCCCAAACCTCTGGCCACTCACTAATGGTGAGCTGGAGATTGGCAAGTTGGGTTCTGTCCTCTGCAAGGTGTTACTGTGGGAATTACTTCTTTCAGCAAGAGTGATTTGACTGTGAGACTGTCCAGTGGGACTGTGGGGTTCACTGGATGATCTACGGGTTGGCCGGCCAGGCCGTGGGGATGGTTCTAAAATGGACGAGCCTCTGAAAGAAATGGTGTGGTCTGGGAATCTGGTTAGTGGAGAAAGCCATCAATGATTGTGTGGTGGAGAAATTCTCATTTGTGTTTCACTGGGAGAGTTAGTCGTCCCTTCTGCTTCTAGTGCTGACTTGATTTTTCCAGCAGCCCAATGCCGCGAAAATAGGCGTAGTCGGAGTCTCTGTTCTTTTCTGAAACGAGCTACTGTGTGACAGCCTTGTAGTAAAGCCAAGCCCCAACTTTGAAACTTCCACTTCTGTCAAACCGGAATCAACTCAATCTGTGATATTGGTCCAGTTTTCTTTCCTGAAGCTACTCCTAGCCCTCTCACAGATATTGTCAATCAATCCTATTTATTGAGCACTTACCATATGCACAACACTGTCAGAAATACTTGGGAGAGGAGAGTAGACACAATTCCTGTCTTCAAGAGTCTTATAATTTAACAGTGCAAACTGGCATTAAAATGCAAGTAGGGGAAGCAACCGAGAAAAAAGAAATGTACATAAGTATTGTGGAGTTGGGTGATTATAATACAAATAATAATTGTGGTATTTGTTAAGTGCTTACTATGTGCCAGCCACTGTATTAAGTGTCACGAGCCCCCAGTTTGTACCAAGTAGAAGCTTTCTGGACCAGCAAGCTTCAGTGACATGCAGTGGAGCCAAAACACACCTCTGATCAACAAGGTTACTGAGGAAAGTTTTTTTACTTAGTTTTACCAACGTGCAAGGGAGTGACACATACACACACACTCCATCAAGGGTCCAATATCTGTCTGCTGGTCAAAGGAGTCCATTCTGCTTATGCTTCTTCATTCTGCTTCCAAGTGCTGCTCTCTTGCTCCTGCTCTCAGCATGCTTTTCCCTCAAGCTTTCCTCTCCTCTACATACTACTGCTCCAGGTGCTTTCCTGAGCATGCCTCTGCGTGTGCTTTCTGTGTGTGCCTTCTCTCACTTCAAAATGCTTTTTTATCTGCCTTAGTCGTTGCAGCTGTGGCTCTACGTGTTAGTCATTGATTGGTCCAGGCCTGTTACCTGGTAGAGTAGCAGGGGAAGGCCATGCTTCCCTTCTTGCTCCACCCCCACAGACTAGCAATCGCCTGTCTCAGGTAGAGCCCATCAGTGCCTTCGCTAGTCTCTTCCTTGTTGTTATTCATGGGATTACAAACAGTCACTAATAAGGCCGCTTGTTGTGGGCTCACCACACTAAACACTGTGGTAGATACAAGTTAGTAGTTTTGGATACAGTCTCCTACATGGGGCTCAGAGTCTTAATCGCCATTTTATAGATGAGCAAAATAAAGCACAGAAGTTAGGTGACTTGCACAAGGTCACACAGCAGACAAGTGGCAGAGTTGGGTTTAGAATTCAGGTCCTATGACTCCCAGGTCTGTGCCCTTAATAGTAATAATAGTAATAACAATAATAATGGTACTTGTTAAGCACTTACTATCTGCCAAGCCCTGTTTGAAGCACTAGGGTAGATAGAAGTTCATCAGTTTGAACACAGTCCCTGTCCCACATGGGGCTCACACTCTTTTCTCCATTTTACAGATGAGGTAACTGAGGTGCAGAGAAGTGAAGTGACTTGTCCAAGGTCACACAGCAGACATGTGGCAGAGCTGGAATTAGAACCCAGGTCCTCCTGACTCCCAGGTCCATGCTCTAACCACTGAATCATGCTACTTCTCACTAGTTCACACTGCTTTTCACCTGGGTTGAACACCCAAGTATTTAGCAAGTCCAGTGAGTAGGTAATGCAGAAGGGAGGTCAAATAGAGTCCAGAGATGAGAGATTAGTCTGAGAAAGCTACCTGGAGATGTGATTTTTATAGGGGTTCGAGGATAAGAAAGACATGAAGCAGCGTGGCTCACTGGAAAGAGCACGGGCTTTGGAGTCAGAGGTCATGGGTTCGAACCCCGGCTCTACCACTTGTCAGCTGTGTGACTTTGGGCAAGTCACTTAACTTCTCGGTGCCTCAGTTACCTCATCTGTAAAATGGGGATTAAGACTGTGAGCCCCACGTGGGACAACCTGATTCCCCTGTGTCTACCCCAGCGCTTAGAACAGTGCTCGGCACATAGTAAGCGCTTAACAAATACCAACATTATTATTATTATTACATGAAGAGGGAAGGAGGTCCAGACAGTGTGTGTGTGAGGGATGAGCAAGGGGGCTAGGGCAACAGAGGTGAGATCAAGGTACACTGAGTTGGTATTAGAGGAGCTAAGTTGGGGGACTGAGGTGGAGTAGGAGAGGAATGAGGATAACTAAGGGAGAGAGAGCTGAGTCTCTTAAAGCTGATGGAGAGGAGTTTCTGCTTGATAGTAGATGGATGGGCAAACACTGGGGGTTTTGAGGAGTGAGAAGACAAGTGCAGAATGATATTTTAGAAAAATGATATGAACAGCAGAGTGAAATCTGGGCTGGAGTGAGGAAGGTCAGAGAGGAAGCTGGTGTAGTAGTTGAGATAGCAAACAAGTATTTGGACCAGCATGTTGACAGTGTGGATGGAGAGGAGGGGACAGGTTCTGGAGATTTTGGATACCATGTATCCAGTAAAGGGCAATGTTTCTGACTCTTTGAAGAGTTGGGGGCAGAATGACTTTTACATCTCTGTATTATCCATTAGATTGTAAGTCCCTGGAGGGTGGGGATCACATTGGGGATCACATCTGCCAACTCTGTTGTATTGTACTCTCTCAAGCACTTAGTAAAGTGTTCTGCACATACTCAGTGCTCAATAAACACCATTGATTGAGTACCCCCATTTTATAATCCTCCTAATTGCAGACACCACCTGGAATGCTTACCCAGAACCTTCGAGGGCTGAAGAGGTAGACTCTTGGGTCCTGGGCCAGACTCCACTGTGAAGGCGCAGCCATTAGTAAATTTCAAATTAACCAGTCATATGTATTGAGTGCTGACCGTGTGCAGAGCAGTGTGTTAGACCCTTGGGAGAGGACAGTAGAACAGAATTGGTAGACGTATTCCCTACCCGCAACGAGCTTATAGTCTAAAGGGGACCGTAGAGCCTGGGGATCGGTGTGGCTCACTAGCTTAGTAGCAGTCATAACAGTATTTGCTCAGCCCCTTCTGAATGGGTAACAGTATTTTCTGAGTACCTAATAATTGCAGTAGGAGCACAAGACATGCTCTGTGCCCATGAGGAGCTGCTACTATGAGGGAGACGGACAAAGAAATAGTCCCAAGCAGTGGATTCAGAAAAAAATCTAACTGTTCAGTAGGGCATACACAGATGATAATAGTAATAAAATACTAGTAGTAGTATTTAAGCACCTACTATGTGCCTAGAACTGTACTAAGCACTGGAATAAATACAAATTAATCAAGTCACACACAATACCTGACTCACATGGGTCCCACTGCCCAAGAGGGAGGGAGAGCAGGTATTTAATCTCCATTTTACTGATGCAGAAACTGAGGCACAGAGAAGTTAAGAGACTTGTCCAAGGTCACTCAGCAGGCAAGTGATAGAGCTGGGATTGGATCCTGGGTCCTCTGATTCCTAGGCCTTTCTGCTCTTTTTGCTAGGCCATGCTGCTTCCCTGAGCACAAATACATAAATGCTGAGGACAGATGAGAAGAGATAGGTAAGAACCAGAGGTGATAGCTGAAGGTTGGAAAGATTGAGAAGGCCTGGGTCTATGGTCACCCATGGTCAGACGTGTGGATGTAAGGTCGTTGTGGGCAGGGAATGTGTCTGTTTATTGTTGTATTCTCCCAAGTGCCTAGTACAGTCCTCTGCTACAGTAAGTGCTCAATAAACACGATTGACTGGATGTGAGAAGTCCACGTTCTTCTATATTCTTGAGAAGAATAATAATGTTGGTATTTGTTAAGCGCTTACTATGTGCCAAGCACTGTTCTAAGCGCTGGGGTAGACATAGGGGAATCAGGTTGTCCCACGTGGGGCTCACAGTCTTAATCCCCATTTTACAGATGAGGGAACTGAGGCACAGAGAAGTTAAGTGACTTGCCCACAGTCACACAGCCGACAAGTGGCAGAGCTGGGATTTGAACTCATGAGCCCTGACTCCAAAGTCCGTGCTCTTTCCACTGAGCCACGCTGCTTCTCCAATGCCTAGAGCCCCCCCCTCCCCAGTCTGTGTGGACCGTGTAAGACTGCCGTTGCCCTGGAGGGTCCCACCCAAGCCCCCAGAGGAAGCCCCAAACCTCCACAGCCCTCCTAGAATTTGAAGGCCAGAACTAGGGAGCACCCAGACACTTAATTGTAGGACCGGGAGGCTGATTCACTTGCCGCTCCCAGGGTGTGGTAGTAGCAGGAGCAGTTGCACTTACTGAGCACCCACTGGGTGCAATATACTGTACTAGGTGCTGTTGAAGTGCAAATAGACTGTTATGCATTCTCTGCCCCATAAAGAGCTTCCACTCTGATAGGAACACAGACATGAAGATATTTACAAACAGAATAATTACAGGAAGTTATTGAATACACTCTTCACTCAGTAAGCACTCAGCAAATACTATTAATTGATTGATTAATGCATAATTAGGTAACACAGTCCAGAGTGCTGGGGATGGGCAGAAATAAGTGCATATGGGCTGGAAAGTTGTCTGGCGTTGGCAGGAGCTTTCTGTGGCAAGTTGGGGGTCATCTTGGTAGTGGCGTGGACAAAATGGCCATCTTCATCAGAAGTGCCAAACTTTTTGTCCGAGTGTGGGGGCAAGAAGGGGGAAGGGATTTTGAGGGGATTGAGGACTGGGAAGGGCTGGTTTCAAAGAATCAACAGGCCAGAAAGCCACCATTTGGGATCTTTTCAGCCTGCTCGGAAGCACCTGGTCTTGTCGGTGACCTGAAATGAGCCTGGATGGGCATCTTGTTCCCACAGTAGGGCTAGGGGAAGGGTGGGGCATCGCCCCCATAGATTTGGCACCCATGGGTTGTCTGCCTATTTACTCCATGTCACGACAGACCAGCACTCTCCCCAACTACAAAGCGTGACTAAAATCCCATCTCCACCGGAAAGCCTTCCCTGGTTGAGCTCTCCTTTCCCCACCCTATTTACTCCACATCACAACAGATCAGCACTCTCCCCATCTGCAAAGCCCTACTAAAATCCCATCTCTCCCAAGGAGCTTAGCTCTCATCCCCAACCCCATTTTTCCTCTCTACTGAGTCACTTTTTTTTTTAATGGCTTTTGTTACAACCTTACTACGGGCCAGGCACAGTACTAAGCACTGGCGTAGATTCAAGCTTATCAGGTTGGACACAGTTCGTGTCTCACAGTATTAATTTTCATTTTACAGATGAGGTAACTGAGACACAGAGAAGTTAAATGACTCTCCCAAGGTCACACAGCAGACAAGTGCCAGGCTGGAATTAGAACCCGCATCCTTTTGACTCTCAGGCCCATGCTCTATCCTCTAGGCCCTGCTGTTTCTCTTGTGCCCTAGTCCCACTCTCTAAGCTCTTAGGTACTCACCGCACCCCAACAGCATTTATGTACATATCCTTGTACTTGGTTGCTTCCCTTACCTGAAATTTATTTTAGTGTCTCTCTTCTGCTAGACTGTAAACTCCTCTACGGCAGGGATTGTATCTGCATACTTGGTTGCACCCTCCAAAGTGCTTAGTAGAGTGGTCTTCACAGAGTAACTGCTCAATAGATGCTATTCATTGATTGATACTACCACAAGAGATTTAATCACATTATCAATAATGAAAATAATTGAATGCATTCATTTTTCCTAAGCATTTTTCATCTTGCACATTCATTTTCACAGCATCCCTGGAGGTGGGAGAAGAGACCTGTATTGCCTTCCCCATTTTACAGTGGGGAAACTGAGGTCCAAAGATGCCAAGTGACTTAGGTGAGCACATACTGTCAGAGCTAGGATTAGAATCCAGGCCTTCTGACTCCCAGTTACTTCCCCTTTCCATTAGACTTAGAAGTGGCCAGATGACCAGCTTAGGAGTCAGGAGAATGTGATGGGAACCATGAGCTGCCCCTTGCTCACTGTCTGCTGGGAGGATAGCTATCTCACAAGGTCACTGTAAGGGTGAGTCAAGGAAATCCCAGTAAGATTGGAGCCCCTAGAAACTGGCCTGATCGTTACAAGTCAGGGTGACTGAGTGCAGAGAGCTGTTTGCCTTTACTAGAATCATGTTTTGGTCTCATTTTCCGTGATACACAATCCCAAGGCATTTGTCACTGAAATCAGAACACACAGCTGTGCCTGTCAGTGAATGAGTAACTAAGACTTACACCCTGGAGAGCCTGGTTATAGAGGATGCGGCCCAAAATGGCGGCCTCTCAAAATGGCTTGGCCTGTGAGTGATTACCTCGTGGTCTCGAGAGTTTCTCAAATCTAATCTTATTTCCTGCTCACCTCATTTATTTACTTATTTATTGCCAGACAATTAACTCTTCCCATCTTCAAAACCTTATTGAAGGCACATCTCCTCCAAGAGGCCTTCCCTGACTAAGCCCTCATTTTTTCCCCACTCCCTTTTGCATCTCCCAGCCCCAAAGCACTTAAGTACATTTATTTATAGTAATGTCTGTCTCCCCCTCTAGATTGTAAGGCTGTCGTGGCCAGGGAATGTCTACTATATTGTTAGGTTGTACTCTCCCAGTGGCTCAGTACAGTGTTCTGCACACAGTAAGCACTCAGTAAATATGATTGATTCCTGCTGGCAAGGATAAAGATGGGAAAGGGTGACAGATAATAATATTAATAGCGGTTTTTGTTAAGCACTCACTGTGTGCCAAGCTCTAGTCGATAGACCACAGGCCTGGGAGTCAGAAGGTCATGGCTACTAATTCTGGCTCCACCACACATCTGTGTGACCTTGGGCAAGTCACTTCACTTCTCTGTGCCTCAGTTACCTCATCTGTAAAAGGGGGATTGAGAATGTGAGCTCCATGTGGGACAGGGACTGTCCAACTCGATTTGTTAGTATCCATCCTACTGTGCTTGGCACATAGTAAGCGCTTAACAAGTACCATTATCATTATTATTGTTATTACTAAGCTCCGAGATAGGTGCAAGGTAATCAGGTCAGTACAGTCCCTGTTCCACATAGGGCTCACAGTCTAAGTAGGGAAAACATCTTGAATCCCAATTTTGTAGATGAGGAAACTGAGGCATAAAGCAGACAAGGTCACACAGCAGATAAGTGGTGAAGATAGGATTAAAACCCATGTCTTCTGTCTCCCAGGCGTGGGCTCTTTCCACTAGACAGTGTTGCTTCTTTGAGAGGTGGAGCTGTTCCCCAGAACCTAGCCCCAGAAGCCCCTTCTGGGAGGGGCTCCTGTCACTCCTTTGACTGGTTTTCTCTCACCCAGGAAGGGTTGGGGAGGGGAGTGCAGTGTGCTGCGGCTCTCAGCTGAGGTCGGAGATGGTCTCCCTTTAGAGCTGCCGGTATTTCCTCAGAGCTTCTACCTCAGCTCAGGATTTGAGGCTCCAGGTGGTAGAGGTGGTTCTTGGCCCCTGATAGTCCTTGGAAATTCCTCAAGTCTCACTTCAGCCCAATTCTCCCCTTTGAACCTGAAGGCTCTAGGAGGTCACTGGGGCCGCTTTTGGGTTCCAGGGGGGAAATGAGGCTAAATTGGGATGAGGGCCTCTGTCTGACTGCTGAATTCTCTGAAGTAGCTGGGCTGACCTTCACCACCCTTGGGGAGCTGCTGGACTCCAACTGCAGATGCACCTGCAGCTGCACAAGGGCCAAGCTGACCCTCGCCACCCTTGGGGAGCAGGTTGTCTCCAACCACAGCAACAGCTGCAGCCCTCGGTGGCCAGACTGACCCTCTCCACCCTCGGGGAGCTTCTCGACTCCAACTACAGCCACAGTAGCAGCTGCCTGGCAGCTGGGCTGACCCTCACCACCCTGGTGGAGCTTCTGAACGCCAACTGCAGCAAGAACTGCAGCTGTATGGCGGCCGGAATGAGCCTGAGTAAAAGTTAACTTGAAGTTGTCCTGGCACCCAGCGCGGTGTACATCCTTGGCTGGCTGGACCTTGGTGCCAACCCTGCCTTGAGACACTAAGCCCAATGTGCAGGATCTGTGACCGGCCTGGGCCCCAGTGCCAACCCTGCACTGATAGCACCGAGCCCGAGGCATGGGGCTTGGGGAAGACTTGGGGCCCAGCGCCAGCCCTGCACCGTTCACACTGAGCCCGGTGCACAGGATCTGTGTCCGGCCTAGGTCCCGGTGCCAGCCCTGCACCGACTGGCTCAGCTGCCAGACCCGTCTGAGCTTGCAGTGCAAACAGAAATGTCTGATTCCCTCCCGACACCTCAGAAATACTGCACAAACAAATCAGATTGGTGAAGTGCCTTGAGGTTCTCAGAAATCAAGTCCCCGGAAGAGTTTGCTCTAGTTTTGTGGGGTTGCAGATGTTACGGGTCCGAGAACTTGGGTTCAAGCCTGGCTCTGCTATTTTCCTACTGTGTGACCTTGGGCAAGTCACAAGTTCTTTGTGACTCAGTTACTTCAACTGTAAAATAGAGATTAAATCTTCCTCCCTTCAGTTTAGATTGTGAGCTCCATGCGGGACAGGGGCTGTGTACATCCTGATTATCTTGTATCTACCCCATAGTACAGTGCCTGGGACATAGTAAGTACTTAACAAGTACCATGAAAAAAACAATCCTTGTACCACCCAAAAAATGGATTCTCTGCTGTTGTAGAATTCCAGTTACCTTCTAGAAAGCTCATCTGAACCAGAGATGGCTACTGTTGAGCACCCACCTGCAAAGCTGAAAGGAGCCACTCATGGTAAACATTCCTCCTCCAAAACATTTTAAAATGTCAACATTTTATTGTCTCATTGATCGCCCAGGCCTCAGCTAAGGAGTGCAGAAGCCTCCTGGTTCCCCTCTGGTGGCTGCAAATTGTGGTAGGGTGAAGAGAAGGGTGAATTGGTGGGAATTCTTTGTCCAAATTCTTTGTCCTGTAGTACTAGTGTTTTTTCTCCTAATCAGGCATCTCCCCATTTGTGCCTTTGGGCATGGGGAGATTGGATGAGAGATTGTGGCTGATTCTGCACTAACCCTCACTGCTTTGCAGACATGATTCCAGTGCAAGTTCCACTGGGGGGTGGAGCATAATGTTTGTGTAGTATGGTAATACTTACATAGGTCTTGCATGATGTAGGAAATAGATTCCCTGCTCCCCCTCCCACGTGCATCCTTCTCCTCCCGGGATAGTGCAAGAGACAGGGTTAAAAGAGGTAGTAGAGCTTGATTGATAATGCTGTTCATCTAAAATCAAGATCACAGGTGTTTAGACATTGATATTCATCCATCCAGAGCCTGGGAATGGCTGAGAAATCACCCTTTCAAGTGTAATAAATAGCATGAATGGGAATATTATGTGGCTGGTGAAAGAGAAATGTATGGAAAGGGAGTAAGTATAATGTATAGAAAGGAAGGTAAAGTCTTTTTTCTTGGAACTTGGGTAAACATAGGTCGTTATTCCTTTGGCTCTTGTCCATTTTAATTTTGGGTTGCCACTATTTGGGTCCCGGCCTCTGTTTAGTGTGGTGATCACAGATGTGTCTCTTTATGCTCACATTCTTTTTTGCCCCTGTTGCCTGGGCAGCGCAGGTGCGAGGTATCCCTATTGTGCTGTTCTGGGAAGAATGCCTTGGGTGCCGGTTATTTCCAATGCTCTAAACCTTCCAGAGCAAGCTGTTTACTTTAGGTCTCCTCAAACCATGCCTGTGTTACCCTTCCCCCGACCCCCTTCCTCCCCTGCACGTAGTCTCAGGGAGTCTGCTTGCAGGACCTGACTCTAGTACTAGTGGCTTGTGCAGCGACACTAACTCTCCGGCCCCTGCCAGCTGTGATTTGGCTGGGGCACAGAGACTATCAAGCGAGCAGGTAGGCAGAGGTTCAGTTCACTGTGGCATGGACACAAAGTCATTATTTGGGCAGGTCTCACAGAAGTCCCAAGTGACAGCAGCATGATGCTGATAATGAGCTGCAGTGCCACTACCAGGCAGGTAGTTGTCTTGGGAGCCCCTGTGATCATTGTCGCCCCCCCCCCCTTAGAAGGTTTCAGAGGATTCTTCCTGGGCCTGTCAACCTGCAAGATGCTCTAACATCAGCCTACTCTCTGGACCTTCATCCCTTCTTCTTCGCCCCCAACCCCCGACCCATATCCTTTCTCTGGCCTGGAACGCCCTCTCTCTTCAAATCCGACAATCACTTTCCCCACCATCAGTGCCTTCCTAAATCACACCTCCTCCAAGAGACCTTCCCCGATTAAGCCCTCATTTCCCCTACGTCCCCTCCATTCTGTGCTGCGTATACACTTGGATCCATGCCTCTTCAACATTTGATATTTATTGCATACTCAGCTTTAAGATGCCTATGCACATATCCATAATTTATTAATATTAATGTCTCTCTCTCCCCTCTAGGCTCTAAGTTCACTGTGGGCAGAGAACATGCCTACCAACTCTAGTTTATTGTACTCTCCCAAGTGCTTAGTACGGTGCTCTGCTCACAGTAGGCACTCACTAAGCACCATTGATTGGTAACCTTACACTCTCCCATTCCCCTACCAGTAGTTTAATGTCTGCCTTCCCC
The DNA here is from genome assembly GCF_004115215.2 of Ornithorhynchus anatinus. NCBI lineage: Eukaryota > Metazoa > Chordata > Mammalia > Monotremata > Ornithorhynchidae > Ornithorhynchus > Ornithorhynchus anatinus. The sequence continues at coordinate 109,787,492 of NC_041732.1, read as the reverse complement.
TCTAGACTGTGAGTTTCTTGTGGGCAGGGAATATTCCTATCCACTTCTACTGTATTGTTTTGTATTGTACTGTATTCTCTTTTGAATGCCTAGTACTCCATTCAATATACAGTAAATGCTCAATAAATACCATTGATTGATTGACCGATGTAGGTGGTTGTTTGGTCAGCAAGCTCTATCTCTGTTTGCGAGCCAGGCTAGAACTCAGGCCTCGTGATGTCCAAAACTGGGCTGTTTTTTACTGGACCAACAGCAGAGGGAATACAGCATGGCTTAGGTGAAGGAGCATGGGATTTGGCTCAGGGGACTTGGCTTCTAGGCTTAGTTCTGCCATTGGAGTGCAGGATGACTTCTCTTTCCTCATCTGTGACATCAATCAATCAATGGTATTTATTGAGCATTTACTATGTGCAGAGCATTCATTCAGTCATATTTATTGAGTGCTTACTGTGTGCAACAACTGTACTAAGTGCTTGGGAGAGTACAGTACAATGATAAACACATTCTTTGCCCACATGAGCTTGCAGTCTAGAGGGGTGAGACAGACATGAGTACAAATAAAGTTCCTCAAGGGTCAGTTCTTGGCCCTCTTCTGTTCTCCATTTACACTCACTCCCTCGGTGAACTCATTCGGTCTCACGGCTTTGACTACCAGCTCTACGCAGATGACACACAGATCTACATCTCCGCCGCTGTCCTCTCCCCCTCCCTTCGGGCTCGCATCTCCTCCTGCCTCCGGGACGTCTCCACCTGGATGTCGGCCCGCCACCTAAAACTCAACATGAGCGAGACTGAGCTCCTCATCTTCCCTCCCAAACCCGGTCCTCTCCCAGACTTCCCTATCACCATAGATGGCACAACCATCCTTCCCGTCTCTCGGGCCCGCGATCTCGGTGTCATCCTTGACTCGTCTCTCTCGTTCGCCCCACACATCCTATCCGTTACCGAGACCTGCCGGTTTCACCTTTACAATATCACCAAGATCCGCCCTCTCCTCTCCACCCAAACGGCTACCTTACTGCTACGGGCTCTCGTTATATCCCGGCTAGACTACTGTGTCAGCCTTCTCTCTGATCTCCCTTCCTCCTCTCTCGCCCCGCTCTGGTCTATTCTTCACTCCGCTGCCCGGCTCATCTTCCTGCAGAAATGATCTGGGCCTGTCACTCCCCTTCTTAAGCAACTCCAGTGTTGCCTATCAACCTCCGCTCCAAACAAAAACTCCTCACTCTAGGCTTCGAGGCTCTACGTCACCTTGCCCCTTCCTACCTCTCCTCCCTTCTCTCTTTCTACCGCCCACCCCGCACGCTCCGCTCCTCTGCCGCCCGCCTCCTCACCGTCCCTCGGTCTCGCCTATCCCGCCGTCGACCCCCGGGCCACGTCCTCCCGCGGTCCTGGAACGCCCTCCCTCCTCACCTCCGCCAAACTGATTCTCTTCCTCTCTTCAAAACCCTACTTAAAACTCACCTCCTTCAAGAGGCCTTCCCAGACTGAGCTCCCCTTCTCCGTCTACTCCCTCTACCAACCCCCCTTCACCTCTCCGCAGCTTAACCCTCTTTTCCCCCCATTTCCCTCTGCTCCTCCCCCTCTCCCTTCCCATCCCCTCAGCACCGTACTCGTCCGCTCAACTGTATATATTTTCTTTACCCTATTTATTTTGTTAATGAACTGTACATCGCCTTGATTCTATTTAGTTGCCATTGTTTTTACGAGTTGTTCTTCCCCTTGACTCTATTTATTGCCATTGTTCTCGTCTGTCCGTCTCCCCCGATTAGACCGTAAGCCCATCAAACGGCAGGGGCCGTCTCTATCTGTTGCCCACTTGTTCATTCCAAGCGCTTAGTCCAGTGCTCTGCACATAGTAAGCGCTCAATAAATACTATTGAATGAATGAATGAATGAATAAATAAATACAGATATGTACGTAAGTGCTGTGGGGCTGGGAGTGGGGAAGAACAAAGGGAGTAAGTCAGGGCGATGCAGGAGGGAGTGGGAGAAGAGGAAAAGGGGGGGGGCTTAGTCTGGGAAGGCATCTTGGAGGAAATACGCCTTCAGTAAGGCTTTGAAGCGGGGGAGAGCAATTGTCCATCAGATCTGAGACAGGAGGGCATTCTAGACCAGAGGCAAGACGTGGGCCAGTGGTCAGCAGCAAGGCAGGCGAGACTGAGACACAGTGAGGTTAGCACCAGAGGAGCGAAGTTTGCGGTCTGGGTTGTAGAAGGAGAGTAGTGAGATGAAGTAGGACGGGGCAAGGTGGTAAAGTGCTTTAAAGCCAATGTTGAGGAGTTCTTGTTTGATGTGGAGGTGTATGGGCAACCACTGGAGTTTTTTGAGGAGTGGGGTGACATGTCCTGAACGTTTTTGTAGAAAATTAATCCAGGCAGGAGAGTGAAGTATGGACTGGAGTGGAGAGAGACAGGAGCCTGGAAGGTCAGCAAGGAGGCAGATACAGCACTGTACTAAGTGCTTGGGAGAGTACAGTACAACAGAGATAGACATGTTCCCTACCCACAGGAGCTTACAGCCTAGAGGGTGAGATAGACCTTGATATAAAATGAATAAATTATAAAATAAATTTAAAAAATTATACATATGTGGTGTGGGGCTGAGGGTGGGGTGAATATCAGGTACTTTAAGGGGAACAGGTCCAAGTGCATGGAAGACACAGTCAATCAAAGCGTTTACTGTGGACAGAACACTATACTAAGCACTTGCTCTGGTCTTTTGACCAAGAGGACATGTTCTCTTTACTGTCACAAGTGAGACTGCACATTGCTCCTCCAAACCTATAGCCACTGCGGAGATGCAATAAATACTGCAAGTGTTGGAATCCAGAGCAAACTCGGTAACAGCTTGGTTATGTTCAACAGTGGAGTAGCCGTAGCATGGCCTGAGAAAGATGCCCAGTGGTAAGGCCGAATGAGTCCGGGCATCCTGTCATCTTTCTTCATTTTCTTTCTAAGTCTTCTCTCCCCACTGCCCATGGTGGTTTCTAGGGAGGGCCCCACTCCTAGACATTTGGAAGATCATTCAATAGTATTTATTGAGCGCTTACTATGTACAGAGCACTGTACTAAGCGCTTGGGATGAACAAGTCGGCAACAGATAGAGACAGTCCCTGCCGTTTGACGGGCTTACAGATCCTTGGGATTTTTTAGAACGGGAAGTCATTGTCAGTGGAACAGTGTATCTTCTCCTTGAGCTAGACCCTGAGCGCTCTTGAAATGAGCTCCAACCACAAAGAGAAACTGAGAGACCTTGCATGTTTGCTTAGTAGCACAAGGATCTGAACTCAGTCATCGACCTTCTGCTTCAACCTGCACCCTACACTGGTGAACCTTTGGTGAAATTTCTGGGTCTTGTTTGCCGAAGCTGAAAGAGGGCTCATTCTTGTTTGAAAATGTCTTGGAGATCATCGGAGGGAAGATCTTTTGATTCTTTCTGTGGCTGTGGTCTCCATTTTCATAAGTAGAGGAAATGAGTACGGTGGGATAGGATGACTTGTCTAGGATTCATTCATTCAATAATATTTACTGAGTGCTTACTATGTGCAGAGCACTTGGAATGTACAATTCAGCAACAGATAGAGGCAATCCCTGCCCAGTGACAGGCTTACAGTCTAATCGAGGGAGACAAATGGACAAAAACAAGACAACATAATCACGATAAATAAAACCAGGGGATGTACACCTCATTAACAAAATAAATAGGGTAATAAAAATATATACAAATGAGCACAGTGCTGAGGGGAGGGGAAGGGAGAGGGGGAGGAGCAAAGGGAAAGAGGGCTTAGCTGAGGGGAGGTGAAGGGGAAAAAGGGGAGGGAGCAGAGGGCAGAGGGGGAGCAGAGAAGGAGCAAAGGGGAAAAGGGGTACCTCAGTCTGGGAAGGCCTCTTGGAGGAGGTGAGCTCTCAGTAGGGCTTTGAAGAGGGGAAAAGAGTTTGGCAGAGGTGAGGAGGGCATTCCAGAACAGCAGTAGGACATGGGCCAGAGGTCGACGGCGGGATAGGCGTGAGCGGGGGACAGTGAGGAGGTGAGCGGCAGAGGAGTGGAGTGTATGGGGTGGGCAGTAGAAAGAGAGAAGGGAGGTGAGGTAGGAGGGGGCAAGGTGATGGAGAGCTTGGAAGCCAAGAGTGAGGAGTTTTTGTTTCTTGCGGAGGTTGATAGGCAACCACAGGAGGTTTTTAAGGAGGGGAGTGACATGCCCAGAGCATTTCTGTAGGAAGATGACCTGGGCAGCGGAATGAAGAATAAACTGGAGCGGGAAGAGACAGGAGGAAGGGAGATCAGAGAGATGGCTGACACAATAATCCAGCTGGGATATTATGAGAGTCGTAACAGTGTGATAGCTGTTTGGATGGAGAGGAGAGGGCGGATCTTGGTGATATTGTAAAGGTGAGACTGGCAGGCCTTGGTGACCGATTGGATATTTGGGTGAATGAGAGAGCTGAGTCAAAGACGAGACCAAGGTTACGGGCTTGAGAGACGGGAAGGATGGTCGTACCATCCACGGTGACAGGGAAGTCAGGAAGAGGATAGGGTTAGGATGATCCAATGAGTCAATTTGACAACGTCACCTCTTGCTGACCACTTTTTCTTTTCAAAGCACCAAATGCACTTTGTCGACCTCAAACTCAGCTTATGGAGACACTTTTGTATTCTAACTGAAGCTGTTTTGTGCTTGGGGACTGTGAATGCTTCTCTGCTGTCCAGAATGAGGCCAATAAAGTTAATTCCATTAGAACTATTCCAGTGTCATGATAGCCTTAATGTCAAGAGAAAGCCCATTGTCTGCCTCAAGGTTTCTCCCCCCCCCCCACCTCCCTCTCTTCTCTCTCTTCTCCCCTCTAATAAATTTTAATAATGGCATAGGTTAAGCACTTACTATGTGCCAAGCCCTGTATTAGTGCTTAGTTAGCTCCAAGATATTCAGGTTGAACACAGTCCCTGTCCCACATGGGGCTCATAATCTAAGGAGAGGGAATAGGATTTAATCCTCATTTTACAGATGAGGAAACTGAGGCACAGAGAATTTAAGTGACTTGCCCTAGGTCACACAACAGACAAGTGGCAGGGCCAGGATTAGAACCATGGTCCTCTGACTACCAGGTCTGGGCTCTTTCCACTAGGCTACGCTGCTTCTTGCTCTCTCTCCCCTTTCTTTCTCTCACTCTCTTGTCCCATCCATTACCCTCCCTTTCTTCCTCCCTCCCTCCCCTGTGCAATAGTGTGCAAATGTGGGTTGGGGAGGGGCATTGGGCTACCTCTAAACCCAGCAAAGAACCCAAACACAATTCTTCACTGTATAAGGAGGACCAGGCTCAGTCCTAGTCACGTGACCAGTTGGGTTGAAAGGCCTGCGAGGAAGTGGGCCTGTTTGGAAATTGCTCCATCCCACTCTTCTCTGGGGGCAGGTTTTCAAGATAGGTTAAAGTTAATAGACCTTGTAGGATGATACGTGATCTTTCCTGGTGAACAGTGAAATCCGTTTTTCAAATTTCTTGCCTCTGAGGTTAGGGCCTTGAATCCGTTCAGGGGTTGGGCTGACTTCCAGGTTGTTTTTCATTCAGAACTTTAGAATACTCGAACAAGCTCTCTCTGAACCCATCTCTGGTTCTGACCCTGCTTTCCCACCATTACTCAGGACTTAGATGAGGCAAGATAATAGAGTGCTTGAGCTGGGGGCCCCAGGATCAGATCTGGGTTTGGGAAACCTGCCCGTGGCTGGCATTTGGGGGATTGTGTTAATGGAATTCCCTTCCTTTTTCCAGGAGAGCTTGCCCCCACTGGGATTCCTTTGCCCTGCCTTCTTTCCTCTTCGATGCCTTTTGAACATTCCTAACTGTTAAACTAAGCCCTAACATCTGGCCAGACTGAACCCTCCCTACTATAAAAGAGACTTCTGCTAGCACACTGAGCTGTTTTCCACTTTTGATTGATGTGAGGCACCTGGCAGGTCTTTTGGGGAGGTGACAATAAAATTGCTATAAAGCTTGGTTCACTAAGGGCTCCAGAAGTGGAAAACAAGAACTGGATATGAGTGAATCTTAAGTGCCCACCTCTCTGCAGCCAAGAAAGCTGGTGGTATGATATTTATTCAGCACTACTATGTGCTGAGCACTGGGCTAGCCACTGGGCTGAATACCAAATGAATAACTCAGACACAGCCCCGACCCCCAAGGATCTCATCATCTGTACTCCTGCTGTCGTGATTGTGCAGGTCTGTTTCATCATCTGGGATTAGCCAGCCTCCCGCTGGGCCTGCAAACCCCAACCCTGCCCCAGAACAAAATGAGAACAGCCTCCGGGCTTCATCTCGCAAGCCAGTATTTTGAGATGGATCTCAGATTCTGACTTGCCTGTTGCCATCCAATTATAGGCGCAGTTGAGAAGCAGCATGGCATAGCAGATAGAAAATGGGCCTGGGAGTCAGAAGGTCATGGGTTCTAATCCTGGCTTCACCACTTATCTGCTGTGTGACCTTGGGGAAGCAGCGTGGCTCAGTGGAAAAGAGCCTGGGCTTTGGAGTCAGAGGTCATGAGTTCGACTCCCGGCTCTGCCACTTGTCAGCTGTGTGACTGTGGGCAAGTCACTTCACTTCTCTGTGCCTCAGTTACCTCGTCTGTAAAATGGGGATTAACTGTGAGCCTCACGTGGGACGACCCGATTACCCTGTATCTGCCCCAGCACTTAGAACAGTGCTATGCACATAGTAAGCACTTAACAAATAACAACCTTGGCAAGTCACTTCACTTCTCTGTGCCTGAGTTACCTCATTTGTAAAATGGGGATTGAGACTGTGAGCCCCATATAGGACAGGGACTATGTCCTGACCGATTTGCCTATATCCACTCCAGCGCTTAGTACAGTGCCTGACAAGTGCGTAATGAATACCACAATTATTATTATTGTTATTAAGTGGAGTCTGGTCCTGCCCACCGTGGGGCTGCTGCCTGAGCCGAGGAAAGAAGGCACAATAGACCTGCCAAACCTCTCAGTTCTCAGCACTAATAGTGGAGGCAGAACTAATGAGGAGACTCCAGTTCTCACTAACCCACTGAAAAGGAATGAGAGGAAGGGAGCCGATGGCCCTATTTGGAGGGCATAATGAGCGTAATAATAATAATAATAATGTTGGTATCTGTTAAGCGCTTACTATGTGCAGAGCACTTTTCTAAGCACTGGGGGGATACAAGGTAATCAGGTTGTCTCACATGGGGCTCACAGTTTTAATCCCCATTTTACAGATGAGGTAACTGAGGCCCAGAGAAGTTAAGTGACTTGCCCAAAGTCACACAGCTGGCAAGTGGCAGAGTGGGATTAGAACCCATGACCTCTGACTCCCAAGCCCGGGCTCTTTCCACTGAGCCACGCTGCTTCAATAATAATAGCCATGGTATTTGTTAAACGCTTGCTATGTGCCAAGCACAGTACTAAGCATTGGGGTAGACACAAGATAATCAGGCCACTCATCCCGCATGGGGCCCTTAGTCTAATTAGGAGGGAGACCAGGTTTTGAATCCCCATTTTACCGATGAGGAAACCAAGGCCCAGAAAGGTTAAGTGACTTGCCCAAGGCCACTCAACAGGCAGGCGGCAGAGCCAGGATCAGAACCCAGGTCCTCTGACTCCTAGTCCCCATGTTCTTTCTACTAGATTGTGCTGCTGCTCTACATCAAGTTACCAATTTGGTCTGTTCTCAGCATCCAGGTTGGTTTGGCCTGTTTGCAAAGCAGTAGGCCCATTCCCGGGAGATGACACTTTTAAGAGCTCATTTGCAGATCCTGAATAAGCCATTGCGAAGGTTGATGAACAACAGCCTTAATAGTGCTTGCCCTTCAAGGCAGTCAGAACTTTCCTGATGGTGGATTGTGGCCTGACCCCAGATGATGCTCCCATAAATGCTTAGCCTCTGCAGGCTGCCACATGCAGCCTTGGTAGTGGAAGTATCTCTTCCTTCCCTCCTCTCCACCATATGTCCCTTCTCTTCTCCCCACTTCTTTCTTATTCCCCACCCCCACACTCTCTCTCCCACCTGTTTTCCTCCCCACCAAAAATTCAAAAGTCTGGGAAAAAAGTTCTAATAAAAAGGAAGTCAAACAGATCTCCCTGGCTCCCCCAATCTGTAGACATGCAGTCCTGACTCCTAGGCTCCAAGGAATGAGCCTTGTCTGATGGAAATGGCAAGGGAGGAATTCCAGCGATTTGGGTTGTGTAACTGTGCACAGGGCAGTTGGTGGGATGTTTCTTCCAATTCAGCGACTCCCCATTCTTGTCTGATTTCTTCAGACAAAACAAGAGATTGTGGTGGTGCCTGCTTCTCACTCAGAGCTGGCCAGTGTGTTTCCTTTGCTATCTCTCTGGGCATGAAGTGTTCTACTTTACCCTTTGGCTGCCAAAGGAGCAGTGCGTCTGCTCTGAAAAATTTCCCTCAAAACATTTCAGGGGAAAGAAATTCCCAGCCTCCATGGAGACTCAGTTAATCAATGGTACTTACTGTGCACTTACTCTGTGCAGAGCGCTGTACTAACTGTTTAGCCCCATCCTCGCCACCTCCTTCTTCCTTCCACTTGACATTATTATTCGTGACCGGTGGAAATGGAGCTCTGTGGTCCTCACCAAAAAGTCCCCATCGCCCTCATTCCTGTCTCTGGACCAATCACCAGCAACATAAATTACTTCTTCTGCTGTGAACGTTCTGCTTGTCTCCTCCGTGGTGAAACTAAGGATTCAGTAACCAACTCAGTAAGAGTGAAAGTCTGTGGTGGTTGAGAACTGCTGTTCTGCTTTCAGGGCAGATCTCTGTCCTGGAGAAAGGGAACCAAAAACCAGAGGATCACAGCCTGGCGACACATCCCTGCTCCCCGACCCGCCAATGTCCCTGAGATGTCCTCCGGGAAAACCAAAGAAAAGGGGACCTGAATTCCTAGTATTTATCTGGGGTGGAGAGGGTGAGTGACCTGGGTTGGGGTTCCGCTGCTGATGCTGGCTTCTCCACCCCCTTTTGCCACCTCACCTGCTCTTACCAATCAATCCATGGTATCTAGTGAACACTTTCTGTGTGTGCTGAGAACTGTACTAAACTCTTGGGAGAGTTGGTAAACACAGTTTCTGCCCTGACTTGAGGAGTTTACGGTTCTTGCCCTGACTCTTAGGTGCCCAGCAGAGCAGAAGTTACCCCCACACTACTCCTCCTCCCACTCAGAGATGGGCCACCCTTTGAGCAGAGTGAAGTTGTAGGGACTAGTAATATTATTGAATGTGCACTGGGGGCTGCTCATTGGACCTGGTGCTTGGCAATTACCAAACAAGTGACCCATTCCCTGCCCACAGGGAGCTTCCACTCTAACGGGGAAGGCAGACATAAAGCTATTTACAAACAATCATCAAAATAAATTGAAGGAACAATTGAACAAAAATATACACGAGTGGTAAGGATGAGTAGAAGTCGGTTCATAAATGCCAAAAAATAGATGATGGTTCTTACGACTTGAGGTCCTGGGAGGAAGAGGCCTTTCAGAAGGAAGAACATGGCCTAGATCCTGCCTCATTTGGATGGCTGGGAAGCAGCCGTGTGTTTCATTACCATGGGTGTTCCACTTGTTTGGGAATCGTCACGTATAAACGAGGGTGGCTGGGAGGCAGCCATATGTTTCGTTACTATGGGTGTTCCAGTTGTTTGGGTATCACCATGTCTAAAAGAGGAAAGGTGGTTTTCCCCTTTCCCACCCCTGAAAAGGAAAGTAAGCTTCAGCTGAGTTCCTCAAACTTGAGCCAATCACATTGCTCCAGCAACCCCATATCTGGCCACTGGCCTTGGAGGGGCCTGGGAGGGCCTGGCTCAGCTAGGGGTAATAATAATAATGTTGCTATTTGTTAAGCACTTACTATGTGCAGAGCACTGTTCTAAGCACTGGGGTAGATACAGAGTAATCAGGTTGTCTCCCATGAGGCTCACAGTCTTAATCCCCATTTTACAGATAAGGGAGCTGAGGCCCAGAGGAGTTAAGTGACTTGCCCACAGTCACACAGCTGACAAGTGGCAGGACTGGGATTCGAACCCATGACCTCTGACTCCCAAGCCTGTGCTCTTTCCACTGAGCCATGCTGCTTCTCCAGGGGTGACTGATGGGAGGAAATATTCCAGGAGTCTGAAAGTGCAGCCCCAGTGCGGTCTCTTACCTGCCGAGGTTCGAAGCCAGTTTGCCTTGGGGAGAGCACGGGGATAGTGGAATCCTCAAGGGTTGGTCGGAGAGGACTCTGACTTGGATCTTGTCAGCGGTGAAGAGCAGTGAGACCCTGATCACTTCCGCAGTCACTGTCTCCCCTTTCTCCCCGAAGATGGCGATGGTGGGTGCAGCCATCTTTGAAATCCTCCTCGGTGGCCTATGTGTGGAGGGAGAGTCTGGGCAGCCACCAGCCTCACAGGCCCTCCCTGCATCTCCATGCATCTCAAAGAACCTCACAGTTCTTTCTGCTGACACCTTCAGGTTGGAGGGAAAGCTGGGTTCTTGGTTGAGACCTCTTGGTGGCAAAAGTCTTGTTATGGTAATTTTCGAAGGTCTTGGACGTTCCTGGGATGGTGCTCAGGGTGGGACCACCACTTTTAAGGGGGACCCGCCTCACTGGGACATTGCTCAAGCTGGGATCTCCTCATTGGCACGATGTTCAGGATGGGACTGCCACACTGGACCAGTTCTCAGGATGGGGCCACTGCACTGAGAAGTTGCTCAGGGTGGGGCCGCCACACTAAATTGGTACTCAGAGTGAGTTTGCCAAGCTGGGATGGTGTTCAGGGTGGGACCCCATCACTGGGATGATGTTCAGGGTGGGACCACCACAATGGGGAGGTATTCAGCCTGGGTTCCCCTCACTGGAACAGTGCTCAGACCGGGACCACTGCACTGGAACAGTAATCAGAGTGGGACCACCTCAGTCCTCCAGTAATCAATGGTGTTTATTGAGAGTTTACTATGTGCAGAGGGTACAATACAACAGAATTAGCAGAAACATTCCTTGCCCATGATGAACTTACAGCCTCTACTGTGGGTGGTTCTATAATTGCCTCGCAGGGTTGCGTAGGAGTCCGTGACTTGGCTTGGGCCTGCGTGGTCTTGACAGTCGTCAACCATGACGCTCCTCTGCTTGCCACCTGCTCCTTAGCCAATTCTGTGTTCCATGAGGTCAGCTTGCCTGAGCCCCTGGGTCAGGATTGTAGGAGGAAGAAAGATGGCAGTGTCACAGTAAATGTTTTTGAGCCAGGTGCTCTTCTAATCCAACTTGCTCCGAATGTATTCTGGCAGCTCCCTTAAGGGCTGCCTGCCGAAGAGCTCCTTGTAAAGATGCCTAGCCGCCGATCTCTCTGGGAGAGAGCAGTTAGGTTTCTTACCCCTGCCAAGTTGGATGAGTGGTGGTGAAGTTTTTGTAAGGGTCTGCAGGTAGCCACTGTGCTGCTTTGAGACACATTCCATCGGTTGGCTAAAAAAGCAGCCCAAGTGCCGGGTGGGAGTCATGCCTGGGGCCCCTGCCTAGAGATGGCAGTCTGGGTCTCGCCACTGGGTGATGATGTAACTGGGGAAGGGTGCTGAGGGCTCAGCCCCGGGTGCTTCCAGGAGGACTTTCTCTTGCACTATTAGCCAAAGGGAGATAGGGATTGCAAGCCTTAAGTAGCCGGGTCAGCGGTCACTGGCCTCCCCCAGCGCTTAACACAATCATTTTATAATCTGCAATGATCTTGTATCTACTCTAGCACTTAAAACCGTGCTTGACACATAGTTAAGTGCTTAACAAATACGAGTATTATTATTATGATGATGATGTCCTGAAGGGTCGACTGCTTTTTTAAGTTCTTTCTGGGCTTCTCTCCCTAAAGGAAGACAGTTGGAGCCCATTTCGGCTGTTAGATTTAGCTGGCCTCGATGATAAGTCTATTGGGAAAAACAGTGTCTGGCCCTTGACCCAACTTCCTCGGTGCACGTCTGATGCAATTTCTCTTCTGGGCGTAGCTTCTGCAGGGCCCGCATTTCAGAATGAGGGTTAGACGCTTTTGTCGTGCTTTCTGGGATTAAAAGACTGGCAATTGCATCATGTTCCAGGGAGATCCTGCCTATGGACTCGTTCTCTCAGAGTCTGGATTTGGAATCGGTGAAAGCTGTAATTTCTGGACCTCCTTTCAACCCTGGATCTCACTGCCAGGGGCCAGCTTCTTCATAGATCTGTCAACTTGGTAGCTTGATTGTTTGGGTCAGTCAAGTCAATCATATTTATTGAGCACTTACTGTTTGCAGAGCACTGCACTAAGCACTTGGGAGAGTACAATATAACAATATAACAGATTCCCTGCCCACAGTGAGCTTTCAGCCTAGAGGGGGAAACAGATGTTAATATAAATAAATAAAATGAAAGATATGTACATAAGTGCTGTAGGGTTGGGAAGGGGGATGAATAAAGTGAGCAAGTCAGGATGACACAGAAAGGAATGAGAAGAGGAAGGGAGGGCTTAGGGAAGGCTCCAGATGTGTCTTGGAGCCATGATTTGTCACCGGGCAAATACCTCCTGGCCTTTGATTTCCTTTCCATTCTATTGCATCTGAGTCAACTGTGGCGATCAGTCAATTGACTGACTGTTCACTTTGGATTTCTCTTTCATTCTACTGTGTCTCTGTCAACTGTTGCATTCGATTATTCAAACAGCCAATTTGTTGCTTTGGATTCCCCTTCGTTGTACTGCGTCGGTGTCGACTGTGGCAATAATCAGTCAGTGGTATTTATCGAGTGCTTACTGTTTGCAGAGCATGGTACTAAGCACTTAGGAGAACACTATACAATGGAATTGGTAGACACAATCCCTGCCCTCAAGGAACTTAGAATCTAGTGGGGGAGACGGACATTAAAATAAATTACTGATGGGGAAATGACAGAGTGTAAGAAAATTGTCAGAAGTGCTTCTGGGGCAATACAAATAATCAGCTGACTGGCTGCCCTAGATTTCTTTCCACTGTAACCACATGGCCCAAAGCAGCTGAAAGCATCCGGGAGGCCTTGAGCCCAGAAAGGAGGAAGAGCAGGCCAGGTAGCCCAGGCGGTCAATGAGGAACTCATTTATTCATTCAGTCAGTCAGTCAGTCAGTCAGTCAGTCATATTTATTGAGCGCTTACTGTGTGTAGAGCACTGTACTAAGTGCTTGGGAAAGTACAATACAGCAATAGAGACACTCCCTGCCTACAATGAGCTCACATTCATTCAATCATATTTATTGAGCACTTACTAAGTGCAGAGAGAGCACTGTAATTAGCGCTTGGGAGAGTACAATATAAGAATGAAAAGGCACACAGGACAGAACTGGGCTCCTCTGGGGATGATGGATATTTGTCTGCAGTGCAGCAGAACTTCTGCCGGAAAATCAAAGTCTGACCAAACATTGGAGCTCAAAGGCTGCCAACCTTTCCAAATTATGCCTTGCCGCTTCCTGGGGATGCTCAACCGGCAGTCAGTCGTTTAATAATGATGGTATTTGCTAAATGCTTACTATATATCAAGCACTGTTCTAAGCGCTGGGGTATAGACAAGCTAATCAGGTTAACCAAAATCCCTGTCCCACATGGGGCTCACAGTCTTAATCCCCATTTTACAGATGAAGTAACAGGCCCGAGAAGTGGAGTGACTTGCCCTAGGTCACCCAGCAGACAAGTGGCGGGGCCAGGATTAGAACCCAAGTCCTTATGACTCCCAGGCCCGTGTGCTATCCACTAGGCCATGTTGCTTCCTGGACCAGGAAGCTGGCTGCTCTTTCTCTGCTCCAGTGCAAGATGCTTGTGTTATTCTGCCCCTTCCTTTTCTAGAGGAGAAGCAGCGTGGCTCAGTGGAAAGAGCACGGGCTTTGGAGTCAGGGCTCATGAGTTCGAATCCCAGCTCTGCCACTTGTCGGCTGTGTGACTGTGGGCAAGTCACTTAACTTCTCTGTGCCTCAGTTCCCTCATCTGTAAAATGGGGATTAAGACTGTGAGCCCCACGTGGGACAACCTGATTCCCCTATGTCTACCCCAGCGCTTAGAACAGTGCTCGGCACATAGTAAGCACTTAACAAATACCAACATTATTAGAGGATGGTGCTACATGCCTGAGAGAGTGCTGCTACGGCAGCCCTCATAGTGTGTAGGGCTGGCTTGCTAAGGAAGCTGGGTTGCATATTTAAAGAAAATGTTTTTGTCACTTAACTTTTCTGTGCCTCAGTTTCCTCATCAGTAAAATGGGGATTAAATCTTTCTCCCTCCTACTTAGACTGTGAACTCCAAGTGGGACCAGGACTGTGTCCAACTTGATGATCTTGTATCTACCTTGGTTCTTAGCACAGTGCTTGGCACATAGCACTTCAGATAATAATGATAATAATGATGATGATGATAACAATTAATGATAATGATGATGATGATGATAACAGTAATATTAATAATAGCAACAACCTGGCCTTGCATGGCAGGAAGATCCCTCTGTTTTCTATAGCCTAGTGGAAAGAGCACAGGCCTGGGAGTCAGAGGTCACGGGTTCTAGTCCCGTTTCTGCCACATTTCTGTGTGATCTTGGGCAAATCACTTCATTTCTCTGGTACTCAGCTACCTCTTTAAAATGGGGAGCAAGATTGTGAGCCCCATGGTTGCCTATCAACCTTTGCATGAAGCAAAAACTCCTCACTATTGGATTCAAAGCTGTCCATCATCTTGCCCCCCTCTCCTCACCTCCCTTTTCTCCTTCTACAGCCCAGCCGGCACACTCCGCTCCTCTGCCGCTCACCTCCTCACTGTGCCTTGTTCTCACCGTCCCACTGTTGACCCTTGGCCCACGTCCTACCTCTGGCCTGGAATGCCCTCCCTCCTCACATCTGCCAAATTAGCTCTCTTCCCTCCTTCAAAGCTCTACTGAGAGCTCACCTCCTCCAGGAGACCTTCCCAGACTGAAGGCCCTCTTTCCTCTGCTCCTCCTCCCCTCTGCATCGCCCCTACTCGTTCCCTCTGCTCTATCCACTTCCCCGCCCCCCAGCACTTGTGTATATTTGTACATATTTATTATTTTATTTATTTTATTAATGATGTGTATATATCATTCTATCTATTTTGATGCTATTGATGCCTGTCTTGTTTTGTTTTGTTGTCGGTCTCCCCCCTTCTCTTCTGTGACCCCATTGTTGGGTAGGGATTGTCTCTATCTGTTGCCGAATTGTACTTTCCAAGCGATTAGTACAGTGCTCGACTCACAGTAAGCGCTCAATAAACACGATTGAATGAATGAATGAATGAACATGGACTGTGTCCAACATGATTACCTTGTATCTACCCCAACGCTTAGAACAGTGCTTGGCACATAGTAAGCACTTAACAAATACCTCAATTATTATTATTATCCCCGACATATGGGTCTCTTGCCAGGAAGTCTCAGGTTGCTGACTGAATGCCCCTCAGGTATTTCATCTAAAAGATCCAAATCAGCACCTGCCGGTTGCAGATGAGAGGCCCACTCTTGGGATGGGTGTCACAAGGCATCTGCCTGGTGACTGGTGTCTGGTGACTGGCTTTGGGCTTTTTACTCATCTCCTGCTCTCTGGGCTCCTGGTTTTGGCCCATGCTGAAGCAGTCCTGAATGAACTGTGGGTGTGTGGGTCAGGTCAGGCAGGGAAGTGGAGCAGACCTGGCCACTTGCCTTTTACTCCAATGTCTGGATGTGTTTTCAAGGAAACCTTCCAATTTATTCCTTCTGGGGAAAGAAGACATCTTAGTTTTGATATTCACCCAAGTCCCATGGTGTTTATGGAAATATTCTTGCATTCTTCTATTTCCCCTTCCCTAATCTACGTTAATATCTGTCTTCCCTAAAGACTGTATGAGCCTTTTGGACAGGGATCTCCTCTGCCAACTCTTCATTCATTCAATAGTATTTATTGAGCGCTTACTGTATGCAGAGCACTGTACTAAACGCTTGGAATGTACAATTTGGCAAGAGATGGAGACAATCCCTGCCCAGTGACGGGCTCACAGTCTAATCGGGGGAGACAGCAGAGCAAAGCAGAACAAAACAAAAACAAGACAACATTATCAAGATGAATAGAATCAAGGAGATGTACATCTCAATATCAAAATAAATAGGGTAATAAATAATATATACAATAATAATGTTAATAATGTTGGTATTTGTTAAGCGCTTACTATGTGCCGAGCACTGTTCTAAGCGCTGGGGTAGCACTGTGCTGAAGGGAAGGAAAGGGGGAGGAGCAGAAGGTGGGCAGGGGAGGAGGAGCAGAGGGAATGGGGGACTGAGTGTGGGAAGGCCTCTTTTAGGAGGCGAGGTCTCAGTAGGGCTTTGAAGAGGGGAAGAAAGTTAGTTTGGCGGATGTGAGGAGGGAGGGCATTCCAGGACAGCGGTAGGACGTGGGCCAGGGGTCGACGGCGGGATAGGCATGAACGGGAGTCCGTGAGGAGGTGAGCGGCAGAGGAGCAGAGTGTACCGGGTAGGCAGTAGAAAGAGAGAAGGGAGGAGAGGTAGGAGGGGGCAAGGTGATGGAGAGCTTTGAAGCCAAGAGTGAGGAGTTTTTGTTTCATGAGGAGGTTGATAGGCAACCACTGGATGTTTTTAAGGAGGGGAGTGACATGCCCACAGCGTTTCTGAAGGCAGATGATCCGGGCAGCGGAATGAAGAATAGACTGGAATGAGGAGAGACAGGAGGAAGGGAGATCAGAGAGAAGGCTGACACAATAATCCAATCAGGATATTATGAGAGCTTGTACCAGCACGATAACCGTTTGGACGGAGAGGAAAGGGCAGATCTTGGCGATATTGTAAAAGTGAGACCGGCAGGTGTTGGTGTCGGATTGGATGTGTGGGGTGAATGAGTGAGCTGAGTCAAGCTGAGGTTGAGGCCTGTGAGGGAAGGATGGTCGTGCCGTCCACAGTGACAGGGAAGTCAGGTAGAGGACAGGGTTTGGGAGGGAAGATAAGGAGCTCTG
This sequence comes from Ornithorhynchus anatinus, assembly GCF_004115215.2. Taxonomy (NCBI): domain Eukaryota; kingdom Metazoa; phylum Chordata; class Mammalia; order Monotremata; family Ornithorhynchidae; genus Ornithorhynchus; species Ornithorhynchus anatinus. The sequence goes on along the minus strand of NC_041732.1, from coordinate 109,770,500 downwards.
TCTTGGACATGTTGAGTTTTAAGTGGAGGGCAGACATGCAGGCGGAGACATCCTGGAGGCAGGAGGAAATACAAGCCTGAAGGGAGGAGGAGAGAACAGGGGATGTAGATTTGGGTGTCATCTGCATAGAGATGATAGTTGAAGCGTGGGAGTGAATGAGTTCACCAAAGGAGTGAGTATAGATGGAGAACAGAAGGCCAAGAACTGACCCTTGAGGAACCCCAACAGTTAGTGAATGGGAGGGGGAGGAGAAGCCCACGAAGGAGATGGAAAATGAATGGCTAGAGGAGAACCAGGAGAGGATAGAGTCTGAAGCCAAGGTGAGATAAGGTGTGGAGGAGAAGGGGATTGTTGACAGTGTCAAAGGCAGCTGAGAGGTCGAGGAGGATTAGGATAGAGTAGGACTCTATTGTGTTATACTCCCCCCAAGTATTTAGTACAGCATGAAGCAACATGGCTTAGTGGAAAGAGCACTGGCTTGGGAGTTGGAGGTTGTGGGTTCTAATCCAGGCTCTACCACTTGTCAGCTGTTTGACTTTGGGCAAGTCACTTAATTTCTCTGTCCCTCAGTTACCTCATCTGTAAAATGGGGATTAAGAATGTGAGCCCTACAGGGGACAACCTGATAACCTCGTATCTACCCCAGTGCTAAAGACAGTGCTTGGCACATAGTAAGCGCTTAACAAATACCATCATTATTATTATTATTAGTACAGTGTTCTGCACACTGTAAGCATTCACTAAGTGCCATTGATGATTTATTGATTGGTTGTTTATGGATTGCTGGAGAGCAGTGACTGTCTCCACAGAAAGAGGAGACAACATTGGGAAGGAGGCAGAGGGGTTTGCTGAGAATCCACCAGCCCAGATTAAATGCTGTAATGCTTTGGCCGTTCCCCAAATTTCCGGGGGGAAGGGAGAGGGGCGGGAAAATAGCCAATTACTTAATCCATTAAATAATTCAGCAAATTAAGGGTGGGAGTAATCATTGGAGACAGAATCTAGAAAATTGTTTCCCGGTGACCTGAACACAAGGCTGGGAATCAGGACTGAATCCACTCTCCAAGCCCTTGCTCTCCTCCATTTTCTGGGCCACCTCAGTAATCAATTAGTCAGTTAATAGTCTTAACTGAGCATCTTCGTGTGCAGTGCACTGTACACAGCACAATACTTGAGAAGCAGCATGGCTTAGTAAATAGAGCAGGGGACTGGGAGTGAGAAGGACCTGGGTTCTAATCCTGACTCCACCACTTGTCTGCTGTGTGACCATGGGCAAGTAACTTCACTTCTCTGTGCCTGTACCACATCTGTAAAATGGCTATTAGGACTGTGAGCCCCATGTGGGACATGGATTATGTCCAACCTGATTAGCTTGTATCTATCTCAGCACTTAGTACAGTGCCTGGCACATAGTAAGCACTTAAAAAATGCCACAAAAAAGAGGACAGTGAACTTAATAATATTCGCCAGCATTTAGAACAGTGTCTGGCACTTGGTGAGTGCTTATCAAATACCACAATTATAATTCTTATTATGTGATTCTTTCTGCTGCTCTCTTGCAAACAGCGGAGCCCATATTAGCCACCAGCCCTGGTGTGACTCTCCTGTTCATTTTGGCTTGAGAAATGGCAACTTCGTTTGGGGAGAGGATAGGGTTAATGTTGATGGGGGCTTTCTCGAGCAATCTGCTTTACAAGATAACAGTAGGGTTTCCTTGATGTAACAACCGGACATGTGCAGTAGCAAAGATGATGATTTTTACTTAACAAGAGGTTCATTTGACTGATCATGCCAAATGAATGAGAGATGCCAGCTCACACCAAGCCTGCTTAGTGGACGGTGTGGGTGGGGAAGGAAGTGGCCCGTATCCCTCCACCCACTGGGCAACATCCGCATCAACCGCGTCAGGGAACCCGGGAGCCTGAGAGCGGAAGAGGGGCCCTTTAGCCCCAGGAACCCAATGTTTGCTGCTTTTGCCACTGGAGTCTGGCCGCTGGGCTCCTGGGTCCCTTTTGGTTTGGCAGTCTTTTGGCAGAGAGATGTGCTCTGCCGCAGGCTGAGGGTCTGCAAGTCCCAGCCAGTAAACTCAGCTTTGTTCACATAACAAGTGTCACTTGTCGTCGGATCACTGGAGAGGATCTGGGGAAGGAGTCGCGTGGTCCCTTGGTTCACACTTTTGAACGACGGAATTGGTCGACTCCAAATCACCAACAGTGAGAGGTGTACAACAGTAGAGTTAATATAGTGCTCTTCGCACAGTAAGCCCTCAATGAAAATACCACTGAATTAATCCAAGGTATCCCTGCCGATCCTTCGACCGTTGGGAATGCCAGGGCCTGCTTAACTCGGTACTTGCCATGGGGCATTCTGGAACTGAGGAAGATACAGAAAGGTCAGAGGACTTCCCATTAGAACTCAGAATTATTGGCTTCTCAATAACCATTTTCCCATCCCATCATGTCCCCACTCTTCCCTCCTGCCACCCCCCACCAATCTCCCATCCTTTCCCCTATCTCCTTCACTTCCCTTCTTTTCAGTCCCATCCCCTCCTTTCCCCTTTTCCTTCCCTCTCCCTTTTCCCCACTTCCCCTCCCTTCTCTTCCTCACCTCCCCACTTTCCTGGTCCTTTTTCCCCTCCCCTCTTCCCACTTGTTTTCTCCCTTTCCCCTTTCCTTCCATCTCCCGCACCCTCTCTCCTCATCCCCTCTTCTCTTTCTCCTTCCTGGAGGTTCAGCGTCAAGTTGCTAAGACCCAGGGGTGTAAATTATTTTAATTGTAATATTTGTTAAGCGCTTACTTTGTGCCAGGCACTGAACTAAGCTCTGGGATGGATACAAGCAAATCGGGTTCAACACAGTCTTTGTTCCACATGGGGCTCACAGTCTCAAACTCCATTTTACAGATGAGGAAACTGAGGCCCAGAGAAGTGAAGTGACTTGCCCAAAGTCACACAGCAGACAAGAGGGGGACCCGGGATTAGAACCTACGACCTTCTGACTCCCAGGCTCGTGCTCTATCCACTACACCTTTGCCCTGACTAGCATTCTTGCTGAGTTCAGTAAGCTCTTTGTGGGAGAATACTACTACTACTGCTTCTAACAATAATCATATAATAATAATTGTGTTATTTAAGTGCTTACTATGTGTCAAGCACTGTTCTAAGCACTGGGGAACATACAAGATAATCAAATCAGACACCGTCTCTGTCCCACAGGGCTCACAGTCTAAGTAGGAGGAGAAACATGTATTAAATTTCCATTTTACAAATGAGGTAACAGGCCCAGAGAAGTTAATAATAATAATAATAATAATAATAATGGTGGTATTTGTTAAGCGCTTACTATGTGTAAAGCACTGTTCTAAGCACTGGGGGGTTACAAGGTGGTCAGGTTGTTCCATGTGGGGCTCACAGTTTTAATCCCCATTTTATAGATGAGGTAACTGAGGCACAGAGAAGTTAAGTGACCTACCCAAGGTCACACAGCAGGCATGTAGCGGATCAGGATTAGAACCCAGGTCCTCTGACTCCAAGACCTGGGCTCTTTCCACTAGGCCACACTGCTCCTCAACTCTTGCATCTCTTCGGCCTCCATTGATAAAGAGAACCCAGAATAGACTCCTCTCCCAATCCCCCTCCGACTACCCCCTCCCCACCCCTACACACCCCGTCCCTCTGTCAGCTGCCCACAAACTCCCACTGTTTCCTTGGGGGCAAGGAAATGGCCACCGAATGATCATTCTCTTCTCTTGTCTCCCATCCACAGCGATCTACAATTACAATGCTTCCCAGGACTCAGAACTGTCCTTGCTGATCGGAGACACGGTTCACATTCTGGAGATGCATGAAGGTATGTGCGGATCCCTGATGACTGGGAAAAAGGGACAGCTCTCTGTGGGGTGGGGGGCAGCATCTGTTAATGGGGGGCTTCCTGAAGCCCTCAAGGCTTTACTTCTCGTGACCTGGAGTATTTGAAAACATTAGGTTCCAAAATGCCTTCTTCCCTCCCACCCCCCCTTCCAGGAGATTACAGAGAAGCAAACTGAATGTGGGAGTAAATAATGAACTTTGAAAGTGTCTCGAGGTAGCAGAATGCACTCGTTTGGGAGGCAGTGGCTGACAGCTGGAACGGAAGCCTCCTGCTGCCCCTCAGGTGACCCCCAAACCAGGAGAGGAATGACTCACTGACTCGTACTGAAAGACAGAACATAGGGGGTCACAGGGCCTTGCCAGAGCTGGGTCTCGGTAGGCAGCCGGAGGGGAATGAGGACCCAGTGGTTGGCATTGGAGGATGGCAGCAGGCGTTCCCAGAGAGCAGGGCAGCTTGGTGTGAGGTTGGTCCAGAGGTGTAAGGGGCAAGTGGGCAAGGAGACCAATAGAGGGTGGTGCCGCCCGGATGGTTAAGGGGAGGATGCTCTTAGGAGGCAGTGGGAGGCCCTCCCAAGAGTAGAATTTAGCAGGTAATGGGCCCCTCTTCACCTATGTTTGAGGGTGGCGGAGAGAGGTGGCAAAGGAGGGGAGAGGCGGTGTAGTTGTGGGATGTCACCCCCCTCCTCAAAACTCTCCAGGGGTTGCCTCGTTCTCACCTGTCCTGCTGTCGACCCTGGGCCCATGTCCTACCTCTGGCCTGGATTGCCCTCCCTCCTCACATCAAACTAGCACACTTCCCCCCTTCAAAGCCCTACTGAACGTTCACCTCCTCCAGGAGGCCTTCCCAGACTGAGTCCCCCTTTTCCTCTGCTCCTCCTCCCCTCCCCATCGCCCTGACTCCCTTCCTCTGCTCTACCCCGTCCCCGCCCCACAGCATTTAGGTATATATATATATATACATATTTATTTTATTAATGATGTGTATATATCTATTATTCTATTTATTTACATTGATGCTATTGATGCCTGTCTACTTGTTTTGTTTTGTTGTCTGTCTCCCCGCTTCTAGACTGTGAGAGTATTGTTGGGTAGGGATTGTCTCTCTGTTGCCAAATTGTACACTTCAAGTGCTTAGTACAGTGCTCTCCACACAGTAAAAGCTCAAAAAATACGATTGAATGAATGAAATTGTGTGCGCCTCGTGGGCAGGTCACATGTCTACCAACCATATTATATTGTACTCTCCCAAGTGCTTATTATAGTGGTCTGCACACAGTAAATGCTCAGTCAGCACCACTGACTGATGGACAGATGGATGGATGGGGTTGGATGCCAGTTGGAGGCAATGGACTGTACCCAGCCCTGCCTTGAACAGGGAGGACGATTGGGTCCGGGCTAGCTGGGGAACCCACACCTGCACTGAGGCTGGCTGGATCCGGCCAAGACATGCAATCCCTGGGGGTTTTCTTGGCTTGGGGAAGGGAAAATCATCTGGGCTAGGCCTCAGTTCTGATCGTTAGATTCTCTGGAGATAGGAAATCCTCAGGATTCCCTCAGGCTTCTCTGATTCACTGTGATTTTCCTGTCGCAGTGTTGAGAGGATTTTCTGCCCCCAGACCTTGTGTGGAATCAATCAATCAGTGGTATTTGTTGAGTGCTTAATGGGTATAGAGAACTGTACTAAGCGCTTGAAAGAAGAAAAGGATGAGGGGTGGGGGAATTTCCCAATGAGGGAAGTGCCCAATAATGATAATAAATAATAATAATTATGGTATTTGTTAAGTGCTAACTATGTGCCAAGCACTGTTCTAAGCACTGGGGTAGATACAGAGTAATCAGGTTGTCCACATGGCACTCATGTTCTTAATCTCCATTTTACAGATGAGGTAAGTAAGGCACAGAGAAGTTAAGTGACTTGCCCAAAGTCACACAGCTGACAAGTGGCAGAGCCAGGATTAGAACCCACAACCTCTGACTCCCAAGTCCATGCTCTTTCCACTAAGCCACTCTTGCAGGAGCAGGGTGCTGTGAGTGTGGAAGTCTCCACAACCAAGAGCATAATAATAATGAATAATTATGATATTTGTTAAACGTTTACTATATGTCAAGCACTGTTCTTAGTTCTAGGGAAGATGTAAGGTAATCAGGTCAGATATCGCACTCAGGGCTCACAATCTAATAATAATGATGGTATTAAGTGCTTACTGTGTGCCAAGCACTATTCTAAACCCTGGGGTAGATACAAGGTAATCAGGTTGTCCCACGTGGGGTTCACAGTCTTAATCCCCATTTTACAGATGAGGTAACTGAGGCACAGAGAAGTGAGTGACTTGCCCAAAGTCAAACAGCTGACAAGTAGAGCTGGGATTCGAACCCATGACCTCTGACTCCCAAGCTTGGGCTCTTTCATTCAGTCATATTTATTGAGCGCTTACTATGTGCGGAGCACTGTACTAAGCACTTGGAATGTGCAATTCAGCAACAGAAGCAACCCCTGCCCAACAACGGCTCACGGTCTAAACTTTCCACTATGCCACAGTGCTTCACGAATCTAGGAAGAAGAATAGGTGTTGAATCGCCACTTTACAGATGAGGTTATTGAGGCACAGAGAAGTGAAGTGACTTGCCCAAGGTCATGCAGCAGGAACAGTGCTGAGCTGGGAACCCAGGTCCTCTGACTCCCAAGCCCCTGCTCTTTCCCCTATAGGACCTGCTGCTCCTCACGAGCCAGAAAAAGGGGCTTCATTGACTCCTTCCACTCTTGATACTGCACACTCAGGGTGGGGAAGGGATGGGAGCTTTGGTGGCCTTACTCTGATGAAGGAATGATACAAAATGCCAGAGAGGGATTGAGTTCTGATTGGCAGTGGGCCGAGTGAGTCCTCCCGAGCCCAGAGTCCTGGCAGACAGTGGGTACTGCAGTCTGGGGACAGAGGGAGGGCAAGTTTGCAGCTGGAGAGCCTTAAAAATATGGATCCTTTACAAAATAGACACAGGTCCAATTCAGTTATCCACAGTGCCCAGATCCAAGGCCAGGGCAGATGTGGGGCTATTCTGGACAACTGAACTTCCCTATTTTAATCATAACCCAGTTGCATTCAGTCCCTGTCTAGACAGTAAGCTCACTGTGGGCAGGGAATGTGTCTGTTTACTGTTCTGTTGTACTCTCCCAAGGGCTCAGTACAGTGTTTTGCACACAGTAAGTGCTCAATAAATATGATTGAATGAATGAATAAGCTTGTTGTGGGCAAGGACTGTATCTGCTAACTCTGTTGTATTGGACTCTCCCAGTGCTAAGTACAGTGCTGTGCACATAGTAAGCACTCAATAAATACCAGTGATTGTATTTAAATAAAATAACTTTTAAAATTAATGGCGGTGAAGTAGTATAGTCTTGTGGTTAAAGCATGGGCCTGGGAGTCGGGGACCTGGATTCTAATTCCGGCTCTACCACTTGCTTGCTGTGTGACTTTGGGCAAGTTACGTAGCTTCCCTGTGCCTCAGTTTCATCACTTGCACAATGGGGCTTCAATCCCTGTTCTCCCTACTTAGAGTGTAAGACTCAGGTGGGACAGTGACTATGTCTGGCCTGATTAACTCATATCTACTCCAGTGCTTGATACATAGTGAATGCTTAATAAATGCCATAAAAAAAATAAGTGCTACAGGGAGAGTTAATAATAATTATAGTAACGATATTTGTTAAGCGCTTACTATGTGCAAAGCACTGTTCTAAGAGCTGGGGTTGAAACAAGGTAATCAGGTTGTCCCCCATGAGGCTCGCAGTCTTAATCCCCATTTTACAGATGAGGTAACAGAGGGACAGAGAAGTTAAGTGACTTGCTCAAAGTCACACAGCTGACAAGTGGCAGAGTCGGGATTAGAACCCATGACCTCTGACTCCCAAGCCCATGCTGTTTTCACTAAGCCACGCTGCTGGTTTGTATCATACACTTATTTGGAGGTGAAGAACTGAATGCTCAAATGCATTCAAAAGTCCATTTTGTCCTCCCGGAGTCCTGCTGTAATGCTCTCCCATGCCTTAAAGCTTTCATCAGCATAATATCACTGTTCTCACATGGAGCCTAATGTGTCCATGCTCTTTGCCAAGCTATTTTCTTCTGTACAGAACTTGCAAAAGTCCAGATGGTCCAGAAAAGTCTGGAAAACTGCATTTTCTGGCTAATTGCATCCAGATACTGAGTTCTTATGTAATCCATGGCAGATAATCAGAAGTGGATTGTATCCATAAGTAGGCAAAGGTGGGAGTGAAAGAGTGGGCATGAGAATACATCAGGAGTAATGAAACTACGTGACAGTCATCGTAATTATGAAAAGCAAGCAGACGTAATCATCATTGCTATTTACTGAGCAGCTACTGAGAGTGAAGCACTGTATTAGGTTCTTTGGAAAGTACAGAGAAGTAAGGCTCGTGTTTCCTGCCCTTAATGGAGTGAGCAGAAAGATGTTTTTCCGCAAAGAGTAGGAGCACAGATATCACAGGAAGTAGTGTGAATGTATCAGGGTGAAAGAGCCGAATAAGAAATCGGATACGATACAGGTGGCATATATTAAAACAATTGCAGTGTGCAAAGCTCTAGGCTAAAGCACTGGAGGAGATGGATACAAGATACTCAGATCAGACATAGTCCCTATCCCATATGAGGCTCACAAACTATGAGGGCAGAGAAAGCAGGCTGACTCATCCAAGGTCACACAGCAAACAATTAGTGGAGCTGGGTTTAGAACACAGATCTCCTGACTTCCAGGTCCCAGGCTCTTTTTATTAGACCATGCTGTGAAGAAATACACAAATGAAAATAGGCATCGATGCATATGTTCTGAGGCTAGGAAAAGCTAAGAAAAGCAAGATATTAAATTTCGATTTTAATGGAGAGTGAAGTGGTTTATGAAGAAGTGGTTTAGTAAAATTTGAGTAGTATGTTTATTGAGCATTCACTTGGTGCAGTGCAGTATGCTAAGTGCTTAGGAAGTTCAAAACCAAGCAAGTCACTACACATTCCCTGCCCACAAGGATATTCCACTCTAACAGGGGAGACAGACATCCAAGTATAAACAGGGTAACCAAAATGAATAATTGAATATAAGCTCGTTGTGGGCAAGGAATGTATCTACCAACCCTGTTGTATTGTACTTCCCCAAGCATGTAGTAATCAATCAATCAATAAATCGTATTTATTGAGTGTTTACTGTGTAAACACTTGGGAGAGTACAACACAACAGTATAACAGACTCATTCCCTGCCCACAACGAGCTGGCAGTCTAGAGGGGAAGACATACATTGCTGTGAATAAATAAATTATAGATATGTACATAAGTGCTGTGGGGTTGGGTGGAGGCGGGGGCGAGTGGTGAATAAAGGGAGCAAGTCAGGGCAATGCAGAAAAGAGTGGGAAAAGAAGAAATAAGGGCCTAGTCAGGGAAGGGCACTTGGAGGAGATGCATCTTCAATAAGGCTTTGAAGGTATGGAGAATAACTGTCTGCCGGATTTGAGGAGGGAGGGCTTTCCAGGCCAGAGGCAGGGTGTAGGGAAGAGGTTGGCGGCGAGATAGGCGAGATTGAGGTGCAGTGAGTAGGTTGGCATTAGAGGAGTACAGTGCTTTGCACACAGTAAACGCTCAATAAATGCCCCTGGTTGAATGTACACTATGCTTCAGATTCACAATTTGATTGTAAGGAGTCAGGTAGGCTGCAGTTGGTTGAAGTAGAAAAGTGATTTAGTAATGCAGAAATGTAAGAAAGGGCCTGTTCTGTACACGGCCATTTTCAGAATTACCACACAGTTGTTTCCTGAAAACCGCTTCTTAAGTCAAAACGAGTTTTTTCATGGGGACACTGTTATGGATGGGGGATTGGTTCCTGAACCAAAGCTGGATATATGCTCTTCCATTAAAAGTGACCTAGGATTGTTTGCTCAGTCCATTCTGAATGAAGTCTGGAGTGACGTTCATTTTTCATTTGTGTTACGAGTGAGTCAGAGCAGTCCTGCGGTAGGTAGGGCCACTTCATAGAAATTAAATGGAAGTGTCGACCCTCCCTGGTGACTCAGACTAGTGACCACAGGTAATACCCTCGCTAAGGCTCTCCCACTCATTCCCCACCTCCTCCGCCTCCTGGCCCTCTTTAAATTTTCTTCGCTTCAACCCCCAACATTGTGACTTTTATGTTGTTTGCCCATTTCCCCGAGCCTCCAGAGCCAGTGCCCAGTAGGAGGCCTGTGCGGCTGAGTTGAAACCAATGTGTTGTACAGCTCAGCAGCGGCTTGGAAATTCAGAAACCTTGGAAGTGCTGTCTGTCATAACTTGAAACACCTTTTGTCAAAGGCTGACATGTAATATGCTTTAAATCATTTCGTAAGATTTTAAAAAGAATCATAAAAACCCACGAAGACAAATGAGATGATCCATCGATAGTCTTGAGCGCCTACCCTGTGCGGAGCCCTGCACTAAGTGCTTGAGAGAGTACTTTGGAAGCAAAAGACCCTTTTGGTCTCTGTCTTCAAGCCACTTACCACTGAATAGGTAGAAAAGGGCTGTGGATTCCTTAGGATAATAGGATTGTTTTTTAGGTTGTGAGCCCCTCAGGTACAGGGACCACGTCTAAGGCCCAGATGTGTATTTTTTCCCAGAGTTCCATTCAATAATTTGCACACAGTAAGACTTTAATATATTTGATTCCGACTACAGCTGCTATTGCTGCCGCTGGTGTGCTGTGAGTCCTTGTTGTTGGACTATATTAATCCTTCTCCAAATTGACCGTCTGGCTGTATTGCACAACCCCGATGGGTGGATACCTCATCCATCCTCCTGGCCTTTGGAGCCTCGAGCCGGTTCCAGGCAGAGCCCCGATGAGGGGTCGTGGGCTTTGCCTCTTTGGCCCATCGCTGCCAGGAGCCCTTCCTCGGGGTCAGAAACTGATCGTTTCCCCGGCACATTGCTAACGGGAAGTTGTGGTGGCCCCGTGTGGTGGCTCGGGCCCAGGGGATGAGGACACCAGACCTGAGGGCCGACCACTTGGAGTTGGCTTTCTTGCTAAACGCTGCAGGGGTCAGTTGGGTAATGTGGGGCGGGAAATATGCCCTTGTTTCAGACACTGAGAGGCAACGAACTAAAGCAACTGTGTGGGCTTCTGTCGGTCATTCAATCAATGGTGGGTTTTTTGTTTTTAAATGGCATTTAAGCATTTGCTCAGTGTTCCAAGCACTGTACTAAGTGCTGGGTTAGGTACAAGTTCATCAGGTTGGACAGAGTCCCTGTCCCACATGGGACTCACAATCCATCCCCATTTTACAAATGAGGTAACTGAGACACAGAGAAGGTAAGTGACTTGTCCATGGTCACACAGCAGACGTGGCAGATCGGAATTAGAATTCAGATTCTTCTGACTCTGCAGGCTCAGGCTGTATCCACTAGGCCATGCTGTGTGCTGAGCACTGTACAAAGTGCTTGGGAAAGAACAGTAGAGTTCAGTAGAGTTGATAGATGTGTCCCCTGCTCATAGTCTGGCAGTGAGTCACATGTATTTATTGAGCACTTACCGTGTGCAGAGCACTGTACTAAACACTTGGAGAGTACAGCACAACAAAAGTGATAGACCTGTTCTTTGCCACAGGAGTTTACAAATGGAGAAATGAGAGATTATAGGATTTGTACATATGCATTTTGGGGCTGGAGGTGGGCAGAATTTCGAATTGTTAAGAGGTTTGGATCCAAGTGCATAGGTGATGCCGAAGGGAGGGCAAATAGAAGAAATGAAGGCCTGGTGTGCTGTAAAATGTTTCCCTGCCGAGCTGGGGTTAATGGCTCACTGACCTGTTTTCCTGAGGAGGCAGGAACTGAGCTGAGAAGGGCAGCCCTTCAGGTGAGACCACACAGTAGCAAGGCAATTATTTTTCGAGAGCCTGGATTTCTTCAGATAGGTGATGAGAGGTTCTTGTTATCTGCTGGGACTGCTTCTGACTCTAAGTAAGGAGAAGATTGCCTTCTGTTTCAGGCTTCTCGCTGAGAAGTGAAGAAGAGGTGCTGGCAGTCCCCAGGTGATAGAGAAATGATGAAAAATTAATAATAATAATGTTGGTATTTGTTAAGCGCTTACTATGTGCAGAGCACTGTTCTAAGCGCTGGGGTAGACACAGGGGAATCAGGTTGTCCCACGTGGGGCTCACAATCGTCATCCCCATTTTACAGATGAGGGAACTGAGGCACAGAGAAGTTAAGTGACTTGCCCACAGTCACACAGCTGACAAGTGGCAGAGCTGGGATTTGAACTCATGACCTCTGACTCCAAAGCCCATGCTCTTTCCACTGAGCCATGCTGCTTCTCAATTGTGGCCTGGTGGGAAGAGCATGAGTCTGAGAGTCACAAATCTTGGATTATTCATTGTCATCATCAATAATGGTATTTATTGAACACTTACTGTGGGCAGAGCACTGAATATGCCCTCTTTTCTTTTCTTCCTCTCCCTTCTTCTTTGCCCTGACCTGCTCCCTTTATTCATTATTAGTACAGTGCTAAACGCTTAGTACAGTACTCTGCACAGAGGAAGCGCTTAATATATATGATCGAATGAATTCATTCATCCCCCTTCCCAGCCCCACAGCACTTATGTACATAGCTGAAGTTTATTTATGTCAATGTCTGTCTCCCCCTCTAAATTGTAAACTCATTGTGGGCAGGAAATTTGTCTGTTATATTGTCGTCTCCAAAGTACAGTACTCTGCACACAGTAAGTGCTCAATAAATATGAATGATTTGAGTGAATAATAATTATTGTGGTATTTGTCAAGTGCTTACTATGTGCCAGACACTGTACTAAGTTCTGGGGTGGATACAAGCAAATTTGGGTTGAACAACAGTCCTTCTCCCACGTGGGCTCGCAGTCTCAATCCTCATTTTACAGATGAGATAACTGAGGCACAGAGGAGTGAAATGACTTGCCCAAGGTCATACAGTAGACAAGTGGCAGAGCCAGGATTAGAGCCCATGACCTTCTGACTCCCAGGCCTGTGCTCTATCCACTGTGCCATGCTGACTATACTAAGTGCTCAGTACAACAGAGTTGGTCGTTAAATTCCCTGCCCACAGTGAGCTTCCGGTCTAGGTGGGGAGACAGACATTAATATTTATATTAATAGTTCATAATAAATAATTAATAGATATGTACATAAGTGTTGTGAGACAAATACACAATGCCCAGAGGTCACCTAGGCACTACCACTGGTCAGGTGTGTGACCTCGAACAAGTCATTTGACCTTCCTTGTCCTCAGTTTGCTCCTCTATAAAGTAGGGAAAATGCCTGCCTCGCCCCACCATACAGGAATTTGAAGATGAAAGACAGTTCTCTAAACCGGGGAGTTGCGTTCTTGACACAACTCACGGTTGTAGTACACCTTGGTCGATGCTGTGTTCAGGCACACAACCGCTTTGCCAACATGGTGTTGGGTTCTACCCACATAGACAGCATGCTGTCAGAAGGATGTTTCTCAACTCCCCAACAGCACCTACCCAGCATGCGTGCCTTTCCAGCACATGAAGTAGCACAACCTTTGAAAGAGTGGACTGTAATTGATGTGAAAGTGCTTTGGGAATTGAAAGCACTCTTCAAATGAAAGAAATAATTACTTATACTACTTTTCTCCCTGATCTTTTCTTTCTTTTAAAAAATAAACTTAGAGGAAATGCCTTCAGCACCATTTTGAAGTGATCTAAGTCCAGAATCCTAGATCAGACTCTTAAATCCACCTCCTGTGTGTCTCACTCTGCACATCCAGGCCCCTCCATCCTCTGGAAGCTCCTCAGAAGAGAATATTTCCTTTCTTCTGCTCCCAGTCCAACTGTCTGACCCTCTTTGCTCTCCCCAAAACCCAGATTTCTCAGGTAAACAGGCAGGTGGACTCTTCACCCTTCACCCCCTCTACATTTGCCCTCTTTGTCTCTGTGACCAGAGTGCTCCAGGCTGCAGGTTGATGAGGGAGGGAGAGATGTAAGGAACGCCTCTCATCTTTCCTGGCTCAGGAGAAGAGATTAAATGTGGTCTCTGAGTCCATTTTTCAGGGTAATTAAATGCTGTTCTGGTGCCAGGACAATCCTCTGCATTGTCTTCCTGAGCTTCCCCGCTGCCTGTTCCTTCTTAATCAGAGGACAGAGCAGGAGCGGCACCCTCTCTGTTCCTGTCCTCTAAACCCCTCTTCTTTCCGATAATGCCCCAAATCTGGCCCAGCTCAGGTGGACCTGGGATTATCCCTCAGCCATCCCTGCAGCCTCCTTTGTTACAGATTTTATTTCCAAGGCAATTTGGGCAGATTCCTGAGAAATCAGTCCATCATTGGTGTTGATTGATCGCTGTTTATTGAATGCTTACTGTTTGCAGACTGGATTAAGTCCTTGGGAGAGCACAAAATGGTAGTTGGTAGTCCTGCTTTCAAGGAGCTTTTAGACAAGGATGAGTTGACAGACATTAAAATGCATTACAGCTGGGTAACGTGACACAGAATAGGGACTTGTGCATAAGTGCTGTGGGGCTAGAGGTGGGGTATTTATTCATTCAATCAAATTTATTGAGCACTTACTGTGTGTAGAGCACTGTACTAAGCGCTTGGGAAGTACAATTCAGCACAAAAATAATAATGTTGGTATTTGTTAAGTGCTTACTATGTGCAGAGCATTGTTCTAAGCGCTGGGCTAGACACAGGGGAATCAGGTTGTCCCATGTGGGGCTCACAGTCTTAATCCCCATTTTACAGATGAGGGAACTGAGGCACAGAGAAGTTAAGTGACTTGCCCACAGTCACACAGCTGACAAGTGGCAGAGCTGGAATTCGAACTCATGACCTCTGACTCCAAAGCCCGTGCTCTTTCCACTGAGCCACGAAAGACAACGGGCTCACAGCCTACGAAGGGGGAGACAGATATCAAAACAAGTAAACAGACATCAGTAGCATCGTTATAAATAAAAGGAATTATAGATATATACACATCATTGATAAAAAAATTAATACAATTATAATTAATAAAAATGTACTTATACACGCAAGTGCTGTGGGGCAGGGAGGGGGGTAAGGAAAGGGAGTGATTTGGGGCAATGGGTAGGGGTTGGGGGAGCAGAGGAAAAGGGGGCTGAGTATCAAGGTGTTTAAGCGGCACAGGTTCAAGTAATAATCATAATGGTATTTGTTAAGCACTTACTATGTGCAGAGCACTGTTCTAAGTGCTGGGATATACAAGGTGATCAGCTTGTCCCAGGAGGGGCTCACAATCTTAATTCCCATTTTACAGATGAGGTAACTGAGGCGCAGAGAAGCTAAGTGACTTGCCAAAAGTCACACAGCTGACAAGTGGCGGAGCTGGGATTAGAACCTACAACCTCAGACTCCCCAGCCTGGCTCCTTCCACTGAGTCACACTGCTCCCCCCCTAAATAGGTGATAGGGTTGGGAAAAGAGGAGTTCACCAAGGAAGACTTCTTGGAGGAGCAGCATGGCTTAGTGGGTAGAACATGGTCCAAGGAGTCAGAAGGACCTGGGTTCTAATTTCAGCTCCACCACTTTTCTGCTGTGTGACCCTGGGCAAGTCAGTTAACTTCTCTCTACCCCAGTTAC
This sequence comes from Ornithorhynchus anatinus, assembly GCF_004115215.2. Taxonomy (NCBI): domain Eukaryota; kingdom Metazoa; phylum Chordata; class Mammalia; order Monotremata; family Ornithorhynchidae; genus Ornithorhynchus; species Ornithorhynchus anatinus. The sequence continues at coordinate 109,755,013 of NC_041732.1, read as the reverse complement.
CTCAGCTGTGAAATGGAGATTAAGACTGTGAGCCCCATGTGGGACATGGACTGTGTCCATCCTGGTTAGCTTGTATCTACCCCAGTGTTTAGTTCAGTGCCTGGCATCAAGTAAGCACTTAATAAAATACAATTTAAAAAAAGATATGATTTTAATAGGCCTATTCAGAGGTCGCATGCCCAGCTTGCACGGGGGTAAGTTGCATTTTCCAGCATCCGTGCCTACGTGCAAATAAAGTCTTTCTTGGGAGAGATGGGAACCCATAAAATGCAGTTAGTCAGTCATATTGATTGCTTACCGTTTGCAGATCACAGTGCTAAGTACTTGGGAGAGTACAATATAACAATAAATAGACACATTCCCTGCCCACAATGAGCTTACAGTCTGGAAATTCATTCATTCATTCAATTGTATTTATTGAGCACTTACTCTTTGCAAAGTACTGTACAAAGTTCTTGGGAGAGTTACAATATAAGAAATGGATATGCAGAGAGGCTGGTTTTTTTGAGTCTTTGGTTAAATTTGTCCATTTGTAGGATTTGATGCAAAATTTAAATTGCTAGCATAAAAGAAGCAGTGTGGTCTAGTGGAAAAAGCATGGGCCTGGGAGTCAGAGGACCGGGGTTCCAGTCTCGGCTTTGCCAGTTGCCCGCTCCGTGACCTTGGGCAAGTCGCTGAACTTCTCTGAGCCTTTTTCTTCAACTGTCAAATGGGGATTAAACCCTACTCGCTTCTACTTAGACTGTGAGCTCCATGTGAAACAGGGTTTGTGTCCTGATGCTCTTGTATCTGACCAGGTTCTTAGAACAATGCCCGACACATAGTAAGCACTTAAATACTATAAAAAATAAATAAAATAAAAAATAAAAAAGTATTTCCATTTCAGTCTTAGAAAACTTCATATTCTTTCACCATTTCCCTGCACAGTTAACTAAACTGGCCAGAGATGCAGACCAGTCTGCCCTGATCTCTTGATGGTCGCTGCCTAGTGGTCACTGTTCTGACCCTCTCCCTTGTCCGGGCAGTCACCTGGAAGAGTATTCACCAACTCTTATTTCCTTCCCCATTTGAGGTTCATTGTTAGATCACTTTCACCAAGCAAACAATCAATCAGTGATATTCAGTGCTTACTGTGTGCAGGGTACTGTGTTAAGTGCTTGGGAAAGTACAATAGCATGGTACAGTGGAAAGAGCACGGGCTTGGGAGTCAGAGTTCATGGGTTCGAATACCGGCTCCGCCACTTGCCGGCTGTGTGACTTTGGGCAAGTCACTTAACTTCTCTGTGCCTCAGTTACCTCATCTGTAAAATGGGGATTAAAAAAACTGAGCGCCCCACGTGGGACAACCTGATTACCTTGTATCCCCCAGCGCTTAGAACAGTGCTTTGCACATAGTAAGCGCTTAACAAATACCACCATTTTTTACAATACAACAGAGTTGGTAGATGCCATCCCTGCCCAAAAGGAGCTTACAGGCTACAGTGAGCCAGTCTTCATAATGGAGTCTTAGAGCAGTGCTTGATACATAGTAAGCAAAAGGCAGATTTTTAAAAATATGGCCAAAATTAAGGCTCTCCAACTGAAAAGCACACAGTAAGTACTCAGTAAATAACATTGATGAATTGATTGATCAGCATCTGTCGAAGAAAAAGCCTGGTGGAAGTTTGTTCTCTAAGTCATGTTCACCTGGAAGACTTCAACCAGCATGCCCAGGTGTGATTGGCCTTATATTACCTGGCTTCCTCCTTCTGCTCCCTGCCTCCCTTTTTTAATGGCATTTGTTAGGTTCTTACTTTGTGCCAAGCACTATAGTAAGCCCTGGGGTAGATACAAAATAATCATGGTTGGACACAGTCGCTTAACCACATGAAGCTCACAGTCCAAGTTGGAGGACTTCCAATTGGAAGAAAACCCAGGAAAGCAAAGACATTCCTGTGGGGAGCCCCTGAGATGGAAGGCAGGAAATGAAGGGCCTGCCCAGCTCACTAAGTATGGTTGGCTCTGTGAGCTTTACCTCTGTCATTTGGATTTCTTTGATTCAAGCTTCCAACTCCGAGGCGGCCTGAGCGAGGCTTCTCCTGGGCAATGCGGAGGGAGAGAGTAACCTGGCTCCAGGGCAGTTGGGAATACCTGCCAGGTTCCAATTACCCATTTTAGGGGACCCCTCTGGCTTGCCTCTAGATAATTCTTGGGGTCTTGCCCCCACTCTCACCTCCTTCCCTATCTTAACTGAGATGCTGCAAAGGGGGAAGTAATAATAATAATGATGATTATAAGCGCTTCCTATGTGCCAAGCACTGGGGTAGATGCAAGGTAATCAAGTTGTCCCAAGTGGGGCTCACAGTCTTAATCCCCATTTTACACATGAGGTAACTGAGGCACAGAGAAGTTAAGTGGCTTGCCCAAGATCACACAGCAGACAAGTGGCGAAGCAGAGATTAGAACCCACGACCTCTGACTCCCAAGCCCATGCTCTTCCCACTAAGCCATGCTGCTTTTCCAGAAGAGAAGCAGCATGGCATATTGGATAGAGCATGGGCCTGGGAGTCAGAAGGTTATGGGTTCTAATCCCGGCTCTGCCCCTTGTCTGCTGTGTGACTTTGGGCAACTCATTTCACTTCTCTGTGCCTCCATTACTGCATCTGTACAATGGGGATTAGGACTGTGAGCCCCATATGGGGCATGGACTGTCCAGTCTGATTAAACTTGTAGCTACTCCAGTGCTTAGTAAGTGCCTAGCACATAGTAAGTGCTTAACAAATACCATTAAGTAGCAAATGGGTCCCCCAGCTCTTGACCTTTCGAGCAGGTTGCCCTTCGGTCAATCTTCTGGGACCAGAGTCTTCACCTGAGGGATGCCACCCTGTCCCCTGTGCCACTGCTTAGGGCTAGAGTAGGGTCTAGGGACAACCCTGGCAGTGGCTTTTGGGAGGTTAGCCCCATATCACTCCTTGGTGGATGGGTCCTAAGCTCTCTTGCTCTTACCAGAAGCAGGTAATGTTTGTGAAGTGTTTGAGCTCCTCCAGGCCTCCCCAACCCAAATCAAGGCCCTGGGTTTCAATAGCCTGCTAAAACCAAGCAGCAGGGACAGATTTACCAAAGAGCACCACATTCCCAATGTTCTGAACAGGAAGTGAAGAGGATCCCAACAGAGTTGAGAGAGGCAGATAGAAGGATGTGATTCATTTTCCACACTGGACCCCCTTGGACACACTCACGTATACAGTTAATTGTGTATTAAGTACTTACTATATTCCAGGCACTATACTAAGCATTGGGGGCAAATACAAGCAAATGGGGTTGGATACGGTTCCTGTTCCCAAGGGGCTCATGGTCTTAATCCCCATTTTCCAGAGGAGGTAACTGAAGCGCAGAGAAGTGAAGTGATTTGCCCAGGTTCACACAGCAAGGAAGTGGAGGAGCCACCATCAGAACCCAGAAACTTCTGACTCCCAGGCCCATGCTATATCCACTAGGCCACGCTGCTGCTTCTGTGTAAAGTGCCACAATTCTGCTTTAGATGGCAGCCCCGGAAGATGAGATTCACCCTGTTTGCTTCCACCAGGAGGGCAGCATTTTCAATCTAGTTAACAGCACAAAGCCCTGTTCTGTGAGATCTCATTGTCTGGATCTGACTCTATCCCAATGCTTCAGCATAAAATCTGGCCAACTCAGCTCGGACTGTTTACCGGAAAGAAGCAGAATTCAGGAACGCTGGGCTCTACAAATCCCCAGTCACGGATTTCTCTTCGGGGCACTTGGTGAAGAGAATCACAGGTGACCTCCTAAAATGGATCAAACAGACTCTAAAATCCCTGACAGAATATACTATCCAGCCAGATTTTGAAGTTTAGTCATAGAGGAGGCTGGGCTCCTAGGTTTTCAGCTGGGCATTTTTGCAGTTTTGAAGTTTCTGGCTGGCATCAACCTCGGAAAATAGAGATAAATTTGTAACAATATGTCCCACTGGACCTGGATTGGTTATACAGTTTGTGGATTATGCAGACCCCTTATTTCCCCTCTCGCCTGCTGTATTACGATGTTGTTACAGCTCTTTCACCCCTGGTCCAAGAGAGGAAGTGAAACTCTGCCAATCACTCTTGTTGATTAGCAGCGCTTGTGAAACACATTTGTCTAACTTGAGGTGTGTAGATTTCATTTCTCCATGGCCTCTCTCTATAATAATGTTGGTATTTGTTAAGCGCTTACTATGTGCAGAGCACTGTTCTAAGCGCTGGGGTAGATAGAGGGTAATCAGGTTGCCCCACGTGAGGCTCACAGTTAATTCCCATTTTACAGATGAGGTAACTGAGGCACAGAGAAGTTAAGTGACTTGCCCACAGTCACACAGCTGACAAGTGACAGAGCAGGGATTCGAACTCATGACCTCTGACTCCCAAGCCCATGCTCTTTCCACTGAGCCACGCTGTTTCTCTTCTCTATGTCCTGCCTGCTTAGATTGTCAAGAAGGGGCTGGGATTTAAACCAAATTTTCTCCATCTCTTAATTTGGGATTCTTTGTCTTCACCCCCAAAGCTGTTCACTTAGCATCTGGCTGGGTGGCCCTTGGTCACTTTCCACATCTACCTGTCACCCTGGATGCAGCTGGTCAGCCACTACTGGTCAGAGCTGGTGATATTGCTATCACATGTTTTGGGCCTTGGAGGTGTAGGGGAGAGATTTATAAGAAAATAGAAATATAGGATGGGGCCCATTGTTTCTACCCACACTGTTGTATTGTACTCCCCCAAACATTTAGTAGTTGTACTCTGCCCTCAGTAAGTGCTCAATAAGTGTGATTGATTTACTGATTGATTAGAGTACACCTTTGCCTAATCTTTCTCCCAGGCGATGACCAGGAGGGTGTCCCTGAGCCTGGTGTGTGAAATCCCCAGTGCTCAGGGTCCACCTTTGGAGGTGAAGCTGAAAGCCATTAGAGGAAGAATGGGTTTTTGACAACAATCTGGCTTTCAAGTCAATTGCTGCCCTTTGGAATTTCTTATCTGGTTTTGATAACCTGTGTTAGTAACCTTTCTATCTTCTTGGGGGTCAAGGAGTAATTCACTCCTCCTTCCTCTCTAGATTTTTTTATTGTCATTATCTGAGTCTTTCCTTTTTAACTCCTTATGTGCCACTGCTTCCTTCCAAGATTTTTTTTCCCCTGGCCGTGGGTGGGAGTTTGTCCTGTCCTTCTGAGAAACGAGTGAAATGTCCTCCTGGAGCAGAGCCGGGGCCCAATAACTGGAGACCTGGGGCTCAGCCTGGGCCATCGCCCTACACAGAGCATGCCCAGCTGCCTGTGGGACTTCCTTGGACACACAGATCTAAGGTCGGTGTTCATGGAAACCTCTCCATGCCCTAGGGTGAGGACTTCCTGCAAGCGGTGCTTCTGGTTGAGGCCAGAGGGGTTTTCCAAAGAGTGAAAGGTGAGGATGCAAAATTATTCTCTCAAGAGCAAAACTGGAGCAGCTCCAGAGGGAAGAAAGAATCTTCCCTGGCAACAGCTAGCAGCAGCTTAGGGATTGGCTTACCAGCACCAAGGAAGTTTACCAGTGATGCAGCCGTACCCTGCAAAGTAAGGACCTGGAGGAGCCTAGTCACAGAAAGTGAGAGTGGGTCAGTCTGCCCACCCCCATTCAGGGCATCTTCTGGCAAAAGAGAGCCGTGATCCAAACTCAAGAGAAAATGGCCCAGGACTTCCTTCCCGCCTCCTCAGAGTGAGTCACTTTCTAAAGGCTTTTAGACTAATATTTCTCAGGAAAGTAGTAGAATTAGTTAATCAATCGTATGTTTTATATGGATAGATAAAATAGCGCATGGTTTTGGGAGTCAGGAAGACCTGGGTTCTAATCCCAACTCTGCCACTTGTCTGCTCTGTGACCTTCGGCAAGTCACTTCACTTCTCTGTGTCTCAGTTGCTTCATCTGTAAAATGGGGGTTAAGACTCTAAGCCACATGTGGGACATGGACTGTGTCCAACCTGATTACCTTGTGTCTACCCCAGCACTTAAAATAGTGTCTGGCACGTAGTAATTGCTTACCAAATACAGACAAAAACATAAAAAAATTGAGGGCTTACTGTGTGCAGAGCAGTGTACTAAGCGCTTGGAAGAGTACCATATAATGATATAATAGAGTTGGCAGACATGGTCCTTGCCTTCAACAAACTTACAGTCTAAAGGGATATAAATAAAAGAGTATCAGATATCTACATAAATTCTGTTGGACTGAGGGAATGGTAAATAAAGGGTATAAATCCAAGTCCGAGGGTGACACAGAAGGGAGGGGGAGAAGAAGAAATGAAGCGAAAATGAGGGCTCAGTCAGGGAAGGCCTCTTGGAGGAGATATGCCTTCAGTAAGGCTTTGAAGGTGGGAAGCTTTGAAGGTGGGCAGTGAGATAGATGAGATCGAGGTACTGTGAATAGATTGGCATTAGATGAGTGCAGTGTGCGGGCTGTATTGTAGTAAGAATGCAGTGAGGTAAGGTAGGAGTGGGCAAGATGATTGAATTCTTTAAAGCCGTTGGTAGGGAGTTTCTGTTTGATATGGAGGTGGATGGGCAACCACTGAAGGTTCTTGAGGAGTAGGAAACATGGACAGAATGCTTTTGTAGAAAAATAATCCAGACAGCAGAATGAAGTATGGACTAGTATGGGGATAGACAGGCAGCAGGGAAGTCACTGAAGGAGGGGCAATAGTATTTACTGAACATCTACTCTGGGTAGAGCTCTGTAGTTAGCCCTTGGGACTGAAGGCACAGTAGTCAGAAGACATGATCGCTACTTTCAAGAAGCTTAGCCTGGTTCTTTGAGATCTAGATTCATGTGGGTATATTCTGCCCATATATATTAGAGTGGCTAAGAACATTCACATTCCAGAGGTACCCCAAGGTTAAAGGCTAATTCAGTCCTGCAAACAAACGTAAAATTTTAATGTTTCTCTTATGTAATATGGCCTGGATTCCCATTTCCACTCTGTTCAAGCCAAAGAATTAGGAACACAGCTCTCTCAATCAGTCAATTGATCAATTGTATTTATGGATTTACTGCCTTCAGGGCTCTGTATTAAGCTCATGGGAAAATACAATATAGTAGAGTTGGTAGACACGTCCCCTGCCCACAAGGAACTTAGAGTCTCCTCTTCCGAAGCCTCGTGAAGCTTTTTCCAACTCCCTTGCCCTCCCTCACCTAGAGGAAGTGTGTTTTGTTCATTCTTCTGCACTGGTATTTGTCGCGAGGCCCCAGTTCGTACCAACCAGGACCTTCCTGGACACGGGTAGCCTCGGTGACACATAGTACAAGTCAGACCACTCCTCTGATCACCAAGGTTAATGTGGAAAGTTTTTTTACTTAGTTTTACCAGCATGCAAGGGAGTGACACATACATACACTCACTCACTTTGCCACCCAAGGGTCCAATACCAGTCTGTGGTAAAAAGGAGCTCATTCTGCCAATGCTTCATCTTTCTTTCAAGTGCTGCTCTCCTGCTGCTTCTGCTTCTCCAGCATGCTCTTGTGCCTGCAGGTGCCCCTGCATCTCAGCGTGCCCTCTCATGATTCAAAGCAACTGCCTTTTATCTGCCCTGGGCATGGCAGCTGTGGCTCTACATGGCAGTCATTGATTGGTCCAGGCCCATTACCAGGTAGTACAGGGAGAGAAGGCCACACCTCCCTCCGTGCTCTGCCCCTCTCCAGGCTGGAAGTCACCTATCTCAGGTAGAGCCCATCAGTGGCTTCGCAAAGTCTCTTCCTTGTTGTTGTTCATGGGATGGTATTTTGTTAAGCGCTTACTATGTGCCGAGCACTGTTCTAAGCGCTGGGGTAGACACAGGGGAATCAGGTTGTCCCACGTGGGGCTCACAGTCTTAATCCCCATTTTACAAATGAGGTAACTGAGGCACCGAGAAGTTAAGTGACTTGCCCAAAGTCACACAGCTGACAAGTGGCCGAGCCAGGATTCGAACCCATGACCTCTGACTCCAAAGCCCGTGCTCTTTCCACTGAGCCACGCTGCTTCTCTCACAAACAGTCATTAATAAGGCAGCTTTTTAATAATGTTGATATTTGTTAAGCACTTACTATGTGCAGAGCACTGTTCTAAGCGCTGGGGTAGACACAGGGGAATCAAGTTGTCCCACGTGGGGCTCACAGTCTTAATCCCCATTTTACAGATGAGGTAACTGAGGCACAGAGAAGTTGTGACTTGCCCACAGTCACACAGCTGACAAGTGGCAGAGCTGGGATTTGAACCCATGACCTCTGACTCCAAAGCCCATGCTCTTTCCACTGAGCCACGCTGCTTTATGGGGTCACCACAGTATTCAGCAGTACTGGGAGGTTGGGGCAAAGTGCATGCTCCCATTTTATCTCCTTTTCATTTTTTTAGTGACCCCAGATACTGCAGGCAAATGATAAGGGAGTCCAATTCCATTTCCTCCCACTAGCGTCCTCTCAGAAAAGAGTCGTCTCAGAGGGAGAACTAGATAGGAGGGCCAGAAGCTCCCATGATGCAGAGCATGGAGCACTAGGCTCTGACCACAGGCCATTCTAAAAGGAGAGGGAAGGCGGGTAGCGAGCCAGAGGGAAAGATGGAGGAGGAGCAGAGAAGAGGGCTGGACATCCCCATGGCGGGTCAGTAACCTCAGCGTGAGCAACAGTACTTTCTGCTTAGGTGGAAGTTTCCTTGGAACTCTGCTAGAGATGAGGATGTTTCTTTTGGCTCTTCAAACTCCCATGTCTGTCACCGGGAAAGAGAAATGTCTCATAGAAGATCATCTTTCTGCACTAGATGCCAGTTTTTTTTAACACACTTCCTCATATGCCTGAGTGACTCTGTGAGGATTTAGCAGGCTGCATCCAAAATGTTTGATCAGTCAATCATTCATAATTGAGCACTTTATTTGTGCAGGGCACTGTACTAAGCACTTGGGAGAGTACAATATAACAGAGTTGGTAGACACATTTCGTGCCCACAACAAGCTCCCAGCTTAGAGGGGTTCTTTCCCTCTGACCATCAGAGTAAAGCAGGGTTGTGAACTAGGCCAAGTTCTCTTCAATTTGTTCTTCACAGGTATGAGGACTCAGCTGGGAATCTTGAAGTTGGTCTCAGAAAACAATTCCAATTTCTGTGAAATTACTCTAATTCAGTAGACTGAGAAAGTCCATGTGTTTGGTACATGCTCTGCGAACAGTAAGCAATCAGTACTATTGACTTATTGATTGATTGATGAAAGCTGTTGAATCAGTCATACAGGGTTCTCAAACAAAGCCTGTGGGCAGGGGGTCACACTGTTTTTCTGAATCAGCAAAGCAGTACAGAAGGTCAAACTATTGTCTAGCCGCCTGCCCTAGACAAACCCCCAGCATGACTAGATGTCTTCACAGGTAACTCAGTATGGAATGCCATACCGTAGCACCCCATCTCATGCTGTCAGGTAGACAAGAGAGGTAGAGGAATGATCCAAGAAGACCAGCCTGGCCTCTGGGCCATGTTCCTATCAGGGCCAGCCCAATTGAAGCCTTGGACCCAGGGACCTGAAGGAACACCATGGCCTAATAGAGAGACCCTGGGCCTAGGTGTCAGGAAACCTGACTTCTAATCCCAGATCTGTCACTTGCTTGCTGTGCGACCTTGGGCAAGACACTTAACCTCTCTGTGCCTCATTTGCCTCAACTGTAGAATGGGGATTCAGTGCCTGTTCTCCCTGCTACTTAGGCTGAGAGCCCCAAGTGGGATGGGGACTGTATCCAATCTAATTAATTTGTTATCTACACCAGTGCTTAGAACAGCATTTTTCATGTAGTAAACACTTAACAAATACAATAATAATAATAACAATAATAAAGTCAGTCTCTACCTTGCGGCCTATATGTCCCTAAGCCAAGGGTTCCACAGGGATCTGTCATGGCCCGACCACTTTTGACCCTAAGGCCCCCAGGTATTTTCCTTTCCTTTGAGCAAGCCCGATGGTGACCCCAAAGGAACGCCCACTCTGGGCACTTGTGGAATCTTCAATCCCAGGCCAGTGATTGTACATTGATATACAAGACAACTTCCTCTGTGTCCGTTATGGGATTCCCTGCCCCCGCTTGGGTCCGAGAGCAGGCTGCTTTCTGGGGACCCCCAATGTGTCTCTCTTTTACTATGCCATCTAACAGTCTCCTAGGAGAAATAGCTGTCACCTCATGGCAAGTGTGGATCTCCAGCCATGAGATTTTGGAATGCGAGCAGATAATCGTATTTATTGAGGGCTCACTATGTTCAGAGCACTGTGCCAAGTGCATGGGAAAATACAACAGAGTTGGTAGACACCTTTCCTTCCCACCAGAAACTTACAATCTGGGGGTGGGAGGGATGGGAGACATTAAAATAAATTATGGATGCATATATAGGTGCTGTGGGGCAAATATCAAGTGTGTAGAGGCTACAGTTCCAAGTGCAAAGATGATGTAGAAGGGAGAGGGCACAGGGGAAATAAGTTTAGTTGGGGAAGGCCTCTTGGAGGAGATGTGATTTCAATATGGCTTTGAAGGTGGAAAGAGTGGTGGTCTGTCATAAAAGAGGGGGGAGGGAGTTCCAAGCCAAAGGAAGGATGTGGGCAAAGGGGTTGGCCAGGAGATAGATAAGATTGAGGTTCAGTGAGTAGGTTGATATTGGAGGGGCGAAGCATGCGGGCTGAGTTGTAGTAGGAGATCAGTCCACTGGTATCTGAGCAAAACTGGTTTCTTGGCCCTTCCAAAAAGCAGGCAGGTGGAAGATTGGGCAGCACCAGTACCTCCAAGGCACTGTGATCTGCTGAGTTGAAACGGGGTAGCTTTCAATGGAACAGACAGGAGAAGCACTTTCACCTCCGAACGAAGCAGTGGGAACGTCCCCCCGGGGCCTTGCCCTTGCGGAGCCTCTTGAGAACATTTGGGATGATGGCAAAGTTGCTCGCGGTGTTTACTTCAAGGCCTTTGCCTCTGTGGCCTTGACTTTGTTTATCTTGTGTTTTATGTACTTGGGATGGACTGTTTAGATCATCCTTCTGTGGACAAGATGTGCAAATGACTGCTTCTGGTCATCCTCTGGGAAAATGCTGCAGAGCAGATCATCCCGTGGCCTGTTACTGATAGAGGGGCCCCCAAGCAGCTGCTTTGCAGCAAGCTGGAATGGGCTTTTGTGGGCTATCTGTGGCCATCCTCGGGGATGGGAGACCAGAAAGCTCACTGGCCTTGGGAGTTACCTCTAAAGCAGGGCTACCTCTGAAGGGGGGTTCCTGATGGTACCACCAGCGAGGCCGGGAACAGCCGGCCTCATACCACCAGAACCTGCAAAGCATAAAGCAGTAGCACCATCCCCCAACTCAAGTGGGCCCCTGGTGGATCTTCCAAATTACCTATGAGGTGGGGTCGGGACCTGGCAAGTCCCGCCCAAGGAGACTAACCTCAGGACCAGTGGGGCCGGTGCACTGGAACTGAGAAGCAGCATTTCCTAAGGGATAGAGCCCAGGCCTGGGAGTCGGATGGACCTTGCTTCTAATCCTGGCTCTGCCACTTGTTTGCTGTGTGACTTCACTTCTCTATGCCTCAATTGCCTCATCTGTAAAGTGGGGATTAAGACTGTGGGCCATATGTGGGACATGAACTATATCCTACCTAATTAGCTTTGATCTACCTTAGTGCTTAATATAGTGCCTGGCACATAGTAAGCGCTTAAATACAAAATCTGTCTTATATGAACATATTTTTGCCTGTTTCCCCATGGACAGGAAATATGTCACTTCATATCCCCAGTGTTTAGTACAGTGCCCTGTGCCCAGTTGGGTGCTCAGTAATTGCTAGAACTGCTGTTACCAAAGCTGCTCCAGTATTGCTGCTTTCTGGAGGGAAGATCCCATTCTTACTGGGAGAAATGGAATTTGCCCATTAGTATCAGTCCTGAGCATTCCGTAAAAGAAACTGGATGGAGTTTCTTCAAAGGAACTTAGTATTCAGAAGTTGGAAATGGGGTGACACTCTTGGAACACAGGCTTTGGGAAGATGGTGACCCAAATAGGGAAGAATGAACGGGTGGCAGATGACTGCATGGATCCTGGACAGCAAAGAGCAGCCATTACACTCACACGCAACAGGGAAGGGATTGTCGTCATCCAGGAACGTCATTAGGTACAGCCAGGGATGCAGAGCCAAATCTCTGGCTGCAACATTCTCTTTGAACCCAATGGACACTGTATGGATGGAACAATCAAAATATCACTAGCCATAATATAGGTGCTTCCCAGGGTTTCCATGTTAGCAGAAGCATGGACTTGCCTACATGGTGTAGTGGTTAGACCATGGGCCTGGTAGTCAAGATCATGGTTTGTAATCCTGGCTCTGCCACTTGTCTGCTCTGTGACCTTGGGTAAATCACTGCAGTACTCTGTGCCTCAGTTTCCTTATCTGTAAAATGGGGATTGAGACTGTGAGCCCCAAGTGGGACAGGGACAGTGTCCAACCTGATTTGCTTGTATCCACTCCAGAGTTTACTACAGTGTCTGGCACATAATAAGCACTTCACAGGTACCAAAATTATTATTATTACCGGTAAATGCACCATGCTTGAGTGGACACATTCCTCAGAACACCAAAATCACGGGCATAAGCTAGATTGTAAGCTTATTTTAAGCAGGAAATCTCTCTATTGTTGTATGTACTCTCCCCAGTGCTTAGTACGGTACCCTGCACTCAGTAAGCTCTCAATAGATCCAATTGAATGAATAAGCTTCCACCGTTTATCTCAGCTTATTCAATAATAATAATCACTTATGGTAGTAATCAATTATTACTAAGCACCGGGGTAGATACAAAATAATATATAGTTTGTGTCTCAGGAAGGGGTTCACAAAATGATGGGGAGAGAGAACAGATATTGAATCCCCATAGTACAGATGAGGACACTAAAGACACAGAGAAGGTGACATGCCCTAGGTCATACAGCGGGCAAGTGTCTGAGCCAGAATTTGAAACCAGGTCCTCTGACTCCCAGACCCAAGCTTGTTCCATTAGGTCACACAGTTCAAGTAAATAAAGCTCGTAAGAGGAAAGTGGCCCTGTAAGGCACATGGGTAAAGAAGTGATTGTGCCAGCTATTCTAGGAGTGTACAAAGGTAAAACAACCCAAATGATACCCCTCAGAGGCTCACCAGTGGTTCTAAATCAGCTGAGTGTCCTGTCTCTGCCAGTGACAGAATGGACATCATTTCATTCATTCCCTGAGCCTTCTGAAATTGAATTGTTTCCCTCTGCTAATTCATTCTGGACTTGTCATTTGTGAATTAAGCTAAACCCTTCCTGATATTATTGATTTTTCTCTTTTGCCAAAGCTTTCTGTGGTGTTGCACCACCTTTTCTTTAATAATAATGATAATAATAATGGTATTTGTTAAGTGCTTACTATGTGCCAAGCACTGTTCTAAGCACTGGGGTAAATACAAGATGATCAGGTTGTCCCACATGGGGCTCAGAGTCTTAATCCCCATTTTACAGATGAGGTAACTGAGGCACAGAGAAGTTAAGTGACTTGTCCAAAGTCCCACAGCTGATAGTGGAGGAGGTGAGATTAGAACCCACAACCTCTAAGTGCCAAGCCCATGCTCTTTCCACTGAGCCTTTCTGCTTCTCTGTTTTCCTTCTGCCACTTCCAGACTTTGGGGGACCCCCTTTGATCAATCAGTGGTATTTATTGAGCATTTACAGTGTGCATGGCACCGTACTAAGCGCTTGAAGGCGCTGCACTACACCATTCAACCCGGCATGAGATTTGATAAGCGATTTTGCAATCACCATGTCCACCCTGTCCTCCCTCTGGACTTAGGTCTTTCGAGATTGAAGAGTCCTGATCTTTTCAGATTGCCCTCATGCCGAAGCTGCCCCATTCCCTTCACTCCAACGTTCGAAGAAATCATTTTCCCTCATCAGAGCTTTGAATAATAATACAGTCCTTTAGGCTTGATAATAATGAAGATACTAGACACCAAGAACTAAGTACTAAGTACTGAGGTAGATTCAAATTACCCAAATTGGAAGTAGTCCCTGCGCCATGCAGGACCTGTAGATTAAAGGGCAGGGACAACAGGTATTTTTATCCCAATTTTACAGATGAGGAAACTGAGGCTTGGTGAAGCTAAGTGACTTGCTTCAGGTGACACAGTGTGGGCCAGGGCATAGCTGGGCCTAGAACCTGGATCTCCTGACTCCCGGACCTGGGCAGTTTCCATTCAGCCAGGACATAGCAGTTGAGGTCATTTTTAAGCATGGAAGGAAAAAAATGAGAAAACTTGTACAGGTTAATAATAATAATAATAATGATAATAATGTTGGTATTTGTTAAGCCCTTACTATGTGCCGAGCACTGTTCTAAGCACTGGGGTAGACACAGGGGAATCAGATTGTCCCACGTGGGACTCACAGTCTTAATCCCCATTTTACAGATGAGGTAACTGAGGCACTGAGAAGTTAAGTGACTTGCCCAAAGTCACACAGCTGACAAGTGGCCGAGCCAGGATTCGAACCCATAACCTCTGACTCCAAAGCCCGTGCTCTTTCCACTGAGCCACGCTGCTTCTTTAGCTTTTGGGAAAGCCAAGGGCCATGCTTTTCTGGTCTTTGGGTATCAAAAAGTCAGATAAAATTAATGTGTGACTTCTTCGATAAGGTTTCCAACAGGGAGGCTGTCAGGCCTGGGTACCTCCTTTGTGGAACGCTATTCTTGGCTGGAAATACATTTGATATTTGGCCCACACCCAACTCCACAACACTTATGTACATATCTTTAAATTATATATTATAAAGTACTCTCCCAAGAGCTTAGTATAGTGCTCTGCACATAGTAAACGCTCAATAAATACTATTGATTGATTAAAAGGTGAGAAAGGAGCAGTTAGAATGTAGAGTTTGGCATATTTGTTGATGTTTTAAATCCATGCTTTATGTGCTTGGTCTCAAAGAGTAAGCTCAATAAAAGCACATGTGAAAGTATTTAAAAATATTTAACAGAAATAACAGACAACTAAATACATAAACTAACTCAACTCACCAGTCTGCACTGGCTGGTCCATTTAAAAAGTCAAGTTTTCTCTCTGTCTTTTACATTAACAACCACAACTTTGTGAAGCTATTTATGTCCTCCTTAGCACTCATGTTTATTCCTCCGCTCATTTAATTTACTTTGACTTCTCTAGATGTAAATATTTTTATGTTTTTCTCCTCCTCCCTACAGGCAGGGAATGTGGGACCTCATTATTCTGTACTTCCCAAGCGCCTAGTATAGTCCACACACCAAATGGGTGCTCAGTAAGTGCTACTAGTTCTACATCGGATGGGGAGTTCTACAGCATCGCCTTTATCCAAAAAGTGCCCAGTTTGTAAATTATCAACAAGGCCCCATTAGCTAACAATTCTAACAGTGTGGTGTGGGAGGAGTGGATAAGCAGACCCAGTTTATATGTACAGATGATATATGCATCTATTGCAGTTATAGGATTCAGTGACCGTGCATAGCCGCAGCCTACATTCCCAAGTTCCCTTGTTGCCCTCTTGGGTGGCCTTTGCTCTTCCTCCAAGGAAGCAGCCTTCCTCATCCATACTGTGGGTATACTGTGGGAACACTCAGCTGCTAGGAGTCAGGCCGGAATCCTGGTTGTTCTGCTGTCCCGGCCCGGAAGTGCAAAGCAAACAGGACTTGGCAGAAAGTTTGGGGGCCCACACCTCTCCCTTCTTCTTTCTTCTCTCCCTCTCACCCACTGTCCTGGTAGCATGGCCAGCCAGATGGGAGGGAAGTTCTGGAGCCCTGGGCCCTGGGCCTCAGGCCAGGCCCCTGCTCAGGCTGTCTTGCTTGGGCTGCAAGCATTTGGGCTTGCTGAGGGGCCAGGGCCTTGTCGGGGATGGCAGGTGGTGGTGCCGAGGGAGATCTCTGCACCCCTGGGTTGCCTTCCCGCTACCTTCCGTCCCTACTCCCAACACCCTGCCCCTGAGAAACCTTGCCAGCCAGATTTGTTCCCCTCCCCCTCACCACCCCAGATCAGCACTGGTTGAACCTCTGGTCTCAGGGAGGATAAGTTTTCAACCAAAGACTTAAAATTTAAAGAGATACTTGCCCTGTCCTACCTTGCCCTGTCCAGCCCTGACCTGTATGACCTGGCCCAGTCCTGCCTTGCCCATATTCCTCTGCCCAGTCCTGCCCTGCCCTTCCCTTCCTGCCCTCTCCGGCCCAGCTCAGCTCACCCCAGCCTGGCTCTGCTTGGCCCTGCTGGGCCATGCCCTGTCCTACCCCGCCCAACCTGGCTTGGCCTTGCACCCCCTCACCTTAGGAATGGCAGCAGTGACAGACAGTAATGCTTGTGCTCAGGCCCTGGGAATTTTCCTTGCTGATTCTTGGTTTCTCTTGTACTTTGGCAGACTGGCTCCGAGGCTACACCCTGCGAAATAAAGCGAAAAAGGTATGATTTACATTTCCACTTATATCTGAAATCTGTTTTTCAAGTTTTGCATTTTGCTCTTTTATCGTGTCATCTGCCTGATGTCTTGTGCTCATCTTTGACTCTGAGCTGCCTTTGCTGTCTTTCATTGGATACCAAAGAAAAATGCCCTGGACTAATTAATTAATTAATGTTGGTATTTGTTAAGCGCTTACTATGTGCCAAGCACTATTCTAAGCACTGGGGTAGACACATGGGAATCAGGATGTCCCACGTGGGGCTCACAGTCTTAATTCCCATTTTACAGATGAGGTAACTGAGGCACAGAGAAGTTAAGTGACTTGCCCACAGTCACACAGCTGACAAGTGGCAGAGCTGGGATTCGAACTCATGACCTCTGACTCCAAAGCCCGTGCTCTTTCCACTGAGCCACGCTGCTTAGTCCAAGTGGGAAAAGCAGCATGTCCTTGGGGAAAGGGCCCTGGGCTGGGTGTCAGAGGACCTATATTCCTTTCTCATCCTGGCTCTGCTCTTTGCCTGTTGTGTTTCCTTGGGCAAGTCCCTTCACTTCTTTGTGCCTTAAAATTGGGGATTCAGTATCTGTTCATACTTCCCCTTATACTTTGAGCCCCTTGTGTGACAGGGATTATATCGGATTTTCTTGTGTCTACTCCAGCACGTAGTACAGTGCTTGCCACATAGTAATCGTTTAACAGATACCCGTTATTTTCCACCTGCAGAACATGTAAGTCTGGAAAATATATACTGAACTAAGATCAGAGGTCAAGCCTCTGGGTTTTTTCAGTATCTCTGTTTGACAGATCCATTCAGCCCTCCTGGGAGATGATCCTGAAATCCCCTAGGTATTGTCCTGGATCTCAGTATGGCTCCCCCAAAAAATGTACATCTGGACCCCCACAACCTGACTTGGGACTTGGGAATGGTGTTTAGATGAAGATGATGATGGTAATAATAACAATAATAATAGTAACCACAATCATAATAGCAATAATAATGCTATTTGATGGTTACCATGTGTCAAGCACTGTTGTAAGCATTGCGATAGATACAAGTTAATCAGGTCAGACTGGGCCCTATCCCACATGGGAGTCACAGTTTAAGTAGGAAGCCCTAGGGGTAACCGAAAGCACTGGTCTCTGGGCATAGAGGAATTGGTTAGAGGTGGGCTTCTGGCTGCAGAGGCCCCTCTCCACTGTGCCTCTGAGACAGGGCCATCAGGGAGGGGTTCAGAGTCTCTCTTCTTCCCCCTGCTATTAAGGCCCATTCTCGAGGACAGTGTCAACACTGAGATCAAAGTCCAAGTCTCCTGGTTCCCAGTCCCATGATTTTTTCAGTAGACTACACTGTTTCTGAATGTCTCTGTGGAGTTTTGGTGACTGTGATTTCTGTCAGACTGAAACCCGACACTGAATATTCTCTGTCCCCAGATGTTCAGTCAGTTAATGGGCCTTAGCAGAGGTCTCCTTGTCCCTGGACTGACCAAGTCCTCTGGCCTCCCCTGGCTTTTGAGGCAGACCCTGCTTTTTCTGCCTCTAGCATCGGGTCCAGACCCAGGAACTCGCTCTATCTTTATCCTCCTCTGTTGTCTGGCTCCGGCCTTCTCCCCCGGGGCAGCATCTTGGAGTTCCTCCCAGGGCCACGAGCCCCAACTGCACTCTGACATCCAGGTTAATAGCTGGGGGCAGAAACTACCCCTGAGGGAAGTCTAAGGTGTCGGCTTCAGCCCCTGCAAATTTTCCGTGAGGATTTCAAGATGGCGGACATGTGCTTGGGGTGGAGCCACTTTCACTGACATTTTAACATTCTGGTTGGAAGTGAATCTTGGTTTTTGAAATCAAAATATCAACAGCCTTAATCTAATCTAATCCAGTCCCAGTTCCACCACTTCCCTGCTATGTGACCTTGGGCAAGACACTTATCTGTGCCTCAGTTTCTTCACCTGTAAAATGAGATTAAATACCTGTCCTCCCGCCTACTTGACAGCAAGCCACATGGACCAGGTAATAATAATAATAATAATAATGATGGTATTTGTTACATGCTTACTATGTGCCAAGCACCATTCTAAGCACTGGGGTAGATACAAGGTTATCAGGTTGTCCCATGTGGGGCTCCCAGTCTAATCCCCATTTTACAGATGAGGTAACTGAGGCACAGATAAGTTAAGTGACTTGCCCAAGGTCACACAGCTGACAAGTGGCGGATCTGGGATTCAAACCCTTGACCTCTGATTCCCAAGCCCGGGCTCATTGAGCACTTGCTGAGCGTGAGGCTCTGTATTAAGTGCTGGGGGATGCAAGGGAAACACAGTTCTGTGCTTGCAAGGAGATTCCATTCCAATGGGGGAGAGAGACACAGGAAGAGAGACACGGAGTGAGACCCACATTCCATGTGGCTGTGGGTGTGGGCTGGACTCAGCTCCGGTGATGTTCCTAGAGGTCCTTGATCTGCACCCAAGGTTATTTGATGGACCGATCCCAGCTAAACACTTTAGAGATTCTGGCCTGTTCTGAATCAAACGTTCTAATGCCCATCAAATGTGCACATAATTCACTTTAGCCCTGGACCTAAGTGGATTAGGCTTTTAATGTTGCTCTCAGCCCAACTCTGAGTTTTCACATCCAGGGATAAGGACAGGAGGGCAAGAGGCCAAGAGCGTGGGTCGTGAGGTGTGGAGATTCATTCATTGCCAGCATCGCTGACCGGCTTGTTGGTCAACATCAGGGAAGATTTTGTTTCCTTGGAGAGGGAGGAGGCTGGGGTCCCATCCCGGCTTGGGAGAAAGTTGTTCAGGCAGGACTTGGAGTTTTTTAAATCAGGTGGTAAGAGGCCTCGAAACCCTGCTGGAAAGGCAGCTGTAGGTTTGGTTGGCTGGCTAGTGTTCGTCTCCTCAATGGCATCAGATATACTGTTCATAAGGACAAGATGTAAGTCCTCTGGGGATAGCAGAGGGATCCAGGAAACAGTGGCAAGGCAGATCACCGTGGATTATGTCTCTTTGGACAAACACACTTGCTCACTAGTCAGGCTATTTTAAAACCCTGCATGGTCTTGGTGCCGTTTCCTTAGCTTTTCAGGTCTTGTTGGCCAAGGCATTCAAAAGGGGTACTTTTTCTGTATTCATTCATTCATTCAGTAGTATTTATTGAGTGCTTACTATGTGCAGAGCACTGGACTAAGCGCTTGGAATGTACAGTTCGGCAACAGATAGAGACAATCCCTGCCCAATGACGGGCTCACAGTCTAAAGGAGGGAGACAGATAGCAAAGCAAAACAGAACAAATATAATCAAGCCAGTGTAAGGACTGCAGTGGAAAAGAGCTCAGGGTGGGGCTCAGCTTCTAGGTGATGGGTTCTAATCCCAGCTCCGCCACTTGTCTGCTGTGTGGCCTTGGGCAAGTCACTTCACTTCTGTGTGCCTCAGTTACCTCATCTGTAAAATGGGGATTAAGACTGTGAGCCCCACATAGGACAACCTGATTACCTTGTGTCTAGAGAAACAGCGTGACTTAGTGTAAAGGGCCCAGGCTTGGGAGTCAGAGATCATGGGGTTCAAATCCTAGTTCTGCCACCTGTCAGCTGTGTGACTTTGGCCAAGTCACTTCACTTCTCTGAGCCTCAGTTCCCTCATCTGTAAAATGGGGCTGAAGACTGTGAGCCCCACGTGGGACAACCTGATGATCTTGTATCTCCCCCAGCGCTTAGAACAGTGCTAGGCACATAGTAAGCGCTTAACAAATACCACCATTATTATTACCCCAGTGCTTAGAACAGTGTTTGGCACATAGTAAGCGCTTAACAAAAACCATAATTATTAGTAGTAGTAGTCCTAGACCTGCCACTTGCTTGCTGTGGGATCTTAGGAAAGTCACTTAACCGTTTTGGGCCTCAGTTTCCTCATCTGTAAAATGGGGATAAAATACCTGCTCTTACCTCTCTACTTAGAGTATAAGCTCCCATCGCCCTTACTCCCTCCCCATCCCCCCACTCTGTCCCTCTGCTCTACCCCCCTCCCCACCCCAAAGCACTTATGTATTTATGTACATATTATTCTTTTTATTTTATTAATGGTATGTATATATCTATAATTCTGTTTATATTGATGCTATTGATGCCTATCTCCTTGTTTTGTTTTGTTGTCTCTCTCCCCCCTTCTAGACTGTGAGCCCATTGTTGGGTAGGGATTGTCTCTATTTGTTGCCGAATTGTACTTTCCAAACGCTTAGTACAGTGCTCTGCACACAGTAAGCGCTAAATAAAGAGGAATGAATGAATTAATGTTAACATTATCATATTCGCCCAAGCTCTTAGTATAGTGCACTGTGTTTCTGAATAGGCACTCAATAAAACTGATTGTGTAACTCCCTGTGGGTATCTACTCCAGCATTTAGCACAGTGCTTGGCATACTTAGTAAGTACCACTACACCCTGCCATCCTGACTATTGCTATTTTTATTATTATCATTGTTATTTTCAGAGCTTCCTAAGATGTTTTCTTAAGGGGAAAATGACATTACCTTAGAGATGATCTCCTCCAATTCAGTCGTATTTATTGAGCGCTTACTGTGTGCTGAGCATTGTACTAAGTGCTTGAGAGAGTACATTATAACAGTAAGCAGATACATTCCCTCCTTTTGGGGTCTTTATTCATGCGTTTAGAATTGCTCTCTTTGTCCAGAGGTAAGATCATATTACACAGAATAATTGGCTAGGAAATTGGTGATACATCAGTTCAGCTAAGGAAACAGTTGCCTGTTTAAGCAATTTGTATAATCTAGGAACTCTATACCCTGGACTGGAGCTCAAGAACTCTTCATTTACCATCAGAAGATCACAGGACCGCAAGGACCATCAAGATGAAAATTGTAGTTTTTAGGCCCTCCAGAGAAGGACTCCATGATGTCCTTTGACACCCCGGCTGTATCCAGCTGTCCCAAAGCTCTCCATCACCTTGCCCCCTCCTACCTCACCTCCCTTCTCTCTTTCTACTGCCCACCCCGTACACTCCGCTCCTCTACCACTCACCTCCTTGCCGTCCCCCGTTCACGCCTATCCCGACGTCAACCTCTGGCCCACGTCCTACCGCTGTCCTGGAATGCCCTCCCTCCTCACGACCCCCAAAGTAACTCTCTTCCCCTCTTCAAAGCCCTACTGAGAGCTCACCTCCAAGAGGTCTTCCCAGACTGAGCCTCCCCTTTTCCCTCTGCTCCCCTTCCACTCTTTGCTCCTCCCCCTTCCCCCTTTACCTCCCCTCAGCTGAGCCCCCTTTCCCTCTGCTTCCCATCCCCTCCCCACCCCATTCTCTGCTCCTCCCCCTCCTCCATTCCCCTCACCACCACTGTGCTCATTTGTATATATTATTTATTACCCTATTTATTTTGTTAATGAGGTGTACATCCCCTTGATTCTATTTATCGTGATAATGTTGTCTTGTTTTTGTTTCGTTCTGTTTTGCTCTGCCGTCTGTCTCCTCTGATTAGACTGTGAGCCCGTCATTGGGCAGGGATTGTCTCTTTATATTACCGAATTGTACATTCCAAGCACTTAGTACAGTGCTCTGCACATAGTAAGCGCTCAATAAATACTATTGAATGAATGAAGGAATATAGGAGACGTTTCTGGAGCCTGGAATAGGAAGGCAGCTGGCCATCCCTTCACCAAGGCTGCTGTCTCTTTGTCTCCTTGGACCTATTGACTCGTGTTTTGATTCTTACATTTTAAGGGCTACTCTTCTCCTCTTCTTTGTGGCTGTTGTCTCTAATTTATTTCTCTTTTCTCAAGGTCTGACCTCTGCGCCCCCCTAAATTGGTAGCGCCTTGTGGGACGGGGACCATGTCTGAATTTGCATATTTCATATTCACCCCAGCACTAGGCACAGAGCTCAGTCCAAAGCAAGTGCTCCCTAAAGAGCTATCCTATGTGCTTTGTAACTTATTTATTGAATTCCCTAAAGAAGCCCTTTTGCCCTGAGCTTTGTCACTTTCTCCGATTTTCTCTGCTTCAGTGGCCCAGACTGAGTTGTCAGCCATAATCCTATAAGTTCTGCCCTCTCTGTGCAGGGGATTTTTCCAGGATCGTACATCCATTTGAAGGAGTCACCTGTGGAAGATCGAGGGTGAGTTGCTACTGACCTTGACACTTTTCGCGGGGATAAAATTTCATGTCCGAGATCCTGGTTGCTAGAGAAGCAGTGTTGCTCAGTGGAAAGAGCACTGGCTTGGGAGTCAGCGGTCGTGGGTTCGAATCCCGCTTCTTCCACTTGTTCAGCTGTGTGACCTTGGACAAGTCACTTAACTTCTCTGTGCCTCAATTGCCTCATCTGTAAAATGGGGATTAAGACTGTGAGCCTCACGTGGGACAACCTGATTACCCTGTATCTACCCCAGCGCTTAGAACAGTGCTCTGCAAATAGTAAGTGCTTAACAAATACCAATATTATTATTATTATTATTATTGCATTTTTTTCGGCAACTGGAGGAGATAGTTTTTGCTCAGCTGTTGTTCTGGAGGCTTCTGGATGTTCTGGAATGGGGATCAATGCCAGTGCCCTTACTTCTGGAGGAGAGATCGATGCCAGTGACCTTCATCCCAACATGGGATTTACACAGGGGATGGCAAAGATGACTGGGGTGTGAGTCGTGCCATCCCAGCAGGTTCTGACCAACTGTGCCCACTTAGTGGAATGGCTACTTGGGGCTTGTGGACTGGTCTCACCCCTACTGCCTTGTAATACAGTGATGGGAGCAAAGTGAGACCCAAATAGAGTCAGCTTCGGCTATAGAAAACCTGGAGATTCAAGGGTGGGGCTCGAGTCATGTTTGGGACTAGAGAAGTTCTGCCAACTGTGTTATATTATACTTTCCCAAGCACTTAGAACAGTGCTCTGCCCAAAGTAAGCGCTCAGTAAATACGATTGATTAATAGAGCGGAAATGTTCCCTGGAATGTCAGGCAGCCTCCAGCTCAATTGCAGTTTCTTCTGTTTCCTAAACAACAGCTCATTTTGTTGGGTCACAACCCTAAAATGGGGTCTCCTGGGTGGAGTCAAAGTGGGGCTGATGAGTAGGGGTGGGGGTTTCCCTAGTTTCCTCCAAGGAGTTGATGTCTGTCTTTCCCTCTAGACTGTAAATACGATTGAATGAATGAATAAACTCATTGTGGACAGGGGACGTGTCTACCAAATCTCTGGTGTTGTCCTCTCCCAAGCACTTAGTCCAGTGCTCGGCACACATTTAGGGCTCAATAAATGCCGTCGATCAACTGAAACCAGCACCTTGTTTGATCATTCCAGGCATCATGAGACGGTGATTCCGAGCGAAGTTCCCCTGGTGCAGGAGCTGACGTCCACACTGAGGGAATGGGCTGTCATCTGGCACAAGCTGTACGTGGTGAGTGGCTGGCGGGCCGGCTGGCTGCCTCCAGAGATTTCCTCACAGGAGCCTTGCCTGCAGGAGGCCAGGGGAGGGAGGAATACAGGCAGCGGTGTGACCTGTTGGAAAGAGTGCAGGGCTAGGAGGGAGAGCTCGGGACTGGAGTCCTCCCTCTGACCCTTCTAGCCGTCCCTCTCTCCTGTCTCTCCCACTCACACCTACATCTCCCTACCGCCCCATGTCAGACAGATCCCAGCTCTACCTACCTTTGATCTCTCCTAAAAATCCCTCCTCTTCCAATAAGCCTTTCCTCATTAATTTCCCAGTCCCTTGAGCCATGGTGTCTCCTAAGCCAACTCTTGCACTAAGAAACATGGCCTAATGGATAGACCATGGGCTTGGGAGTCAGAAGGCCCTGGGTCCCAATCCCAGCTCTGCCACTTGTCTGCTGTGTGACTTTGGGCAAGTCACATAACTTCTCTGTGCCTTAGTTGCCTTGTCTGTAAAATGGGAATTAAGACTGTGAACCCCATGTGAGACAAGGACTCTGTCCAATCTGATTAGCTTGTATCTATCCCAGCACTTAGAACAGTGCTTGGCACTTAGTAAGCCCTTAACAAGTACCACAGTAATTATTATTATTATTACCTCCCACCCCTAAACATTCCTGGAGAAGATATTGACTCTCATAATGGCCTCCACAGCATAATGTCTCCTCCCCTGCCCCCCCAATTTTTGAGGACGAAGTGATAGTGATGTGTGCATTAGGAGGGAATTTCTTCACCAATGATCAGGGTCCAAATGATCAGTGACCCAGTTACAGGCTCATGGATAATGGATGATGCCTTATGGATGCAACCTTGCAGATGCAGTCTTGCGGGTGCAGGCTCGCAGAAGCAGCCTTGAAAATGTAGGCTTGTGGGTGCAGCCTCACAGTTGCAGGCTCACAGAGGGCCTGTTTTCTAGAAGCTCGTGGGAAACAAGAAAACCCATTTAACCCATAAAAACCAGTGACAATTTAGGTGACACATACAGGATGGCCACCTGACCCTCCGGTAGTAGCCGAAAACAGTTGCAGTTATGTGGCTGATCAAATTCATTCTGAAAACCAACGCTTTTGTTCTCTGCGTTTCCCAGAAAAGTTGCTTCACTGGAGCCAAGGGATGATCAGGCCCCTAGAAATCAGAGAAACTGAGTGGCTTAGCAAATAGACAATGGGCCTAGGAGTCAGAAGGACCTGGATTCTAATCCTGACTCCACCACATGTCTGATATATGGCCTTGGGCAAGTCACTTAATAACAATAATAATAATAATGGTATTTGCTAAGTGCCTACTGTGTGCCATCTACTGAACACTAGGGTGAGTACAAGCAAATTAGGTTGGACACAGTCCCTGTCCCACATAGAGCTCACAGTCTCAATTTGCATTTTACATATTAGGTTACTGAGGCCCAGAGGAGTGAAGTGACTTGCCCAACGGATAAGTGGCAGAGCTGAAAATAAAACCCATGACCTTCTGACTCCCAATCCTGTGCTCTACTTCTTTGGGCCTCTGTTACTTCATCTGTAAAATGGAGATTAAGACTGTGACCCCCATGTGGGACAGGGACTGTGTCCAACACGATTAACTTGTATCTACCCCAACACTTAGAACAGTTCTCGGCACATAGTAAGTGCTTAACAAGTACCATAATAGTAATTATTATTGTTATCAGGCTGGGATTACCATTCAAGGAAGGAGCCAATTGATTGATAGCTTGACAGACAGTGGCAAAGGCATTTGCCAGTCCTGCACTCTCCACCAGCTCCAACCGCGGCCTCCAGCCCAAGGGCCAGCCAGGTCCCTCTGCCCCTCTCCAGCCCTGTTTCCTCACCGGTAAATGGAGGCACCCATCCTGCTTCCTTTCGCTCTCTGGGAACCAAATCATCTTCTGAGGAAACTGGGGTGCCTCAGCCTTCCTCTAATAACACTGCCGAGGACGCTTCATGACTTCCACTTCTTGGCTTAGAATTTTAATAGCATTAGTATCTCCTCATCAATGTTTCTTCATGTCTTGGCTCTTTAGGGTGCTTTAAACGGGACTTATTGATTGAATAAATAATATTAAGACTTAGAAATCATCTTAATTACTTAGGAGGGCATGATAGACTGCCTCTTCGGGGGAAATGTACTTATAAAATAAGCAGAAAAACAAATCATAATTGGATACATCCTTCATCGTTACTCTCAGGTCATATTCTAGAACTGTCTTTTGTGAAGCAACGATGAGATACCAGAGGAAAAATTTCCCTTATTCCCCCTTAAAAGCAGCTAATTCAAGAGACAAATCTTTTTTATCCCAGTTGATTATAAACTCCCTGGAGGTTGGAAGGTCATGTCTCCTGATTCTGTTGTATTCTCCCAAGAGGCTGGTACAGTGCTCCCTTATGCACACAATAGGTGTTCAGTAACTATTATTGCTTGATGATTTATAGCCTCGGTGCCTGAGGGCCATGGTCCTCATGCATGCTTAAGCCGGCAACTAGAAATCCTGCCCCTTGACTTCCTTTGTATTTTTCTGCCTCTTTTGCCTGAGGCCTCTCCCCCTGTGGTGGGGCTGGGGCTCAGGGGGCAGGGGGCACTCTTCTGTCTCCAAAAAGCAAGTTCCTCAATTCTTTTAAAGAAAAGGACCCCTGGGTTTTTTGTAGGGTTGGTCTCCAAGAAGTCCCCAGAGCTCTGGGTCTCTGTGTCTGCACTGTTTCAGATTTCTGTTTCCAGGTGGGAGGGGTTGTCCAGCTTCCTTCCCCACGGGCCCCACTGCCCAAGGTCGAGCAGAACAAAGTCCCCGATGGTGGGAGGCGGTTGCACCCGCCCCTGAGTAGCCTCCCTGGCCCTATCTCCTCTGGCCCCGCACCAGTTGAAGAGGAATCATCTTTATCTCCCTTCTGCCTTGCTTGTAACCGGCAAAGCACAGTGTGATGGGGAAGAAGCGATCTGGGACAGGAGAAAAATATCCAGAAGGGCAGGGACTGGGTGTGATCTCAAACCCTGGTTTTGACCCCAGCCCTTAGCAGACAGTAATCAATCAGTCGGTGGTATGTATTGAGTGTTTACTGTGTGCAGAGCACTGCACTAAGCCTTGGGAGAGTACAGTACAACAGAGTTGGCAGGCATGAGCTTACAGCCTAGATTGAGCAGTAAGCACTCAATCAGTATTGTCATTCATTCAATCAGTCAATCATATTTTTTGAGCCCTCACTGTGTACAAACCACTGTACTAAGCACTTGGGAGAGTACAATATAACAATAGACACATTCGCTGTTCACAGGAGTTTACAGTCTAGAGGGGGAGACCGAGATTAATATGAATAAATAAATACATAAATAAATTAGAGCTATGTCATTCATGTCTTTAAATCCAGCTCCAATCGGAGGGAGGTGGGCAAGCTCAACTTTTATTCAGGGGAAAACTATGGTCTGTCTGCCTTGAATATAAGAGAAAGAGTTACCACCATTTTTCTCAACAGGCAGTCAGTTGATAATTTTTTGAGCATTTACAGTGTGCAGAGCACTGTACTAAGCACTTGGGAGAGTACAGTATAAGAGAGTTGGTGGACACGTTCCTGGACACAAGGAGCTTACAGTTTCAGGGTCTCATTTGACCTTAGTTTTTTTGTAGCGGTTAGGGTGCAAGATTGGAAGCATGGCTTTGAAGAAGTTGTGTGTTGGCTCACTTCCCTCAGTGATGGCGATCTCTACTTTCCTGGCTAGCTAGCAGCCTGTTCTGCCTCCCTCTCGATAGACTGTGCCTTGATTCTCTTCCAACTTGGGACATTTTGACTGTGGTGGTCTCTCTCTTGGCTGCTGCGGACTTCTCGCGGCCCTTGCACACAGCACGTGGCCCAGGGGTTTGGGGCTCGTGGCAGCACACAGACAAGGCCTCCCACTGTGGGCTGATGTCGCAGCTACTAGGATGTTTCCAGGCAAAAACAGGGAAGTCGGCCAATGCAAATTAAGATTGAGGTTGGATTTTTTTGCAACCCTGGGGGAATTCCCAGCTCTTTGTTGGGAGTGGGCTCATAGTCATAGCAAATGGTAGCAGCACAGAAGTGCATCCATGCTTTCATCCATCATTAAAAGCAGAAAGTAGAGGCGCTGTTGTCTAGTGGAAGGGGCAGAGGATTGGGAGTTGGGGGACTGGGTTCTAATCCTAGTCTGCCCCTTTCAGGATGTGTGACCATAGGCAAGTCTCCAAACTTCCCTATGCATCATTTTCCTCCTCTGTAAAAGGAGGATTCCACCTCTGCTCTCTCTTCCTATTAGACTGTGAGTGCTATGAGGGACAGGGACTGTGTCCAACCTGATTTTCTTGTGTTTGGTGTAGTGCTTAATACAGTGCTTGACACATGGTAAGCACTGAACAAATACCCCAGTTATCATTATTGGGTTAAGATAACTACTCTCCTTCCCTTTCATGCCATGAGCCCCATGTTTTCAGGGAATACTTCTGCTGTAATCATCCTATATCTGCCCACTGTTTGGCACAAGTAAATGCTTAGCAAATACAATTGATATTTATCTTAGCTATTAATTATTATCCTATTGGATAGAGCACAGGCTTGAGAGTCAGAAGGACCTGCACTCTAATTCTGGCTCTGCCACTTGTCTACTTTGTGACTCTGGACAAGCCACTTAATTTCTCTGTGCCTCATTTACCTCATCCTTAAAATGAGGATTAAGACTGTGAGTCCCATGTGGGATATGGACTGGGTACAACCTGATTAGCTGGTATTTACCCCAGTGCTTAGTAGAGTGCCTGGCACATAGTAAGCTCTTAACAAATATCATAAACCAAAAATAAAAAAAGAAAAGTATGAAATTCTGGATCGTCCTTGACTGAGAGCTCTCTAGGAAGGTGGCAGATTTTCTTTCCTCAATCAATCAATGATATTTATTGAGTACTTGCTGTGTGCAGAGTATTGATTAAGCACTTGGGAGAGTGCAATGCAACAGAGTTCGTAGACACAATCCCTACCCAGAGTGAGCTTACAGTCTACAGTGGGAGACAGATAATAAAGTGAATTTCAGATCTGAGAGTGAGTAGAGAATGGGGA
This sequence comes from Ornithorhynchus anatinus, assembly GCF_004115215.2. Lineage (NCBI taxonomy): Eukaryota > Metazoa > Chordata > Mammalia > Monotremata > Ornithorhynchidae > Ornithorhynchus > Ornithorhynchus anatinus. The sequence continues at coordinate 109,726,089 of NC_041732.1, read as the reverse complement.
TATGAACAGCTTTCCTTGAGAGCTTTAAGTGGAAAACCTGTACTTCTCTGGGAAGTGCAGGGGCTGGGCTGGGCTGGGCTGGACTGCGAGCAGGGGGCAGTGGAGGGCAGCTGGTGGGTATGGGTGGGGGGAAAAGGGTGAGGCTGACCACCCTCCACTTCTCTGGCTACGTGAGCTTTCTCCTTCTACTTAGTGAGGCGCTGGACTTCTTACAAAATGGATCAGCAGATTTCGTTCATGCCTCAGGGAAGAGAAATTTATAGTCCCAGTGGAGACCTTGAGGCTGAGGAAAATCTTTAAGTCCTAAGACGCTGTTTTCATCAGAGCACAACTAGCTTCTGGTGAGAGAGGGAATTGCTCCACGCAGCTCCACCCCCTAGATCCTTAGAGCCCCCAGTTTTACTATTCACTAAAGGTCAGCCCCGGTGTGGCCCTGGTTGACAGCGAGAAGCAGCATGGCCTAGTGGATAGAGCACAGGCCTGGGAGTTATGGATTTGGGTTCTTATCCTGGGTCCGCCACATGTATGCTATGTGACCTTGGCCAAGTCGCTTCTCTGTGCCTCAGTGACTTCATCTGTAAAATGGGAATTAAAAGTGTGAGCCCCACATTGGACCCAGACTCTGTCCAACCTGATTAGCTTGTATCAATCCCAGCACTTAGTGGAGTGCTTGGTACATAGCAAGCCCTTGACAAATACTATAAAAATAAAGAGCTCTTAATGAACTTTTCTTCTGGACCCTGGTCAGAACTCTTTATCCATGCTATGAAAACAGCATGAAGGGAAAAACATTAAACCAAATAGAGTTTCCTATAGGAATTAATATAAGGTTCCTTAGTGAATTTTCAGGATCCAAAAATTGACCAAAATAATATAGATCTATGAGAAAGTGATACAGAACACAGCAAATGTAGTTCCGTGATCACAGTGAAATGTAAATATCTTCCAAAAATTAAAAACTTTGAAGTATATTTTTATGCATACATAAAATGCTTAAATACATAATATTCCAAGTGTTATCTGTCCCTCATTATCCCTGCTAAATAGATCTGCTGTTATCTAATGCTAATTTGAGATGGGTTTTAATCACTCTATTCAAGTTTGTCAAAACACTTCAAAAGGAGGGGAAAGCATGTGCCTAAGCCAAGGTGAAACTTGCAGCATTGTCTCAAGGTGGGAGAGAGGGAGCCCTATCTGGAATGCCAGAATCAAAATTGTCATGTTCTCACCAAAGAGCAATTGAAGAAGAGACTTGTAACAGGGTTACCAACTCTGTTATACTGTTTTCTTCCAAGCAGTTAGCACAGTACTTGGCACATAGTGAGTGCTCAAGAAATACAATTGATTGATTCCTGTAGGAACTTTGGACTGGTGTTGCTGGTTTGATCTAGGGAAGCACCTGGACAAAGATTTTTAGATTCATCTCTCTATCCTTGAGGATTTGGAGAATGGAGAGAAGGAAATCAGTGTCTGAGGATGGGGAGTGGAAGCCCCAAGCCCGGCTACTCTCCAGTGAGTAATGGAATGGGAAATGAGTAATAGAATGTCTCCCTGTTGTGTGAGAGAAAAGCGCTGTGGGTAGGAAAGATTAAGGGGGCGGCAAAATTTTGGGGAGATGAGTCTTTGTACCAAGGCTGCTTTTGGCAGTCCAGCGGTCTCCAGCTTAGCCTAAATTCTGCTAATGAGGCAGCGTATTGATCAGTGGTGCAGTTGTGCAGTGACAAACAGAGTTGGAAAATGAACTAATTATTGCTGAATTGTACTTTCCAAGCACTTAGTACCATGCTCTGCACACAATAAGTGCTCAGTAAATGCGATTGAATGAATGAATGAATGAAAACCAACCGAAGACTGCTAGCTGGGTACCCTTGGGGAGGCTGTGTAGTTGCCAACATGACTTGAACATTTAGGCCAAGCTGGAGGGCTGGGAAGAAGTCTGGAGTCCAGCCATCAGTAAAGCTCTGAGAACTACCTAGTGAAAAGAGCACAGGACTGGGGGTCAGGAGGAAATGTGTCTGTTATGTTGTTATATTGTCCTCTCCCAAGTGCTTAGTACAGTGCTGTGCACACAGTGTGTTCAATAAGTACCTCTGATTGACTAAGCTGGGTTTTAGGCCCAGCTTTGGTGTTGGTTAAGCACTTACTGTATGCCATGCACTGTTCTAAGTACTGGGGTAGATAGAAGTTAATTAGGTCAGACACAGTCCCTCTCTCATGGGGTTCACAGTCTAAGTAGGAGGATGAACAGGCATTGACTCCCCATTTTACGGATGAAGAAAGTGAGGCCTTGAGAAGTGAAGTGACTTGCCTAAAGTCACTCAGCTCTTGGATCAGTGTCCTTTGGGCATTTGGTATTCACCCCATTTTCAACCCCACGAATTTATATACATATCTCTAAATTATATATTATAAATTATTGATTTATATTAATGCCTGCCTCCCCCCAAAAAACTATTAGCTTACTTTGGACAGGGAACGTGCCTACCAACTCTATTGTATCATACTCTCCCAAGCTGTTAGTACAGTGCTCTGCATACAATAAGCGCTCAATTATCATCGATGATGATGATGATGAAGTGGCAGAGCTGGAAATAGAACCCAGACCCTCTGTCTCCCAGGACTGGACTGTTTCCCGTAGAATGCTGCTTCTCAGTGATCCGATAGTAGATTCAGGTAGTAGAGAAATAGCAGCAGTCAGTCACACCATTCATTCATTCTTTAAATAGTATTTATTGAGCACTTACTTTGTGCAGAGCACTATACTAAGCGCTTGGAATGTACAGTTCGGCAACAGATAGAGACAATCCCTGCCCATTGATGGGCTTACAGTCTAATCGGGGGAGACAGATGGACAAAAACAAGACAACTTAATCACAATAAATAGAATCAAGGGGGTGTACACCTCATTAACAAAATAAATAGGGTAATAAAAATATATATGAATGAGCACAGTACGGAGGGGAGGGGAGAAGGGGAGGAGCAGAGGGAAAGGGGGGAAAGAGGGCTTAGCTGAGGGGAGGTGAAGGGGGAAGGAGCAGAGGGCAGAGGGGGAGCAAAGAGGGAGCAGAGGGAGAAGAGGGGAAAGGGGAAGCTCAGTCTGGGAAGGTCTCTTAGAGGAGGTGAGCTCTCAGTAGGGCTTTGAAGAGGGGAAGAGAGTTAGTTTGGCGAAGGTGAGGGCATTCCAAGAGAGCGGTAGGATGTGGGCCGGAGGACGATGGCGGGATAGGTGTGAATGGGAGACTGTGAGGAGGTGAGCGGTAGAGGAGCGGAGCGTGCAGGGTGGGCAGTAGAAAGAGAAGGGAGGGGAGGTAGGAGAGGGCCAGGTAATGGAGAGCCTTGAAGCCCAGAGTGAGAAGTTTTTGTTTCGTGCGTAGGTTGATAGGCAACCACTGGAGGTTTTTAAGGAGCGGAGTGACATGCCCAGAGCATTTCTGCAGGAAGATGGTCCGGGCAGCGGAATGAAGAATAGATTGGAGTGGGGAGAGAGAGGAGGAAGGGAGATCAGAGAGAAGACTGACACAATAATCCAGCTGGGATATTATGAGAGCTTGTACCAGTAAGATAGCTGTGTGGATGGAGAGGAAAGGGTGGATCTTGGTGATACTGTAAAGGTGAGACCAGCAGGCATTGGTGACAGATTGGTTGTATGGGGTGAATGAGAGACACCAGTAATCTGGTGTCCAGCGGTATAATATGGGGTGATCAATCAATCAATCAATCAAAGGTATTGAGTCCTTACTGTGTGCAGAGCACTGTACTAAGTGCTTGGGAGGGTACAACAGAGCTAGTTGGCACGTTCCCTGCCCACATTGACCTTATCTTCCAGATGATCATGACCCAAAGGGAGAAATGAAAACGACTCTGGCCATGGTGGAGTAGCAAATCCAACAGAGCAGCCCACAGTGTGGTGGGGATTGCCAATCTCTAGTACATGCTGCTAAAGTCTCAGACCCCCAACCCAAAGGACAGTTGTGGGAGGAGGATGAAGGGAAGGGTATGTGTGTGTGGGAAAGAGAGTGGTGAGCAAGGCAGAGAGCTGGCTCTTTGCACTTTTCAGGCAGTGTCTACTTCCAAGCCTGCTCCAGACAAGTTGGTAGTTCTGAAGAGATCTAGGCCAGGAAATATGACTTGAAGTGTCAGCAGAAAAGCCTTCTGCAGATGCTGCTGAATCTGTCTGTCTCCTGGGATTCCAAGTACAAGCAGATCAAAAACCTCTCTGAGCCAATGTTATGATTCCTGACTCTCTGGGTGTGTGCTCTGAAGGGGAAATAAGCCAGAAGAGGAATTTAGATTTAGTTCCAACAATCAGTTTATTTCTGTTTGTCCCGGGTGGTTCATTTGGGGTCTGTAGACCCCCAAACCTGTGCCTGGTCTTTTGCACCCACCTTTCTTAGCAAACCACCAAACCATTTCCTGCCTCTACCCTCGTGCCTCCCACATGTGGCTCATACCTTTCCTCTGCCTCTCACCTTGCCCATACGACCGCTCTGTCATTGTTCAAAGTCCTTCTGGAAAGCCACCAGACCGGCCTTTGGTGCAATGGCCAGAGCTTTGCTCTAGGGAGCAGGACACCCGAGTTCTAGCCCCCAGTTCTGCCTGATCTAGGCTAATGAGGGCAAAGACCACACATGCCCTTCACTGTATGCTCACTGCTGCCCACTTGCTCACCGTCTGCATTCTGGCCCCAGCAGGAGCACAACAGGCAGGGCTGAGAGAGTGCAAGGTTGCACCATGCAGGCTGCCGGCGCTAGAATCAATTCCCCCACACAGGGTCTTGGTCCTGAAGAATCAGGACTGAGGCTCATCTGTCGTTCCTGCCTCCAGAGGACTCAATCATCATCATCGTCATCAGAAAGCCACCTCCTCCAAAAGGCATTCCCCATTCACCCAGGCACCCTCCCCTCCCATACCCAGACTTCTCTGGCCCTGAGGTCCTCTCACAATGAATTCAGCTGTCTTTATGTGTTTTAACACCATCTGATTGGCTCTTTGTGCATCAGCCACTCCAAGGTTTCATGTTGTGACTTTTTTGCCCCAAAGTTGCCAACCCTCGAGCTAAACAGTGAGACACGGGAATGCCTTTCACAAGGAAAGTGAAGTAATCCCTTCTTTCAGAGAGAGTAATTAGCATTTCCAACACCCGGTGGCACAGTGAAGTTCGCCATCATATGTTTTTGGAAAAGTCGGTCGACTGGCTGGTGTGGACAGTCAATAATTATGTTGCTTAGGATAGTGCCTAATGCAGTTGAGACCAAGTAATTAAGAGAACATGCTTGAACAAAACACTCTTTCTTTCATAAGCATAATCTGTCTTGTGCTTCTGCTCAGAATTATGAAGTTTATTCAAATAGGTTTTAAATTTCTAGCAAGTGGGAAATGGGTTTTAAAATGATTTCCTCTCTGCTCCTGTAGTAGCAGTTGAAAAAAATTCCGAAGGTATTTTCATTTCCTACCAATTATTTTTGCTACAGCCACCAATGAGGCTCATGAGAAGCAGTATGACCTAGTAGAAAGAGCATGGGCCTGGGAATCAGAGGACCTGGGTTCTGATCCTGACTTTGCTAATTGCTTGCCGTGTGACCTTGAGGAATTCGCTTAACTTCTCTGTGCCTCAGTTCTCCTGTTGTCTTTCCTGCTTAGACTGTGGGACAGGAATTATGTCCAAACTAATTAACTTGTATCTACCCCAGCACTTAGTACACTGTTCTACACACAGTAAACACTTAACAAATACCATAAAAAAAACCCAACTAAACAAGCCAAATGAACCAATTGTCTGATTTGGGGAATCTCCTTTCTCTAGTCTGCTGTGTGTGGCCCGATGTTCTGCTTGATGCCCCTTAACATCAGAAACTTTCCTTTCTCTTTCCCATCATTGTCCACAGGGCCAGTTCATGTGAGTCAGGGCAAGGTGTGGCCATTGCTCATGCCCACCCCCAGCTACCCACCACTCCTCTCCTCCACTGCTGTCCAGTTCTTCTGTCACCTGATAATGAGCAGAGTGCTATACAGAGCATTTAGGAGAGGACAGTAGAATTAGTAGACAGGGTCCCTGCCCTCAAAGACCATATAATCTACTGTGTGAGAGTGCTGGACTGAGCACTTGAGAGGGGACGATTGATTTAGTAGACACAGTCCCTGCCCTCAAGGAGCTTGCAGCTTTGCTAGGGAGAGAGACACTGAAGTCACTTACAAATAGGAGAAAGCACTAAAGTATAAAGCTGAAATGGCAGTCGGAAGGCAAATATAAGGTGGAGAAATGAGAAATCAGTCAGAGAAGAACTTCTGGAGGAGAAACATGTATTTCTTCCCCCTTCTCCCTTTCCCTTTGCTCTCCTCCCCTCTCCCTTTTCATCTCTCCCCAATCCCTCCCCCTCTATCTGCCTCGAGCCCCTATCCTGCTTTGATCCCCTGTAATTCTCGTCTCCTCATTCTGTTTTACCCACTGTGAAGTGGGCACATTTGTTGTTCAGACTTGCAGAGCTCTTAACTATATTGTCCTCTCCTAAGGGCTTAGTACAATGCTTCACACACAGCAAGCACTCAATGAATTCCATGAGTGATTGATTTGGATCAATGGAGTTGCTAGACTGCGGCAAGTTTTTGGGAATGTTGGTGTGACTTTGGAGGGAATTAAAGCTTCGGTCCCTGACTGACTGGTTTCCTTGTCATTTTCCCCATAAAGGACAACAAGGTAATAATGTTTCGCCAGCTGCAGCAGATGATATACAGCCTGATCGAGTGGAGGTCCCAGATCCTGTCTGGCACTCTGCCCAAAGATGAGCTAGCAGAGCTCAAGAAGAAGGTCACAGCCAAAATCGACCATGGAAACAGGTAGTTCCCAGCTGGCCCCTCCTAGAGTCCATCCATCCACCGCTCAGTTGGGCTCCCACCAAGGGGTTGCTCAGCTCCTCAGCTGTTGATCCACATCCATAGTCCTGGCACCTGCCCCACTCTGTGAAACAATGAGAACTCTGCCTCTCAGTCAATTGTTTGAGCACCTGCTGAGAGCAGAGCATTGTACTAAATCAATCAGTCAGTCAGTGGTATGTAATGAGCACTTACTCCAGGCAGAGCAGTGTACTAAGCACTTGGGAGAGTATAATGCATCAGAGTTGGTAGACACATTCCCTGCCCATAATGAGTTTACAGCCTGGAGGGAGAGACAGACGATATAAATAAATTAAAGATATATATGAAAGCACTGTGGGGCTGAGGGTGGGAAGAATACCAAATATCCAAAGGATATAGTTCCAAGTGCATAGATGATGCAGAAGGTTGAGTGAATAGGGGAAAAGAGGGCTTAGTCAGGGAAGGCCTCTTGGAAGAGATGTGATCTTAATAAGGCTTTGAAGGTGGGAAGAGTGGTTGTCTGGCATCTATGGTGTGGGAGAGAGTTCCAAACCAAAGGGAGGACGTGGGTCAGGAGTTGGTGGCAAAATAGATAAGACCATGGTACAATGAGTAGTTTGGCATTAGAGGAATGAAATATGCAGGCTAGGTTGTAGTAGGAAATCAGGGAGGAGAGGTAGGAGGGGGCAAGGTGATAATTGAGTGTTGTAAAGCTGATGGTAAGGAGTTTCTCTTTGGTGTGGTGGTGGATGGGCAACCACTGAAGGTTCTTGAGGAGTGGGGAAAGTTAGTAGATGCAGTCTCTCCCTTTGAAGAGCTTATAGTCTATTGGAAGAGACAGGAGAACATGAATTTGTGAGGTAAAAGAATCAGAGAACCAATACAGTCATTGAAAGTAAAAATAAACAAATAAATAGAAAACAAACAGATACTCAGTTGGCTAATGGAATGGCCTAGTGGAAAGAGCCCGCACATGAAAGTCAGAGGACCTGCATTCTGATCCTGGCTCTGCCACTTATCTGCTGTTTGACCTTGGGCATGTCACTTAACTTGTGCCTCAGTTTTCTCAACTGTAAAGTGGGAATTCGATACCTGTTTTCCCTCCTACTTAGACTGTGAGCCCCACGTGGGACAGGAACTGTGTCTGACTTGTTTAACTTGAATCTACCTCAGCGCTTGGAACAGTGCTGGATACATAATAAATGCTTAAAGAATACCATACTTATTATTATCATCATCATTATTATGACTAGGAATGGGGGTGGTAATCAGGAAATGTCTCCTGGAGGAGATGACTTTTTAGGGGAGCAGGGAACATGTCTTATAACTGTAGTGTACGCTCCCAAACATTTAGTACAATGCTGTGCACCCAGTAGGTGCTCAGTAAAGCTGTTGATTGATTCATTGAGGGCTTGGAGAGTGAGGAAGACAGGGTTCTGTGGATTTGGGGGAGGAGTGAGCTCCCTGCTGGAGGAAGGGCCTGAGCACAATCCCTCCCAGGCTTAGGGTGGTGTGGGCACTTCTCAGTGGAAAAACTGACGCTAAGCGATTTATCCAAAATGAAAAGGACTTTGTCTCCCAGTCCGGTCTCTCTCCATAGTTACTGCCAAGTAGTGATGAATAGTGTAGAACCCTCTCATTTTTCCAGAGCACTTTTATTTCACTTAGGCCATTTTTATCCTCCTAGCAATCTTGTGGAAATACTTTTATCCCTATTTTAAAGATCAAGAAAAGAGCAGCTAAGTGATTTGCTCAGTGTCACATGCAGACCTTTCAATCAATTAATGGTATTTATTGAGCTTTCTTTCTGTACTAAGTGATTGGTAGACTACAGTATAACAGATTTGGTAGACATGTTCTCTGAGCACAAGGAGCATACAGTTTAGAGACTGTTGGTAGAGCTGAGTTAATAACAATTTTAAAAATGCTACCATTAATAATGATAATTTTTACTATTATCCCAGATTTTATTATTATTGTTTTTGTTGTATTTATTAAGCACTTACTTTGTTGGAAACACTGTACTAAGTACTGGGGCATTTTCAAAGTAATCAGGTCGGCCTTCTGTCTGTCACCACTCCAGTCCATACTTCTCTTTGATGCCCAGATCATTTTTCTACAAAAACGTTCAGGACAGCTCCTCAAAAAACTCCAGTGGTTGCCCATCCACCTCTGCATCAAACAAAAACTCCTCACCATTGGTTTTAAAGCACTCCACCACCTTGCCCCTTCCTACTTCACCTCACTTCTCTCCTCATACAACCCAGGCCACACACGTCACTCTTCTAGTGCTGACCCTCTCACTGTGCCTCATTCTCCCCTGTCTCACCGCCGACCCCTAGCCGACATCCAGCCTCTGGCCTGGAACGCCCACCCTCCTCAAATCCGACAGACAATTACTCTCCCCCCTCTTTAAAGCCTTACTGAAGGCACATCTCCTCCAAAAGACCTTCCCAGATTAAGCCCCATTTATCCTCATCTCCCACTCCCTTCTGTGTCACCCTGACTTGCTCCCTTTGCTCTTTCCCCCTCCCTGCCCCACAGCACTTATGTATGTATCTATTATTTCATGTATTTGTCTTGATGTCTGCCTCCCTGACTCTAGACTGTAATCCCGTTGTGGGCAGGGAATGTGACTGTTCATTGCTGTATTGTACTCTCCCAAGTGCTTAATACGGTGCTCTGCACACAGTAAGTGCTCAATAAATATGATTGAATGAATGAATGAATGAATGAACAGAGATGATAAGACATGTTCCATGCCCATAAGGTGTTGGCGGTCTAGTGGGGGAGACAGATAATAAATTATGACGTACATAAATGCTGTGAGGTTGAGGATGGGATCAGCATCAAGTGCTTAAATGGAACAGATTCAAGTGCTTAGGTGACGCAGAAGGCAGAGGAAATGGGGAAAGAGGGCCTAGTCAGGGAACCCATCTTGCAGGAGATATGATTTTAATAAGGCTTTGAAGACAGGGAGGTGATAGTCTATTGGGTGTGAAAGAAAAGGGAGTTTTAGACCAAAAGGAGGATGTGAGCTAGGGGCTGGCAGCGAGACAGATACAACCAAGATATAATGAGTAAGTTGGCGTTAGAGGAGCGGGGTGTGCGGGCTTGGTTGTAGTAGAAGGTGAATGAGGATTAGTAGGAGGGAGAGAGATGATTGCTTTAAAGCTGATGATAAAGAATTTCAATTTAATGCAGAGATGGATGGGCAACCACTGGAGGTTCTTGAGGAGTTGGGGACATGTACTGAATGGAAGTGCTTTGCTCCTCCCAAGGTCACCTTCTGACCATCCCTCACTCTCAACTCTTCTGCCGTAGACCTCTTGTTCAGGGTTCTCCCTTGCTGGGATTTCTCTCCCTCTTATCAGCTAGGCTGCTGCAATCCCCATCTCCGATTCCCACCTCTACCAAGAAGCTTTCCCCACTTAATCTGAAAAACCTCAAATCATGGTTAACCCATTGCCACCCTTATCACTTTGTTATTTTTACTCATCCAACCCTTTCAGGGAGTACCACCATCTTGATGTCATCCTTGATGCTTTGCTAACGTTTAGGCTCTCACATCCAGCCAGTGCCATACATTCCTGCCGGCTCTTCCTGCACAGCATCTCCTGGCTTTGCCCATTCCTCTCTAACTGCCACCTCTTTGGAATGAGCTGTGGTTATATCGTGATTAGACTATTGCCTCAGCCTCCAGCCTCTCTCCTTCCAGTCTAGATCCGTGCTGTGACTGCATGGATCATCTTCCTGAAGCATCGCTCAGCCCACATCTCTCCTCTTCAAAATCTGTGTCTCTATATCAAACAAAAATTTGCCACTGTAGGCCTCAAGGCTCTCCACCATCTGACCCCACCCTACTTAGGCACTGTTTTCAATTTCTAGTCCTTAACTCTCTATCTTTGCTCCTCCCAAGACAACCTTCTAGCAGTACCTCGCTCTCCATTCTCTCGCCACCATCCCCTTGCTCACTCTGCTTCCCCAGCTTGAAATTATCATCCTACGAACATCAGACAGACCTCAGCTCTCCCAACATCCATCTGCTCCAAACAAGCTTTCCCAGATTCATTCCCAGCATCCCAAGGCATATCATTCCTTCCGCCAACTCAAGCATTTATGAGCTTATTAAACCCTCTTGAGCCCTCATGTATACATAATAGTAATAGTAATGATGATGGCATTTGTTAAGTGCTTACTATGTGCAGAGCACTGTTCTAAGCGCTGGGGAGGATACATGGTGATCAGGTTGTCCCACGTGGGGCTCACAGTCTTAATCCCCATTTTACAGATGGGGTAACTGAGGCCCAGAGAAGTTAAGTGACTTGCCCAAAGTCACAGAGCTGACAAGCTGCTAGAGCCGGGATTTAAACCCATGACCTCTGGCTCCCAAGCCTGGGCTCTTTCCACTGAGCCATGCTGCTTCTGTAGTATTTACTCAGTATATTTATTTTGACCATTCTAGTTGTAAATATTTTTCTGTGTGTGTCATCCATTTGAGTGGAAGCTCCTGGTGAGCAGCGAATGTGTCACTTATTTACTCTCTTCTTCCCAAGCACCTAGTCTAAATAAATGGTGCTGCTGCTGCTACTATCATTCAATGGTATTTTTTGAGCCCGTACTATGTGCAGAGCCCTTTACTAAGCACTTGAGAGAATCACTACGTCTGAGTTAGCTGACACATCTCTTGCCCTCAGTGAGCTTGCAGACTATGATACTACATGCTTCTGCTGCCCAAGAACCCAACCGAATAAACCGCAAAGGCAAAGCTTGGCCTTCAGTGGTCAATCTAACTCACAGAATCCCCATAAATGCCAGAAACTGGGAGTGTCAGCGAGTCCAAGGAGCGTTGTCATCCCTAATTTCTTTCTTTTCTTTCTTTCAATAGTATTTATTGAGTGCTTACTATGTGCAGAGCACTGTACTGAGTACTTGGAATATACAGTTCGGCAAGAGATAGAGACAATCCCTGCCCACTGACGGGCTCACAATCTAAACGGGTGAGACAGACAGCAAAGCAAAACAGAACAAAACAGAAACAAGACATCATCAAGATAAATAGAATCAAGGAGATATCCACCTTATTAACAAAATAAATGGGGTAATAAATAATATATCCAAATGAGCACAGTGCTGAGGGGAGGGCAAGGGGGAAGAGCAGAGGGTGGGGGGAAGCAGAGGGAAAGGGGGCGCAGTCTGGGAAGGCCTCCTAGAGGAGATAAGCTCTCAGTAGGGCTTTGAAGAGGGGAAGAGAGTTATTTTGGCGGAGGTGAGGAGGGAGGGCATTCCAGGACAGCAGTAGGATGTGGACCAGGGGTCGACGCCGGGATAGGCATGAACGGGGAAAAAGTAGGAGGTGAGCGGCAGAGGAGCGGAGTGTATGGGGCGGGCACTAGAAAGAGAGAAAGGAGGTGAGGTAGGAGGGGGCAAAGTTATGGAGAGCTTTGAAGCCAAAAGTGAGGAGTTTTTGTTTCGTGTGAAGGTCAACAGGCAACCACTGGAGGTTTTTGAGGAGGGGAGTGACATGCCCAGAGCGTTTCTGTAGGAAGATGATCCGGGCAGCGGGAATGAAGAATAGATTGGAGTGGGGAGAGACAGGAGGAAGGGAGATCAGAGAGGAGGCTGACACAATAATCCAGTTGGCATATTATGAGAGCTTGTACCAGCACAATAGCAGTTTGGATGGAGAGGAAAGGGTGGATCTTGGCGATATTGTGAAGGTGAGACTGGCAGGTGTTGGTGATGGGTTGGATGTGTGGGGTGAATGAGAGAGCTGAGTCAAGGATGACACTAAGGTTGCAGGCCTGTGAGATGGGAAGGGAGAGGGAAGGGTTTGGGAGGGAAGATAAGGAGCTCAGTTTTAGACGTGTTAAGTTTAGATGGAGACATCTTGGAAGGAGGGGGAGAGAACAGGGGAGGAGATGTAGATTTGGGTGTCATCTGTGTAGAGATGATAGTTGAAGCTGTGGGAGCGAATGAGTTCAGCAAGGGAGTGAGTATAGATGGAGAACAGAAGAGGGCTAAGAACTGACCCTTGAGGAACCCCTACAGTTAGGGGATGGGAGGGGAAGGAGGAGCCCTTGAAGGAGACCGAGAATGAACAGCCAGAAAGATAAGAGGAGAACCAGGAGAGGATGGAGTCCGTGAAGCCAAGGTGGGATAAAGTGTGGAGGAGAAGGGGTGGTCGATAGTGTCAAAGGCAGCTGAGAGATTGAGGAGGATTAGAATAATAATAATGTTGGTATTTGTTAAGTGCTTACTATGTGCAGAGCCCTGTTCTAAGCACTGGGGTAGATACACGGTAATCAGGTTGTCCCACATGAGGCTCACAGTTAATCCCCATTTTACAGATGAGGTAACTGAGGCACCAAGAAGTTAAGTGATTTGCCCAGAGTCACACAGCTGACAAGTGGCATAGCCGGGATTTGAACCCATGACCTCTGACTCCCAAACCCGGGCTCTTTCCACTGAGCCATGCTGCTTCTAGAATAGAGTAAGAGCCACTGGATTTGGCAAGAAGGAGGTCATAGGTGACCTTTTCAGAGGGCAGTTTTGGTGGAGTGGAGGGGATGGAAGCCAGATTGGAGGGGGGTCCAGGAGAGAGTTGGACTTCAGGCATTCAAGGCAGCGAGTGTAGATGACACGTTCTAGGAGTCTTCGTAATTGGAAGATTCAGTCAGAATCACGAGCCCCTCAACCTCCTCCCTTTCCTTTAGCTTTGGCCCCGGCTGCTTTTAGGGAAAACTGTAGGACAAGGCTAATTTTATCATGGAGTTTGATCTTTAAGTGATTTGGTTGGAGTGCCGGGTGGGGCATCAGGACTCCAGGGCCCATTTCCAACACTTCTCCAAACCTCAAGAGAATCTGGGAGTGTGGTCCTTCTATTGAGGCACAAAGGGTTTTGTGGGAAATTAACAGTGGCAGCATTTGTGCTGCTGTTTAGAATGTATAATGGGGTCTTTGATTCCACTGATTTTCAGAGTTAGCGAAGAAGGGCAGTGCATGATAGAAAACAAAATTTCAAGAATGTAGAGACAATAATAACATGGAATTTATGGAGGAATTTTTCTGGGAGTTTAATAGCCATTCTCAGCATCTATGTATATGCAGTAATTCCCCATGATACAGCCATAGTAGTAATTTTGTTTATTAAACACTTTGTGCAGTGTGCTGTTTAGAGTGCTGGGAGAGAATACACAGGTGAGAATTAGACATAGTCCCTGTCCCTATAATATGATCCTTGAAATTGTGGATATATCAAGAATGGCTGCATCTTGGCGTATATTTTCCCAAAGACTCACTACTTGCTCTAAATTGAAACCCATTGGAAAACTATGGAATCTCTCTCTATAGCAATATCACTATCATTGAACATCACCATACTGGTATTTATTAAAGAAATTCAAAACATAATATCACAATATTAAATAAGGATCTGGGATATGATGATTAGATTTGGCAGGAATCTACAGAAGAAGAAGCTTGCTCTGCCGGCTGTGATAGTGTTTTTCAACTTTAATGGGGAATGTGTTCAGTTTAAGCTAAATAGCCTTCTTTTCTTCCAAAAGCACCTTGGAGCAGGCTAAGTCCTTTTGGACACACACCTCTGCATACCTTAGAACTTCACCCCTCCCTCAGCCCCAAAGCACTTAGGTACAGATCCATAATTTTATTTATAACATGGTCTTTAATGTCTGAATTCCCCTTTAGACTCCAAGTTTTTTGCAGTCAGGGAACATGTCTATCAATTCTGTTACACTGTACTCTGCCAAGTGCTCTGTGTACTCTGTACGCAGTAAGCACCTAATAAATATGATTGGTTAATTAGTGCAGTGCTCTGCATGCAGTAAGCACTCAATAATTACAGCTGATTGATTGATTGAATTCCTCTCTCCATCAGGGTCTTCAGCCCTTTTTTAAAGTTCGTCTACTTAGAAGCTGTTGCAAAACTTTGTAATCTAAAACTCTTGGCTCTGATGGCAGAACTAATATTCTAGCCTTAGTGGCAGCCATGGCAGCATTCTACTTTGCCACCAGGGACCGGGAGGTTCTCCATTTCCATCTAAAGCAGCACAGAGTTGGGATGAAACAGAAGGGCTGAGATTCTAGTCAGACTTCACCTTTTCTACTGCACCCTAATTTTCTGCTGCTTTGGGGTAGAGCGAAGAAGCTAACTTTCAGTTTGAGTTGGAGGAGGGGATGAGGAAGAGTTGGAGAGGTGGGATGGAGTGGGAATTGAATTCTCTGCAGTTACTGGACGTTAACCTCAGGCGGGACTTATGGGTTCTGAATGAAGTCAGAGATCAGTGCATGATGTAGTTCCAGATTTTCCTTGTGGTGGTTGATTGGAACCAGTAGCAGGCCTGTGTAGGATAAGAGGAAAGAGCACAGGAGCAAGAAAAGCAAGAGATTTTTGGAAATTACCTGGACTACAGTGTTACTTATTTCTGCTCACTATCTTCCTGAGTCAGGGAGGAGGCAGAGTGTGTGGGATTTGAGGCAGATGGAAGGCACCTGCACATCCCCCAGAGAGTCAGTTCTGGAGCTGACGGTTGGTCCACCCAGGCCCTCATCCCCCTGGCCTGGCCACACTATGTCCAGATGGCCACACTTGAGTCCAAGGTACTTCAGCCCAGCCTTAGTAGGTCACTAATCCAATGGATTTGGCGAAAAAGGCCTGGGGACATTTTCTTTGAATGGCGGGTCTACCTCAATGAGGGTCTTAGGGCTACCGGCCCCCTCCTTCCTCCTCACACCTTCTGTTCTCCCAGGATGCTCGGCCTTGACCTGGTGGTGAGAGATCAGGATGGGAACATCTTGGATCCTGAAAAAACGAGCACAGTTGCCCTCTTCAGGTGCCACGAGATGGCATCGAAAAGGATCGAGGAGAGAATCCAAGAGGAGAAGGTATGTTCCCTCAGGATCCCCCCTACTCCTCTTCCCCTCTCTTCACCTGCTGGCCAGGCCGAGACTCCTCCGGCTCTGTTTTCCTCAGGGCACTGCTCTTCAGGCTGTCACTTTGCTATCCGGAGGCCCTTCTGAGGCCCGGACACATTTATCTTTCTTTCTATCACCGGTACTGGGTTCTACCTGGTTTTGTAGTGATCTCTACGGGGGTTTGCGTATTTGTCATGTCCCACTGTTTGAGGTCAAGCTGCTTGAGGTTAGGGGCTAGGTTTGATTCTTCTGCTTGAACTTCTGAAAAGGCAGTCACCTTTGGTGAGACCAGGGTGGACCTACTGGAAACAGAGACAGGGACAGAGGCGGCATGGTGAGGGGAGAGAGGAAACAGAAACAGAAGAAAGAGGACAATGGGATGAGGGGAGGGAGGAAGGGAAAGAGCAAGAGAAAGGGGGAGAAGGGAGCTGAGGGAAATGGGGCCAAGGAAGGGGTCTGAAAGAGAAAGGACTACCTGTTCCCTGTCCCCAGCACTGCTGTCCCCTGGCCTCAGCCCCTCTGCCGCCCTGGCTACAGCACCAGCTGCCCCCCGGACCCAGCACCACTCCCCTCTGGCCCCGGCACCGCTACCCCTGGCCCCAGCACCGCTTCCTCCCAGCCCCATCCCTCCAATGGATCGAGCATTGCTACCCCCAGCCTCCATCCCTCTGCCCTCCAACCCCAACCCTGCTGCCTGGGATAGAGAAGCCAATGAGTGCAGTCTCTCTATAGAGTCTGGTGACAGCCCCTTTTCCTAGGCCTACCCTCGGTTTCACTCCTAAGTCTGGCGTCTCCCCTGACCTCCGGCCCCTTTCCCCAGTCGATCCTACAGAACCCAGACCTGAGGGGCCAGGCGATCTTCAACACAATGCACACCTACGGCCTGTATGTGAACTTCAAGAACTTCGTCTGCAACATTGGAGAGGATGCTGAGCTCCTCCTGGCTCTCTACGATCCAGACCAGTCCCGGTTTATCAGGTAGCCCACCCCCTCTTTGCACCTCTTCATACATCTCACAACTTAAGTTCCTCTCCTCTGATTTTCTTCTTGACCCTCTCCACTCTTGCTTCTCCCTCCTTCACTCCACAGAACCTTGCCTGTCAAAGGTCACAAATGATTTCCTTCTTGCCAAGTTCAACAGTGCCCACTCTATCCTGTTGCTCCTCTACCCCTCAGCTGCCTTGGACACTGTTAACCTCCCTCTTCTCTTGGAAACACTATCCAACTTCAGCTTCACTGAAATTGTCCTCTCCTAGTTCTTTGCCTCTCTCTCTGGCCACTCATTCTAAGTCTCTTTCATGGGCTCCTCCTCTGCCTCCCACCCCCTAACTGTGGGTGTCCCTCAAGGTTCAGTTCTGGATCCCCTTCTATTCTCCATCTACACCCATTCCCGTGGAGAACTTGTTCATCCCATGGCTTCAGCTACCACCTCTGTTGGTTGACTCCCAAATCTCTATCTCCAGCCCTGATCTCTTTCCCTCTCTGCAGTTTTGTATTTCCTGTTGCCTTCAAAACATTTCCATTTGGATTTCCCACTGATACCTCAAGCTTTACATGACTAAAACAGAAATCCTTGTCTTGGTACCCAAACCTTGTACCCACTCTGGTTTTCCCCTTACTATAGACAGCACCACAAGACCTGTCTCACAAGCCCTTCACCCTGGTATTATCCTCAATTATCTCTCTTATTCAACCCACATTTTCCAACTGTCACCAAATCCTTTTGGTTCAACCTTCCCAACATCACTAGAATCCACCCTTTCCTTTCCATCCAAATGTCCATCTCTTATCCCTCCATGATTACTGCGTTGGTCTCTTTGCTGACTTCCCTGCCTCCTTTCTCTCTCTACTCCAGTCCACACTTCACTCTGCTGCCCGGATCATATTTTATACAAGCATTCAGTCCACGATTCCCATTCCTCAGAAACTTCCAGTGGTTGCCCATCTACCTCCACATCAAACAGAAACTACTTATCATTGGCTTTAAAGCACTCAATCACACTGTTCCCTCCTACCTTACCTGGCTGCTCTCCCATTACAACCCTGCCCACACACTTGGCTTCTCTAATGCTAAACTACTCATTGTACCTCCATCTAGTCTATCTCGTCACCAGCCCCTTGCCCACCTCTTGCCTCTGGCTTGGAATGCCTACCTTCTGGCCTGAAACACCCTTCCTCTTCGGACCTGACAGACAATCTCTCTCCCCACCTTCAAAACCGTATTAAAAGCCACAAATCTGCAAATTCCTTCTGTGTCACCTTTGCACTTGGATTTGCACCTTTGATCAACCCCTTCCTACCTCTCCTCCCTTCTCTCTTTCTACCGCCCACCCCGCTCGCTCCGCTCCTCTGCCGCCCACCTCCTCGCCGTCCCTCGGTCTCGACTATCCCGCCGTCGACCCCTGGGTCACGTCCTCCCGCGGTCCTGGAACGCCCTCCCTCCTCACCTCCGCCAAACTGATTCTCTTTCCCTCTTCAAAACCTTACTTAAAAATCACCTCCTCCAAGAGGCCTTCCCAGACTGAGCTCCTCTTCCCCCTCTACTCCCTCTGCCATCCCCCCTTTACCTCTCCGCAGCTAAAGCCTCATTTTCCCCTTTTCCCTCTGCTCCTCCACCTCTCCCTTCCCATCCCCACAGCACTGTACTCGTCCGCTCAACTGTATATATTTTCGTTACCCTATTTATTTTGTTAATGAATTGTACATCGCCTTGATTCTATTTAGTTGCCATTGTTTTTACGAGATGTTCTTCCCCTTGACGCTGTTTAGTGCCATTGTTCTTGTCTGTCCGTCTCCCCTGATTAGACTGTAAGCCCGTCAAACGGCAGGGACTGTCTCTATCTGTTGCCGACTTGTTCATCCCAAGCGCTTAGTACAGTGCTCTGCACATAGTAAGCGCTCAATAAATACTATTGAATGAATGAATGAACCCCTCCCTCAGTCACACAGCACTTATGTACATATCCAAAATTTATATGCTATTAATGTCCATGTGCCCCTCTAGATTGTGTGCTCATTGTGGTCAGGGAACGTGTAAACTAGCTCCGTTATATTATACTCTCCCAAGTGCTTAGTACTGTATTCTGCTCACAGTAAATACTCAGTAAATATGATTGATTGACTCAGGAGCCTCTATTGGCTCCCCAAAGGCTGGGGGATGCCAGACCCCAGGAGGGGCCTTGGACTCGACCAGCCCTGTCAGTGACCAGAGAGCCACATCAAACAGAAACACTGCCTTTGAGGCCCTCATTCCATTCTCTCCATTCTACTTAACCTCTCCCATTCACACTGCAACCCAGCCTGCACACTTCGCTCCTCTCACATCAACCTACTGACTACGCCTCTGTCATCTCACCCACTGCCACCCCTTTCTCACTTTCTCCTTCCTGCCGGTAACTCCCCTGACTTCATAGCCAACAAACTACCACTTCCCCCGTCTTCCAAGCCCTATTGAAGTACTATCTCCTCCAAGAAACTTTCCCTAACATCTCATCTCATACCATATTTATTTACCATCCCTTCTGTGTCACCTTTGCACTTGGGTCTGTGCCCCTTAAGCACTTGCATACTCCCCCCATCCCCACCACCCTGGCATTTATGTCATTATACTCTGCTGCTTCCTTTACCTGTAATGTATCCCTGGTGAATATCTCTCTGCCCTAGATTTTCAGCTCCTTGAAGGCAGGGGTCGTGTCTACCAACTCCATTGTACTTTCCCAAGTGCTTATTAATAATAATAATAATAATAATAATGTTGGTATTTGTTAAGTGCTTACTATGTGCAGAGCACTGTTCTAAGCACTGGGGCAGATACAGGATAATCAGGTTGTCCTACGTGAGTCTCACAGTCTTAAACCCCATTTTACAGATGAGGTAACTGAGGCACAGAGAAGTTAAGTGACTTGCCCACAGTCACACAGCTGACAAGTGGCAGAGCCAGGTTCGAACCCATGACCTCTGACTCCCAAGCCCGTGCTCTTTCCCCTGAGCCACGCTACTTCTCTGCTTACTGCAGTGCTCTACACATAAGCTCTCCATAAATACCATTGATTGTGATAACCATCTTTACTTTGGCCAGTGAGAACTACCTGATCCGCTGGGGCAGTAACGGGATGCCCAAGGAGATAGAAAAACTCAACAACCTGCAAGCAGTGTTTACGGTGAGTTCCACCTGGCCGTGGTCTTTCCCCCTCCCTCGACGGCTCGTTCATCACACCGATTGCCTTCTTGCATCTACTCAGAACTCGGTGGGACTTCCAGGGGGCCGGTGACAGTAAGCCAGGCAGAAGTCATTGTGCGGGAAGTACTGGGGCTTTGCCCAGCAGTGCCCATGCACCACAGCACCCAGGCCTTGCAACATCTCTGCCCGGTAGTACTCATGCCCTGCAGCATCTGTGCCCACAGCACCCATGCCCTGCAGGGCCTGTGCCTGGTAATGCCTATGCCTGCCAGTGCTCAATCCCCACAGTGTCTGTTCCCCATAACACCCAACCTCATTGGAACTTGGGACTGGGGTGCAACTCTTCAAGGCCAAGCAACACAAAGCCCATCTGCATCCCCACTCCCACTGCAGGTATTTTTCCAGCTGCTCTTGGAGGGTATCGCTCTTGGGGGCCAACTAGGCCATTACTGTCCCAGCTAAATGATTGTCAAAGCCTCCTGTCTTCCCGGCAGCACATTCCCTATAGGTCATGCTCTTAGAGCTTTTGGAGCAATCTGCCAGAGGCTTGGTTGCCATAGACCCCAAGAAGGCCAGAGGTCATTCTCTTAACCCCGGTCAGCATGGGGTGCCAGAATGGGGCACCCAAGGGAGTGGGCAGGGGGGAAGGGGTGCGAGGGAGAGAGAATGTGAGTCATGCTATTCATTTCATAATGATGCTATTTATTAAACACTTCCCGTATGTCTAGCACCATGCCAAGCCCTGGGGGAGATTCAAGATAATTAGATTAGACCCAGCCCCTGTCCCCCAAGCGGCTCATAGCCTAAAAAGGAAGGAAAGCAGGTACCCTCTCCCCCATTTCAAGACAAGGAAACTGAGGCCCACAGACTTAAAGTGATTTTTCCCTAAATGACTTAGCGGTCACGCTGGGGAGCTGGGATTCCCAGTCCCGGGCTCTCTGCTTTGGGCCACACAGCCTCCTTCTTTCTTGGGCCCCATAACTGTCCTTGGTTGAGTGAAGAGTCTGGAGAGGAGAAAAAAGCCCCCTGCTGCTCCACAACACTCGGGCCAGGTTTAGTTGAGGCTGCTGTCCTAAGGGTTAAGCAAGGAAAGCTGAGGAGGCTGTGGCTGGGCCCTGAGGGAGCACAGGATCCGTGGGATCCGAGGAGATGTAGAAGGGGCTCAGTAGTTGGGGCGCAGAGGGCACTCAGAGGGGGATCTGAGGGGGGGGATCCAAAGGAGTGAGAGAGAGCACAGATGAGGCACAGAGGAAGTTCAGGGGAGCACAGAGGGAGTACCAAAAGAACTTTTAGACTGTGAGCCTGTTGTTGGGCAGCGAATGTCTCTATCTGTTGCTCAAGTGTACATTTCAAGCACTTAGTACAGTGCTCTGCACATAGTAAGCGCTCAATAAATATGATTGATTGAATGAATAAATGAATGGATGAGTGAAACAGAGAGCACAGAGGGGCCCAAAAGGAGCTCAGAAGGAAGTGCAGAGGAAGCTCAGAAAGGTAGAGTGAGCACAGAGGGAGCTCAGAGAGAGTGAAGAGCGAGCTCAGGGAGAGCATAGAGGGAGTTTAGGGAGAATGTAGAGGAAGCTCGGAGAGTGGAGAGGGAGCTCAGAGAGCATAGGAGGAGCTTGGAGAGCACAGAGAGAGCTCAGGGAGGCTGTAGAGAGAGGTCAGAGAGCACAGAAGGAGCTTGGAGAGTGCAGAGGGAGCTTAGAGTGCAGAGTTAGGCAGAGGGAGCCCAGAGAAATCAGGGCGAACACAGAGGGAGCTGAGAGAGAGACAGGGAGCTTAGGGAACGGGCAGAGGGAGCACAGAGGGAGGTCAGGAAGAGTGCCAACGGACCACATAGGAAGCTCAAGGAGAGTGCAGAAGGAGCTGAGAGAGCACAGAAGGTGCATAGGAAGAGTGCAGAGGGAGTGCAGAGAGGTCAGGGAGAGTGCCAAGGGAGCACAGAAGGTGCTTAGGGAGAGTAGAGGGAGCACAGAGGGAAGCACAGTAGGAGGTCAGGGAAAGTCCAGAGGGAGCTCAGAGGGAAGCACAGTGGGAGCTCGGAGAGCTCAGGGGATGCTTAAGGAGAGTGCAGAGGGAGGTCAAGGAGAGTGCCGGGTGAGCACAGAGGGGTGTGAGAAAGAACTCTGGGGTGGCACAATACAAAACGGACCCCTGTGAAGCTGACTGTGTTTCCCTTCAGGACCTCAGCAGCACAGACCTGCTACGGGCCAAGGTCAGCCTGGTGTGCCAGATTGTCCGTGTGGGCCACATGGAGCTGAAGGAGGGGAAGAAGCACACGTGCGGCCTCCGGAGACCCTTTGGGGTGGCAGGTACCGTTAGGGGAGTGGGAGCGCGGTCACGTAGAACACGTCTGTCCCGGGAGCCCCTGGTCCTGCAGCCTCAGGTGCCACAAAGGGTCGCTGGGGCAAGCACACACCTCTCGCCTTTGGGAAGCAGCAGGAACCGCTACCGGCATCTTCGTGGAAATGCCCCCAGATCCTTCCCCTCCTCCAGCTTGCCTCTGCCCCCCACCTCCCTTCTCCCCTTCCTTCTCCTCCCTCTCCCCATCCCTGCGTCCCTCTACTCTTCCTCTGCCACCTCCTCTCCCTTTTACCTCTCTCTCTCTTTTGCTTCCCTCCCTCCTCTGCCCCCTCCACATCCTTCCAAACTTCCTACACCCCTGCCTTCTCCAATTCCTTTTCCTTCCCCTTCCCTTTGCTCCTTGGCTCCCTGCTCCCCCTCCCCTTTTCAGGCACTTTGGGGGTTCCAGGCTAGGCGGGAAGGGCTCTGGGTTCCAGAACTCCCATGAGATTTGCAGGACCTCAGCACGCCTGTTTTCTCCCCACTGTCCTCCAGCCCCTAAATTCTCCCCAGCCCACCCCCGAACCAAGCTCAACCAGAACCCCTTTACCTTTGGGTCACCCTAAACCCTTCAATGGCCCAGGGTTCCTTAAAACCATCATGGATGCCAGGGGTCCCAGTGGACCCAGCAGCTGGAGCCTGGACAGATAGCGAAGCCTAGAGAAATGCTGGTCTGGCGTGTTCTTGTGGGGCTTGGTGATGACTGGTTCTGCAGGTGCATGTGGGCGGAGCTTCCCTGCCAGAGAATCAGGCCTCAATGTTGGGAAAATGTGGGCTCTAGACCAGGGCTCCGAAAGGACATGGCCGCTCCTCCAGACTGACTTTAGACGGAGTGTTATGCCGTGGCCATCCCACAAAATCCAGGATCTTTCCTCCTTTAAGTCACGTGTTCCATGCCGGCACCCTTGGCCACCTTACATTGCTGACACTTGAACCAGGGGTCCCCTGACCAAACTTGTCTCTCTCCTAGTGATGGATGTTACTGACATTGTTCATGGGAAGGTGGATGACGAAGAAAAGCAATATTTCATTCCCTTTCACCAGTAAGTACTTGGGTGTGGCCTAAAACACCTTCACTCTTGAGTAAGTCAGGTTGTTTCTGGTGAGCCAGTGGTGTTATGTTCCTTTGTGTCTGGTGAGCTAGTGGTGTTACCTCCCTCTTTGTAGACAGTCCCAAAGCCCAAGACTCACCCCTTGAGGGGCCACAGAGCCCATTCCAAACCCAATAAAATTTCTCGTCTTGAGTTCAGTGCAGTGTTGCATCCTCATTGGGTCTCAGAATCCACTAACCTATCAGTCAATCAATAAATCAGTAGTATTTATTGAGCACTAACTGTGTGCAGTGCACTGTACAAAGCCTTGGGAGAATATAATACCGTAGAGTTAGTAGGCGCAATCTCTGCCCACAAGGAGCTTACAGTCTAGTGTGGGGACAGATATTAAAATAAATTACAGATGGGAAAATTGCAGCATATAAGGATATGTACGTGAGGGCCATTAGTGCTGGAGAAGGCTTTTCATTCATTCATTCATTCAATAGTATTTATTGAGCGCTTACTATGTGCAGAGCACTGTACTAAGCGCTTGGGATGAACAAGTCGGCAACAGATAGAGACAGTCCCTGCCGTTTGACGGGCTTACAGTCTAATCGGGGGAGACGGACAGACAAGAACAATGGCACTAAACAGCGTCAAGGGGAAGAACATCTCGTAAAAACAATGGCAACTAAATAGAATCGAGGCGATGTACAATTCATTAACAAAATAAATAGGGTAACGAAAATATATACAGTTGAGCGGACGAGTACAGTGCTGTGGGGATGGGAAGGGAGAGGTGGAGGAGCAGAGGGAAAAGGGGAAAATGAGGCTTTAGCTGCGGAGAGGTAAAGGGGGGATGGCAGAGGGAGTAGAGGGGGAAGAGGAGCTCAGTCTGGGAAGGCCTCTTGGAGGAGGTGATTTTTAAGTAAGGTTTTGAAGAGGGAAAGAGAATCAGTTGTGAGGAGGGAGGGCGTTCCAGGACCGCGGGAGGACGTGACCCAGGGGTCGACGGCGGGATAGGCGAGACCGAGGGACGGTGAGGAGGTGGGTGGCAGAGGAGCGGAGCGTGCAGGGTGGGCGGTAGAAAGAGAGAAGGGAGGAGAGGTAGGAAGGGGCAAGGTGATGGAGAGCCTTGAAGCCTAGAGTGAGGAGTTTTTGTTTGGAGCGGAGGTCGATAGGCAACCACTGGAGTTGTTTAAGAAGGGGAGTGACATGCCCAGATCGTTTCTGATGCTTTTGTGAATACTGCCCGAAAACAAACAAATGGATTTTGGAGCAAATTAAACCAAAGTGGCCCTTGGAAGGCCAAATGACTTAGGTTAGCATATTTTGGATTCAAAATCAGGAGGACTAATTCTCTGGAGAAAACACTGATGCTAGGAAAAGTGCAGGGAAAACGTAGGAGAGGCAGACCAGTAGCTAGATGGGTAGAGGCCATTACCACGATAATGGGAAAAACATTAGAAGGTTGTGGATTGTGCAGAGGTCAGGACATTCTGGAGAAAGTGAATCTATGGAGTCACTATGAATCGGAAGCGACTCGACAACACAATATTAATAATAACACGAGGGCTGTGGGGCTGGAGGAGGAGTGAGTATTAAGTGCTTAAAGGGCATAGAACCAAGAATGTTGCTGACACAGAAGGGTGGGCAAATAAGGTAGGGAAATGAGAGGTTAGTCAAGGAAGGCTTCTTGGAAGAGTTGATTTAAAATTTTTCCAAAATTGGAACAGCTAAATAGTCCCATCCCGTCTGTCTAGGTCGGGGTTGCTGGCTGAGATATGATGAATTCTGGTTTCAGGAAGTCTCTCAGCTGTGACCACCGGTGGGGACACCGGTGGGGAGGAGGAGCCTGTGAAGCAACTATGTGAGCCTGGCTAATCTTTGCTATTGATTGGCCAAACTGATTCAGAGATTAGGCATGGTGGCCCCCTCTGGTCTCCCTGATCCAACTCTCTCTCCACCCAATGGCCTCAGGGAGTGACCGAGTGCCTGGGTTGGTCCTGCCACATTTGTCAGCTCTGAGGCTGATGTGGCAAAGTCTTTTCTCCTATGTCAGTACTCTGGTAGAGGGCTGAGCCAGCTGACACTCAGAGGCAGTAGTGGATAGAGCACGGACCTAGGAGTCAGAAGGTCATGGGTTCAAACCCCGTCTCCGCCATTTGTCTTCTTTGTGACCTTGGGCAAGTCACTTCACTTCTCTGTGCCTCAAGTACCTGTCATCTGTAAAATGGGGATTGAGACTGAGCCCTGCGTGGGACAGGGACTGTATCCAACCCAATTTGCTTTTATCCACCCCAGCGCTTAGTACAGTGCCTGGCACATAGGAAGCACTTAACAAATACCATTACTAATATTACTGTTTTTGTTATTATTGTTCTCTACTGTGAAAGCCCTGAGAGCTGAGATTTGTTCTCTGGTCTAAGAATCCACTCATTGCATCTCTGAAGGGCCCACCCTAATGAGATTACCGTTTACATGGGCTGCCAACCACACTGTAAATCATCCACAGCACACAAAACAGCCTCTGGTATTTAACCCCTAAAATGTTTGGCGGCTCTCTGCAAAACCCAGCTTGAAAGCTCCACAGTATACCAGTGTGCTAGACTGGGAAGAGCGAGTGTGCATGTGTGCGTGCATGTGTGTATTTCACAATGGTCCACCCTGAACATTTTCTTTGAAAGCTTCAGTTGTACAGCAGATTCAGCGGCCACCCCCTGGGGACCGGTTCTGGAACAGACTTTAAGATTTCCATTCTCCTGCAGACAGACCACCGTGTATAAGAACTGAAAGGAAAACCTGGCAAATCTGTTGAGCAGAGCAACAGTACCAACCAAACCACCCCAGAGAGAGCTGGAAACTATTAACACGTTCTGTGGGCAATGGGACTGGCTGGCTGGTGGTGGGAGGGGGAAGGAGGGGCAGAGGGTCTGTGTCTGTCTACTACCAGTTGGTAGAGCGCTGACTCTGAGCTCTTTGATTGTCCTGTTAACTCTGTAGTTGGACACAGTATTGCCCTGTTAACTCTGTAGCCGGACTCGATGTTGTCCTAATAACCCTGTAACCTGCCATGATGCTGCCTCGTTAACTTTATCTCCAGGCATGGTTTCTAAAGCACACACTATAGAAAGATTTTATAGACTATCAAAAGGCATTTGACTTCCTCAGCGGCTCTTAAGGCTGTTTGGCTGCCCCAGGAGGTCGCTTCATTCTGCAGAACGGTTTATGGCAGAGCCAAACGAGGCCTGTTTCCCATCACCAGGGAAATATAGCAAAGGCAGGACGGGACAATTTAGACTAAAGGCTGGCTGTGGCCACCACTGCTGTCAAAGCTGGGTAAAAGAGGTGACACACAGCCCCAAATGGGGCCGAGGAGAAGATGGGGACATCCATGGGGAGCCACCTGTGAGGTGATGTTTGTTCTGAAACTGGGTAAGTGCTGAGACCATAAGCAACGGGCCCGAGGGAATCCTTGGGGGACGCAGCCAGCTTGGCCTCAGAGAATGCAGCTTCTCTGAGAGGCATCTGTGGCAGACGGACTGACCCGCCCCCTGAAGTTGGAGGAGTTGCGGTTTTCGACCGGACGCACTGATGGCATCGGGAGACAAAAAGACCAGAAATGAAGTAGTGACGCTAGCTGTAATTGTTAAAGCGTTTATTGAGCACCTGCTTAGTGCAGTGCACTGGACTAAATGCTTGGAAAGGCAGAATAATCAAATGACATGGTCCCTGGCCACAGGAAACCTCCACTCTCATGGGGGGAGGCAAACATAAGATTTTTTTCTCTCTTGAGTGGTCAAAATAAATAACTTAAAGGGGAAGATACAGGTCACCTGCTCAGTCAGTGGCATCATTTCTTTTTAAAATGAAACCAGTTTAGAGATGTTTAGGTTTTGCCATTCCAGTCCTATACTTAGCAGTTATTTTTGGGGACGTGGTTTGTCAGTCAAGGATCAACAGAGCAGAGCATCTGTAGGCAGCAGGACAAATGTTTGCTTATCACAGGTGATCCCTCCAGCTGTTACCATCTTATAATAATAATAATATTAATGCTATTATTTAAGCACTTACTATGTGCCAGGCACAGTACTAAAAGTTGGGGTGAATACAAGCAAATCGGGTTGGACACAGTCCCTGTCCCACGTGGGCTCACAGTCTAATCTCCATTTTACAGACGAGGTAACTGAGGCACAGAGAAGTGAAGTGATTTACCCAAGGTCACACCACAGACAAGTGGTGAAGTCAGGATTAGAACCCATGACCTTCTGACTCCCAGACCCGTGCTGTATCCACTGCAACACGCTGCTTCCCTATAATTGTGGTATTTGTTAATAATAATCACTATTATCATTATGGTATCTGTTAAGCCCTGTTGTGTGTCAAGCCACTGTTCTAAACGTTGGATTAGAAATAAGTTAATCAGGTCAGATGCAGTCCTTGCCCCACATAGGCTAAGTAGGAGGGAGAACAGGTAATGAATACCCTCTGTACGGATGAGGAGACTGAGGCACAGCTGTCTGAGGGCACGAACCTAGTGCTGCCTCTGTCTCTGAAATGGTTCCTGGGGGCGCTCAAAGCCAGGCGCGGGGTCCAGGGGCTCAGGGCTGCTACCTCCCAACTCTTCCCACCAGGTCTTGGACTGACCAGTGGAATGCTGTGATATTATTTCCCTTCTCTCCCCCACCCTCGCTTTTGTTCTGTTTTTCAGGATTGCTATGGAAACCTATATCCGGCAGAGGCAGCTGATCATGTCTCCCCTGATAACCTCCCACGTGATTGGGGAGAATGAGCCGCTCACTTCGGTTCTTAACAAAGTGATTGCAACGAAGGAAGTGAATCACAAAGGACAAGGTGTGTGAGTGTGTGCTGGGGAGGCGGCTCCTGCAGGCTGAAGAGAGGGATCAGGCCCCACCCTGAGGGCTTCACTCCAGCCTCTTGGTTGTCTTTACTGATGATGTAACCAAGCTGGCATTCGTTCTTGCACCTCGGGGTGCTTGTTGTACTTGGAAATCTACATTCCTCTTAGCAACTGTTTTCATAAACCATTTGGGCAAATTTTTCCCAGAAAAATTATCTAGAAAATGGGTTGGAGTCCAGTCAGTCGTGAGGCAAACTTTTGCTGCCTGTTTCCTCGGACCACACAAAGGGAAATGCACAGAGGAAATAAGATCCTGAAGGGATGATGTCTGCTGCTGCTCCCCCTCTTCCTCCTCATCTTCCTCCTCCTCTTCTCCCTTCGCTTCCTCATTCTTCCTGCTCCTCCTCCTATTAACTCCTGGGTATGAGCTGGTTACAAGATGACGTCCTTAAGTTGAAGACAAAGAACAGAAAATTCATCCATTCATTCATTCAATAGTATTTATTCATTCAATAGTATTTATTGAGCGCTTACTATTTGCAGAGCACTGTACTAAGCACTTGGAATGTACAAATTGGCAACAGATAAAGACAGCCCCTGCCCACTGATGGGCTTACAGTCTATTGAGTGCTTACTATGTGCAGATCACTGTACAAGCGCTTGGAATGTACAATTCGGCAATAGATAGAGACAATCTCTGCCCATTGACAGGCTTACAGTCTAATCAGGAGACAGACAGACAAAAACAATAGCAATAAATAGAATCAAGGGGATGTACATCTCATTAAAAAATAAATAGGATAATAAAATATATACAAATTAGCGGACAAGCACAGTGCTGAGGGGAGGGGAAGAGAGGGGGAAGGAGAAGAGGGAAAGGGGAGGGGAAGGGGGCTTAGCTGAGGGGTGGTGAAAGGGGGAGCAGAGAGGCAACAGAGGGAATGGATTTGTTCAGTGAGCACCTAGTCAAATGTGGATATGAAATCCTGAATTTCTTAGGCTTTTTATCTTTTTTCAAATTTCTTTAAGGATTAGGGGTTTCTCTGAAGGATCAGTCAGTCAATGGTATTTATTGAATGTGTACTATGTGTAATAATATTATTATTATTTTAGTGTTTGCTAAGCACTTATTATGTGCCAAGCACTTTCTAAGCACTGGGGAAAATACTAGGTAATCGGGTTGTCCCACTTGGGGCTCACAGTCTTTATCCCCATTTTACAAGTGAGGTAACTGAGGAACAGAGAAGTTAAGTGGCTTGCCCAAGATCGCACAGCAGACAGGTTGCAGAGCTGGGATTAGAACCCATGACCTCTGACTCCCAAGCCCAGGCTCTTGCCACTAAGCCATGATGCTTCTCTGTATCAAGTGTTGGAGTGCAATACAGCAGTTGCATGTTTCCAGGAGTAATGATGATTGTGGTATTTATTAAGTCCTTACTATGTGCCAAGCATTATACTGAGTAATAATAATAAAAATAATATGTGGTATTTGCTAAGCATTTACTATGTGCCAGGCACTGTACTAAATGGTTGGGAGGGTACAAAGTAATTGGGTCGGACACGGTCCCAGTCCCACACGGGCCTCAGTCTTAATCCCCATTTTACAGATGAGGTAACTGAGACACAGAGAACTGAAATGACTTATTCAATAGTATTTATTGAGCGCTTACTATGTGCAGAGCACTGTACTAAGCACTTGGGATGAACAAGTCGGCAACAGAGACAGTCCCTGCTGTTTGACGGGCTTACAGTCTAATCGGGGGAGACGGACAGACAAGAACAATGGCAATAAACAGAGTCAAGGGGAAGAACATCTCGTAAAAACAATGGCAACTAAATAGAATCAAGGCGATGTACAATTCATTAACAAAATAAATAGGGTAACGAAAATATATACAGTTGAGCGGATGAGTACAGTGCTGTGGGGATGGAAAGGGAGAGGTGGAGGAGCAGAGGGAAAAGGGGAAAATGAGGCTTTAGCTGCGGAGAGGTAAAGGGGGGATGGCAGAGGGAGTAGAGGGAGAAGAGGAGCTCAGTCTGGGAACGCCTCTTGGAGGAGGTGAGTTTTAAGTAGGGTTTTGAAGAGGGAAAGAGAATCAGTTTGGCGGAGGTGAGGAGGGAGGGCGTTCCAGGACCGCGGGAGGACGTGGCCCGGGGGTCGACGGCGGGATAGGCGAGACCGAGGGACGGTGAGGAGGTGGGCGGCGGAGGAGCGGAGCGTGCGGGGTGGGCGGTAGAAAGAGAGAAGGGAGGAGAGGTAGGAAGGGGCAAGGTGATGTAGAGCCTCGAAGCCTAGAGTGAGGAGTTTTTGTTTGGAGTGGAGGTCGATAGGCAGCCACTGGAGTTGTTTAAGAAGGGGAGTGACATGCCCAGATCGTTTCTGCAGGAAGATGAGCCGGGCAGCGGAGTGAAGAATAGACCGGAGCGGGGCGAGAGAGGAGGAAGGGAGGTCAGAGAGAAGGCTGACACAGTAGTCTAGCCGGGATATAACGAGAGCCCGTAATAGTAAGGTAGCCGTTTGGGTGGAGAGGAAAGGGCGGATCTTGGCGATATTGTAGAGCCCAAGGTCACACAGCAGACAAGTGGTGAAGCCGGGATGAGAACTCAGATCTTCTAGGCCCATGGGATCTAATAGGCCCATGCTCTATTCACTAGGCCACGCTGCTTCTTGTATTGGGGTAGCTGTAAGACAATCAGATCAGGCACAGTCCCTGCCCCACATGAGACTCCCGGTTTAAGGGAGGGAGAACAGGTATTAAATCCCCATTTTACAGATGAGGAAATTGAGATGTTAAGTGACTTGTCCAGCATCGCCCAGCAGGCCAGTGGCAAAGCCGAGATGATAACCCAGAGCCCCTAACTCCCAAGCCTTTTCCACTAAGCCACACTGAACTAAGTGCGTGGGAGATTACAACAGAAATTAGATATATATTCCCTGCCTTCAAGGTGTTTACAGTCTTTTGGGGAAGTCAGTCAGAACCGAAAGAGGACCAAGGAAGAATAAAAACCCTTTGGGAAATGCACTAAGCACCAGCATTTTCTGATTGGTGGATTTACAAACCTTTTCATGGCTAGTCCACTGTTTGTCTAGTGGGGAGGGCATGAGAATACAGACTGGAAAAAGAGATACCATTCAAAGGGAGCATCGGGCCAAATCTAATGTCCTCTACTCCATCCTAATCCTCCTTCGACTCTCAATTGATTTTGACACTTTTGACCACCCCCTTCTCCTGGAAACATTATCCAACCTTGGCTTCACGGACACTGTGCTCTTCAGTGTCTCCTCCTATAATAATGTTGGTATTTGTTAAGTGCTTACTATGTGCAGAGCACTGTTCTAAGCGCTGGGGTAGATACAGGGCAATCAGATTGTCCCTCGTGAGTCTCACAGTCTTAATCCCCATTTTACAGACGAGGGAACTGAGGCACAGAGAAGTTAAGTGACTTGCCCACGGTCACACAGCTGACAAGTGGCAGAGCTGGGAATCGAACCCACGACCTCTGACTCCCAAGCCTGTGCTCTTTCCACTGAGCCACGCTGCTTCTATCTCGCTGGCAGGTCATTCTCAGTCTCTTTCCCGGGCTCCTCCTCTGCTTCCTGATCCCTAACTTGTGGGGGTCCCTCAAAGGTTCAGGTCTGGGTCTCCTTCTATTCTCCATCTACACCCACTCCCTTGGAGAACTCACTTGCTCACATGGCTTCAACTACCTGAAGCCTTACTTACTACTGTGCTGATATATGACACCCAAATCTACATCTCCAGCCCTGATCTCTCTCCCTCTCTGCAGTCTTGCATTTCCTCCTGCCTTCAAGACATCTCTACTTGGATGTCCTCCCATCACCTCAAAGTTAATGGGAAGCAGCGTGGCTCAGTGGAAAGAGCCTGGGTTTCGGAGTCAGAGGTCATGGGTTCGACTCCTGGCTCTGCCTCTTGTCAGCTGTGTGACTGTGGGCAAGTCACTTCACTTCTCTGTGCCTCAGTTACCTCATCTGTAAAATGGGGATTAACTGTGAGTCTCACGTAGGACGACCTGATTACCCTGTATCTCCCCCAGCGCTTAGAACAGTGCTCTGCACATAGTAAGCACTTAACAAATACCAACATTATTAAAACTGAACTTATCTTCCCACCCAAACCCCGTCCTTCTGCTTACTTTCCCAATACTGTTGATGGCACCACCATCCATCCTGTCTCACAAGCCTGGAACCCTGACGTTATCCTTCATTCCTCTCATTCCACCCACATATTCAAGCCATCACTAAATCCTGTCATTTCTACCTTCACAACACTGCTCTTTCTCCACCCCTTTCTCTCCGTCCAAACTGCTACCACATTAATGTAAGCACTTGTCCTATCCCGCCTTGATTATTTTAGCAGCCTTCTTGCTGACCTGCCTACCTCCTGTCTCTCCCCACTCCAGTCCATACTACACTCTGCTGCCCAGATCATTTTCCTTCAAAAATGTTCAAACCTTGTTTCCCCACTCCTCAAGAAATTCCAGTGGTTGCCCATCCACCTCCACATCAAACAAAAATTCCTCACCATTGATTTTAAACCACTCAATCACCTTGCCCCCTCCTACCTCACCTCGCTACTTTCCTACTACAACCCAGCCCACACACTTCGTTCCTCTAATGCTAACCTTCTTACTGTGCCTCTATCTCATCTATCTCACTGCCAACCTCTCGCCCACATCCTACCTCTGGCCTGGAACACCTCCCGCCTCATATCAGACAGAAAATTGCTCTCCAACACTTCAAAGCCTCACTGCAGGCACACCTCCTCCAAGAAGCCTTCCCTGACTAAGTCCTCCTCTCCTCTTCTCTAACTCCCTTCTGTGTCGCTCTGAGTTGCTCCCTTCATTCATCCTTCCTCCTATCCCCACAGTACATATGTGTATATCTGTAATTAATGAATTAATTTATGTATATTAATGTCTGTCTCCCTTTCTAGATTGTGAGTTCACTGTGGGCAGGGAATATGTCTATTGTTGTACTCTCCCAAACACTTAATACAGTGCTTTGCATACAGTAAGTGCTCAATAGATATGAGTGAATTCATTCATTCATTCATTCAATCATGTTTGTTGAGCACTTACTACTGTGTCGAGAGCACTGTACTGAGCGCTTGGGAAGTACAGTTCGGCAACAGATAGAGACAATCCCTACCCAGTAATGGGCTCACAGTCTATAAGGGGGAGACAGACAACCAAACAAAGCAAGTAGATAGACATCAATAGCATCAAAATAGATAAATAGAATTATAGATGAATTATAGTTGAATGAATAGTGGACAGCGCACAGGCTGGGAGTCAGAATACCTGAGTTTGGTATTTGTTAAGCACTTACTATGTGCCGAGCACTGTTCTAAGCGCTGGGGTAGCCACAGGGGAATCAGGTTGTCCCACGTGGGGCTCACAGTCTTAATCCCCATTTTACAGATGAGGTAACTGAGGCACCGAGAAGTTAAGTGACTTGCCCAAAGTCACACAGCTGACAAGTGGCCGAGCCAGGATTCGAACCCGTGACCTCTGACTCCAAAGCCCGTGCTCGTTCCACTGAGCCACGCTGCTTCCTAATCCCAGCTCCACCACTTATCTGCTATGTGACCTCTCTGTCTCAGTTTCCTTGTACATGAAATTGGAATTAAATCCTACTCCCTCCTACTCCCTCTGACTGTGAGCCCAATGGGGGACAGTGACTGTCTGACCCGATTACCTCGTATCTACCCCAGCACTTAGTATATTGTAAACACTTTACAGTTAGCACAGTTAATGTTATTATCGGTACAGCTTGTTTGGATTCCGACCTCTAATTAAGCCAACTAAACATTTAAGGTGTATCATCCTTGGTCTGTTAGAAGACAAGATGATGAGTCTTTTTTCATTTTAAGGCAGACCCCAGGGTGTCCCGACCGTCAGCTTCGAAGCCTTCAGCCCTCAGTGGGCTCCTGATGCCGGCCTGCCCTCTCCTCTGCCCCCTCCCAGCTCATAGTCCCTGGAAAAGCCCCAAACTGTGGCTCAGTTTCGATTCTCCTGCCTCCCCCTCTGCTTATACCATGACTCTGATGAAGATCCACCATCCCTCTCAGTTGGGCCAAGCCTGGGCATTTCCCTCATGAACATCTCCTCCCCCGGGCAGCCTTCTCTGATTTGTTCCCACAGGCTGGCCCTTGCCACCCCATCCACCACTTCAGCTGTCACACATTCATCTGTTTGCATTTTGTTCTTTATTCTCCTGGTCTGTTATTCATATCTGTTCTCCAACTCTCAGCTGAGGCATGTTTGACCACGTGGGAGCACTTCCTGTCCAGCTGTCTTTTCCAGCCCTGGAGAGCATGCTTCCTGTATAGCAATCAGTCAATCAGTCAGTGCATTTATTGAGCTCTTTCTGCGTGCAGAGCACTTGTAGCAAACACTTGGAAAAGTACAATGCAATAAAGTTGGTAGACATGTTCCCCATCCACAAGGAGCTTACCATCCAGAGACAGAGTGTGTATGTGTTGGGGGGGAGGGATGTTTGTGTGTGTGTGTGTGTGTGTTTGGGTCCATCCATCTATCTGTCCATCCCAGCATCAGTATTCTGCTCCCAGAACCGGAAGGTGCTGATTGGGAACAGTTGAAAGCTGGGCCTCGGGGAGGCCCTGGATGAGACACAGCTTTGGAATTACCTTTTCTTTGCAGGCCTTTGGATATCCCTGAAACTGCTCCCAGGCGACCTGGCTCAGGTTCAGAAGGATTTCTCTCACCTTGTCGACCGAACGACAGCCGTGGCCCGCAAAATGGGGTTTCCTGAAATCACCTTCCCAGGTCAGCCCTACCAGCTCCATTGCTGCCAGCGATGGATCCGGGAACAATTTACCCAATCTAAAAAGTGTTCGGTCATAAATTGTCTCTACACAGATTGGGGGATTTGGGACTCACATTCTTCGCCAGATTCACCATCTATTTCATCCAAACCGTTTAGAAAGATCGGCTCGCTATCCAATCATTCTAACATCTCTATCTGGGTAGCAAAGCCTACCAAGTGAAGAGAGTGAAAATCTCCCAATTTTAGAAAGCTTGACCTTTCCACAATACTTTCCTCTTTCTTTGGAGAAGACTCTTGTATAATCCTGTGCACACTCTTACTACAATAGTAGTAATACTATTTATTCAGCAAAACACTCTCCTAAGTGCCGAGAAGGAATATAGTTCTCCCCATCTAAGAATAAAATGGAGAGAGGGGATAGGCAAAGAGTGGCGAGGAGCAGCGTAGCCTAATGGAAAGATCCCAGGCCTGAGAGTCAGAGGACCTGGATTCTAATGCTGCCTCCGCCACTTACTTGCTATGGGCAAGTCAGTTAAATTGTCTGGGCCTCAGTTCCCTCATCTGCACCATGGGGATTCAATACCTGTTCTCTCTCCTACTTTGAGCCCCATGTGGGACCTGATTATCTTGTATCTATCCCAGCTCTTAGTACAGTGTTTGGCACATAGTGAGTGCTTAACAAATACCTCAGTTAAGGAAAGACAAAACAATAGAAATAGCAAAGCAAAATAAAGATCAAGACCTCCGAAAGTCAGTAGAGACTGTGGCGAGAGGAAGTAGCATTTTGGGGTCTCATAGCTCAGAATCCAACAGTCACTAGAGCGACCACAGTGACCGGAGCCAAGGCTAACGCCTCCCTCTCGACCACCTTTGGTGGTGGCCACACGCTGTAGCTGCTATGGTCTTCTTCACCACATTGGTGTGAGGCAGGTCGGGATCAAGGCCCCTGGAGGATGCAGCAGGGATAGGGGAGAAGTGGGGAGTGGGGCCAGGGGCCGCGCACCGCCACTGCTTCTCCCCTCCCCCACTGCATTGGTGTGAAGTCTGTTTTGTAGATATTTTTTTTTTAATCTCTTCAGTTAGGCCTGAATCAGGAAAAGTAAAAGACATGATTGCTCATTTGTACTGAAATGAAAGTGTCTTAGACTCCCAGGTCATGACGGAGATAACATCCCGGCCATCGCTCGACCTCCGAGTTGACCAGCAGCTCCACCATCCTAGCTAGGAGATGTTAGTCTGGCACATTAAACTTTCTTGAACATGGTAGAGAATGAAAAAATGATCCCAAATCCTGGGTTTTCTCTCCTCCATCTTCGCCTGCTTCTCCCCAACCCCCCACCACACACAAAAGGAGAGTCAACTTCAATTAATCAATCAATGTATTTATGGAGTGTTTACTATGTGCAGAGCACTGTGCTGAGTATTTGGGAAAGTCCAGTAAAGCAGAATTGGCTGACACAATCCCTGCCCATAGGAATCTTACAATCTGAAGGGAGAGATAAATATTAAAATAGATTAGGGATAGGGGAAATAGTACAGCATAAGAATATTTGCATAACTATTGTGGGATTGGGTGAGTATCAAGTTGGTTACCGAGTGCACAGCCAAGTGCAGAGTCGACGCAGAGGGGAGGGTGGATAGGGGAATTAAAAGCTGTAGTCTGGGAAGATCTCCTGGAGGAGGTGTGATTTTTAGGAGGGTTTAGGAATAGAGATTGGCTGGGTCAGTTGGACTCAATTCTGCCCAGCTCCAACTGACTTCCAACTTCCAAATCAAGCTCTGAATTTACTGTATTGGTATCACTCCTCCTGGGAGAGTCATAATTCCTCTGCCACATTTTGAGTTGCATTTCGAAAAGGCCCCAGAGTAAACTCTCATGGGATGAGAGAAAATAGATTTACGCTCAAATAAGCCACTGACAAGGGTTTTCAGAAAAAGGAATTCATTTACATAGTACAAAAGCCAAAACCTATCATCAGATGGGATAAAAAAGATCAAATTGAAGTGCTTCTGTGGGCTGTGTAGATTGTCAGGTGGGGTTGTTAGCAGGAAGAGAAATAGATGGATTAGGATGACTCATTTTAAAAAGGCCCCAATTCAAAGTTGCTCTTTGCTATGCAGGCAGCTCACTTTGAGATAAACAGAGATACAGTTGAATGGAAAGGTCTGGGTCAAATCCCCTTCCTGTCTTGTAGTTGCTGTCACACCCAATTGCCAAATGGCTTCTCTCAACCGAGCAGAATATCTCCTTCCTTGAGGCTCACAGGACAGTGTGTTGTTTTGTAGGAGATGTCCGAAACGACATTTATGTCACTCTGGTCCACGGCGAATTTGACAAAGGGAAGAAGAAGACGCCCAAGAATGTGGAAGTCACCATGTCGGTAGTCAATGAGGAGGGCACTGTTTTAGAGGTATGCTGTTTCCCTGGCAGATTTGTGTTGACGGTTGGGCACATTTCAAATCTACTGTGATTCGGGTGAGAGTCCTGTAATGGGAGGTGGGCTGGGCGGGAGGGAGGGAGGAAAGTCCCTGAGTGGGGCAGAGGGAAGAGCTCCTGTAGCCCTGATCTAATCCGTAGGGCAAACCAATGATTGATGACCTGTTGTCACCTGGCTCATTAGAGCGTGAATTTGCTCACCCAAGAGTACTTGAGGAAATCATATCATTTAAGTGGAAGTCTCTTTTGGGATAAACCAAGAGTAATAATAACAGTAGTAATTGTGGATTTTGTAAAGGGCGTACCATGTTCCAAGCACTGTACTAAGCATTCAAGGCAATATTGTTGGATGCGGTCCCTGTCCTACATGGGCCTCACAATGTAAATAGTGGCGGGGGTGGTAGGGAGGGACTGTTATCAAATCCTGATGAACAGAAATGAAGTGAAGTGACTTGCTTGAGGTCAGATAGCAGGCAAATGGTGGAGGTGGAATTAGAACCCTGATCCTCTGCCTCTTAGGTCTGTGTTCTTCCCACTAGGTCATGCTGTTACTCAGGGGTGTGTCTTAGACCTGCCCGGGACCAATGGGTCGATCACCCCAGCCCCCACTTGCCCCGGGTCCAGTATGTGTGGAACCCAGATTCCAGCTGGGTTTTTTTTTACAGTATTTGTTAAGTGATTAGTAATTTGTTTATATTAATGCCTGTCTCCTTCCCCTCTTGACTGTAAGCTAATTGTGGACAGAGAATGTATCTGTTTATTGTTGTAGTGTACTTTCCCGAGGCTTAGTATAGTGCTGTGCACACAGTAAGTGCTCAATAAATACAACTGAATGAATGAATTTTCCAGACACTGTACTAAGCACTGGGGTAGAGACAAGTAAATCAGGTTGGACATAGTCCATGGCCTACCTGGCGCTTAGGGTTTTAATCCTCGTTTTACAGATGGGGTAACTGAGGCCCAGAGAAATTAAGTGACTTGCCCACAGTCACACAGCAGACAAGTGGAGGAGCCGGAATTAGAACCCAGGTCCTTCTGACTCCCAGACCTATGCTCTTTCCACAAGACCACACTGCTTCTCTGTTCTTTAGATGGTTCCTTAGACCATGCCTGGTTGGGCCCAGCCTGCCTCAGGAGAGGAAGGTTTCAGGGGGTTGCAAGGTGTAGTGAGGCCCTCCTGTGTGAGTCCTGGCCTGAGCCTCAAGCCCAGGAGCCCTGCCGGCCCTGCCAACAAACTGTCAGACTTCTGCGCTGTATGGAAAAATTGGGTGGGAGGGAAATATGTGATGTCAGGGACATCAGTGGGGCATTGATTTGTGGACAGTGGGACTCTCAGGTGTTCTGAAATTGAGTTTACCCTTTCATATTTTCTCATATCCAAAGAAAGCGATTCATCCTGGGGCTGGCTATGAAGGCATTCCAGAGTACAAGTCGGTCGTCTATTACCAAGTCAAGCAGCCTTGTTGGCATGAAACAGTGAAGGTAAGAACTCACCCTCATTGGGCTCTACCCCATTTACTCTGTTCAGTAATTCTAATAATGATAATTGTAGTATTTGCTGAGCGCTTACTCAGCCAAGTGCTGTATTCAATGCTAGGCTTGATGCAATATAAGCAGATAGACACAGTCCCTGACACTCACAGGGCTCACAGTATAAGAGGGAGAGGGAGCAGATATTTAATCCCCGTTCTATAGATGAGAAAACCGAGGCACAGAAAAATAAAAAGTCTTGCACAAGGTCACAGAGCAGGCAAGTGGGAGAACCGGGATTAGAACCCAAGTACTCTGACTTCCAGGCCGATGCTGTTTTCACTATGCCGTGCTGGTTCTATAATTCTTACTTTGTGTTGTCCACAGTGCCTACTACTACTTCTATTTTGAAATGGTCAAGTTAACAATTTTCCTTATGTCCGTAATTTCATTGTTTGTCATCATTAATAATTTTAGCAATTCTCTCCGTTGAGCTTAAAGTCCGAATCAACACTGTACCTCATTCTTAATAATAATAATAATAATAATAATGATAACAATCATAATGTCTGTTAAGCACTTACTACATGCCAGGCACTGTACTAAGAGATGGGGTGGGTACAAGCAAATCGGGTTGGACATAGTCCTGTTCCACATGGGGCTCATAGGTTCAATCCCCATTTTCCAGATGAGGTAACTGACCTTCTGACTCCCAGCCAGTGCTCTCTCCACTGTGCCATGCTGTTTCCTGCATCAAAGAATCACGTATGATCAGAATGTGGCACAGAGTGAATAAGGACCATGACTAAGATGCAACATTTTGTCTCATGGTTTACTAATCCTCACTATCAAGGTCTCCTCTCAGCAAATGAACAAATTTCATGGATCTTATTTCAGTGTTTCTACCTCGGTTTTCTCTTCAGATCCAAACCCTTTGTCTGATCCTGACTTTTCACATCTGCACTACAGTTGAATACCATTCTCTGCTTCTTTTCTTGCCTCTCTTCTTTTTCCCTTCTTTCCCCTCTGCCTGTCTTTTTCCCTCTCCTCTTCCCTTCTCCTCCCCTTCCTTTTCCTATTTCCCACTACCTGCTCCTTCCTGTTTTCATGCCAAGAGGATTTTCTGCACCACCCTTACGAAATCCTGCCTTATACTGTAAAGTGAGCTGCACTGAGGAGGTTTTGGATCTGTTCTTAAGGAGGGCCCCCCCACCCTATGGAGTTCTGGGTATGCTCCCCCAGAGTCCCCCTGTGGAGTACTGGATGTGTTCTAATGGTGTGAATCTGCAGGTGTCCATCGCAATAGAAGAGGTCTCTCGCTGTCACCTGCGGTTCACGTTCCGTCACCGCTCATCCCAGGAATGTAAGTATGGGGAGTTCTGGGCATTGCCGAGATGCTGCCAAGGCTAAGAACTCCATCTTGGCAAGGCCTTTGGTGACTGTGTTGGGAAGCATAATGCATCCCAAATTCAACTCTTGGCCACTTGGCTTTCTCTCATAGTTTTCTTCAGAACAGAAGATATCCGGCCCTGAAAGGCGTTGGGTTTCCAAATTGGAAGAGCCCATTTAAATAAGCTCTAGACCACCCTGAATCAGGAATTTTCCAGAGTAGACACTGGCCATCTGGAGAAATGGCCTTCTTAACAAAATGTCCCATTTGAATTTATTTTGTTATTTATTTATTGTCGATTAAGTGCTTACTATGTCCCAAGTTCTGTGCCATGTACTAGGGTAAATACAGAAGCAACGTGGCTTAGTGGCAAGAGCCCGGACTTGGGAGTCAGAGGTCATGGGTTTGAATCCCAGCCCTGCCGCCTGTCAGCTGTGTGACTTTGGGCAAGTCACTTTACTTCTCTGGGCCTCAGTTACCCCGTCTGGGAAATGGGGTTGAAGACTGAGCCCTACGTGGGACAACCTGATTACCTTGTATCTACCCCAGCACTTAGAACAGTGCTTTGCACACAGTAAGCACTTAACAAATACCAACATTATTATTATTATTATTATTATTATTAATAAACACAAGACAGGCCAAGTGGATAGAGCCTGGGCCTGGGAGTCTGAAAGCCCTGGTTCTAATCCTGGCTCTGCCACTTCTTTGCTC
Source organism: Ornithorhynchus anatinus (assembly GCF_004115215.2). Classification (NCBI taxonomy): domain Eukaryota; kingdom Metazoa; phylum Chordata; class Mammalia; order Monotremata; family Ornithorhynchidae; genus Ornithorhynchus; species Ornithorhynchus anatinus. The sequence continues at coordinate 109,685,057 of NC_041732.1, read as the reverse complement.
TGTGACTATGGGCAAGTCACTTCACTTCTCTGTGCCTCAATATCTCATCTATAAAATGGGGAGTAAGATTATGAGCCTCATGAGGGACATGGACTGTGTCCAACCTGATTAAGCTTGTGTCTATCCCAGTGCTTAGTACAGTGTCCAGCACATTGTAAGTGCTTAACAAATACCATAATTAAAACAATAATCAGATTGGGATCAGTCCCTGGCCCACGTGGGTTCACAGTCTACAAAACAGGGAGGGAAGGAGGTATTTTAACCCCATTTTACAGAAGAGGAGACTGGAGCCCACAGAGACTTTGTCTTTCCCAAGATCACCCAGCAGGCCACGAACAGAACTGGGATTAGAACCTAGTCTATGGACTCCCGGCCCCACACTCGTACTTTTAGTCACATGTCCTCCTGGGTTCCTGGCTCCTAGCTCCTATGGTGTTTCCAGTGATAGGTCTCATATGCCTTTCCCTCCCCGGCACTCCAGTCTTGTGCCCTCCCTCCCCAACACCCTCTGAACAGCGGGGGAGCCGAGTGGGACATCAATCAATCCATCGATCAGTAGTGTTTGAGTGCTTACTGTGTGCAGAGCAAAGTACTAAGCACTTGGGAGAATACAGTAATAAAGAGTTGGTAGGCATGTTTCTTGCACACCGGGAACTTGAAGTCTAGAGAGGAAGGTGGACAGTAAAACTAATTTTGGCTATGAACATAGGCTCTGTGGGGCTGAGGGTGAGGTGAATATTAAGTGCTTAAAGGGTACAGATCCAAGTGCATAGATGACACAGATGGGAGAGGGAGTAGGGGAAATGAGGGCTTAGTTGAGGAAGGCCTTTTGGAAGGAGATGTAATTTTTAATAAGACTTTTGAAGATGGTGAGAGTGGTGGTCCAGGCCAGAGGCAGGGTGTGAGCGAGGAATTGGCAGCGAGACAGATGAGGTCGAGGCACAGAGGGTAGGTCGGCGTTGGAGTAGCTAAGTGGGTGGGCTGGGTTATAGCAGGAACTCAGCGAGGTAAGATGGGATGGAGGGGTAGACGGTTTGGATGGGGGCAGAACCTCTTTTTGCAGCAGCCAGAGTCACCTTTCTCCCCCTACAGCCAGAGACAAGTCTGAAAAAGCCTTTGGAATTTCCTTCGTGAAACTGATGAACCCTGATGGGACAACCCTGCAGGATGGAAGGCACAACCTCGTGGTATACAAGGTAACTGGGGAGCAGGCCTCAGCGGCCAATGTCCGCCCGACCAGGGAAAATCCTGGCCGGACAGAGGTTGGACCTTGAGCCCCCGGCCCCCTTCGCCTGTCCCAGGTCAGCCGTGCCCATGGGACAGAGTCTTCTCAGAGTCTCCAATCTGCGCTCTGACCCTGGGCACTTAGGCTGGGGCCACAGCAGCCGGGAGGCTTCCTTGCCGGGGGCCAGACCGTCCGAAGGTTCGGCCCATTATCGTTTAGCCGTCGGCCACACGGATTGCCGCTCGGCTTCTTCCCTGCCGGTTGGAGGTAGTACTCACATATGCCAAAAGAGCTGGAAAGAATGGCGACTCGATACCCAGGACTATCTGAAAGGGAGGGTGAGCGGACCGGCTGGTGAACTGCATCTGCGGGTGTGCTGTTGGTACATGGAGCTACAATAATAATGATAATAATAACTGTGATATTTGTTAAGCGCTTACTCTGTGCCAGGCACTGTACTAAGCACTGGTGTGGATGCAAACAAATAGGTTTGGACACAGTCCCTGTCCTAAACGGGGCTCACAGTCTCACTCCCCATTTTACAGATGAAGTAACTGAGGCCCAGAGAAGTTAAGCAACTTGCCCAAGGTCTCACAGCAGACAAGTGGCAGATCCGGGTTTAGAACCCATGACCATCTGACTCCTAGGCCCATGCTGTAGCCACTACATCGTGCTTGTGGCTGCAGCCCCGTGGAGTCAGTGAGGGAGAGATCCTGAACCAAAGCCATCTGCTTCTCTGCTCTATCTGCAATGAGGGAATCCCAGCATTGTCCCCAGTTTCCCCATCCCAGTCAGTGCTTACTGGAAACCACATGCTGCAGAGCTCCTTACTGGGCACTCGGTGCACACAGGATGCTTAATGGGACACCGGGAGCCCCAATCAGCCGATCATATTTATTGAGTGCTTACTGTGTACAGAGCACTGTACTAAGTGCTTGGGAGAGCATACTATAAGACTATAACAGACACATTCCCTGCCCACAGTGAGCTTACAGTCTAGAGAGGGAGACAAACAGTACTGTAAATAAATAAATTACATATATGTGCATAAGTGCTGTGGGGCTGGGAGGGGGGAATGAATGAAGGGAAGAAGTCAGGGTGACGCAGAAGGGAGTGGAAAAAGAGGAAAGGAAGGACTAGTCAGGGAAAGTCTCTTGGAGGAGATTTGCCCTCAATAAGAGTTTGAAGTGGGCGAGGGTATTGGGTGCATGCAAGTACTGGGAACTTGCTGTGCTGTGCTGGGAACCTGTAGAGTGTATTGCTGGACCCTCAGTGCCCACAGCATGCTTTACTGGGCACCAATAGGGAGTTAGAAGATGTGGGTTCTAATCCTGGCTCTGCCACTTGTCTTCTGTGTGACCTTGGGCAAGTCACTTAATAATTGTTAAGCACTTACTATGTGCCAAGCACTGTTCTAAAAACTTCTCTGTGCCTCAGTTACCTCATCTGTAAAATGGGGTTTAAGACTGTGAACCCCACATGGGACAACCTGATTACCTTGTATCTACCATAGCATGTAGAACAGTGCTTGGCACATAATAAGGGCTTAACAAATACCATCGTTACTATTATTATTATTCAAGTGCTTACTATGTGCCAGCCACTGTACTAAACCCTGGGATCGATACAAGCAAATTGGGTTGGACACAGACCCAGTCCCACATGGGGCTCAAAGTCTTAATCTCCATTTTACAGATGAGATAACTGAGGCACAAAGAAGTGAAGTGATTTGCCCAAGGTTATGCAGCAAAGTGTCAGAGCAGGGATTAGAACCCATGACCTTATGATTCCCAGACCTGTGCTCTCTCTATTAGGCTACAGTGCTTCTCTGCTGTGCTCTTATGGCATGTGAAGCACCATACTGGGTCTTGGGTGCCTACCGAGTACTGTACTGGCCATTGTGTGCTTGCGGAGCACTGTACTATGCACAGAGTGCCTGCATTGCGCTTTTCCTTGGCCCTGGGGGCCTGCGGAGCACTCTGCTGGATGTCGATGCCCTTGGAGTGCTGTAGTGGGTGACATTTTCTTGGAGGGTACTTACTGGGCACTGAACGTCCACAGAATGCTTTGCTGGCCCCCGGGAGTCAGGTGCTTGCGGAGCGCTCTAATCAATCAATCATTATTCATTCATTCAATAGTATTTATTGAGTGCTTACTATGTGCAGAGCACCGTACTAAGCACTTGGAATGTACAGTTCGGCAACAGATAAAGACAATCCCTGCCCAATGACGGTGTTACGCTAATTCTCTTGTAGTGTACTCTCCCTAGTGCTTAGTACAGTGATCTGCACACAATAAATATGATTGATTGACATGATCCCTGCCCCCAGGGAGCTTACAGTCTGTAAGGGGACAGACATTAAGATCAATTACAGATAGGGGAAATGGAAGAGCACTTTGGAGCACAGTCTCCCCCCTTCTAGACTGTGAGCTGTTGTGGGCAGGGAGTCTCTATTTGTTGCTGAATTGTACTTTCCAAGCACTTAGTACAGTGTTCTGCACAGTCAGTGCTCAATAAATATGAATGAATGAATGAAAATGAATGAATGAATATGGACATAAGTGCTATGAGGCTGGGGTAAGGATCAAAGTGCCTAAGGGAGGTACACAGCCAAGTGGATAGGCAACACAGAGGGAATGGCTGGAATGGGAAATGAAGGTTTAGTGTGGGAAGACCTCTTGGAAGAGATGTGATTTTAGGAGGGTTTTGAAGGAGGGAGGGCAGTGATCTGTCAGATAAGAAGGGGAAGATAGTTCCAGGCCAGAGGGAGGATTTGGTCAAGGGGTCAGCAGTGGGATAGGCAACACTGAGGAACTGAGAGTAGGTTGGTGTTCGAGGACCAGAGAGTTTGGGTTGTGTTGTAGTAGGAGATCAGAAAGGTAAGGTAGAAGAGGGAGAGCTGATTGAAATCATATAGTAAGGAGTTTCTTTTTGATTTGGAGGTTCATGAAGAGATGGGAGATATGGACTGGATGCTTTTTCAGAAAAATGCTCTGAGCAGCAGAGTAAAGTATGGACAGGAGAAGGGAGAGACAGATGGCAGGGAGGTCAGTGAAGAAAGCTGATGCAGTAGTCTTGGTGGGAGAGGATAAGTGCTTGGATCAGCAGATTGGTAATTTGGATGGAGAAGATAAGGCAGATTCCAGAGGTGAGCTGGAATCTGTACTTGACACAGGGTGCCCGCAGAGAACTATACCGGATGCCAGGTGCCTATGGAGTGCTGAACTGTGTATCAGGTGTCTACAGGATGCTCTGTTAGCTGCCAGGTGCCTGTGGAATCTGGTGAAGGTATCATGCGTCTGCCAAGCATTGTACTGGATGACGAGGGCATGAAAAGTGCCACATTGGGTACTGGGGACTTACATAGTGCTGTACTGGGCACCTGGTCCCCTCAGGGCTCGTTACTGGCAGTCTGGGAACATACACTGAAAGTCAGAGAGTTGATGCCTGCTCTCAAGGAGCGTAGAGTCAGTGACCAGGATGCAGGAGGTTCCCGGCCTTCACTGCCCACCACCCCATGGTGTCTGGGCTATTGGGAGAAGGAGGATGGTCAAATTATGCCCAACTGGTTCCATATGGATAATTCCACACCACTCGGCGACTAAAACAGGTTGATGTGCTTCGCCCTCAGGGTGAGAATAAGAAAATGGAAGATGCCAGGTTCTACCTGACTCTGCCCGACACGAAAGTGGAGATGGAAGACAAGGACGCACACCCAGCTAAAACCTTGGCCAACTTCACCCCATCGAAGGATAGCACCAAGGACAGCTTCCAGATCGCCACGCTCATCTGTTCCACCAAGTTGACCCAGAATGGTAAGGATGGCAGCCAGGAGAAAGTGGAACTGCATACCGTAGGGAGGCCCGGGGAGGGGGCTGGGAGACCTGTTGGCGGTGGCCAGTGCCAGGTGCACAGTGTGGCACTGGCTGGCAGATGCCTGTGAGCAATCGAGCAGAATGGGCTGGTAGCCGGAGCACTGAGCTGGTAGGGTGGAGTGAGCCCGCACTCCTCCGTCCGGATGACACCACTGACCAGATCACTTGACTTACCTGTGTTGCCCGTGTTCTTCCTCCCTCCTCTGGCCACCGCCCCCTCTGTACAATGAGAATAGGAGTTGCAATCCACTATCTTTTGGCTTCAAACTTTAAAAAGTGGTTTGGGACCCTTGGCGGAACAGCTGTCGGCTTTTGCTTCTTGCTGCAAAAGGAAGAGGCGTTTTAGTAGTGCCGTAGTCTCTTCTGGGCCTGAGGTCCTGTTGGCTTTCAGCAGCTGTTTGGCAATAAAAAGACTGGAAGATGGGATCTGGACCCAGGGACCGGGGAGGGACAAGAGCTGGGACAGGACTGGGAAAGAACAGGGATCTTTTCAGTACTATCCTGCCTCTGCCCTGGCAGGTCTCATTTTTCTCATTTTTTCAAAATGGTTCAGGCTTCTTGACCTGTGAGGCTAGTAATCTGTTTGGCTCATCTAACCGCATCCCCCTGTGCAGTCGTGCTGTGTTTGTAGATCAATTGACATTTACAGCTTCACCTGAAGATTCCGTACGTGTGTACAATTAGACAGATATCTGAGCCTTAGCTGGCTTATATTCTAAATTCACTATGTCTGGGGCTGGAACACTCTATTCCCTTGGAAAGATCTGAAGTCCAGTTTGGACATCTGTCATTTGCTCCCCACAGGACCATTGTTGGTTTTCTTTTTATGCATTAAATTTTCCCAGTGACTTTAGAAATGGGAACAGATATTAAAATAAATACAGTATTAAAATAAGTGATTTTCTAATAGCTTTTAAGTAATGATTTTCTGAAATGAACTTTATTATTGATCTTACTCTAATGATCTTACTGTATGTGTTGTCCTTTCCAGTTGACCTCTTGGGTTTGTTAAATTGGCGTTCCAATTCCCAGAATATCGAGCACAATTTAAAGAAGTTAATGGAGGTGGATGGTGGAGAAATTGTGAAGGTATTCGTATGTGTCTGTCTGTGTGTGTTAAAATGTAAGAAATGCACATTCTATATAATCTGTGGCCCATTTATTAAATGAATGCAGAAGTTCCTAGATTGTTAGATGTGTTTATTAAAATCAGCAGGTAAATACATTTCTAAAATATTGAATGATAAAAATGGAATTATTGAAATATGGATCTATTGGACCCGCAGCATGGCTTAGTTAACAGAATGGGCCTGGGAGTCAGAAGGACCTGGATTCTAATCCTGGCTCTGCCTCATTTGTGCTGTGTGACTTTGGACAAGTCACTTAACTTCTCCGTGCTTCAGTTACCTCATCTGTGAAATGGGGTTTAAGAATGTGAGCCCCATGTGGGACAAGGCACTCTGTCCAACCTGATTAACTTGTATCTACCCCAGTGCTTAGAACCTTGCTTGGCTCATAGTAAGCCCTTAATAAGTACCATAATCATTATTATTATTGGGGCCTTTTGAGTACACAGTAACAGAATCACTGGTTCCAAAATAACTTCTCTGTGCTCTTTTTTTCCTCTTTAGTTTCTCCAAGATACACTTGATGCACTTTTTAACATAATGATGGAAATGTCAGATAATGAAACATATGACTTCCTTGTGTTTGATGCACTGGTAAGTTGGGAGATAGTAGCCCATGTTGTTTCACATAAATGCAGAGATTTCAGAAGTGTCTTCAGATTCAAACCCTTTATCCCTTCAACTTTGATTAGATTTCACTTTTAAATGTGTTTCCTCCCCCTCGTTTTTGTTGGATGGAACCTGATCAATGCATTTTGTTAAGATTGTGGAACTTCTCTTAATCATTCTTTGAAGTGGATAGCCTTGTAAATTGGTAATTATGGCACAAGTTTGATAAGCTCTTGCTTGATTCAAGTAGTCCATGGCGTTGCCATTTATGATCATTGAAGGCTTCCCCCACCCCAACACTTCACATCCAAAATGCAGCCACCACTAGAGTGATGGACAGGACAGTACAGGATGGATGGAAGGGAGAGAGGGAGGGAAGTGAGGGAAGGGAATGGAAGGAAAGGAAGGGAAGGGAGGAACAAAGGGAAAAAGAGTACAAGAAAGAAAGAAACTCCTTGGCTGGATTGGGAGAATTATTCAACTGGAGCTAACAGGGCAAGCTCACTATTGTCCTAGAAAATTGCATGGGATGATTAAAGGCCCAGAACCGGTTTAACATTCAGTTGTTCAGGAGCTCTCAGGGAGCTCAGTCAGTCATATGTATTGAACCCGTACTGTGTGCAGAGCACTGTACTAAGGGAGTGAGAGAAGAGGCAATGAGGGCATAGTTGGGGAAGGCCTCTTGGAGGAGATGTGCTTTTAATAAGGCAATGAAGGTGGGGAGAGTGATAGTTTCTCAAATATGAGGAGGGAGGGAGTACCTGGCCATAGGGAGAATGTGAGCGAGAGGTACAGTGAGTAGGTTGGCCTTAGAGGAGCAAATTATGTGGGCTGGGTTGTAGTAAGAAATCAGAGAGGTAATGTAGCAGAGGGCAAGGAGATTGAGTGCTTAATAATAATAATTTTGGTATTTGTTAAGCGCTTACAATGTGCCAGGCACTGTACAAAGTGCTGGGATGGATACTAGCGAATTGGGTTGGACACGGGTCCTGTATCTCGCAGGGCTCGCAGTTTCAATCCCCATTGTACAGATGAGGTAACTGAGGCCCAGAGAAGTGAAGTGGTAAGGAGTTGCCCAATTTGGGCAAGCATATGAAGGAGCCAAGTGAGCGGGTCCTGTTGGCCGCCTGAGTTGCAGTAAAACCAATGGGGTGAATCGACCAATCAATCATATTTATTGAGCTGTGTGCAGGGCAACGTACTAAACGCTTGGGAGAGTACAACACAACAATATAACAGATTCCCTGCCCACAACAAGCTCCCAAAATGCTTCAAGTTTTTCAAGGTCTTGACTTCTCTTTGGGCTTCTTGACAGGTATTTATTATTTCGCTGATCGGAGACATCAAGTTCCAGCATTTCAATACCGTACTTGAAACCTACATCTACAAGCACTTCAGCGCAACCTTGGCTTTTAAGTAAGCATCCGTGAAGGCAACTCCAATCTGGCACGTGACCACTGGGGGGGCCTTATTGGTCATGGTCTCGCTAGAATGTGCAGACAGAGGGGAGGGCCTGATGTCGGCAAGTCCGTGTGGGCATCTGGGTGAGCATGTGTAGTTATGGACTTTTACCCAACCTTGCCTTTTGTCAACATAGAAGTCATTCAATCGGTGGTATTTACAATGCCCTCCTGTGGGCAGGATGCTTTGCTCAGAATGTGGGAGAATAAGGTGTCAGTGTACCAAAGGTGCTTATTGAGTGCTTACTGGGTGTAGAGCACTGTGCTAAGTGTTTGGGAGAGTACAGATATAACAGAGTTGGTAGACACATTGTTATAGGTAGTGCTAAGGATAAAGCACTGTACAAAGCTCGTAAATAGACACGGTTCCTGCCCTCTGAATGCTTACAGTTTATTGTGGGACGGACTGATGAGGGTATATGTGTGTGTGTGTGTGCATATGTGTGTGTGCATGTTTGCTTGTATATTTACAGAGTTTTTCCCAACTGTGTTTCATCTACTATATCAATCACTCAGTTGAAGGGGTGTAGTGTCATATGTAGTGCTGAAGACAAAGTATGGATCAGAGCTCATAAGGAGCTTAGAGGCTTCATAAATTTTGTTGCACGAAAAGCCAACCTAACTTCCCGCCGTATCTCGGAGAGCTTGGAAAATTATTCTATGCTTAATGCACTTTTCTCCAGTGTGGGCTTGGAGATTAGAGCCTGTAAATCCATGGGATTTCAGGTTCTGGGTGTAGGCAGGATGTTTTCCCTCATCTGATATTCCCTTTGGCCCAGCCACATGGTGCTGGCTGAGCCATGACTTCAGGCGTGACCCCTCCACGCCCCGCAGGCCATCTGTTGTTGCCGGCAGCAAGTAAACTGAGGAGTGGCGGGTCTGCAGCTGGGTTTCATGATGAGGCCCAGTTGTCAGTGGTCTAAACACAGTGTTTGGCTGATCCTGGCCTGAATGGATGGAGCCCAGGCCCTGATCTTAGAGGTGGGCTGAAATTCCCTATTTTCATTTGAAGATTTAGGCAGAAACTGACCGAGCACAATAGCTACAATATTCATACCACAAGGATGTTGATGGACTGTCAGAGAAATTCCTGAGTCAGGAGTTTTTGAGCATAGATCATCTAACCCAAGGCGGCCCCCAGTTCTCTGCTATCATACCTTCCTGACGGGACTCTCCAGACTCCCCAGGAGAGGCCGGGGGAGGCCAGGAAAGCCTGTTTACATTCAGGCAGGTTGTCACCAAACATCCTTCCTCTACCCCTGGGACCTCCCCGCCATCCTGGCCTAACTCTCCAGCCTCTCTGCCCTGCTGGGTCTCCCCCGGCCACCCCTCCACCCACTTCCCGGAACACCCATCTCTGGACAGGCACCAAACACTGGTACATCAATCAATAGTATTCATCGAATGCTTACAGTGTGCACAGGACTATACCAGTTGCTTGTACCATGCAATATTATTGACAGACACGATCTCTGCCCTTAAGGAATTTGAAATCTAGTGGGGTGGGGGAGGGTGGGCAGAGATTAGAGTAAATTACAGATAGGGGAAACAGTAGAGTATAAGAGTCTGTACTTAAGTACTGTGGGGCTGCGGGTGAAGTGAGGCAAAGCAGCATGGCATAGTGGATAGAGTACGGGCCTGGGAGTCAGAGGGCCATGGGTTCTAATCTTGGCTCTGCCACTTGTCTACTGTGTGACCTTGGGCAAAGTAAGTCACTTCATTTCTCTGGGCCTCAGTTACCTCATCTGTAAAATGAGGATTGAGACTGTGAGCCCCATGTGGGACGGGGTCTGTGTCCAACCTGATTACCTTGGATCTACCCCAGCACTTAGAACAGTGCCTGTCACATAATAAGTGCTTAACAAGTACCATAATTATTAGTATTATTTTTATTATTGTCAAGTGAGTTTCAAGGGGCTTGAGGACTGCAGACCCAAGTGCATAGATAGGGAGAATAGGGTAGGGAGGTGGGTGGTTAGTCTGGGAAGGCTTCCTGGTGCATCCTAAGTGATCATGGTTTAACTCAATGGACTGGGGTTTTTTGCTGCTGTTGTTTTTTATGGTACCTGTTAAGTGCTTACCTTATGCCAGGCACTGTACTAAGCCCTGGGGTAGATATAAACTAATCAGTTTGGACACAGTACGTGTCCCACGTGGGGTTCACAGTCTTAAGCCCCATTTTACAGATGAGGTAACAGACATAGAGAAGTGAAGTGACTTGCCCAAAGTCACACTGCAGAGAAGTGGCAGAACCGGGTTTAGAACCCATGTCCTTCCAGTAGGCCGCGCTGCTGGGGGTTAGACATATGGTAGTGGTCACTAGATACATGCATAACCAGGGCTAAGCACTTGGGAGTTTCTAGGGACTTACACCTTTGGATCTGGCTCTGCTTGGGCAGTCTTGAAGGTAAAAATATCTAGACTGTAAGCCCATTGTGGGCAGGGAACGTCTCTGTTTATTCTCAGCGCTTGAACAGAGCTCGGCACATAGTAAGTGCTTAACAAATACTATCATTATTATTATTGTTGTACCCTCCCTAGTGTGCTCTGCACCCAGTAAGCACTCAAAAAATACAATTGAGTAATTGACTGACCCCTCTGACCCCGCTCTGAGCCTTGGGGCCCTGCCACTTTCCAGCAGCACAAGCTCCCCAAGGGAAGAGGCCGTTTGTCCTCCAGTGATGTGGCCTGCCCCTCTGCCCACACGCCTGCCCCCCCCCCCCATGACCACCTGCCCACCTTCCTGCCTGACTGCCAGGAGGCAGTTACTGGTAAACCACAGAAAGAACTCAAGAGGTTTCAGTAACCTTTTCCCACTTATTTGGCTCTCTTTCCAGCAGAACATAATTCAGAGTAGCATTCCCATCATTTACATATGTTTTTCTCTCTTCTCAATCCTACAAGGAAACTCACCAAAGTATTAAACTATTATGTGGGCAATGCCGAAGACTCCACCAGGACGGAGTTGCTCTTTGCGGCTCTGAAAGCCCTGAAGTACCTCTTCAGATTTGTCGTTCAATCCCGAGTTCTCTACCTGAGGTAAGAGGAGGTGCGGCGAGAAACGACGGTCCCCCTCCCCAAACCCTACCTTCCGCCCTCTTGTCTCTGTGCCCCTTGTTGGTGGTCCTGCAGATAAGACCCTGAGGGATCACTGGTGGCTTATGCTTCCTTGTACAGTACAAATGAGGCAGAAGTCCAGTGTGGACTGCACCTCGGAGAGAGAGGACTCCGACCTAGGGGACAGAAATGGGGAATCAGAAGATCCAGGATCCACTCCTCATTCTGCTGCTGACTTGTTGTGTGACCGTGGGCAAATCATTAAACCTCTTTGAGTTTCAGTTTCCTCACCTGAAAAGTGGGAATAATAATGCCTGCCTCTCCCTGTCCCACAGGGATGTTTTTGAGGATAAAACCAGTATCTGAGATGAAAGTGCTTTGGAAAATGAAAGCACTAGACCATTGAAAAATTCACTTTAGCAATGCTCCCAGCAGTATTAAATGTAACCTGAATAGTAGTAACCCTTAATAGTTTTAAGGTCCCATTGAATAGGGGGAAAAATCAGGTAAAATGGCTTTCATGTCCAAGAAGCTTCTTTGCTTTAAGCCACTTTCTCAGGCTGTCATCTGCCAGCCTGTCAAAACTTCCGGTTACCTGCCTGCCCGGTTCTAAGGACAGGATGACCAACACAAATCTGGTTGCCCAGTCCAGTGTGTTACTACTTACTGAGCTCCTCCAAGGCGCCTCTCTGTGCTCATGTTTGGTCTTTAGAGGCTCAGGAGAAGTCGTATAAAGGTTGGCAGTGGTTTTGGGTGCTATTGGTGTATTCATTCTTTTTCTTTTTTTTACATGGTATCTGTTAGACACATACTATGTGCCAGACACTTTACTAAGTGCTGGGCTGGATCCAAGCTAATCAGGTTGGGCACAGTCCTTGTCCCACATGGGGCTCACAAGTCTTATCCCCATTTTGCACATCAGATAACTAAGATACAGAGAAGTTCAGTGACTTCTCCAAAGGCACACATCAGACGAGTGGCAGAGACAGGGTTAGAACCCAGGTCCTTCTGACGCCCAGGCCCGTGCTCTATCCAGTAGGCAACCCTCCTTCTCAAGCAGCATGGCTCAGTGGAAAGAGCACGGGCTTGGGAGTCAGAGGTCATGAGTTCGAATCCCAGCTCTGCCACTTGTCAGCTCTGTGACTATGGGCAAGTCACTTATCTGTGCCTCAGTTACTTCATCTGTAAAATGGGGATTAACTGTGAGCCTCTTGTGGGACAACCTGATTACCCTGTATCTACCCCAGCGCTTAGAACAGTGCTCTGCACATAGTAAGCGCTTCACAAATCCCAAGATGATTATTATTTTTATAGGGGCTTCATGCCAGTCTTTGTGTCCTTGTGGCTGGCAGCCACTCAAAGGCGCCATCTTGTGGGGAGCGAGGAAGCTGAGGATTTTCAGTTTGGGTGACCGATTTGGGTTTTCTGGTTATGAGAGAATTTGCCCACAGTCTCTTGTGCCCACTGGGAGGCTACCACCCAAGCCCTGCGAAAACAAGCAGGTGTTCTCTTACCCCACCTTGGCTCCAAGACCTGCCAGGCTATTTGTTGGAGGGCGTTGAGCTTTCCCAAACCGAACACCAGATCACCTCCAGCCTGATGCCTGGGAACCGATCCTGCCTGAGACCTTAGGGAAACCACAGACACTGCCTTGGGACCTCAACAGCAAGGAAGATCCGATTCTCTCTGGCTGCCCGGGCAGGTCCTGGGTTCTACGGAGCTGTAGTTCACAAAGTCCCGTGGCCTCCATTTCGGGGGTTGGTAATGAGGGTCTCGGGATCTTCAGACATAATTCCGGCCTTGTCCAACGAGACGGAGCTGCTTTTGGATATCCATGCAAGGAGTGGACCCACCCGGTTATTCTTTCTCTTCCATTTTCCCGTAAGGTTTTATGGACAAAGTGAGGATGGGGACGAATTTAACAATGCAATCCGCCAGCTGTTTCTCTCCTTTAATGTCCTGATGGATAGGCCCCTGGAGGAGGCTGTGAAGATCAAGGTCAGTAGGTCATGAGTATGGATTTTAAATGGTCTCTTTGACACTCGGGAACTCAACAAATTGTTCCTGGTTCTTGGGCCAGAAGAAGCACAATAATAGGAGTGTAATAATCCTTTTTGCCTGATGATTTTTGTCTTGAACTTTAAGCACTTTGCCATCAGCAGCAGCTTATAAACATCCTGATTGCACAGTTGCTGACCAAACACTGGGACCTATGGGAGTTGTGACCCTGGGAAGTTACATTTGAACTTCACCCGTGCAGACAGTGGCATATCTGCAAGGTGGTAATATTGTCTTTGGATAAAGCGGAGACAGAAACTAGAAAGAGAAAAAGAGTTGAAAAGGGAACCCGAGTCTTCTCCCTTTCAGAGGAAAGGTGACTGGGAGCCCATGTCTGGGACCCTTGACCTCTGTCTGCATTCCCCAGGTCCTTTCTTTTGTGAAGCCGATCCCATCCCTAGAATCAAGTGACTCAGTGTTCCTGCTGTGTCAAGCTGCTCGTTCTCCAATTTGTTCTGCTTGCAAACTGATACGCTCACTCGCTTCCTCCTCGTAGGGGGCAGCTTTGAAGTACCTGCCGGGCATCATCAATGACGTCAAAATGGTATTCGACCCTGTTGAGCTCAGGTAATCTCCAAGAGGGCTGAATGTGAGGGTGTGGCCCCCTGGGATTGGGAAAGGTTTCTTGAGCCAAAAATATTTGCCTGAATGCCCTGGAACCATGGCACAATACCCTCCTTCTGGGAGTTAAGGGCACCAGTCACACCTGTCATCTTGGGAGTCAGATTCATTACCAGCCATTTACAGGACTTACCCTAATGTCCTTCTCTTGGCCTGGAATCTGGGTTCTGGACCTATCCCAGCAATAATATTGAAGAATTGGGTGTTCTATTGTAATCAGTCAGTCGATAAATTGTATTTCTTAAGTGCTTACTGTGTGCAGAGCACTGTCCTGAGTGCTTTGGGAAGTAAAATTTAACAGTGTTGGTAGACACATTCCCTACCCACAACGAGCTTATGATCTAGAGGGGGAGACAGTCATTAATATAAATAAATTTCAGATATGTACATAAGTGCTGTGGTGCTGAGGGAGGGGTGAAAATACGGTGCACACTTTGTACTCTTCCAGGCACAGTACTCTGCACATTGTAAGCACTCAATAAATATGATTGATCAATTGATTAGGGTAAAGTTCTGATACCTGTGCTCTTCCCCTTTCAGCGTGCTCTTCAGCAAATTCATTCAGAGCATTCCAGAAAACCAGTTGGTCCGTCAGAAACTCAACTGCATGACCAAGATTGTGGACAGCAAGCTGTTTGAGCAGTCTGGTAAGCCTGTTCCCTGGTGAGCTCCCTGCCACTTCTGACCTGGCCAGCAAGTGGGGGGCCGGGGGCAGGGGGAGAGAGAGAGAAAGAGAGAGAAGATTGAGATACACTGAAAGGAATGAAGTGTGTGAGCTGGGGTGTAGTGGGAGAGGAGCAAACATAAGTAAGGTGGGGAGTGTTGATTGGTTGCCTTGAATCCAATGGTCAGGAGTTTCTACTTGATATGGAGAGGAATGGGTACAAACAGAAGTGCTGTGGGGCTGAGGGTGGGGTGAAAATCAAGTGCTAACGGGACAGATCTGAGTGCATAGGTGATGCAGACGGTAGGGGAAATGAGGCCTTAGTCAGGGAAGGCCACTTGGATTTTAATAAGGCTTTAAAGGTGGCGAGGGTGGTGATCTGTTGTATAGGAAGGAGTAGGGAGTTCCAGGCCGGAAGGAGTACGTGGGCAAAGAGTCGACAGTGAAATAGATGAGACTGAGGTACAGTGAGTAAATTGGCTTTAGAGGAGCAAAGTGTGCAGACTGGGCTATAGTAGGAAATCTGCAAGCTAAGGTCAGAGGGGTCAAGTTGATTGATTGCTTCAAAGCCAATGATAAGGGGTTTCTGTTTGATACAGGGGAGGATGGGCAACCACTGGAGCTTCTTGAGGACTGGAGAAATGTGAACTGAATATTCTTGAGGGAAAATGATCCAGGGAGCAGAGTGAAATATGGATCGGAGAGGGGAAGTCAGAACGCGGGGAAGTCGGCAAAGAGGCTGATGCAGTAGTCAGAGCAGGGTAGAGATTCCTGGATCAGCAAGGTAGCAGTTTGGATGGAGAGGAAAGGATGGATTTTAGTGATGTTGTGAAGGTTAAACTGAAAGGACTAGGTGACAGATTGAATATAGTAATAATAGTAATAGCTATTATTATTATGGTATTTGTTAAGCGATTATTCTGGGCCAGGCACAGTACTAAGCACTGGGGTGGATACAAGCAAATCAGGTTGGACATAGTCTCTGTCCCATGTGGGGCTCACAGTCTCAATTCTCATTTTATAGATGAGGTAACTGAGACATAGAGAAGTGAAGTGTCTGGCCTAAGGTCACACAGCAGACAAGTGGCGGAACCAGGATTAGAACTCATGACCTTCTGACTCTCAGGGCCGTGCCCTACCCACTACTCCATGCTGCTTCTCATGAATGTGTGGGTTGAATGAAAGAGATGAGTTGAGGATGATGCCCAGGTTATGGGCTTGTGAGACAGGGAGGATGGTGGTGCTGTCTACGTAATGGTAAAGACTAGGGGCCAACAGGGTTTGGGTGGGGACATGTTAAATTCAGGGTGTCGGTGGTTAAGGCAGGAGGAAATACAAGATAGCAGAGAAGGAAAGATCAGGGCTGGAGAGGTGGTAGTTGAAACCAAGGGAGTGAATGAGTTCTCCAGAGCAGTGATTGTAGGTGGAAGTAGATGGGATTAGAATAGAATAAATCCCACAGCGCTCAAGTACATAAATGTAATTTACTTATATTAATGTCTTTCTCCCCCTCTAGTCTATAAGCTCGCTGTGGGCAGGGAACATTTCTACCAACTCTGCTTTATTGTACTCTCCCAAGTGCATAATACAGTGTTCTGCACACAGTAAGCCCTCAATAAATACAAGCATTTTATAGGGACCCAGACCCAGTAAGCGTACTGACACTTCAGCACTTAGAATTTGGATCTTCACGGTGTCAAAGGCAGTCAAGTGGGCTAGGAGGATTTGGATGGAGTAGAGTCCATTAGATTTTGAGAGGAGTTCATTGGTGACCTTGGGGAGAGTGAGTCTTAGTGGCCTGAAGAGAGCGAGAGCTGGATTGTAGAGAGTCAAGGAGGGAGTTGGAGGTCGGGGAGAAGTAGAGAAAATAGGTGTAAACACCGTATTCAAAAGAGTTTGGACAAGAAGCAGAGTGGCCTAGTGGATGGAACACTGGCCTAGTGGTTGGAGCATGGGCCTAGGGATCAGAAGGACCAGGGTTCTAATCCCAGCTCTGCTACATGTCTGCTGTGTGACCTTGGGCGAGTCACTTAACTTCTCTGTGCCTCAGTTACCTCATCTATAAAATGGGGGTTAAGCTTTTGAGCCCTTTGTGAGGAGGGGACTGTGTCCATACTAATCAGCCCGGATCTATTCCATCACTTAGTACAATGCCTGGCACATGCTTTGTAATGCTTAACAAATGCTATTAAAATAAAAGAGGAAGAGAAGAGGGAGATTTAGTGATAGTCATCTCGTGCAGTGGACTCCAGAAAAGGGTCTTTTAGGATAGAGGAGTTGTGGATGTATTTGAAGACATATGTGAGGGAGCTTATAGAAAGTCAGTTATAGAAGATGGGAATCAGAGATGGAAAAAAGAGGCCGTACAAGGTTTTGGACTTTTGGAAGGCACACTAGATCCATTCAAGGCTGTGGAACAGGATTATCACGCGTAACTTCCCAGTAAAAGAGAAAGCTTGGAAGGGCCAAGAATTCTTTCCCACCACAAGGGGACAGTTTGGAGCCTGATACACACATACCTTTGGCTCTCGGAACATTGTACGCCCACTACAACAATACACGAAACAGTCTCCACATCGCCAGCAAGAACTCATTCTTTTCCCACTCCTCACTGACCATGTAGGAGTGAACTTAAGCACCAGAAGAGTCTTTTGTCTGTTTTCTGCCTCCTTCTAGATGTAGTGTGAACAACTAGGAGCTTCCCCTAATTGAGCACCTCAGAGACCGGCCCTGGTATACCGACAGCAGTATTACCGGGGTTTCGGAGTCTTTTCGGGTCTCTGGGCAGGGCACGGGCAGTATCTCAGCATTACAGATAAAACATCTGTAAGCTCCTTGTGGACAGGGAACCTGTCAACCAAAGTAATTATATTGTAATAATAATAATGATGATGGCATTTTTTAAAGGCTTATTATGTGCAAAGCACTGTTCTAAGCGCTGGGGAGGATACAAGGTGATCAGGTTGTCCCACGTGGGGCTCACAGTCTTCAAGCCCATTTTACAGATGAGGTAACTGAGGCACAGAAAAGTTAAGTGACTTGCCCAAAGTCACACAGCTGACAAGTGGCGGAGCTAGAATTTGAACCCATGATCAAGTACTCTCCCAAGCACTAATACAGTGCTCTGCACACAGTAGGCGCTCGATAAATATGATTGATCAAATGCCCTAAGTCCTGCTGCTTCTCAGAGTTGGCTCTGGAACTTATTGATTCCCAGGTTGCTCTCAGCAGTCAAGAAGGGCCTAGAGGGAGAAGAGGAGGAGGGGAGGAGCTAACCAAGAGCCCACCGTTCAGAAGGTGCAGCCCCAGCTGGGTGCAGAGAGCTGAAGACTGAAGTATTTCTATTTCCTTCCTCAGAATGCAGAGACGCCCTCCTGCCTCTGTTGATAGACCAACTCAGCGGCCAGCTGGATGATAACTCCAACAAGCCGGACCATGAGGCAAGCGCTCAGCTTCTTAGCAACATCCTGGAGGTCCTGTACAGGAAGGATGTGGTGAGCTCAATCTCCTCCCCAACTCAGACAAGCCACCAGCAACATGCTGATCGTCCAGCATACTGCACAAGAATGATGATGATGTTGACTTCTGATTAGGAACCTGTGTCTAATGAAGCCCCACTCTTCTTTCTATCCCATGTAGTGTTCCCCTCAGCTAGAAGTGGGCGGCTCTTGGCCACTGCTTCCGTAGTCGGTGTGCAGGATGCTGGAAGACTGGTCCAACTCATTTTTCTTCTCCTGCCAAACAGCACCTTGGCACTTCTGTGCCCCCTCCACTCCCAGGCACTCATCACTACCTAATTATAATGATTGTGTATTTGATAAGCGCTTACTATGTGCCAAGCAGTATACTAAGCACTTGGGTTAGGTACGAGATAATTCGGTCCCACTTGGGGCTCACAAGTTGGGGGAAAATCAGGTATTATACTCCTCCTATTTGGCAGATGAAGGAACTGAGGCCCAGAGGAGTTAAGTGACTTGCCCAAGGTCATACAACTGGCAAGAGGCAGAGCTGGGATTAGAACCCAGGTCCTCTGACCCCCAGTCTCCTGCTCTTTCCACTAGGCCATACAGCTTCTCGGTAGCACCTATAGCATTTGTGTGCCTAGCCACCTATATGCTCCCATTCTTAACCAGTTATTCAACCCCATGTCCATTTCTCCCCATTCTCTTCTTCCTCCCTTCTGTCTGCCCTGCTAGACTGTAAACTCTTTGAGGGCAGGGCTCATGTTTGCTAACTCACTCTACTGCACTCTTCTAAGCACTTAGTATTCAATCGTATTTATTGAGTGCTTACTGTGTGTAGAACACTGTACTAAGCGCTTGGAATGTACAGTTCAGCGCTCTGCCCTCAGTAGGTGCTTAGTCAAGCAATCAGTGGTATGTATGGAGTGCTCACTGTGTGCAGAGTACCGTACTAGCGTTTGGGAGAGTACAATTTAGAAGAGTTGGTAGACCCACTCCCTGCTCTCAAGGAGCATACAGTCTAGTGGAGAGACAGATAAAGGAAGCCACAGAGTATAAGGATATGATCAACCTAAACAACACTGTTAACTGATGGCATAACCATGTTGAGTACTGGTGTGTAAGATTCAAATGTTAAAGAGATCTTATATGCAAGTGTTTGCATTTGGTGTGGTGCTTGATTCCCAGAGCAAGAAAAGTTGGTCCAACTCCAGGCCTAAAAGCCATGACTCTTGGCTTACTGAGTTCTCCAAGCAGTGAATGTGTAAGGAGGTTGGAAACCTGCTGGATTTTTCCCTTCTCTGCCCTCACTGCCCAAAATGACAAGTTGGTCAGCACACAGCTGTTTGCTCATGCCCTACTTCCCTTACCCCAAACAAGGTGTCTTTGGAACTCAGTGGTCAAGAAACTATCTAAGACTAGTGTGTTGAACTCTTCTAAACACTTCATTCAGTGCTCTGCACACAGTTGCCCTTTGTATTCACAGAAGATACCACTGACAGTAAAGTTCACCCATGAGTGTGTATTTGGCTGAAAAGGCCAACATGGAACCTGCAGCCCCCAACTATGCTGGGCAAACAAAGAGGTTGTCCCTCCTTGTGGTGGAGTACTTTTTTTTTTTCCGGTGGTATTTGTTAAGCAAGCACTATATGTTCCAGGCATTGTACTCTGTAGGTGCTGGAGTAGATACCAGCTAATTAGGTTGGACACAGTCCCTGTCCCACATGGGGCTCACAGTCTTAATACCCGTTTAACAAATGAGGTAACTGAGACTCGGAGAAGCGACTTTCCCAAGGGCACACAGCAGACAAGTGGTGGAGCTGGGAGTAGAAACCAGGTCCTCTGACTCCCAGGCCCAGACTGTTTTCACTAGGCCATGCTGCTTTCTCAGCACCCTGTTGGCAGCGCTCAGCTGCACTCAATGAATACCATCGATCAATTATTCAATGACCCTGTCTGGGAACCCCGAGTCATCTTCCCTTCTCTCAAATCCAGTCTCAAATTGCCTTATTGATTGGGTCCTCTGACTTCCTTTTCAAATATTCTTCCAACCTGATTACCTTGTATCTACCCCAGTGCTAAGAACAGTGCTCGTCACATAGTAAGTGCTTAACAAGTAACATGATTATTATCATTATTATTTGTTATTGCCTGAGAATCTTTGTTGAAATCTGAACAAGGTCTGACCCTAAGAGCTAAAGCAATTTGTGAGGAAGTGTGATCCCCTTACCTCTTGAACGAGACCTCTGAAGCAGAGCAAGAGTTAAGGTGCTCACGCCGTCCCCGTGATTATCTGTTTCTGCTTGACTTCCAGGGCTCTAAAAACACGCACATCCAGATGATAATGGAGCGGCTGCTGAGAAGGATCAACCGAACTGTGATTGGCATGAGCAGGCAGTCCCCCCACATTGTGAGTCCCTTCTACAACTGCCCCTCCTGTCAGTCAGTCAGTCAATCATATTTATTGACCACTTTCTGTCTTCAGAGCAAAGTAGTAAGCGCTTGGGAGGGTCCAAAATAAGATACATTCTCTGCCCACAACAAGCTTACAGTTTAGAGGGGCAGCTTGCACTATGCCTCATTAGCCTTAACCCTGGCCACCTTATCTCGAGAGAGGTCCAGGACCAGATACTTTGGGCTTGGACAGAGTCTGAAAACCTGCAGTTTTGTCTCTGATGACCACTGTAGGGTGAGTTTCTTGTGCCACCAATGCTGATGATTGATTGATTGATTGATTGATTGAAGGGGGTGGCAGTGACCCAAATGGAGACCAGAGGGCTAGATCCCGGATCTTGCGTATTCATTCATCCATTCAATCATATTTATTGAGCACTTACTGTACTAAGCACTTGGAAAGTACAGTACAGCAATAGAGACAATCCCTGCCCACAACGGGCTGTCAGTCTAGAGGGCATGGGGAAGCAGACATCAGAACAAGTAAACAGGCATCAATATAAAGAAACAGAATTATAGCTATATACATATATGCATAAGTGCTATGGAGTGGGGAGTTGGTGGGGGGAGAGCAAAGAGAGTGATTCTAGGTGATGCGGAAGGGAGGAGGAGCTGAGGAAGAAGGGGCTTAATCTGCCTAGACATTTGGCTTCATGAATTTGAATTTCCACTGTGGAACGGTTGCCTGAGAAGGCCTGGTGTTCTCCATGAGGAAACAGCAGTAGCAGTAGCCCTCCTGGAGTCGTTCATGAACCTTATTCAATCAATCATTCAGTGGTATTTATTGAGTGCTTACTACGTCCAGAGCATTGTACTGAATGCAGGGGAGAGTACAGAATGTACTATGCTCTTG
Organism: Ornithorhynchus anatinus; assembly: GCF_004115215.2. Classification (NCBI taxonomy): domain Eukaryota; kingdom Metazoa; phylum Chordata; class Mammalia; order Monotremata; family Ornithorhynchidae; genus Ornithorhynchus; species Ornithorhynchus anatinus. Next base: position 109,663,592 of record NC_041732.1, on the reverse strand, counting down.
GGAGAGTACAGAATAACAATATAACAGACAATCCCTGCCCACAATGAGAGGGATAGAATAAGTTCCTGGATCAGCATGGTAGCAATTTGGATAGAAAGGAAAGGGTGGATTTTAGCAATGTTGAAAAGGTAATAATGACAGGTTTTGGTGACATTGAATATGTAGGTTGAATAAGACAAGTTGAGGATAACACCAAAATTACAGGCTTGTGAGATAGGAAGGATGGGGTGCTGTCTACAGTGGTGGGAAAGTCAGGGGGAGAACATGGTTGGGTGGGAAGATAAGGAGTTCTGTTTGGGACATCTCCCCCTTTTCAAAGCCTTATTAAGGGCACGTCTTCTCCAGGAGGCCTTCCCTGACTGAGCCCCCTTTCCTCTTCTCCCACTCTGTTCTGCATCACCCTGACTTGCTCCCTTTATTTATTCCTCCTCACTGTCCCACAGCACTTATGCACATATCTGTAATGTATTTATTTATATTAATGTCTCTCTCTCCTTCTAGACTGTAAGCTCATTGTGGGGAGAGAAGGCATCTCTTTACTGTTATACGGTACTCTCCCTAGCTCTTACTACAGTACTGTGCACACAATAAATGCTTAATAAATATGATTGAATTGACATTTTAAGTTCAAGGTCTGTGGGACATCCAAGTAAAGATGCCTTGAAGGCAGGAGGAAATGTGAGTCTGCAGAGAGGGAAAGAGATCAGGGCTGGAGTTGTAGATTTAATAATCATCTGTATAGAGCTGGTAGTTGAAGTAATGGGAGTGAATGAGTTCTCCAAGGGAATGGGTGCAGATGGAGAAGAGAAGGAGACCCAGAACTGAACCTTGAGGTACACCCACAGTTAGGAGTTGAGAGGCAAAGGAAGACCCAGTGAAAGAGAAAGAGATGGAGAATCAGTGACCTGAGAGATAGGAGGAGAACCAGGAGAGGACAGTGTCAATGAAGTCAAGGTTGGATAACGTTTCCAGGACAAGGGGTTGGTCAACAGTGCCAAAAGTAACTGAGAGGTTGAGAAAGATTAGGATGGAGTAGAGGCTGTTGGATTTGTCAAGAAGGTGATCATTTGTGACCTATGAGAGGGCTGTTTCTGTGAAGTGAAGGGGTTGGAAACCAGATTGGAGAAAGGTTAAGGAGAAAATTGGACGAGAGAAACTTGAGATAGCAGGTGTAGACAACTCGCTCAAGGAGTTTGAAGAGAAATCATAGGAGGGAGATGGGACAATAACTGGAGGAAGCCATGGGGTCAAGGGAGGGTTTTTTTTAGGAAAGAGGAGACATGGTCATGTTTGAAAGTAGTGGAGAAGAAGCCATTGAAAGCAAACAGTTGAAGATGGCGGTCAGGGAGGAGGCAAGTGTTTGGGTAGTGTGAAGGGATGGGGTCGGATGTGCAGATGGAGGATGTGGATTTCGAGAACAGGCAGGAGATCTCCTGTAGAGATACTTCTGAGAAGGATGGGAGAGTTGAAGAAATGGAAAGAGGAGGTAGGGACTGGAGAGAAGCAGGGGAGATTTTAGAGCAATCATACCTGATACTTTAAGTTTTCTCAGTAAAGTAGATAGCCAAGTCATTAGGGGAGATGGGTGGGGGAGATGCGGTGTTCGAAGAGGGAGTTCAGTGTTTGGAAAAATTGGCAAGGGCATGATGTCAGTAAGGATGGAGAAATAATTTTGCCGGGCAAAGGAGTGGGCAGAGTTAAAGCAGTGCAAGGATGAACTTGAAGTAAACGAGGTTGGCCTGATACCTAGATTTCTGCCAGCAGTGCTCTGTGGCTCGTGCACAGGAGCAAAGGAAGAGGACTGTGGAGGTGATCCAGGGCTCTGGGATAGTGATATGAAATTGATGAAGGGATAGGGCAGCAAGAGAGTTGAGTTCAATAGAGAAGGTGAAGTCGAGGGTGACAATTTGGTCATTAAGGGAAGGTAGTTTGGGTGCGAAGGCTAAATGGGGCATGATGGCTTGAGAAAATTGGAAGAGGTCAAAGGATTGGAGGTCTCTGTGGGGGAACAGGACAGATTTGCAGGGAGGAAGTGTGTGGGAGAGAAGGCAGCTGATGGGGTTGTGTGTGGTCAGTACAGTGCTCTGCACATAGTAAGCGCTCAATAAATACTATTGAATGGAGGGATTTCAGAGATTGTACAGTGATTAGAGATGATGAGATCGAGTGTGCCTTCCAAGTTGCTGGGTGGGCGAGCTGGGGTGGAATAGGAGGTCAGTGGAGTTGAGGAGTGATAGAAAGTGGATGAAGGGTTGCCAGGAGCATCTTTGTGGATATCGTAGTCCCCAAGGATCAATGTAGGGATGGAGAAAGAAAGAAGGAATGTGAGAAAGGGATCAAAATTGTTCAAAAAGTTGGAGGTGGGGCAATCAATCATATTTATCAGGCACCTAACGGTGCTGAGCACTGTATTGAGTGCTTGGGAGAGTACAGTATAACAGAGTTGGTAGACCTGTTCCCTGCCCACAACATGCTGCATTTGCTTTCTAAAGAATAATAATAATGATGGCATTTGTTAAGCACTTACTATGTGCAAAGCACTGTTCTAAGTGCTGTGGGGGGATACAAGGTGATCAGGTTGTCCCACGCGGGGCTCACAGTCTTAATCCCCATTTTACAGGTGAGGTAACTGAGGCACAGAAAAGTGAAGTGACTTGCCCAAAGTCACACAGCTGACAAGTGGTGGAGCTGGGATTAGAAACCATTATCTTTGACTCCCAAGCCCCGGCTCTTGCCACTGAGCCATGCTGCTTCTCTTAAAGAAGAGTACTGACTACTCGTCCTGCAGGGTCAACAAGTTACCTGAAAGACCTCCAGAGGGCTGATGGAGGTGGGCATCCAAACAGTTGGAATCCAGCCCTTTCTCTAACAGCAGAGTTACTAAATCTTCAGTTTCCCCAAAGGATTTTTCAGATTCTACTTATCGATGGGACAAAGTCAGCCCTCCAGGGCTGGCAGTCTGTGGAAGCAGCAGCCGAGACCCTTCCAGCTTTATCCAGAGGTACAAGAGCCACTGGAACCCCAGAACTCATCATGTGCTTTCAGTCTTAGAGGGATCTCCTTGTGCTCATGTGAGCGCGGGAGCTAAAGGTTTCAACCCAAGGGGCAGACGGATCGGGTGGGGGTTGTGGCCTGGAGTCCTGAATGAGTTGTACTTCTTTTTCCCTTTCAGGGTAGTTTTGTAGCCTGCATGACTGCCATCCTGAGGCAGATGGACGATTTCCACTACAAACACTACATCAACACCTTCAAAACCAGGCAGGACCTCGTCGTAAGTCAGCAGGACATGCTCATCTCAAGGGAGAGGCTGCCTCTGAGCAACACGCTTTGCTCTCTGGTGGTGATTGGAAGGGAAGAAAACAGCACTAGACTCTAAGTCAAGAGATCTGTGTTCTACATACTATGTCTTTAAAAGGACACAACCCTGATGATGAAATTCCTGTGTGCGTGTGTTTGTTTTTATGTGGCTGAAAAGGCCAATAAAGTATCCACAGTCCTGGCCACATTGGGCACACAAAAAGATTTTCCTTTTTTATGTTGTATTTAACTTTTGCAGTGCCTTGTGCCCTTTTCTCTTTTGCAAATTTTTGGCCTAGGTCATAATGTAAAGCCAGCTAACTCTTATTTCAATCAATGGTATTTATTGAGTACTTATTGTGTTTAGAGTTTTGTACTAGTCATTAGTTCATTCAGTCATATTTATTGACCACTTACTGTGTATGAACCTCTCTACTGAGCACTTAATGGCTTATTTAATGACATCTTGTCTCCCTACCCACTGGCCAGAATTTTTGTAGGTGGATCATTGGGAAGAGAATAGCTGTTCCTCAGCTGTAGCATTGGGCAAACCACTCTAGGTGGTACACACTGTTCTCACAGAGCCTCTCATTAAGGGAAACGCACGCTGTCACACTCGCCACTTCTGGCGCTATGCACAGGATTACACATGCAAGCTGCGTCTTCCAACCCCAGGGCACCCCGTGGTGTTGGAGGGATAAGTCCTGATTTCCTGACATCTTAGCGAAGGGTGCATAGTGATATCAGAATGGAGGGCCAGTGATTTGGGGGGCATTCTTGTTGTGTGGCTTGGGGCCCGGGGTCGAGGTAGGAGGGGCTCGGGGTGCGGGGGAGGGACAGCGGGCGGCCAGTCTGAATGTCAGCAAATAAAGTCTGATTCCCTTCAACTGCTCTCACTGTGTTTGGTCCAGGACTTCCTGATGGAAACTTTTATCATGTTTAAGGACTTGATTGGAAAGAATGTCTATTCCAGTGACTGGATGGTCATGAATATGATGCAGAGCAGGTAAGGGCGACCACCTCAGGAACCATGGGATTGAGCCTCCACCTTAGCATCCAGAACTTTGGGCCCTGCAGAATTGAGCATCGAAGCTTCTCTCATTTCATGTCAGTCGCTTAACCGGTGGGTTTTTTGAGCGCCTAATGTGAGAGAGAGAGCTTGCAGCCTAGATGAGGAGACGGGCTAGAGAGTAGAGCACAGGTGTGGGAGTCAGAGGACGTGGGTTCTATGCTTGACTCTACCATTTGCCTGCTGTGTGTCCTTAGGCAAGTCACTTCACTTCTCTGGGCTTCAGTTTCCTTGTCTGTAAGATGGGAATTCATTACTTGTTACTTAGACTGTGTGCCCCCTGGAGTCAGGGACTGTATCCGCCCTGATTATCTTGTATCTACCTCAGCCTTTAGTACAGCATTTGGCATTTAGTAAGTACTTAAATACCACAATTATTATTGTTACTATTATTATCAGGAGGTAAAATAAATTTCAGAGAGGCTGCTGGGTAAAGATTAGATGAATTTATGGAAACTTGATCTTTAGTCCCAGTCTTGTTTTCCTCATCATGTGGGTGGAACACTAAAATCTGCTTCAGAGACTGCTCTCTTCCTCTTCCCAGGGTTTTTCTCCAAGCTATCAATCAGTTTGCAGAAGTTTTGACACGGCTCTTCATGGATCAGTCAAGCTTTGAACTCCAGGTAAGGATGGTTCTCATGAAATGTCACCTACGAGGAAAAGCCAGTTCAATGTGAAGGTTCCAGTAGTTCCACAGATAACAAATTCTTAGTTCCTCTGCCCCAACTAGACTCATTCCCTGATCTTAATTCCCCATGAGAGTTCAAGGATGCCAGCCATGATGGTCTGGTCTTATCTGTTAAAGACATTTTTATAAAACCATATTTTTCTGAACAGCCTGAATAATATCCTACTACTTAATCGCCAACTCTTCGAACAGTGGTTCCTCCCATTGCATTTCTGCAATGTTGGACTCAAAAGCATTAGGGCGACCCCATGCAAACAGGAGACTTTGACTCTGAGATTCAAACTATGAATTGTGCCCACCCAATAGATATTAGGTGTGGAGTGTTGGCCATTGGCCCCCTCATGTCTCTGCCTGCCGATTATGGCAATCGATCTAATAAATCAGTAGTATGTACCAAGCACCTACTCTGTGCAGGACACTTAATAAAGCCCTCGGGAGAGTACAAGATTGCTAGTCGACATGGTTCTTGCCTTTAATAAACTGATAATCTAGTAGGGGAGACCGACACTGAAGTGCTGCCTCTAGGGCTACAGTGAAGTGGGGGACAGGAAGGAGAAGTGGTAGATCTCAGGATGCTCCCTGTCAATCAACCAGATGGCGCAGCCACCAGGGTCTCCAGGGTAGGCCCCGGGGCCAAGCTAGTGGATTTCCCTTCCAGAACCATGAATCACGTGATCCTGATACCTTCAACTGGCAGCTAGAGTCAGATTACCTTGTCCAGAAGGGAGGTTTGCCTCACAAAATCCATTTCCCAAAAAATGCTTGAAGATATTGCTGAAATGTGGTCTTCTGGGTAAATCACCCAACTCAAGAATTTAGAGAAACTACACTGTGTCGAAAGAGTTGAAATGGATTAAGTGAAGCTGGCGTCTCCTGGCTCCGTAGAAAGTGGGAATAGAAAGATTTCTCACCCATAACTTTTGCAAGAGCATGATCCAGTTGAGAGGAAAATCATCTGAATTGCCTTCTTTTTTTTCACCAATACACTACGGGCAGCTGAAGGCCCTGTCGAACCTTTTGATCATGATATTTAATAATTCTGGTTCTGTTTCCTCCCACCCCCCTCTATCTGCAGCTCTGGAACAATTACTTCCATCTGGCAGTAGCATTTCTCACCCATGACTCCCTTCAACTTGAAACCTTCTCGGAAGCCAAGCGCAACAAAATTTTCAAGAAGTAAGTGTCCTCATAGCAGGAGCGGAACAGCCGCTGCCCATTCCAGTAATGTCCTGGCTTACCCGTCCAACGTTAGACATTACCTAGGCTCAGCCCGGTGCCATTCCCATTTAGTGGCTGTCTGGTGCTGGGAAAGACTAGAGATGAAGAGGATCTCAGTGACCTCAGCCTTGTTCTTTAATGGGTGGTACACACCCTCAATTCCCCTTCTCCTTCTCCCTACTCCCACCCTTCTCCTTCTCCCTATTCCCACCCCTTCCCTCTTCAGAAAGCAGGTTCGTTTGACATTAATTAGCCCTTCTGGTAGTACCTCAGCAAAGAAACCAAAACTAGAGAAGACTCTAGTTACTGCACATTTTCTTTGCAGCCAATAGGAGAGAAGGTAATTAGGGTATTTTGTTTAAAAGCAATTGGTTGGCTCAGCGGTTAATCAGTGGAAATGCAAGTGTTTGACTCAAGCCTTCACTGTGAATGGGTTGGTTCTATGGCCTTGGGAAAGTTTTTTACCATCCCTCGGCCTCTGATCTCTGTTGCCCATAAATCAACTGAGATTTAGTAACTCTAAGGTGATTGGCCTCTTTCTTTTTTGGTCTATGTATTCATTCAGTCACCAAAGCTTGTCAGTTTGGCAGAATCCACTCCTTTCTCTCCACCCAGACTACCACCATGCTGGCCCAAACACTTATCAGATCCCATTTAAAACAACCACATCAGCCTCCTTGTTAATCCTCCTGCCTCTAGCTCTGCCCCTCTCCAGTCCAAATCTCTCACTTCTGCCAGACCTCCAGCCCTTGCCCATTCCTCTCCATATCGAGGAGAAAATCCCAGCCATGGGCTTGAAGGCACTCAGTCCACTCTCTCCCCACTCTTCTTCTTTTTCTTCTCACATTACACCTCAGCTTCTCTCCTTTCAAGCCAACCTACTTGCTCTGCCTCATTCTCATCTCTCTCGCGGTTGACCTCTTGCTCACGCCCTACCTGCTCCTTCAAGTCCACAGACAATGGCTCTCCCCATCTTCAAAGCTCTTTTGAAATCACAAATCCTCTAGGAGGATTTCCCTAATTAATCTCTCCTCCCCCTACTCTATCTCCCCCCATCCCCGCCACCACTCCAGAACTTCCATGACCCCTAGGTCCTTGGGCATATACCACCTGAAAGCAATAGCACTTAGATACATATATTTAAACTCTCTTGCTTCCCCCTACCTATAATTTATTTTAGCGTGTGTCTCTATCATTGTTGAGAAGCACTAGAGAAGCAGCGTGGCTCAGTGGAAAGAGCACAGGCTTGGGAGTCACAGGTCATGGGTTCTAATCCTGGATCCGCCACTTGTCAGCTGTGTGACTGTGAGCAAGTCACTTAACTTCTCTGTGCCTCAGTTACAGTGGGACACCCTGATTACCCTGTATCTACCCCAGCGTTTAGAACAGTGCTCTGCACATAGTAAGCACTTAACAAATACCAACATCATTATTATTATTATTATTATCGATCAATCAATCGTGGTATTTATTGAGGGCTTACTGTGTGCAGAGTACTGTACTAAGCACTTGGGAGAGTACAATACAACAGAGTTGATACACACTTTCCCTGTCTACTAGACTTTAAACGTCTTGTGGGCAGGGATCATGTCTACTAACTCTATTCTCCCAAGTGCTTAGAACAGTGTGCTGCACAGAGTAATAATAATAATAATGTTGGTATTTGTTAAGCGCTTACTATGTGCCGAGCACTGTTCTAAGCGCTGGGGTAGACATAGGGGAATCAGGTTGTCCCACGTGGGGCTCACAGTCTTAATCCCCATTTTACAGATGAGGGAACTGAGGCACAGAGAAGTTAAGTGACTTGCCCACAGTCACACAGCCGACAAGTGGCAGAGCTGGGATTCGAACTCATGAGCCCTGACTCCAAAGCCCATGCTCTTTCCACTGAGCCACGCTGCTTCTCAATACCTAGTGGAAAGACCACGAAACTGGTATCAGGTGACCTAAGTTATTATTAGTAGTAATAATGATGATGATAACTGTGGTTTTTGTTAAGCACTTACTATGTGCAAGACACTGTACTAAGCACTGGAGAGGATACAAGCAGATCAGGTTGGACACAATCCATGCCCCATGTAGGGCTCACAGTCTTAATCCCCATTTTGCAGATGAGAGAACTGAGGCATAGAGAAGTTAACTGACTTTCCCAAGGCAACACAGCAGACAAGTGATGGAGCTGGAATTAGAACCTTGGTCCTACTGACTCCCTGGCCCATGATCTTCCCACTAGGCCACGCTGCTAGGCCATGCTGCTTCTCTTGTAATCCCGGCTCTGCCACTCACCTGCTGTATGACCATGAGCAACTCACTTCACTTCTCTGGGTCAATAGTAATTATTGAGCGCTTACTGTGTGCAGAGCACTGTAGTAAACACTTGGGAGAGTACAGTGCAACAGTTAGTAGACACATTCCCTGCCACTCTCCAGTCTGATCATCTTGATATGAATATCTTGTTTCTACCCCAGATCTTGGTACATAGTAATCACTTAAATACCATCATTATTATCATAATCATCACTATTATTATTATTATTTGAACTGGTCAGACCTTGAGATCATCTCTATATGTTTATTTTCTCTTCCGTCTGTTATCTAGCCAATAACAGTGCAGCAAAATGAAATAGCCTTGGGCCTTTTCTCATCAAATAATGGATTTACATTCTGGGGTCTTCTCCGTTTCTCCTTTGACTCTATGGGCACTTGTCCCATGCCCCTTCACTTTAGTGCTGAGATTACCTCGCTCTGGAGGTGACCACCTCGCCCTTTTCCAGTAGGAAGAGAAGGGAGGAGATTTTAAAATGGTCCCATCTCCTACCCAAACATATCCCTACCAACTGTGGGCAAACTGTCTGCAAAGCTTAGAGCCACCCATGATTCATGAGCAGAGGCCTGCTGAAACACCAGGGAGTGGATTCAGAGCCAACTTCCTCATTTCGTTTCTTTAGTATGTCAGCGTTTTCCTTCTTCAAACCTCACCCGTGGTTTAAAATGTTCTTTCTAGATACGGGGACATGAGAAAGGAAATCGGCTTCAGGATCCGGGATATGTGGTATAACCTGGGTGAGTTTAACCATGATGGATCCTTCCACAAGCCTCTCTCACCCTTCAGTTCCTGACCCTTCAGTGGATTGAACTTTCGTTTCTGTACTTGTTGGAGCTAGTATATTGATTTCAAACAAAAACTCCTAACTGTCAGGTTTAAGGCACTCCCCCTGCTCTCTTCTTCCTGCTCATCCACTCTCTTCTCCTGCTTCACCACAGCTCACACCCTTGTTCCTCCCAGGCTGCCCTTCTCACTGTGCCTTGTCCTCCAGTCACCTGCCTCCATCCCCAACTCACACTCTTCCTCCTCCCTGGCAGCCCTCCAGACTGCAGCTCTTCCCATCTTGCAGAGCCCTTCTGAAGTCCCAACCTTTTCAGGAGGCTTTCCCTGATTAATTTTTCTTCTCCCAGGTCACATCCTCACTGCTGTCACCTCAGCACTTTTGCATTCACTACCTTCCAATACATTTTTATACATCATCGTTTTACATACTTTACTATTTGAGCCCTCCTTCCTCTTATTTGTAAATTATTTTATGTCTGTCTCCCCACTAGATTATAAATTCCTTGTGAGCAGAGATGACATCTTTTGTTGTACTCTCCAAAGTGCTTAGAACAATGTCTGCATTCAATAAGATCTCACTAAATACTTTGGACAGATATAATAATGATACATGTGATACATAATATTTATAAATATATTATTTATAAATTCATAAAGACCATGCAACTTTGTATAAAGGATAATTTAAAATATATTTAAATATATATTTATATATATTATTGTCCATTGTTTTCAAAGAAGATAGCACTGATGGTGAAGTTCCCCTATGAGAGGGTGTGTGGCTCAAAAGGCCAATACGGGACCCACAGTCCCAGCCACATTGTACCCACAAAACCTTTGTCCCTTCGTATGTTATCTTTACTGTTTACAGCATCTGGCTCTCTTCTCTTCTGCTTCCTCATCCTCATTCCCTACCAAACTTTTGCCTGAAAACAGCCTCTCCTTTCTTGATAGATGTATTGTAGTTTGAACAGTGAGTTGAGTGGTTCACACTGCCTATTTGTACTGGGAAGAATGCAAGCAACCAGCTGTTACAATGGCTACATGCTGCCCAAATACCTAGTCTTCCCTTCTGAAAAGTCTTCTGATTTATTTCAATTCACCTCTTGCCCTTGGAAGACTGAACTACTGCTTGCTACAGAGAAGTTATTCTACCCATCTGCTCTCCCGCCATTGTCTCAGGTCCCCACAAATTCAAGTTCATCCCATCCATGGTGGGTCCCATCCTCGAGGTGACTCTGACCCCCGAGACCGAGCTCCGCAAGGCCACAATTCCCATCTTCTTTGACATGATGCAGTGTGAGTTCAATTTCAGTGAGAACCACAGTTTCCACATGGTAAGGATCAGGAGATCACCAATTCTAGCGGTACGGGTATGAATGTCGGTTGGGCATTTGTCAGGGGAAGCAAACCCAGGGGATACGGGTTGTCTGTACTCCAAGTAGTTCTGGAGGTTTACGGAGAGGCTTGGCTCATCTGTGTGTCATTCTCCCCACTGGTCTAGACCCAGCATGGCTGCAAGGAGCAGGTAACCCAAGTCAGAGTGTACATCTGCAGTTGCCAGGAGGTTCTGCAGTTATCATTCTGAGGCTTCAAGTGTGGCCAGGAATACAAAACAATCAATTAATCAATCAACGGCATTTATTGAGCACTTGCTTTGTGCAGAACTCTGTACTAAGCACTCTTAAAAGTTGGTAGACAGAATCCCTCCCCACAAGGTGTTTACGGTCTAACAGTTACCACCTAAGCAGGCAGTTACGGGGACCAAGAATGTTTACTCTCTGATTGGCAAAGATATTTTCTACACTATGAGCTCTTGAGGAATGCTGACCCGAGGCGGGGGTGGGCGGGGGCGGGGATGGGGGAGGGGTGTCCCATTCTGCCCAAGCTGGAATGAAGCAGAAGCGATTTGTGACAGCTCCCGGTGATTCCCCAGGGCCCCGAGAATGAAGCCAAAGGCACTGACACAGCTCAGTCCCATCTCCCTCTGACCGGAGAATGTTTGATGCCAGGGGAAACAGATCTGGAAACGTTGGTTGAGGGCCGACCAACGGGGGCTCCCATCAGACTGTGGCCTGTCCTTTCAGTTTGAGAATGAGCTGATCACCAAGCTGGACCAGGAGGTGGAAGGGGGCCGAGGAGACGAGCAGTACAAAGTCCTGCTGGAGAAACTGTGAGTGTTCCTGAGACCAAAATCCCAACCCATCATCTTCTCTAAGCTTCTTCTCCGAGAAACTCAGTCTTCTGGTCCAGATTAGTAAGGAATTTGGGAAAGGTGCGCAGAACTACCACCTTCTCCCACTCACTGATCCTAAGTTGGGCCTGGCCTTTGCAGTCAGCATCTCCCTTCTAGCTAGGATGGAGGGGAGATGCTCCCAGACAGAATGTCCTGTTTGCTGGTCATCTTCCTGGTCCTAGGGAGAAAGCAAGTGGGCAAGAAGGATAGATGGGCCAGTGGTTGAAAAATATGTCAGTCTCTGAGCAGCAACTGAGGGTCACTGGCATGTCCAGAGGAGCTCTTCAGCATCCCTCCCTCAGAGCAGAGGAAAAAGACATTCCTGGGGGCTGCTTTACAGATGAAGGTGGTGCTGGGGTGGGGGCGGGGAGCAGGCGGCACCCAGGTATTTTTAGGGATGCAGGACCCTTGTCATCTTTACTTGCACACACTCACACACCCACACGCAAGCACGCACATACCCGCCTCTGCCACCCAGATCAGTGGCTGTTCACCTCCTCAGCTTCCCAGGGTACCGTTTTGCCTAGTGGCATCTCACGTAACTGAAATCTGACATTTAGGAAGCTCATTCAGCAGCTGTCTTTGATACATTCCTTTGAGGCTTTTGCCTTCATATTTTTTTCTGGATTGCCACCTCCCTACCCCTCCAAAAAAAGATGTTTACTATTTACAGCAACAGATAAAAATCTGATTTTCCAAAAGCTAGCCCAAGTAGAGAGAGAACCAGCATTGCTGGTCCCTTTTTATTGTCTTGACCATTCATTCAAGGACACCCATTCCTGATATAGCTCTAAACTTGAGGGTTTCGGTCAAGAAGGTTTTCCCTCTATCCATTCCCTGAATTAGATGATTTCCTGAAAGATTTCACTGAGAATAGAATGGAAAGCAAAGGTATGAGACCAGGAGGGGGTCAGGGTGGGATGGCAGAGCTGAGAAGGTAGCTACCTAGATGGGAGGGCAGGGCCAATTGGAATGGGAATTTCTCTGTTGTCTCTGTCTCCTCTCCCCACCACCCAAACCTTCCCCAAAATGCAGCCTCTTGGAGCACTGCCGGAAGCACAAGTATCTCGCCAGCTCAGGGGAAACGTTTGCTCTGTTGGTGAGCAGCCTCCTGGAAAATCTCCTGGATTACCGGACCATCATCATGCATGATGAGAGCAAGGAGAACCGCATGAGCTGCACAGTCAATGTGTTGGTATGTGGAACCCAGGTTTCTGAGGCTTTGTGAGCAGCTGGGGAGCCTCCATCCCAGAGTGCTCGTGGGGGCAGAGCCAGTGGAACCAGGGAGAGATTGCCCCCGAACTGGGCTCTTCCGGGCTCTGCACCATGCTGTTGGAAGGGCTGTTTGACTACCCGATATGGGCAGTGAGACGGAAGGAAGGAGGGGTGAGAAAAGTAGCGATTTTAGCCTTGAACCCTTTCTGAAGTTCAGCGCGATGCCACTCTCTTCTCTTCCCTCAGTTGTTTTTCATGTTGACTCAGCCTGAGCCTAAAGTGCCGAGGGAGCATGAGGCGTTCAGGCCATCTCGTAGCGGGCAGGCTCTGTGTGAGTTTCCCACTCTGGACATAGGTCCAGGGAATTTCCTCTCCTTCGAGCCGGTAGGAAAGTCTGTCATCCCGAAAGCGGGTTCTTCTCCTGGGGACCGGGAAGCTGTAACATTACCTGGCTCTGGAATTCATTATTCTGAATTCCTTTCTGCTGCTACTGCAAAGGCAGAAAAGATAACAGAGAGGACTCTGAGCTCTTAGGAGGAAAGGCCCTATAGAAACATAATCAGGAATTTCCGTCATTTTGACAGGTTCCTGAGGTCCCTTATACTTAGTTGTATTTTGTACCTCTTTCTGCAGAATTTTTATAAAGAAAAGAAGAGAGAAGACATATATATACGGTAAGCTAGAAGGCTTTTAGATCTCTTTTGCCTATTTAGCACACAATCAACTTGCCCCTTCCTACCTCACCTTAGTCCTCTGCTACTACAACCCAGCCCGCCCGCTTCACTCCTCCAGTGCCAACCTTCTTATTGTACCATGATCTTGTCTATTTCGCTGCCAGCTTCTTGCCCACGTCCTGCCTCTGGCTTGAAATGCCCTCTTCATATCTGGCTCACAGTTTCTCTCCCTCCTCTTTAAAGCCTTATTGAAGGCACATCTCCTCCAAAAGGCCTTCCATTCATTCATTCATTCAATCATTTTTATTGAGTGCTTACTGCAGAACACTGTACTAAGTGCTTGAGAAAGCACAATATAATAAAAAGGCACACTCCTTGCCTACAATGAGCATACAGTCTAGAAGGTTGAATTTATTGAGCACTTACTCAATACTGTACTGTACTAAGGGCTTGGGAGAGTACAGTATAACAATAAGCAGACATATTCTCTGACTAAGCCCTCTTTTCCTTTCACTCCCTTCTGTCGTTCTGTATTGCCCTGACTTGCTTCCTTAGAGAAGGCCACTGGTGGGCAGAGCACGGGCCTGGGAGTCAGAAGGATTTGGGCTCTAATCCCAGCTCCACCACTTGTCTGCTCTGTGACCTTGGGAAAGTCACTTAAATTCTCTGTGCCTCACTTATCTGTCAAATGGGGATTAAGATTGTGAGCCCCAAGTGGGAAAGGGGCTGTGTCCAACCTAATTATATTGTATCCAACCCAGTGCTTAGAACAGTGCTTGATACATAGTAAGCGCTTAACAAATACCATTATTACTATTCATCCCCCTCCTAGGCCCACAGTACTACTTATCGTGTCACTTATCATGTACATATCTGTAATTTAATTATTTATATTAATATCCCCCTCTAGACTGTAAGCTCATTATGGACAGGGAATATGTCTGTTAAATTGTTTTATTGTTCTCTCCCAAGTGCTTTGTACAGTGCTCTGTAAGCGCTCAATAAACACGATTGATTGATTGATTGATTGATTTAGTAGTCATAAAAGCATTTAGTGAGGGCCCACTGGCATTGACAAGCAGTCTGGATTAGTGAAAAGAGCACAGGCCTGGGAGTCAGAGGATTTGAGTTCCAATTCTGACTCTGCCATGTGATCTTGGGCATGTCACATACGCTCTCTGTGTGTCTGTTTCTTCATTTGTAAAATGAGAATTAAATGCCTTTTCTTCCTCCCCTTTACACTGTGAGCCTCATGAAGGACAGGGACTATGTCTGACCTGATTATTTTGTGTCTACCCCAGTGCTTAGCATAGTGTTTGTAAGCACTTAACAAATACCACTGTAAATATTATTATTACTACTACTCATAGAGGTCCTGGGAAAGGCAAAGCAAAAAGTGGCATGTTCTCAGCCTACAAGGAGCTTATCAGTCAATCAGTACTGTTTGAGTGCTTACTAAGTGGAGAGCATTGTACTGAGTGTTTGAGGAGAGTAATAATAATAAGAATTATGGCATTTGTTAAGTACTGTGTCCCAGACACTGTATTAAGAGCTGGGGTGGATACATACAAGTCGGTTTGGACACAGTCTCTGTCCTACATAGAGTTCCTCGTCTCAACCCCTATTTTACAGATAGGTAACTGAGCCATAGAGAAGTGAAGCTACTTGCCCAAGGCCACACAGCAGACATGTGGTGGAGCCAGGATTAGAACCCCTGACCTTCTAACTGCCAGGCCCTTTTTTATCCGTTACGCCATGCTGCTTCCCCTATACAATGCAACAGTACTGTATTGTTGTAGCTGTTCCCTGTCCCAAATGAGCTTACAGTTTAAAGGTGGGAGCAGACATTAATATAAATAAATAATGTATAATATATGATATGTACAGAAGCACTGAGCGATTAAGGTGGGGGGAGTATCAAATGCCCAAAGGTCACAGATCCAAGTGCATAGAGGACGCAGAAGGGAGAGGGAGCCGGGGAAAAGAGGGCTTAATTGGGGAAGTCTTCTTGAAGCTTATATTCTAACAGGGGAGACAGACAAAAGATTATAAGCAATCAAAATAAATAATTGAATAAGCAGTTGAATAAAATCAAGAATAGGTACTGTTACGTGCTGAGAGGGTTGGGGGTGAGTAAGTCCCTTGATGCTGGAGATGGCCATTACGTTTGGCTCAGGATGCTGGGGGTTAATTAAGGAAGGCTTATTGGAGGCAGCGGCATTTCAGGAGAACTATGAGTGTGGAGAAAGCAGTGCCTTGCCAGACTGTGTTGGGGGGCGGTCATTCCAAGCTGGGGTACCCCCAGCTTCCGCAACTCTGCTAATGTGTCTTTTCGCAGGTATTTATACAAACTACGGGATCTACATCGAGACTGCGAGAATTACACGGAAGCCGCCTACACGCTCCTCCTTCATGCGGAGCTGCTCCAGGTGAACCGTGTCCCTGCCACCCGTCTGGTGGGGTTGGAGGTGGGGGTTGGGGTGCGGAGGGGCTGGCCGGGGACCCGGAGCTGCTTTCTGGTGGGGGGCTTGTTTGCTCTTGGACAGGGAAGCAAAGTCAGGAACCACTGCTCCTGGGCACTAGTGTAGGTAGCTGCAATCGCATGTATTGAGTGCCCCCCCTACCCCCTCAAGCACAAGGCATTGGACAAAGTGCTGAGCAAGAGGGGTGACCCGATCCCTGGCCACAGGGAGCTTCCTTCCTGATTGCAAGGTCCTCAAAGTGGTCCCTAACATAGGGAAAACCCAGGGACCCTAGAGGGTATTTTTGCTTCACACCCATGAGCAGTTTCTACCTGGGTCACTGAGCCATTACAGCCATCGTTCGATTGGCTATAACCAAGCTTCACACTGCTTGGAGATCTGTTTCTGAAAAGTTGTCCACTCATATGAAACCTTCGGGATTGTTAGCTCCTATTCTCTTAATTGGAGACACGGTTCCTCCTGTCCTGCCCTCAGGGGTTTCCCGATTCCCACTGGGTCTGAGGCCCCTCCTGGAGCCGTCTATTCTGGTTCACACTGACCAAAACCTCCCCCCAGGACTGGAGGTCCTCCCCTCCGGAACCATCCACTCTGTCTCACACTAATCAAAGCCTCCCACTGGGGCTGGGCCCCTCCTGGAGCTGTCCACTCTGTCTCACATTGCTTCACATTGACTGAAGCTTCCGAATAGGGCTGGGATTAGCCCTGGAGTTGTCCACACTGACCAAAACCTCCTCTGTACCCAGAGGCTCCAGAACAGCATGGAATAGGTTTGGTTCATGATGTTTTACTTACCTCATGAATGTAAAACTACTGAGGTTGAGAAAAACGGGAAGCGTTCAACCCATGAATTTTCCTCTTCCCCTCACTGGTTTCCGATAGTCAGTCTGGGGCCAACTCCTTCCAAGCCCCTGTCAGCACAGCTGTGGAGTGGGGAGGACTCTCAGAATTCTCACAGACGAGGTCAGGGGTGAGGAAGGCAAGAGGGCCAGGAAACACCTGACAGATCTGGGGAAGGTGTTTTTTCTTTCTCTTTTCATGCACGCAGTCTGCCTGACAAGGATGATGAGGGTGAGCTTGATTGTAGTAAAGCCACAAAACTCAAGCATTCGTGTGTTTTTGTCTTATGACTTGTGTTTGTTTTGTTTGTGTTATCTGCTCCATTGGATATGAGCTTTAGAGAGGCCAGTGAATTTTCAGATTAAACTTTGTCCAGGACCCAGTAGTGTATTGTGGGTCCGGTGGGCACATATCATTTATATAGAGTTGCCGTCGAGAAGTTCTTCATATTTGTAGGAGTCACTACTGATGGTGAAGTTCACCCTTGGGTGTGAGTGAATAGGTGAAAAGGCCAGTGTGAGACCCACTGTCCCCACCTCACCGTTTGTAAAAAGACCATCCCTTGTATTGTCATGTTTGATGTCAGCAGCACCTGGTGTTGCTTTTTCCTCCGCTTACTTGTCTTTTGCCGTGTTGCTTGTGAAGCTTCTGTTTGAAAAGAGATGTTCCTTTCTTGACGGTGATGTGCCATGCCCATCTGTTCTCACCATTGACTCCCAGTTTTCAGCTGGGATCAGCATTGTTCAAGGCTTCATTTTTCCGTGTCCTTAAAACATTTTCTCAGCCCTCTGGCTTCCAGTTTCCCGATTTCAGTTCTCCATCCAACAGCTTTTAGGGTCTCCTGCTATTGGTCACTGTGCTTACAGAGCTTGCCTCGTATAGCTGTGTTGAGCTTCGCATAGCTCTGATGCTAAGACACCAATTACATTCCAGAAGTTCATCATTCATGATCTTGTCTTGCCTTTTAATATTGAGGGTATTGAGCTTAAAGGCTATCTGACTGACAGTAGTCCACTTTCCCAGACGCACATCGGTCAGATGGTTAGTGAACAATCAATCAGTGAATCACGTTTGTTGAGCACTTCCCCTATGCAGAGCACTCTACCGAGTGCTTCGGAGATTACAACAGAGTTGGTAGATACGTTCCCTGTCTACACTTAATAAAACTCCTTCTCGGCTCATTACACTTGCAGCTTTCACACATTTCACGGAATACTGGAAGACAAAAATTGTATGTATGATGGTAGAGAAAATAGGGGGGAGAGAGGAGGAATTATCCTGACTGTGAACACCCTGAAACATGTTCTTGAAGGAGGTGATGGAGTTGGCTATTGTCCCAACTCTCTAACTGGGTCCGGATTGGATCCAAGCTAATAATAATAATAATAATGTTGGTATTTGTTAAGCGCTTACTATGTGCCGAGCACTGTTCTAAGCGCTGGGGTAGACATAGGGGAATCAGGTTGTCCCACGTGGGGCTCACAGTCTTAATCCCCATTTTACAGATGAGGGAACTGAGGCACAGAGAAGTTAAGTGACTTGCCCACAGTCACACAGCCGACAAGTGGCAGAGCTGGGATTCGAACTCATGAGCCCTGACTCCAAAGCCCGTGCTCTTTCCACTGAGCCACCCTGCTTCTCAAGCTCACCTCTTGAGGTCCCTTTTCTCACTACAATTCAGCTACTGTTGAAACGCTGTCACTGTGGCACTAAGGATGGTAACATGTTATCATGCAGCAACCATGTAACCTCTTTGATTCATTAGACTGCAAAGTGAAATTGCATGGAATTTGGAAGCAGATGGGCCTTCGTGGCACAATCCCAAATTCCCTTTGTCCTCACACATTTCTCCTGCTTTCAGTGGTCTGATAAACCCTGCATGCCCCACCTGCTTCAGCGGGACAGCTACTTGGTCTACTCTCAGCAAGAGCTCAAAGAGAGGCTTTACCAGGAAATCATCTCCTACTTCGACAAGGGCAAAGTAAGTTCCTCTGTGGGTCTGACCTGCTGTTTTCCTCCAGGGAATCACACACAAGGATGGGAGCTGAAAGGCAGAAAGGTTTGAGCTGTCCTGGGCCTTTGGGGGAAAAGTCTCTATAATAATAATAGTAATAATTGTGATATTTGTTAAGCGCTTACTTTGTGCCAGGTACTATACCAAGCACTGGAGTAGATAATAATAATAATAATGTTGGTATTTGTTAAGCGCTTACTATGTGCAGGGCACTGTTCTAAGCGCTGGGGTAGACACAGGGGAATCAGGTTGTCCCACGTGGGGCTCACAGTCTTCATCCCCATTTTAAAGATGAGGGAACTGAGGCACCAAGAAGTTAAGTGACTTGCCCACAGTCACACAGCTGGCAAGTGGCAGAGCTGGGATTCGAACTCATGACCTCTGACTCCAAAGCCCCTGCTGTTTCCACTGAGCCACGCTACTTCTCTGTAGCGTAGATACAAGATAATCAGGTTGGACGTAGTCCCTGTTCCCACATAGGGCTCCCAATCTCAATCCCCATTTTAGAGCTGAGGTAAATGAGGCACAGAGAAGTTGTGACTTGCCCAAGGTCACACAGCAGACCAGTGGCGGAGACAGGGTTCCCTTCTGACTCCCAGGCCCATACTCTATCCACTGGCCTTGTTGGGGAGGGGAGACTGTCCATCCAGGAAATGGCGACTGCCTTAGGGCCCCTGTGGCTAATCCCATCCTGAGCAAGCTTCTGCGGGCCCGCCTGGGCAGTGCCCCTGTGGTCCCATGGGCAGTGCCTCCATGGTCTCACAGACCGTCCCTGACCCCGAGCCTTCCAGTTCCCAGCTGACCGCGGATGCAGGGGGTCAGGAGGCTGCCAGGCCTGGGGGTTGGTGGGCTGGCCCTGGCAGGCAGGGGGCTGTCGGGCCAGCAGTGGAGGACTTGGTAGTGGCATGCCTCAGTCCTAGAATTCGTGTGGGCACTGGAGCTGCCCTTTGCCTCTGGGGAGTCGACATGGAGAGGAGTTGGGATGGGGGAAGAGCTCAGCTGGCTGCACAGATGCCCCTTGGCCCCTCTCTGCACTGTCGGCCTGCTGCCTGCCCCCTGGGCGATGATCTGATTGGGGTTGGGGTTGGGTAACTGGCCAAGGCTCTGGCCTCGACTGGTGTGGTGCAAGGCTCATTCATTCAATCATATTTATTGAGCACTTACTGTGTGCAGAGCACTGTACTAAGCACAAGGAATGTACAATTCGGCAATAGACAGAGACAATCCCTGCCCAACAATGGGCTCACAATCTTAAAGGGGGAGACAACAAACAAAACAAGTAGGCAGGCAAGTAGACAAATAGAGGCTCCCCACCAACCCACGAGTTAGCTCTCTCACAGGACCAAGCCAGAGCCACGGCTCTGGGGGGATGTGGTGGGGGAGGAATTCATCAAAACCACTGGGAGACCTGGGCCTGGAACTCGGGGCTGTCGCAACTCCCGACACACTGCTCCGTGCAGACCCCGCGAGTGTTGCCCAGCAAGGCCCGTGGTGGGGATCTCACACATTCTCCAGGATCCAAGCCCAGTGCCTCCTGCCCCTTGCCCACAGGCCTCGGCTCAGTGCCAGGGATCTCACCATTCTCCGGGCTCCAAGCCTGGCATCTCCTGCCCCTTGCCCACCGGCCTCAAGCTCCATGGTGAGGATCTCACCATTCCCCAGCCTCCAGGCGCGGCTCCTTCTTAATAATAATAATAATAATAATGTTGGTATTTGTTAAGCACTTACTATGTGCCAAGCACTGTTCTAAGCACTGGGGTAGACACAGGGGAATCAGGTTGTCCCACGTGGGGTTCACAGTCTTAATCCCCATTTTACAGATGAGGGAACTGAGGCACAGAGAAGTTAAGTGACTTGCCCACAGTCACACAGCCGACAAGTGGCAGAGCTGGGATTCGAACTCATGAGCCCTGACTCCAAAGCCCGTGCTTTTTCCACTGAGCCACGCTGCTTCTCACCTTCTTCGCCTTCTTCTTCTCCTTGCCCAAAGGCCTCGGCTCCGTGGTGGGGATCTCACACTTCTCTAGGCTCCAAACCCAATGCCTCCTGCTCGCTGTCCTTAGGCTTCGGCTCCATGCTGAGGATCTCATCAGCCCAGCACGTCCAACTCCTTGCCCACGGGCCTCAGCTCCATGATGGGGATCTCTAGTCTCCAAACCCAGTGCCTCCTGCTCCTCGCCCAAAGGCCTGCATGGTGGACAGCTTACCATTCTCTGGACTCCAAGCACAGTGTCTCCCACCCCTTGCCCAAGGTTCTCGTCTTTGTCGCATGCCCGTAGTCAACCAGAGCTCTTTGCATTCCGCAGAGTCCTGGAGGGAAGTGGCTAGTGGCAGAGCAGCCAAGAGACATAGAATCGGCGGGACATCGACCGGAGGTGGGGCCGACCCAGCCCACCAAGGCACCGGAGAGGTTGGCAGTGAGCTAGCCAGTCTGGGGTGGGGGCGAGGAACTGCCACTACTCTGAGCGCCTCCCCACAGTGTACCCAGCTGAATGAGCATTCTGTGTTTCCTCTTCCCTTCCTCTCCTCTTCCCTCCTGCGCCCTTCCTGAAGATGTGGGAGAAAGCCATCCACCTGAGCAAGGAGCTGGCCGAGACCTACGAGAGCCAGGTCTTCGACTATGAGGCACTTGGCAACCTTCTGGTGAGCCCAGCAGCTGGGTTGAAAAACTGGGCCCCCGTCTTCAAAGAAGTCTGGTGCAGGGGGCCAGGAGTGGGGAAGGGCTGGAGTCTGCCATAGTAGAATGGTGCCTCCCGTTGGTTGGGATGGGGGTGGGGATGGTGTTGGGTTGGTGAAGGGACTCCAGACGGAGCAAGCCATTAATTGTTCCAGACATTTGCTCACAGTGTGTCGCCCTCTGCACCAACTCCAGGCAGGAGCCTCCTGGGAGTGGGGCCATTCTCGCGATTCGGCCTTCCTCTAGAATGGGGGACTGGAGGCCAGGGTTGGGGCCTGGACAAGGGAACCTGTCCCCCACATTCCTAGATGTCTGGAGCGTAGATCAGCCCAGGGGCTGCACAATCCCTTCAGTTCTGGGCCACTTCCCTGGGGACAGAACCCGTGGCAGCCTGAACCTGCCCCTAGGTCAAGTAGTAAATAACATTTATTGAGCCTGCAGGCATTGTGAACCTCAGAGAACTCGGGGCAGAGTTGGGACTGAGCTTAGAGTGGAAGCTCCTTGTGGGCCAGCAACACATCTCATACTTCTGTTGTATAGTGCAGGGCTCCTAGTAAATACTATTACTCTCATTATAACCAGACAGATCCATTTATTTCGTCATCCTGAGGTTTCTCCTTCAGAGTTAAATGAGGGCCCTTGTGGTGTTTCCTTGGTGTTTATGGGATTGCTGAATTACAGGAGCATTCTCTCATTTTACTTTCAGAAAAAGCGGGCTTCATTTTACGAGAACATCATTAAGGCCATGAGGCCCCAGCCAGAATACTTTGCTGTTGGATACTACGGGCAGGGTTTCCCCTCTTTCCTCCGGGTAAGAATCACAGGATGACTCCCGATGCCATTCGGACCCACAGCTCCCCAGGAAGCCATTTGGGTGCCTTCACCTCTCAGCTGGGGTTTCCCCACCAGCCGATGATGCATTCTCAAGGTGACTGTGGTCATGGCCATGACAGTCAGTGGGAGAGGAGAATAGCGTTTTCTCAACTGTCCCTGCTGCAAACCGTCACTTACTCTCCAAACTCAGACTCTGCAGACTTTCTGACAGTTCTCCTGATTGTCCCAGTGAGGTGAAGTAGGAAAATGAACCCTGTCCTCTCCTGGCTCGTTGCAGCCTGGATGGGAGTTGAGGCTTGGTGTTTTCCCTAGAGAAAGCAGTGTTCTCAGCCAGGCAGAGTCTGAAAGAGCAGGTAACTCAGCCCCCCCGCCACCACCAGATTTCAACGATGCATCCATTGGCCAGCAAGTGCTCTGTAAGGCCAGGACCTTTCTGCCTGCCCTGCTCCCCTTCTCCCACATCAGCCCCGAAATACAGCAACAGGGCCCTGGGACATATTGGCAATTTTCTAAAATTCCACCTCTCAGCTCAGCCTCTCACAGAGGCATGGGCCCAGAGCCCCAGGGCTCTCCATGTCTCTGGGCCTGGGCTCCTTGTTTGGCTGAGCCAGGGAATCGAAAATGATTGACTTCCCTAATCCATTCATTTATTCATTTCTCCGATTACTTGCTGTTGTCAATTGTATCTGTTTTTCCACCCTTGCCCACAATTTAGGACTGTCTGTCTCGATCTTGAAGACAGGACTGTGTTTATTACTTTTATTGTGCTCTCCCAAATATTTAGTACAGTGTTCGGTACTGTAGGTGTTCAGTAAAGTGCCTTGCACACCATAGGTACTTTTCACATAATATCGATCAGTCAATCAGAGGTATTGATTGAGCACTTACTGTGTTCCAAGCACTGGTAGAGAATAATACAGTAGAGTTGGTGGACACATTCTTGGGCCACAAGGAGCTTACAGTCTAGAGGGAGAGATGAGCATTAAAATAAGTTATTGATAGGTGAACAGGAGAGTATAGGGATAGGTTCATAAGTGTTGTGGGGCTGGGGGATGAGGTGAATATCAAGTGCTTAAGGAGTACGGACACAAGTGCCTAGGTAGTGCAGAAGGGAGGACAAATAGTAGGCACTCATTACAGTGTTCTGCATAAAGTAGGTGTTCAGTTTAGGTTCTTGTATGTAGTAGGCACCCAATAGGTGTCTTGCACCCAGTAGGACCTCAGTAAATGTTGGTATTTGTTAAGCGCTTATTATGTGCAGAGCACTGTTCTAAGCACTGGGGTAGATACAGGGTAATCAGGTTGTCCCATGTGAGGCCCATTGTCTTCATCCCCATTTTACAGATGAGGTAACTGAGGCACAAAGAAGTCAAGTGAGGTAATGATTCAAGTAATGTTGAGAAAAGTGCCATGGACATGATAGAATGTTTGCCTCAGCTTAGTTGGCCAGCTTCTTATCTTTCTTTCTCATTCTTATGTTTGAATTGACCAGCAGTTTGGAAGGAGGTAGCCAGCAATAGGCTAAGATTGAGGTCATTACAGATCTGAGCAGCGACAGAAGCCCCGTGGAGGAGGAATGGAACATGGAGAGAAAAGCCAAGCTGCTGTTTGACTCCTGCAGAGCTGTAGACCCCACCTCTTCCCCTTTCTAATGTGGCTCTCCCCTTCTGGCCAACAGAATAAGATCTTCATCTACCGCGGGAAGGAGTATGAGCGGAGGGAGGACTTCAACCTGAAGTTGCTGACCCAGTTTCCCAACGCCGAGAAGATGACCAGCACCTCTCCGCCGGGAGATGACATCAAGTCCTCCCCAAAGCAGTGTATCCTTTTTGCTGGAAGAGTCCAGCAGGGCGAGATTGGCTCTGAGGTTGGGAGGCCCCCGGGTGAGCATTCAGGCTAAACAGAAGCAGTGTGGCCTAGTGGGAAGAGTGTGGGACCAGAAGTCAGGAAGCCTGGGTTCCAGTCCCAGCTCCACTACTTGCCTATTGTGTCATCTTGGGCAAGTCACTTTACTGTTCTGGGTCTCAGTTCTCTCATCGGCCAAATGGGGATTCAATATCTATTCGCACTCCCACTTAGACTGTGAGGCTTGTGTGGGTCAGGGAAAGGATCCATTCTGATTATCTTTGTACAGATAATCCATTCCTGGTATGTGGTAAGAGCTTCACAAAGACCACAGTTATTCTTTCGATTAATCAGAAGTTCCTAAGTGCTAGTCCCCAGCACAGTCATTTGAGTCGTTGAATTTGGACTGTTCGCTTAATCTCTCAGCCTCGGTTTCCCCTTCTGAAATATGGGTGCCCCACCGCCAAGAGGTGTTGGATAAGAGACCACCCAGGAAGTGGGTTTAGGAAAAGGCAGTTTATGTCTCCAGAGTGATTTAGAGCCCAACAGATCTTATGTCTGGGAGAGAGACAGATGAGAAAGCCAGCAACCCAATCTTTAGCCAAAAAAGCAAGAGTTCCAGGAATTTCCAAAGGGTTTTTTCAGTTCATCCAGCTATCTATCGACTGATAGATGTTCTTTTGCCAGTTTCTCCAAGTGCCACAGACTGGGTTCAGCCTGCCCCTTCCCTCCTCCCTCCTCCACAGGCCTCAGCTCCTGGAGCCTCTCCAAGCTGGCACGTTTCCTCGGAGGAAGATTGGAGCCCGTCCCCAAACAGAGAACCAGGAGCCTGACAATCTGGGCCAGGATGCAGGGCTTCTCTGGCTCACTGGGGCTTAGGCAGGTCCAGTGGCTCTCGGCTCTGATCAGAGAAGTACCAGGGTTACATCGGGTGCCGGGATGCTGGGCACCCTGGAGCAGGCGGAGGGAGGGCTGTTGACTACATTGCGAGTGTTTTGGCTGCTGTGTGTTGGCCCCCGCGAATGCCCGACAAGAGAGAGTGTCATCCGGGTGCCCTTGCCAAGAGATCCCAACTCATGGATTCACAGCCAACTGGCAGCCCCTTCCAAGCCGGCCGTCTAGGGAAGCTCTCAAATCAACCACTCAGTCAAATCAGTGGTATTTACTGATTGCTCAGTGGTATTTACTGACCGCTTACTGTGTGCAGAGCTCAGTACCCTTCGCTTGGTAGAGTAACACTATAACAGAGTCGGTAGACATGTTTAGTGCCCACGAGGAACTTACAGTCTTGAGGGGGAGGCAGACTCAAATAAATTATGACTATGGATGTAACTGCTCTGGGGCTGAAGGTAGGGTGAATAGCAAGTAGTTAAGAGGTACAGATCCAAGGGCATATGTGTCACAGAGGGGAGGGCGGGAAGGGGAAATGAGGACTTGGTTGGGGAAGGCCCCTTGGAGGAGATGTGATTTTAATAAGGCTTTGAAGTTGGGGAGAATGATCACATGTCGAATATGAATGGGGAGGGAGTTCCAGGACAGAGGCAGGATGTGGGCAAGAGGATGGCGGCAAGATCAAGGTACAGTGAGTAGGTTGGCATTAGAGGAGTGAAGTGAGCATGCTGTGTTGTAGTAGGAAATCAGGGAGGTCATCTAAGAGGAAGCGAGCTGGTTGAGTACTTTAAAGCTGATGGTAAGGAGATTCTCTTTGATGTGGAAGTGGATAGGTAACCCCTGGAGGTTCTTGAGTGGGGAGATATAGATTGAACATTTCTGTAGAAGAATGATCCAAGAAACGGAATGAAGTATGGACTGGAGTGGGGAGAGACAGGAGGCAGGGAGGTAAGTGAGGAGGCTGATGCAGTAGTCAAGAATGGATAGGATAAGTGCATGGATCAGCGGGGTCTGAAAGCAGGCAGAGACCCTACTCCAGGTCAGAATTCTTGCAGGTGGATGCAGTCTCAACACAGCTCAGAAGGTTTGGTCCACTTCCAATATATCAACCAATCAAGTAATCAGACAAGCCTCTGCATCTGAACGCTCCCTGCAAGGCACCATAGGGGACCTTGGATTGGGATTTCCCCTCCAGGTATTCTTCCTTCCCTGTGCTTCTGACAGAGAGGAATTCTGTTTTTTTCACTCATGGGGACTCTCGGAATAAGCCTGCTGCTTCCAACATTGTTTCGTGTGCTTCCTCCTCCCCAAAGCTCAACCCAGTGACCTGGGGAACTTTCGTAAAATGTGGCTACTAAAGAGAAGGAGAAGGAGGAAGAGGAGGAAGAGAAGGAGTGAGTGAAGGAGGAGGAGGCAAAGAGCCATTTGGGCCATTGAAGGGTTGACAGTTGAGGCTGAAGCACACTGGCCTGAGGTGTCTCCACTCGCTCCTCCCGCTAATGGCGCTCCTCAACCCTGCTGCTCCCCTGCTGACACACCGCTCACTCAGTCCTCTCCCTCCAGAGCCTCATGATATAGTTTATCCCATTTTATCAGTGAGGAAACTGAGCCACAGAGGGGTTAAGTGATTTGTCCAAGGTCAAGCAGCAGACAAGTAGCAGATCTGAGACTTGAAACCAGGGCACCCAACTCCAGACCTGGTGCTTTTTTGCACTAAGCCACACTGTTTCACCATGGATCAATTAATTGGAAATTTTGGAAATAATACTGTTTGTCAAGTAGCAGGCCCCAAAAGCTGAAGTTTTGTTGTTAAGGAGGCTTGTGGTCACTAAACATAGAATGTTTTTAAAACTCCACACTGGTCAAAGGGATTGACACTTCAGTCTGAGAAACAGTAGGAGAAAGAGAGTGGTCTCCCCCTGCTCCCCTCCCCCGCATTCTCCAATGGCCCCAGCTCCCTTAACAGAAGCTTCAGACATGCAGTGTTTCACCGTGAAGCCAGTGATGAACCTGCCTGCTAGATTCAAAGACAAGCCAGTTCCTGAACAGATCTTGAAGTAAGGATTTCCCTTCCTCTTTCAGAACTCTCCCTCTCAACATAGGAAACCAAACTCCGTGTGATTTGTAAATCCTGGCACTATTTCTGGCGTCCCACTGTTACCGAGAGCCAATGGTCATAGTGAGAGTTGGGCCAGAGTGAGAGTTGGGTGGAGGTTCATCACCATTGTGATGGTTTACTGGGGGTGGGGGGGAGGGAGCAGGATGTTTCTCTGCCAGGTGGTCTGTCCTGAGGTTTGGAACAGATCCTAGGGTACACGGGGAGCCGGTATGAATCTGAGGGGAAAACGGGGCCCTCTAGACACTTTGGGCATTTGGTCAGATCGTTCATTCATTCATTCAATCATATTTATTGAGTGCTTACTATGTGCAGAGCACTGTACTAAGCGCTTGGAATGTACAATTTGGCAACAGAGACAATCCCTGACCAACAATGGGCTCACAGTCTAAACGGGGGAAACAGTAAAAAACAAAGCAAATCAAAACAAGTAGTCTGGCTTGGCTTTGGCCAAGCTTCCCCCACCTCTACGTTGACCTAAAGTAGCTGAGAGTGAATTGGGAAGCCATTTTGGGTCATGTGGGTGAGGCAGGTGGGACCCTGGTCCTCAAGGACCAGAATGAGAAAGCAGCAGTCTTTGACCCTGTTGTTTCTCCCCAGCTACTACCGAGCCAATGAGGTGAACCAATTCAGTCACTCACGACCTTTCCGAAAGGGAGAAAAGGATCCTGATAATGAATTTGCTGTGAGTTCTGGACTTTCCTCTGCCCTGCCCTCTGGGAAGAAAGTTGAAGTAGCCGGTCTGATGGGCCCCATGGGAAAAATAGTGAATTAGCCAGCTTGACAGGCTCCGCAGAGGGAATAGCAATGTAACCAGTCTGATGGACCCCACGGGTCCCAGGGGAACTGGGCCAAAGCAGGCACTGGGGTTTGGTAACTGGTCTAGAAGGAGGGTTCTGGAGGTCTGGGCTTCGGGGCCCCATCTGGTTCCCTCTACCGACACCCCAGTCTTTTCCATTTGACCACTAAGCGGTGGTCTGTGCACTCTCCTCCCACTCTCCCCCAGTCACCCACCTGTATGAGGGGGTTATAAGGAAAGAAGGGAGGGAGACACCCCTCATTGCTCCTGATATCTTTTGGGTGACTTGGAATTATATGTGCGCGGGCACACAGACACACACACACATGCTCTCACACACACGTGCATGCTCTCACACACACACGTGCGCGCGCGCACCCACACAGGCCTTCTCCAGTCCCCTCCCGGGAATACC
This sequence comes from Ornithorhynchus anatinus, assembly GCF_004115215.2. NCBI lineage: Eukaryota > Metazoa > Chordata > Mammalia > Monotremata > Ornithorhynchidae > Ornithorhynchus > Ornithorhynchus anatinus. The sequence goes on along the minus strand of NC_041732.1, from coordinate 109,635,175 downwards.
CCAGCTCATGTCCAGTGATGTCCCAGTGGAAAGGCTGCAAGTATTGGTGAGGTCCTCCAGCAGTGCCAGGGATAGCTTTAGGACCCAGAGCTAACATTTGCTGTTTCCTTTCCTTCTGGCACCAGACCATGTGGATCGAGAGAACCACCTACACCACGGCCTATACCTTTCCTGGGATTCTCAAGTGGTTTGAAGTCAAATCAGTTTTAACAGTGAGTCTTGGGAAACTGAGCTGCAGAAAATTGGGTGGGGCAGACTTGGTGGCGGGAGAGTCCTAGATCTGGCCTGGCCTGGCCTCCTCTCTCCACAGAATTGGCATATCCAAAGGGAAATGAAATAATCCTTGGATGTTCTTAGTAACTTCCTGTGCCCAAAGAGGGTTCCTCCTTTGGAGCATGTGCTTGAGAGACAGCACAGGAAATTATGGGTGTACCACCCTCTTCAGTATTGCAAATTGTAATGTCTGCCATTTTCCGAGACCTCCTCTCTGAACCTTATCTAGAGGTGCAGTGTTGCCATAGCAGCAGGGGAAGCCTGGACCTGGACCCTTATCAAAATGTGTGGTGCTGCCATGGCAGCAGGGGAAGCCTGACACTTGACCTACTAAGAGTGTAATGTTGCTATTGCAGTGGGGGAAGCCTTACCTCTCTCTAGAGTTTCAGTGTTGCCAAAGGAATGAGGGAATCCTAATACAGCGTTAATAATAATAATAATGTTGGCATTTGTTAAGCGCTTACTATGTGCCGAGCACTGTTCTAAGCGCTGGGGTAGACACAGGGGAATCAGGTTGTCCCACGTGGGGCTCACAGTCTTAATCCCCATTTTACAGATGAGGGAACTGAGGCACCGAGAAGTTAAGTGACTTGCCCAAAGTCACACAGCTGACAAGTGGCCGAGCTGGGTACAGTGTTGAACCTCTGTGGAGAGGTGCGGTGTTGCCATAGGAATGGAGGAATCCTGGCTCCAGACCCTTATTTAGGGATGCAGTGTGGCCATGGGAATGGAGGAAGCCTGGTCCCAGCTCTCGCCTCACTTCTTCCCAAAGGAAGGCAGATTTGCTGATTGTTTGTGCCCCAAAGTGCAGTGGGAGCCCTTGGCTCAGGTGCCGTTTGTGGATGGTGATTTGCTTCTGCAAGTCCTTCCTTTTGGGGGCTATCTGGGAGAGTCAGACAGCCCATATCCCCAGCTGGTAGCAAAGGCTCTCTGCTCCCCACTGCCCAGGAAATGGGTTGCAAAGGGGTTTGTATTGAAGCAGTGTGGCCTAGTGGAAAGAGCATGGGCCTGGGAGTCAGAGGACTCCGCCATTTGTCTGCAGTCCCTTCATTTGGGCAAGTCACTTCACTTCTCCGTGTCTGAGTTCCTGCATCTGTAATATGGGGATTAAGACTGAGCCCCATGTGGGACAAGGATTGTGTCCAGACTGATTATCTTGTATTTACCCCAGTGCCTAGTACAGTGCCTGGTACATAGTTTGTGCTTAACAAATGCCATTTTAAAAAAAATTACTTGGGCTCCCTTCTCAAGATAGGGAATCCTTCCCACGTCTGTAACCCAAGCAAAGCAGCCACAGTAGGGCCCCGCAGGCTGGCGACTGAGTCGACGAAGATGCTCTCTGACTCTGAATCTCTCTCTCTTTCCTTCACTCTCTCTCTCTCTCTCCCCCTTTCCTTCTTCCCCTTCCTCTCCTCCCTCTCCTTCTCTTTTCCTCCCCCGATCACTTCCTGTGGCTGGGGCGGGAAGGACGAAGTCAGCCCGCTGCAGAATGCCATCGAGACCATGGAGCTGACCAATGAGAAGATCAGCAACTGCGTCCAGCAGCACAGCTGGGACCGCACGCTCTCCTTGCACCCGCTGTCAATGCTGCTGAACGGTATCGTGGACCCCGCGGTCATGGGCGGCTATTCCAACTACGAGAAGGTGAGTGAGGCACCGACAGTGGTGGGTGGGGCTCCGGCAGTGGACGGACTGGTCCCTCCTGCCACTCCTTGGGCTTCCCTGCTCTCTGCCTTCGGCTCTTTTCACACAGTACAACAGGCTGGCAGGCATGTGTAGGGCTCCAGCCCGGCACTGAGGTGGATGCCCGCAGACCTGCAGCATTCCCCACGCAGCCGAAGGCTCCTGCTGGAAGCGAGGCGGTTATCCTAGGTGGATTATTAGCGCTTGGCTGGGGTGCACAGGTCAGGTTTGTAGTGCTGTAAGGCTTGTGTGGACAGCTGGACAGTGAGTGGATGGCCAGGTGAGGAGACAGAAGATGGACCTGTGGATCGGTGAGTGGATCGATGGATGGATTAATGGGTGGGTGGACAGATGGCAGATGGGTGGCTAAATGGACGGACTAGGGAGTGCCTGAAGGGGGAGAGGCCAGGCCACCATTGGGATGGCTGGGTTAGGATCATGGCTCTTAGCCCAAATACTCAAAGAACCCTTCCCTGAGACAGCAAAAAGAGTCCAGGTTTCAGGTGAGCGAGTTTAATTGCCTAAAGGAGACTAGTGGCAGACTCTTCCACCATCAGGCTCGCAGTCATATGTCCTGTGGTTTGCTTGAATACAGCCAGAGGACAGTGTGACTTCAGCCTCCTTCCTTCCTCCTCACACACAATTTACTGGGCAGTCTTGGCTCGAGATTGTGTGTGACCTTTCAAGTGAACTTTCGGTTTTGTCAAAATTGTCATCCTTGCTTCTGCACCTGCTGGGTTACCTCGGGGAGGCCAGGGTGAGATCATGGTTTCACGGTGGGGAGGCTATGGAGAAGCCATGAGGAGGCTAAGGGAAGGCCATGGTGACACCATTGGACGGCTGGGGGAGAACATGGGGTTGTTCTGACTCTGAATGAACCAGTTCCATGTGACTGCTTTACCTTCAAGATCCTTGTCTTCCTGAATTATGACCTCGGCTGTTAGCGAGAAGGAGTTAACCTTGTTCCCATCTTGTGTACTTTGACATTTAACGCTTTCTGCCCCCAACAATGGCTGGGACTGTGCCAGAACCCTCTCCTTCCGACCTCAGCCCAGCCCACCCCGCCCCTCTGGCTTCAGCCCAACGCAGTTGCAGGGCAGTGAAACAACTTTGGCCTTGGTCCAATCGGGAGGAAGACAACGGCCGGCTGCCTTGGGGTGCAAGGTCTGCGGTACCTGGGCATCCTCTGCCTCAGCTGCCCATGCCTGCAGGGAAGTGGCGAGTTTGGATGGCTGCAGGGGGCATAGTGGGACACGGTGGGAGAGGGGGACATCAAAGGAGGGGAGGACTGAGTCTGGCAGGTTTGGAGGTGCAGTGGGTTCCGGGTATGGGGTCAGAGGTGGGCAAAGTAAGAGCGGGCAGAGCCAGCATGAGGGACCGAGCAGAGCAAAGAGTGCCAGCAGCAGAGCGGCAGAGTTGAGGAAACACATTAGCTGAAGGAGCTGGTGGAGATGCTTAAGGCCATTGGTGCAGAGGGAGATTAGGGACCTTGGAAGGATATTGAGGAGAGGGGAGATGTATGTGTAGGGTGTAGCGGGGAGGTGATCCGGATGGCAGCATGGGAGCAGGGAGACTACCGAGGAGCCCAACACAGAAGTACAATCCCGATCTGACGTGTGCTTGAACCAGGATGTTTGCCCTTTGGGTGGAGAGGAAGAGGAGGGCCCCCAAAACGTTTTTGAAGAAAATTTGGCAGCTTTTGATAGGAGGGCATGGAGAAGAGATAGATTATAACTCTGCTTGTCCTTCATTTTGCTTTTAGGCCTTTTTTACTGATAAATACATCCAAGACCATCCTGAGGACCAAGAAAAGGTTGAGTTGCTGAAGCATTTAATTGCTCTACAGGTAGAGTTGAAGGAGAAATTGTATCTAAAATAAAGAGGCGAAGACCAGTTAATATTTCTCTTTCTCACTGCCATAAGCAGGGTGAACCTTATATTAACACTCAGCAGGGTTGTCACATTTGGAGGTTTTTAAGCCACTTTACAATCCTCTCTCATCCTTCCCTCTTCCTGTCTTCTTCCCCCAGATTAGAGTAAACCCACTCAGCCAGGCAGATGAGGGTTTGGAGCCCAGCCTCCAGCAGACAGCCTCCCCCAAAGCAATCATCACTCAGAGCAGCTTCTATTCAGAACAGTCTCTACCCAGAGCAACCTCCACCCAGAACATCTCCATCCAGAGCAGCCTCCACTCAGAACAACCTCCACCCAGAGCAAACTCCACTTGGAGCATCTCTGCCCAAAGCAGGCTCTTCCCAGAGCAGCCTGGACCCAGAGCAGCCTCTGCTTAGAGCAGCCTCTTCCCGGTTAGCCTCTGCTTAGAGCATCCTCTTCCCAGAGCAGCCTCTACTTAGAGCAGTTTCTTCCCAGGGCAGCCTCTTCCCAGAGCTGCCTGCACCCAGACCAAACTTTGTCAGAGCAGCCTTCACCCAGAGCAACCTCTGCTCAGAGCAGCCTCCACCCCAAGCAGGCTCCACCCCAAGCAGCCTCCTCCCAGAGCATCCTTCAGTAGTTCCATCATTTTAAAATTGAGATTGAAGGACTGTAAGCTTGTCTAGGAAAAGAGGCCATCTCCTAGCCAACCTCTCAAGGGATGTGCACCCCCTCCTTCCTACCACTAGTCCATGTTACGGAAATCCCATCCTCTCTTGTTGGGTCCTTATTCCACCACAGCCTGTGCTCGGCCCTCATTTGGAACCTGGAACCACCTCTCCCCTACTCAGCATTTACAGGAGTGGAAGCAGGATGTGGATTGGGAGGGCGGCCCCAGGGGGAGAAGAGCGGGCAAGATAACACTTGGATCTGTGACTTTTAGGCATTTGATTTTCACCCCCCTCTCAACCGCATGGCACTTATGAGCATATCTTTAAATTGTATATTATACGTTATTTGTTCATATTGATGTCTGCCTCCCCCTCTAAACTGTAAGCTTGAAAGTATAGTGCTTTGCACGTAGTAAGCGCTCAATAAATACCACTGATGATTATGAAGACAGCAAGCATCACAGGTCACCACCAGGCGAGAACAAATGGTGTTCGTGACTTTTTCCTGGGAGGATGCCATGACTCGGACTTGGCGAACCTCCCCCCACCAGGTGCCGTTGGAAGCTCAAGCTCCTCTTTTCCCATCAATCAATCAATCATATCAATTGGTTGCCTATTGTGGGCTGAGCACTCAAGCCCTTGGAAGAGTGCAGTGGAGTTGTGCTCGCTGCCCTCGAGGAGCTCCCAGACTAGTTTCCTCATGCCTACGTCTCTCCTGGAGGTGGGTGTGGGCGTGCCTGATGTGGGCTTCTCCCTCCTCCCCGCAGATGCCACTGCTGGCGGAAGGGATTCGGATCCACGGGGAGAAGCTGAATGAGCAACTGAAGCCTCTGCATGACCGATTGACCTCATGTTTCCAGGAGCTCAAGGATAAAGTGGAAAAACTCTATGGAGTCGTGACCCTGGTATGCTGGACTTGAAGGGGTTGCCTTCCCTCCCCCTCTGCTCTCTGCAACTACTCCCAATCCTCTATCTCCTCTTGGAAATTGGACTTTCCAGTCCTCCACTCAACTTCTAACCATGAGTGGGTTCCCATGGTTGGGGCTCTGTGGACAAGTCAGGGCCTGTGCCCCAGAGGGCGGTGGGGTCAGGAGGAGGCACGGTTCATCGGCCCTCCCGTACTCTGCCACCTTCCCTCCACTAGGTGCCCTTCATCTGATCCCTCTACTTCCTCCCTCATTTCCATTCTTCTCTCACTGCCGATGGTGTCCTCTTTGAATACCAAGGAGAACTCTATGTATTCTTCTCTATCTTGCTCCCGACACCCATTTTTCATCTCTTTATCCCCTTGCTGTTCCAGCTTTTTTATTCCATGGTTTCTCCCAAGCAGAGATGAAAGTCAAAAAAATTTATAATGGGCAAGTCATGATGACCAGTGGGCAATGTCGGGTGGGGACAGGGGCCCAGTGGACATGGGGCTAGGCGGCCTCCGAGAAAATGGCCCAGGAGCCTCCGCAGATTCCTGAGCTGGACCAAGGGGTCCACATCTCGCCAGCAGAGGACAAGGAGTTGAGCCCTCACCTAGGCTCCAACTCCCACTCCTAACTATAACCCCTTAATAATAGCAGCAGTAATTATGTAGTATTCATGGCATTTATGTACTATGTCCTGTTCGCTAAGCTCTGAGGTAAACACAAGATATCTCAGTGGACACAGTCCCTATCCTACTCAGGACTCACTATCTGTGGGGCAGCAGTGGCCTAATGGAAAGATCAGTCAATCAAACAATCAGTGATATTCATTATTACAAATGTCATTACTACTACTGAGAGCTCACTGTGTGCAGAACATTGTACTAAATACTCGGGAGAGTACAGTATAACGGAGTTGGTAGACACGATTGCTGGACCCAAGGAGCTTACAGTCTACAGCTGGGGATGGGCGTTAAAGTGGATTAGGGTTAGAGGAAATAGTACAGTATAAGAATATGTAAGTATTTTGGGGCTTGGGTGAGTAGCAAGGTGCTTAAAGGGTACACAACTTGGGAAAGAGCATGGGGCTGGGAGTCAGAATATCTGGATTTTACCCTTGGCTCCTGCCACTTGCCTGGCAAGTGACCTTGTGCAGTTGAAATCACTTGCTTTTCTGAACCTGTTTCCACATCAGTAAAATGAAATTTAGTCCCTGTTCTTCCCCATCGATTATGAGCCCCATGTGGGGCAGGACTGTGTCAGACTGGATTATCTTGGTGACCAGAGTGCTTAGTTTGGAGTTTGGCACATAGTAATGGCTGAATAAATTCCTTTATGATTATTATTATCACATCCCCGTTTTGCACAAGGGAAAACTGAAGCCCAGAGTAAAACTTAAGCTGTGCATAAGTAAATGGCCCAGTCACCTAGCAGGTTGGTAACGTTCCACTTAAATAAGCAAAAAAGGGGTATTTATTGAGTGCTTTCTGTGTGCTGAAACCTGTACTAAACAACTGAGAGAGTACAGTACAGTAGTCGGTGGGCACAATCCTTGTCCTCAAGGAGCTTGCAGTCCAGAAAGGGAGACAGACATGAAAGTGAATTTTAGATAGGGAAAGCAACCAAATATAAGGATCTATCCATAAGCACTGTATCGGAGAGGAAGCAGGGTGAGTCCCCAAATACCTTGTGGGAGTGTAAAAGAGGCTGATTAGTAGCTGAGGAAGCTGGCACCAACCTTTGCACTAACTTGCCTTGTTTCCTTGTGCAAATAATAATTGTGGAAATAATAATAATTGTGTTTTTGATAAGTACTTACTCTGTGCCAAGTACTGTACTAAGCACTGGTGAAAATACAGAATAATTAGGTCAGTCACAGTTCCTGACCCATGTGGGGCTCACAGTCTAAGGAAGAGAGAACTGGTGCTGAATCCCCATTTTTCCGATGAGGAAACTTAGGCACTGAAAAGTTGTGACATGCCTAAGGTCACACAACAGGCAAATAGCAGAGCCAGGACCCAGGTCCTCTCACTGTTACACCTGTGCTCTTTCCACTAGGCCATGCTGCTTTTAGAGCACGGTACTTGTTAAATAATTACAATATGCTAAGCACTGAACTGAACACTGTGGTAGATGTCGGGAAACGTGCAGTCTTTGCCTCGTGTGAGGTTCACAGTCTTCAGCTGCAGCTGACCTCGTGATTTTTTAAAATTCTGATAGGTGAAAGCCTCTGAAGGTTTTCTTTCCAGCCTTGACAGTGTGGGGGTGGGCAGAGCAAAAACAACACTCGGCACAGACCAAAGACAGTGCTTGGCACAAAGCAAAAGCCAGAGTTCAGCACAGAACGAAGGCAGTGCTTGGCACAAAATGCCCTCTCAGCAAATCCTTCTGATGGATCGGTTACCCGAGATGCAGGTTTCTCTGTTGTCTACAGCCTCCCAGCCTGACGATAGAAAAGAAACAGAGCCGGGTAGGGTCGGCGGTGCTACCCTACATCATGTCATCCACCCTGCGAAGACTCTCTGTCGCCTCCCTGACTCCCTCTTTGGCCTCCACGTCTTCCACCTCTTCTGAGAGCGCCCCCTCCAGGCCGGGATCTGATGGGTAAGTCCACAACCAATTAGAAACAGCCACTTGGCTCTGGTGATTGGAATGCTGTACCTCCAGATAGTTCCTGGTTTATTGAAGGAAAGTTAGACATCAGGTGGTGCATACTCAAGGCTGGAAATCTTCCTCTACCAAATCTCCCTTTCCAGCCCTGATCTCTCTCCTTCTCTGCCGTCTTGCATTTCCCCCTGCCTTCGGGACTTCTCTACCTAGATGTCCTGCTGATTCCTCAAACTTACAGGTCCACACAGAACTCATCTTCCCATCCAAACCACGTCCTCCCCATTTCTTCCCCATGAACACTGTAGACAGCACCATCATCCTCCCTGTCTTACAAGCCCGTAACCTTGGCATTATCCGTGATTCATTTCTCTCCTTCAACCTGCATACTGAATCCTTTCTGGTCTGTCTTCATAATCCCTCTACCCTACACACCTTCCACTCCATCCAAACTGCTACTACTTTGATCCAAGGACTTATCCTATCCCACCTTACTTGCTGCAACAGCTTCAGAAGGTAGTGGGAGAAGAGGAAATGGGGGCTTAGTCAGGGAAGGCCTCTTGGACGAAATGTGTCCTCAATAAGGCATCTAAGGAGGGGAGAATAATTTTCTGTCGGATTTGAAGAGGGAGGGCGTTCCAGGCCACAGGCAGGATGTGGACAAGGGGTCAGTGGCGAGATAGATGAGATCAAGACACAGTGAGAAAGTTAGCATTAGAAGAGCGAAGTGTGTGGGCTGGGTTATATATAGTAGGAGAGTAGCAAGGCGAGGTAGGAGGGGGCAGGGTGATTAAGTGCTTTAAAGTCAAGGGTGAGGAGTTTATTTGATGCAGAGGTGGGTGGGCAACCCCTGGAGTTTCTTGAGGAGTGGGGAAACGTCATAAGAGATTTTGTAGAAAAATGATCCGGACAGCAGAGTGAAGTATGGACTGGAGCGGAGAGAGACAGGAGGCTGGGAGGTCAGCAAGGAGGCTAATGCAGTGATCCAGGCAGGATAGAATGAGTGATTATATTAAAGTGATAGCAGTTTGGATCTTAGTGATGTGAACATAGAACTAACAGGATTTAATGATGGCTTGAATATGTGAGGAGTCAAGAATAAACCCAATTGTTTAGTACAGTGCTCCACACACAGTAAGTGCTCAACAAATAACCATTGGTAGATTGACTAATTGACAGATGCAAGGAAGGAAGTTTCATTTCATGCCTCCGAATCTTGGATTTTCCCCAGTATTACACGTTTTCCACTACTGCCTTTCCCAAATATGAGAAAGAATGGGAGAATATTTCAGCAGCACTTTTGAGTTCCTTAGAAAAGATGCACCAAAGGATATAAGGAATAGTGAGGTTGAGTGGAATTAATTTTGGAAAGAGGCATGAGGCACTTGGAACCGTGCAAGGCCTGAAGAGTTGTTTTTCCAGTAGTCCTGCCCGCTCAGCCCAGCCCCCGTCCTTCCAGTGTCCGGAACCTACTTTGCCCTGCCTGCTCTGCTCCACGCTGCTCCTGCCCCCCCTTACCCTGCCCTAGTCTGCCCTGCCTCCTTGCATCCCACCACAAACACTTACACATGTGCACGCACACACACATACACACACACACATTCATTCATTCAGTCAGTCATATTTACTGAGCACTTACTGTGTGCAGAGCACTGTACTAAGCGTTTGGGAGAGTATGGCATAGTGGAGAGAGCATGGGCCTGGGAGTCAGAAGGTCCTTGGTTCTAGTCCTGGCTTCACCACTTGTCTTCTGTGTGACCTTGGGCAAGTCACCTCACTTCTGGGCCTCAGTTCCCTCATCTGTAAAATGGGGATTGAGACTGGGAGCCCCACATGGGACAGGGACTGTGTCCAACTCGATTTGCTTGTATCCCCCCCTCAGCGCTTAGTACAGTGCCTGGCACATGGAAAGCGCTTAACAAATACCATCATTATTATTATTATAATGCAACAATAAACAGACACATCCCCCACCCCTCCCGGGTGAAGTGGCTCCAGCCCGTCCCCCTTCCTTTGGCCACAGGTCCATTCTGGAACCTCTCCTGGAGCGCAGGGCGTCGTCAGGGTCTGGGACCGAAGACGCGGCCCTCAGAGATGACAGCGATGGCTGCATCAGCAGGCACAAGCGAAAAGATTGGAGCATCAGCAAGTCCCAGGTCATCATCAACAGGGAGTCCCAGGTGGAAGCACTGGTGAGAGTCTCTGCGGAAATTTCCCAGCACGGGGTGGGCAGTTGACCACTAAGAGTGTGCAGGGGCCACGATGGGGCGGAGGTGGGCTTCAAGGAGCCTATGGGCCAGACCGCAGCCGTATAGGGAATTGCTCAGGGCTCGTCAGAGGCCTGGGGTGAGCGAGGCCGGAAGCCCGGCTCAGACAAGTGTGGGGGCCGCTGGCGCCCTTTGCCTGTAGGAATCCCCACAGCAGCACGGCCACAAGGGAAATCTTCTGGCAGCTTAGAGGGTACCATTCCCAGGTCCCCGGGGAGCAGGTGGAAGGATAGACAGTCAGGAGGCCCTCTGCCCTTCTGTAGGTCACAGTCTCCAGGCGGGGCTTGATTGAGCTTCTTGGGCCTGCGGGGAGGGGCAGCGGCGAGGCTGATGCTTCCTGCTGCTCTGCTTCACTCACTAACAGTCCTCACGCTGACCAACTCCTTACGTTACATTTTGGTCTTCTTCATGATTTTTGGAGGTGATGCGATTCAAAAGAGAGAATAGACAGTTGATCACCAAAGCCAGCAGCAGATCCTGGAATAAAAGCCCAGTTTCTGTAACTAATAATAATAATAATAACGTTGGTATTTGTTAAGCGTTTACTATGTGCCGAGTACTGTTCTAAGCGCTGGGGTAGATACAGGGTAGTTAGGTTGTTCCTCGTGAGGCTCACGGTCTTAATCCCCATTTTACAGATGAGGTAACTGAGGCACAGAGAAGTTAAGTGACTTGCCCACAGTCACAAAGCTGACGAGTGGCAGAGCCAGGATTCGAACCTATGACCTCTGACTCCCAAGCCCGTGCTCTTTCCACTGAGCCACGCTGCTTCTCTGAAGCATACGCAGAGTCCAGAATGTTCCTATCTGCCTTTCATGAGGTGGTTTAAGTTGATAGGCTTCATAAAGGTACCATGGACTCACAATAGCGGAGCAGCATCAAACGTCTCGCAGAAGGTTGGAGGCTCCAGAGCCATATCAGATCTTGGCCGGGCCATTTAGAAGGAACCTGGTTTTGCCTGGCTGAGCTCCCTGGAGCTTGGAAGCATTTGGTTGACGTGAAACGATTCTGACACCTAGTCCTACCCAATTCCGCCCAGGACAACATGCCTGATAGATGGTAGAGGAGACTCACAGGCATTTGCAGCAGGAGAACCTGCGGTAGGAGAGCCTAGCAGTCGGGGTTGAAAGACGTCAATGGAGAAGTGAGGCCGTGATTGGACGATCTAGGCAAGAATGGCGCAAAGGGTGGGCCTGGGAGTCAGAGGGCCTGATACTAATCCCAGCTCTGCCACCTCCCTGCTGTGTGGCCTTGGGCAAATCACTTCACTTCTGTGCCTCAATGTCTTCATCTGCAGAATGGGGTTTTTACTTGTTCCTCCTCTAGACTGCAAGTTCCTTATGGGCAGGGAATGGGTCTACTAATTCTCTTGAATTGTATTCTTCCAAACGCTTAATTCAGTACTCTGCACACAGTAAGCACTCAATAAATACCATTGATTAATTGATTGATTACTTAGCTTGTGAGCCCCATATGGGCCAGGGACTCTGACTGACCCTATTACCTTTCATATACCCCAGTGCTTACAGGACAGTGCTTGACACATAGTGAGCGCTTAAGAAATATCACGGTTATTATTATTACCCCAATGATCGACACATAGTTAGCACTTAATAAATACCACCATTGTCCTTTATTGTGTGTGGGGTGGCATTTTAGGAGGGGAGCAGCAGCCAAGGGGTCCCAGGTGAAGGACTGGAAGGGCTGTCCTAGACAGAGCCTTCCTGAGCCTGGAAGAGTCACCCAGCCAAGCAGCCAGCAGACCAGGAAACAGAGAAGGATGTAATACTTTCAGGCAGTGAAAGCCCTTGAGCAAATAAAATATGAGAACAGGGCAGCAAAGAGCACTGCTTCTTATCCCAGTTACCCGCTGCGGAAACCTTGTCTGTGCAGCGTTCCAGTGCCCACTCCCAGGGTGCGGGCCGGCCCCACCTGCTCTCTGCTCCCAGGAGATTAGTGCTCCTACCTGAGGTGGTGGGAACCGGTCGGGTGTCTCCAAGAAGAGCCAAACTTGGGCCACGTCCTTGGGCCATCTTCACCATCTTTTTCTTCCAGAGCCCAGCCGCGAAAGCCCAGAGGCCGAAGAGTCTCCAGCTGATGGACAGCCGCCTGACCCTGTTTCAGCCGACGCCCCTGATCCCACCTCCGCTCACCCCCAAGACTCCCCGGACCCAAAGTAAGCCTCCTTGGCCTTGCCATCTCATGCCCCGGGAACAGCTGAGGTCATGAACTCAGCCAGGACTAGCCAAGTCCTCTCCACTGGGCCCCGGGCTCCTTGGGAGACACTTGTACCCACTGACAGAGAGTGGGATTAAGTCATGGCAACTCTTTGAGGAGTTTGGGTCAGAGCTTTTTCAGCCTGATGGTCTGGAGGGTCCAGCCAGCTTCCCACATTTTGAGGCTATAGGTGGAGGAGGTCAGGCAGGTCGTTCTGTCGTGGGAATGAGAAAGGTGGCTCCTCCTTGGAGGCGGAGGCAGCAGGAAACTCTGGAGTGTCAGGGAAATTCTGCCCTCTCCCAAACAGTACAGTGCTCTGAACTAAATAAGTGCTCCGTAAGTGCCATTGATTGACTGATTTATTAATGAGAAATCTGAAGGTCTGGGCTCAGAAGCTTCTGAATATGCAGTGAAATTTTAACCTCAGGGTTTACTATATTGGGACACACGGCCAGGTATCCGAGCTGGGACCATATTGCCAGGACCCTCCCATTACCTCTGACGTTCTTGTGGGGACCACACGACCAGGTGTCTGAGCTGAGGCCACATGTCCAAGAGCCTCCCATTATCACTGATGTTCTTGCCGGGGCCACACGGCCAAATGAACAAGCTGAGGCCACACAGCCAGGGGCCTTCCATTATCACTGACATTGTACGGGTACACAAGGCCAGACATCCGAACTGGGACCACATGACCAGTGGCCTTCCATTATCACTGATGTTTGTGTGGGGACCACACAGCCAGGCATCTGAGCTGGGGCCACATGGCCAGGGTCCTCCCATTATCACTGACATCTGTTCGGGGACCACTGAGCCGCGGTGTCTGAATGGTGCCATGCTGCCAGGTGTCCTCCATTGAGACCAATTTCTACCCAACCAGGTACCTCCCCTTGTCAGGGATGTGCATGTGGCCAGGTGCCGCCTTTTGTCACTGATGTAAGAATAAAAAGGCAGAGTAGAATCCCTGTAAGCTCCTCGTAGGAGGAAACATATCTACCAACTCTGTGGTACTCTCCCAGGCACTTAGTACAGCACTCTGCACACCGTAATCACTCAATAAATGCCATTGATTGATTGATTGAGGAAACACTCACTGGGGCTCAGTGCACTATTCTAAGTGCTTGCAAACTACAAATCAGAAGAGCGACCCGCCCTACCCACATGCAGCTTACCCCATAACAGGGAAGACAAACATAAAGATGTTGGCAAATAGAGTAATCAAAGAAAGTAATTGAACGTAGAGTTGAATAGTGCATATACAAAAGCGCTCAGGATGAGAATAATTAAGTGTGTAAATGCTAGAGGTGGCTCATGGATTTGGGCCACTTGGGGTGCTAGAAACCCATTAGGAAGGGCTTTTTGGAGGAGGTGGGATTTTAGGAGGGCTTTCAACATGGGGAGAGCTGGGTTCTGTCTGACTTGAGGTAGGGAGTTGTGGGCCAGAGGAATAGTGTGAACACTGTGCCGGGGAGGGGCAGATGCAGGAGAGTTGAGAGCTAGGTACAGATAGAAGATTAGCTCGAGGAGAGGGAAGAGAGCTGGCTGGAAAGTAGCAGTTGAAGAGAGCAGATGTGTAAAACGAGGTGAGTTTGTGGTGAGCCTGGAAGCTGAATGTGAGTTTTTGCTTGTTGTGGGTTTTTGCTTTTTTTCTTGCTGTTAATTGGTTTTTGCAATGTTTCTAGGTTCCCCATCTTTATGGACTGATGGATTGATGACTGTCAATATTAAGAGCACCCCACCCCCGCCTCCACCCAAAAGCAAGCCCTATGAAAGCAGTAGCCAGAGGAGTTCCTCGGAGGTAAGGGATTGGAAGCCGACCCTCTCTGTTAGCCCAACTGGACTTCGGCCAGCATGGGAATTGTCCAAGTGACTTGAAGGTCAATGGGACTTCAGACTCACCCAATTCATTCCTGGTTCATTCCCGATCCACAAGTGATTGCCACATGGATGTTTTTGATGACTTCCCAGCCACCCATTTCCTCTCGCTCCTCAACTGCTCCACTCCACCTCAGCTACTCACCAACTTGGACATTCATTCGATCTCGTCATCTCTAGTCTCCATACACTCTCTAACCTCACCAACTCTGAGTTCCCTCTATCCAACCACAATCTCCTCCCCTGCCTCTTCCCTGCAAAACTGCCCCATGGAGACCTGTAGTCTCTGGACCTTCTCCATTGATCCTAAGCCTTCCTGTCCCATTTGGTCTCCCTACCCATCCTCCCCTCTATAGATTCCCTAATCCACACCCTCAATTCCACCCTTTCCAGAGAAATCAACCCCCTTGCACCCCTGTTCCTCTGCTGATCTCATATGACCAACCCACAGCCCTGGGTCACCTCCACAGTACATTTCCTCTACTGATGGGCTCATGCCACTGAGCGCTGCTGGAGGAAATCCAGGCATCGGGCCCAACGTGTCATATTGAATTCATCCTCATCTGCTAGAGTTCTGACCCTTCCTCTACCTAATAATAGTACTTCTCCCTTTTTGACTCCCATGCCCATTGTCTGCATCAACTGATTCTGAATTTTAACTTCCTCCTGTTGTCATTCCACTATCCCCATCTCCTACCCCTGATGACTTGGCTGTCTGTTTATTCAACAGAATTGAAGACATCAGGCTCACCCTCCCCCTGCCTTTTCACTGAGTCTTTCATCCATCCCTGACATCTCTCAGGAAGAGATCTCTCAAAATCTACCTCCTCCTCCTGTCCATCCGACCCCATCCCTTCACACCTTATTAAAATACTTGCCCCCTCCTGTCCGCCATCTTCAACTGTTCAGTCTCAAGAATCCTTTCTCACTGTTTTCAAACATTTTCCCATGTCCTCTATCCTAAACAACCCTCCTGTGACCCCACTGTGTCCTTCGATTAAAGCTCATTTCCTTCCTACCATTCCTTTTCAGACTCATCAGACTAGTTGTTTATACCCTTCATGGCTTCTTCCTTTTTTTTTTTTGGGTGGTACTTGTAAAGCACCATGCAGTGTATTAAGCGCTGGAGTAGCTTCAAGATAATCCTGTTGGACACAGTCCCTGGCTCACGTGGGGCTCACAGTCTCTTTCTCTAACTTTCTCCTCTACCCCCTGTAGTTTGTTTTCCACCCCTTTCACTCCGGGGAAACTGCTTTCTTCAAGAGTACCAAAGATCTCCTTCTTGCCAAATCTAGCGAACTGCAATCCATCTTAATCCTCCTTGACCGCTCAGCTGCCTTCAACACTGTGGACCACCCCTTTATCCTGGAAACATCATCTAGCCTTGGCTTCACTGACACTGTCCTCTCCTGGTTCTCCTCCCACCTCTCTGGCCACTCATTCTCCATCTCTTTTAGGGGCTTCTCCTTAGCCTCCCACCCCGTAACTGTGGGAGTCCCTCAAAGCTTAGTTCTGGGTCCCCTTCTATTCTACATATACACCCACTCCTTGAAGAACTCATTTGCTCCCATGGCTCATACTACTATCTCTATGTGGATAGAAGGGCAGTGAAACTTAGTAGAAGAGAATGGGCCTCTAAATCAGAGGACCAAAGTTCTAAACCTGACTCTGCCCCTGGCCTGCTGTTTGACCTTGGTCATGTCACTCAACGTCTCTGTGCCTGAGTTACCTGTAAAATGGGAGTAAAATATCTGATCTCCCTCCCTTTTAGACTGTGAGCCTCATGTGGGACAGGGATTGTGTCTAATTGTCTAATCTACTCATATTGTATCAACCCCAAGTTGGTACAAGTCACTTAACTCTCTGTGCCTCAATTATCTAATCTGGGGATTAAGACTGTGAGCCCCACGTGGGACATGGAGTGTGTTCCAATTGATTAGCTTGTATCTACCCCAGCGCTTCATGCAGTGCTTGGCACATAGGCGCTTAACAAATACCGTTAAAAAAACTCCAGCGTTTAATACAGGGCTTGACATTTAAATACCACAATTATTATAAATATTACTATTAGATGACACCCAATCTACCTCTCCTGCCCAACCTCTCGCCTTCTCTACAAATCCATATTTCATGCTGCCTTCAGGACACCTCTGACTTAATATGTCAAACACCTCAAACTTAATATGTCCAAAATTAAACTCCTCACCTTTCCATCCAAACCCTATCCTCCCACTTACTTTCCTATCAGAGAAGCCGTGTGGCTTAGTGGAAAGAGCCCAGGCTTGGGAGTCAGAGGTTGTGAGTTCTAATCCCAGCTCTGCTACTTATCAGCTGTGTGACTTTGGGCAAGTCACTTAACTTCTCTGTGCCTCATTTACCTCATCTGGAAAATGGGGATGAAGACTGTGAACCCCACGGGGGACAACCTGATTACCTTGTATCGACCCCAGCACTTAGAACAGTGCTTTGCACATAGTAAGCACTTAACAAATACCATTATTATTATTATTATCACTGTAGAGAATACCACCATCCTTCCTGTCTTGCCTGCAATCTAGGCGTTACCTCGACTCATCTCCTTCAACCTGCATATTCAATCATTCATTCATTCAATTTTATTTATTAAGCATTTACTGTGTGCAGAGCACTGTACTAAGCGCTTGGGAAAGTACAATACAACAATAAAGTGACAATCCTTGCTCACAGTGAGCTCACAGTCTAGAGGTGGGGAGACAGACACCCCACATATACATATACAAATATATGTATAAAAATATACATCAATACAATAAATAAAATTACAGCTATATATGTAAATGTTGTGGGGCTGGGTTGGGTGGGGAGGAACAAAGGGAGCAAGTCAGGACGATGCAGAAGGGAGTGGGAGATGAAAAGTGGGGCTTAGTCTGGGAAGGTCTCTTGGAGGAGATGTGGCTTCAATCCTTTCAGGTCTATCTACATAACACCTCCATAACACACCCCTCCCACTCAATCCAAATTGCTACCACACTGATCCAAGCACTTGTCACTGCCCTCATTGACTACTTGATTAGCCTCTTCCCTGACCTCCCTGCTACCATACCAGCCTCTCCCCTCTCCAGTCCTTGCTTCATTCTGTGGTTAGGTCATGTTTCTAAGGCATTAATTGGCAAACATCTCCCCGTAGCACAAAAATCTTCCAGTGGTTCCGCATCCGTCTCTGCAGCCAGTAGAAACTGCTCTCCACTGACTTTAATCAGCTCTCAATCAGCCCTCTCCTTCCTGTATAACCCTGCTCCTCTCCCACCACACCCCAGCCCATTTTGCTCCTCTAACCCCAAACTACTTACTCGGCTTAGATCTCATTGTCTCGCCATCGACCCTTAGCTCATGTACTCCCTCCTGCCCAGAACTCTCTCCCTCTTCATATACGACAGACCCTTTTCAGAGTCCATCGTCAAAACCCTTCTAAAATCAAACGTCCAGAAGTCTTCTCTGATTAAATGTTTATCTCCCCCACCCTATTCTCCCTCCCTTCTGCATCATTTGTGTACCTGAGTCCTTATCCTTCTAAGTAGTTTGATACTCAACCAACTCTCACAGTCCTTATGTACATGGCCTGCTTCCCTTACCTGTAATTTATTCTGTCTGTCTTCCCTGCTAAACTAAGCTTTCTGAGGGCAGGGATCATGTGCATCAACTCCCAAGTGCTTAGTACAGTGCTCTACATATAGTAAGTGCTCAGTAAATGCCATTGGTTGATGGATTAAGGCACTGCAAAAGAAACGGTGAGTCAACCAGCCTCTTCCTCTTGTTTATCGGGGAGAAGTTTCCCTTCTGCCCCTTGCCCTTCTTGGAAAAACTCTGACCGGTCATTTTTAATGTCCCTCTTTGAGTCCAAGTAAGTAGTCGGCCTTGACCATAGAGAGAAGTGCCCCTTTCAGCTAGGACCGTTTATCTGTTTTTCAGATTCCACCTCCTCGCCCCAGCCGCCCAGAAGCCAAAGTTGCCCCTCCACCGCCTCCGAAGACCCGGAAATCCAGTGTCCTCTCCCCTGAGGTGGGGCTGCAAGAGGTGCCTAACCGTCAGGCTTCTCCAGAACCTTAGCGGCAGTGGCTCCTCAGTCATATGGACTCTCCAGGGGCTGCCATCATTGTGCCTGGTTTCTGTATCCCCCACACTGCTAGCCTTCAAATGGGATCTCTGAAGACATCCAATGGCCAGTCACAGGCCTTGCCTGATTCTCTGGGAAGCTTCCCTAAGCTCCCGACTCTGCTTGAACACGTGAGGCCACCTCTGACCCCCGTGACATCACCCCTAATTCTATATCCATGCCACTCCCCACCCTTTGGTGAACTCATAACATCTACCCCTAAAAGAGCTGCACTGCCCTCATCAGTGTATCAGCCTGCATCAGTAACCATGGGAGGAGCTCTGTCTCTGCGTCTCCCATCCCATCAAGCAGTCCACCATTCAACCAGCCAATCTCCTGATCAACACGTGCATCCTGCCTGGATCCTGAATGTTGAACTGGAATTCTACCTGCCTCTCTGTAATCCTCCAGTGGTGGCCAGTCACAAACCCAAGTCTGGACCTTTTCTCTCTCTCCAGGCTGCTCTGGCAGATAATTTTCCTCTCAGGTGCCTTGGTTTTGACCTGGACCTGCGCTCTGCTTGGGGCACCCCTGCTCCTTGTCCTGCCTCTCCTCTGGGACTTTGCGGCAGCCACCATCTGAGCGACAGACAAAACTGGGGGTTTTCCAAGCCCCTCCTATCCCACTCGCTGCAGACCACCCGGGCAGTGGCGGGCTTTGGTGAACAGAGGCAGCCCCTAGCTGGCTGCTGCTGTGAATTGGTGGATTGGGGGCCAAAAGGAAGGCATATTTGAGGTTGCAGTATCACAGTGCTTCTACCCGTAGTTTTCAGTCTGGGATTGCTAAATTGAGATATAACAGCGCTCAGGACCTGGTTCATGGTTCCAGCTGTGGTTATACCAGCGGGGCAGATTTTGGTCAGCTGGAAAAGTCCAGCTGCCTTTGGGGGTCACTGTAGACATCACCTGTAGTGTTTCTGTCTGTAAAGAAGCCCTCATACTCATGGCGAGGGTGCTTGCAGGTATCAGTGAATAGAAAGTGTTGACCCCCATGACCTCCCAACCAACCATCACACTGACTTCTCTGCCGGTCCCGGAGACTGGACTGGTCCGTTGGATCATGGGCCCTTTTCTGCTGGAGCCGCTGAGCATTCCAGGTTGTGCTTCCATTTCTCCTCTTTGCTCTTCCATGATTTGCTCCTTGGCCCGGCCCCCAGTCCTGACCCACAACTCGGCCGTTCTGGCCCCAGTCTGGTTTTCAGCTGCAGGTATGAGCGCTGCCCTTGGGACGGGCCCTGGGGTGGTGTGGGGTGGTGCCACAGTCTGGCCCTGCTGGTGTGCCATCTCTGTTTGGCCCCGTTGTCATAAGCATTAACGAAGTTTTCCTTTCCAGAGGAATTGTGGCAGGGTTTGGGATGTCTGGGGTCAGAGACGTTCCCCAAAGGGCCGGGCATGACAGCGTGGGGTTACAGGCGTCCTGCCGTCTTTCTGAGGCAGGTGGCTCTCATTGGCCAAGGGCATCCGTCTGACTCGTCTCAGAGAGGTGACCATTGAAAATGGAGTAAATCAGCTTCTACTTTTCTCTGACCACCTACATCACTGGCTGGAGTCCTCATGGTTCAAACAAACCGAAGGTAGGAAAGTTCTGCAGGTAGGGAAGGGGAAGAGCATTACATTGTGTGGTGTGACAGTAAGTTCATTAGAGGTTGGTTTCTCCCCGCAAAGTTGCTGCGGTTGCCTAGCCAGCCTCATTGTGGTGCAGTCTAGGCAAGGGGCTGCTGAAGGGCCCTGGCCAGTGAGTGGGGGAAGGGGTGTGGTGTGGGGGGAGGGGTTGGGATAGGCACTGGGGAGCCCCTCACAGATACACCCCAGAGGTGTCAGTTTTCCACTCCAGCCCTGAAAACAAAGGGCACCATCTTTCTGACAGCTTAACTATCTCACAACTTGGTAAAGTTGCACTCCACCTCACCTCTCAGGAGCCCAAGCCACTGTACCATCATGCCTCACCTCCAATCCACTGTGTTTTTCAAGTCACAGAACACTTCTTCCTTTAAGGAGTTTAGGGAGCTCCAGGTTTTTTTGTTGTTGTTGTTTAAATCTTGATGTTTGTAATTCAGTTGGTCATACAAGGATAATTCCCACTTTAGACAAAAGTATATACAGGCTTAATATGTGAAGGGGAAAACCTGTGCTTTTCCTTTCAGTTGACTATTAGATTAAGAAATGACACTGAATCCACCAAGTCTGTTTCCTATCTTGCAAGAATAGAACGGTTCTTTCAGTCATGGGTGAGTTGCTCCCTGAAGCCGATTGTTAGCAGCTTTGGCCCAACCGCAAACAGAGTGGTATCCCAAACCGACAGTCGGGGGCTTTTCTTTCAGAAGGCAAAAAAGAATTATTATTTAGAATTGCTGTTAGTATTTAAATTAAAAATGATAAAGGTTTTTCAAATTTTGCTTTGGCCTCGCTTTTCTGTAATCTTTTAATTAGGGAAAGCCATCCTTCACATCCCTGTTTGCTTGTTGGTTATTCATTGTTTGAATTTAATCTCAAGCCGCATGACCTGGCTTTGCACCCCAAAGCTCTTAACCCATCACCCCAGTCCAAGGCCTGAGGTTGCATTCTCATCCATCAGGGGGTCTGACTTGGAGTGAGGAAGTGCCTCCCTGGATGTGACTCGGTTTCCCAGCCCCTTTCACTTCCCCCCAGTAGGTCCCCTGCCCCCCCTCCTTCCTTGCAGTAAATGCTGGGAAGTAGGAAGAGGGGAGACCCGAGCTAGAGGAATCCTCTTCCAGAAATTAATTAGTCAATTAATGGTACTGATTAAGTGCTTACTGTGTGCGGAATATTGTACAAAGTGCGTTGGAGTTGGAGGACATATACTCCCTGCCCCAAAGGAGTTTCCAGTCTAGAGGAGTGTTGCTCAGGAAAGCCCAGTAGACCATAAGGCCCAACATGAGTACAGAAGGCTTGGGGGAAACATGGCTGGCCAAGCATCTGCCTGTTACCAGGGGCTGTCATTCTCTCCAGCAGCAACTCTTGGCCCCTGAGCCATGGCAGGGCAGAGAGAGTTAGGCGAGAGCTCTCCAAACCTCTGTTTTGAGGGGGATTTATCCCACCAGCTTCACCAATGAGGGTCTTGGGATTTTTGCTTTTCTCGATGTCACCTTTTCATGAGAAGATTGTGCCTTTGCCAGCAATGGCAGTTGTAGGTCCCTGGGTTAGAAAGTGTGAGCTTCTGTAAAGCCAGGAGAACTCTGAAGAGATTCTAGAGTTGGAGAAAGATAAGAGAACAGAGCTATATAGAGAAGAAGGGGTGGAGTATCTCTTGCTTGGTGATCTGACCACTTTGAAGAATGAAGAATCAAATATTTTAAATGGGTTGCTTAATTTGAAAATTACCAGAACCCCAGGAGTCCCGTGGGGTTGAACGGTAGTAGCCCAAGCCCTGAGGCCTGCCACCTAGACCTCCCCAAAGCAAATGGCCCCCTTCCCAGCAGCTGTGGGTTTCCAAAGAGTCCAGGCAGGTTGGAACCTGGGTGTGGAAGAGAGTGGAGAGGAGATTTCGGTGTTTTGGGTTTTTTAAGGCATTGTAATAAGTGTAAAATTTGTAAATATTCAGTTTTTTAGAAAATAAATGTAGTTTCTGAGTGAACAACCAAGGGAAATTTGGCGAGTCTTGTTTGCGATGGTACCATTTTCCACTTGTCCAGTGCTCTCTGAAGCTGGTTAAGCCCAACCTTTGAAGTGGAATGTACCGTTTTAGAAACCTGGCCATTTTATCAATGGGTGAAGTGGAGTGCCCCGAGCTGAGCCATTTGAATCGAGTGCTCAAGAGTCTGACTACTCAAGTACCTTATTGTCCCTGTGGAAGCTTGCCCAGCCTTCTCCACTGGGTGCCTGCAAAATGGGGTGGTAGCCGGGTGCCCAGGTTCTGGGTGTGAGATAGCCCTGGCCAAGGCCTGGAGCCTGAACAAGTAAAGAGCAAGGTGGACAAAACAAACAGCAAAGAGGGCAACCATGTTGGGCCATTCTCTCCAATCGGAGAAACTAGGGAGAAAGAATCTGAATGAGGTGGGATAACAAGCATCAAGATTCCTTCCCACAAAAGTCCCTGACCCTTATCCACTCACCCACTATGACCTCAGGCAAATGACTTCATTTCTCTATTCTTCCACAAACTAAAATGCTACAGTTGACAGCTCTTATTAATAATAATAATTATTATTAATGATAATAATAATGGTATTTGTTAAGTGCTTACTATGTGCCAAGCACTGTTCTAAGTGCTGGAGTTGATACAAATCATTCAGGGTGGACCCAGAGGAATGATGCTGCGGAGGTTTGCTGTTGTTCCAGCTTATAGAAAGCATCCATCCATTCAAGGGAGAAGAACTCAAGTCACCCTAAACTTATTCAACTTCAACTCTATTCAGACTACATTCAACTTAGAAATGTACCGTTTATTTTTAAATTTCTCAGTGTACTGCAACACAATTTGACATCACACACACAGAGTTCCATATTTGGTAATTCTGGATCAGATTATTGATGGCATTCCTGTAAATTCCATGGGCTTTAAATCTTCTTTCTCCCAACTTCCCTTTCCATCAAGCTTACCTAGAAATCATAGATCATTAAAGACACATATAATGTACATATTCACAAAGAATGACTATCAGTGCAAATATGTGGATTTTCTGACAGCTTGCTGCCCCCCCATTTTCCCTTGCCTCCTCCTACCTCACCTCGCTACTCTCCTATTGCAACCCAGCCTGCACACTTCACTCCTCTAATGCCACCCTACTCACTGTATCTCCTTCTCATCTATCTCCCCACTGACCTCTCTCTCATCCACATCTTGCCTCTGGCCTGGAAAGCCCTCCATTTTCATATCTTACAGACAATTTCTTTCCCACCCCCCACTCCCAAAAGCCTTATCAAAGGTACATCTCCTCCAAGAGGCCTTCCCTGAATAAGCCCTCATTTCCTCTTTTCCCACTCCCCTCTGTGTCACCCTGACTTGCTTCCTTTGATCTCCCCCCTCCCAGCCCCACAACTCTTATGTACATATCTGTGATTTTATTTATATTAATGTCTGTCTCCCCCTCTAGTTTGTTAGCTTGTTGTGAGCAAGGAATGTGTGTGTTATATTGTTGTCTATCCTCTCTCAAGCGCATAGTTCAGTGCCCTGTATAGAGTAAGTACTAATAAATGCGAATGATTGATTCCCCCTCACCTCCCATTTCTCCCTTCCCTTAACCTGTCCCCCTGAGGTACCATCCTGGTAATTCAAGTCACTCAATGGCTAGTTCAACCGCAAACCAGAGACCAGGATGAACATCCCCCCCCCTCAGTCCCACAGCATTTATGTGTATATCTGTAATTCATATTAATGTCTGTCTCCCCACGTCTAGACTGTAAACACATTGCAGGCAGGGAATGTGTCTGTTTATTGTTGTATTGTGCTCTCCCAAGCACTTAGTACAATGCTCTACACACAGAAAGTGCTCAATAAATACGATTGAATGAATGGTGTCAGTCTAGTCTTTGGTTTAATAATAATAATGGTATTAAGCACTTACTATGTGCCAAGCATTGTTCTAAGCTCTGGGGTAGGTACAAGATAGGTTGTCCCACGTGGGTCTCACAGTCTTCATCCCCATTTCACAGATGAGGGAATTGAGGCACAGAGAAGTGAAGTGACTTGCCCAAGGTCACACAGCAGACAAGTGGTGGAGCCAGGATTAGAACCCACGTCCTCTGACTCCAAAGCCCAGACTCTAATCACTGCTAGTGATTGAACTAGCCATTGAGTGACTTGTAATTCCCACCTTCGGTAGCATGTTCATGTTAAGGCAATTTACATTAGGTTGGAAAGGGGGAAGATGGGGCAATGTTTAAATTGAACTGTTTATAGATTGTCCAGGCCCTTTGCTTTTTTTTTTTTTGATGTTTATTAAGCACTTACTAATTGCCAGGCAATGTACTAAGCACTGGGATAGATACAAGATGAGCAGGTTGGATATAGACCATGTCCCACATGAGGCTCACAGTCTGAATCCCTATTTTCCCGATGAGATAACTGAGGCACAGGGAAGTGAAGTGCCTTGACCAAGGTCACCCAGCTGATGAGTGGCAGAGCCGGGGTTAGTACCCAGGTCCTTCTGACTCCCAGCCCTTGTTTTATCCACCAGGCCATGCTGCTTTTTGCTTCTGTTTCCTCCCCTCAGCCACTTTGGGATAATTGGGAGCCTATCCTCTCAGAAAAAAACTCAATCACCAGCTCAGACCCTTGCTCTCAACTATTTTAATCGATCCCTTGAGGAAGGAGACATTTGAAGCTATTGGCTAAAATGCAGATTTAGGATTATTGATGCACTTCCCCTCTAGACTGTAAGCTCATCATAGGCAGGGAATGTGTCTATGAATTTGTTATATTTTACTCCCCCAAGTGCTTAGTACAGTTCTCTGCACACAGTGAGCACTCAATAAATACAATTGACTGACAGCTGACTATACAGAGGCTGGCCTTCCCCAAACCTCCTGTGTGCAGAACACTGGTAGCCAACTGCAGCCTCTCCCTCCTCCCCACAGGCAGCATCCGATCCGTCTCCTCATTCTTAGGGAAGCGTAGGTGGGCTCTTGCCAGCTAGAGAAGATCAGCAAGGGCTGCTCCAAAAGCCGGACCGCAAGTAGTCCAGGTTGGCAAACCGCAAAGCTCAGTGGGAAAACTAGATACTGCTTCCAAGGGGTGAGAGCAGCAGTGGAGGCTAGTGAGTGGGGCTGCAAACCTACCACAGTCGGGGGCCAGGCCCCAGTACCAGAGGAACAGTCTGTTTCCTTCTGGGGGAAAAGCAAATGAACTCCTGATTGACTAATGTCTTCCCGGCCAGAGCTCCCTGCCAACCCCGAAGCCACGAGTGGAGGGAGGGGCGGAGGTGCATTCAAAGGGCTGACTTTTTGCTGTGTAAAACTCGACCCCCCTCTCAGGGTCACACCTGGAGAGTTTCCAGGACTCTACCAGTCTCGACTACAGGAGGGAGAGTCAAGCAGAGGCGTGAGAAGCAGCATGGCTTAATGGAAAGAGCCCGGGCTTGGAAGTCAGAGGACATGGGTTCTAATCCCGAATCCTCCACTTGTCTGCTGTGCGGCCTTGGGCAAGCCACTTAACTTCTCTGTGCCTCAGTTACCTCATCTGTAAAAGGGGGATTAAGAGTGGGAGCCCCAAGTGGGACAACCTGATTACCTTGTATCTACACCAGTGCTAAGAACCGGGCTTGGCACATAGAAAGCACTTACTAAATACCATAATTGTTGTACCCATTCCATTTCTAGCTTGGGCAGCGGCTAGCAAGTGGAAGGCAATCTACTACAAGTCAAAACTCCCCTGTGCTGGGCAGCAGCGGCATGGGAGAGAGTCGAGAGTGGAGACCGAAGCTTACTGCGCAGAGGGAGGCAATGGTAAACCCCCATCCGTATTTTTACCAGAACAATTGCAGATGGAGGTGGGGTGTTCTGGGAGAGAAAATAATAATGATGGCATTTGTTAAGCACTTACTATGTACAAAGCACTGTTCTAAGCGCTGGGGAGGATACAAGGTGCTCACGTAGTCCCACGTGGGGTTCACAGTCTTAATCCCCATTTTACATATGAGGTCACGGAGGCTCAGAGCAGTTAGGTGACTTGCCCAAAGTGACACAGCTGACACGTGGCAGAGCCGGAATTAGAACCCATGACCTCTGACTCCCAAGCCTGGGCTCTTTCCACCAAGCCACACTGCTTCTCAATAATGGTATTTGTTAAATGCTTACTATGTGCTAAGCACTGTTCTAAGTGCTGGGGGAGATAGAAGGTAATCAGAGGAACTGAGGCACAGAGAAGTTAAGTAACTTTCCCAAAGTCACACAGCTGACAAGTGGCAGAGCCGGAATTAGAACCCCTGACCTCTGACTCCTAAGCCTGTGCTCTTTCCACTGAGCCACACTGCTGCTCAGTGACTCTGCTTCTCAGAGAAATGTGTCCATGGCGTCTCTATGGGTCGGAGGTGACTCGACGGAATAAGACAAAGACAAAAATCTTGACTCACCAGGGCTGCTTTTAAATTGCTGAGGGGTTGCTGAGGCTGAGGCATAGCGCACATCAAGTTTCGCATCTCTGCCGGATTATCCATCCTGTTGGCCATCTGTGGGGACAAACAACATCATCGTGGCAAGGAGGGAGCCTGGCCACTCCATCAGGCAATCAATCAATCAATCAGTTAATGGGCTTGATTGAGTGGTTTCTCTGTGCAGAGCACTGTCCCCAGGCTTGGGAGTGTACAATAGAATAATCAATCAATATATGATATAAATTGAGCACTCCCTAAGAGCAGAGCACTGTATTAAGTCCTTGGGAGAGTACAATGCAACAGACTTAGGAGACACATTCTCTGACCACAGACAGCAGGATGACCTAGTGGAAAAATCACGGGCTTGGGAGTCAGAAGACCTGGATTTTAATCCTGGTTCTGCCAATTACTTGCTCAGTGACCTCGGGCAAGTCACTTAACTTCTCTGGGCCTCAGTTTCTTCATCTGTAAAATGGGGATTAAGTACCTCTTCTCCAACCCCCTTAGACTAGTGAACGCTTTGTGGGATAAGGTCTGTGTCCAACTGATAAACTTATACCGCCCCCCCCCCCCCCATATACTCCAAACCATCCCTACCTTCAAAGCATTATTACGGTCACATTTCTTCCAAGAGGCGTTCCCTGATTAAGTCTTCTTTTCCCCGGCTTGCTTTCCCTTCTGCGTCATCTAACACCTGGATCTGTGATCTTTGGGGATTTGGTATTCAACCCACCCTCTACCCCACAGGACTTAAGGACATACATTTAAAGTATATATTATAATTTATTTATATTAATGTCTGTCTCCCCTCTAGTCTGTAAACTCATTATGGGGGGTAAAGTATCTGCTAATTCTGTTGTATTTTCCTCTTCCAAGTGCTTAGTACAGTGCTTGGCACATAGTAAGTGCTCAACAAATACTACTGATTGATTTACCTCAGCACTTAGTAGTGTTCTGCATGTAGTAAGTGCTCAATAAATACCATTAATAATTGTTTAACAAATACCATAAAAAAGTGAATTTACAGTCTAGGATAAGTAAACATGATCTCTGCACTCAAAGAGCTTACCATTTAGCTGGGGAGAGAGGCATTAAAATGAAATACAAGTAGGGGAAGCAATGGAGTACAAGGATCTGCACACTCTGCTCCTCTAAAGTCAACCTACTACTACAACTAGTAATAATAATTATGGTATTTGTTAAGCCTTCACTATGTGCCTAGCATTTTGCTAAGTGCTGGAGTAGATACAAGATAATAATAGTAATAGTACTTGTCGAGCACTATTTTCCACTCACTGAACTAAGGGCTGGGGTAGATGCAAGATAATCAGGTTGGACAGAGTCCCTGAGGCACAGAAAAGTGAAATGACTTGCCCAAGGATACACAGCAGCAAAAGGTGGAGCCAGAATTAGAACCCAAGTCCTTCTGACTCCTGGGCCAGGGCTCTTTCCACTAGGCAGCACTGCTCCCCAACCTACTCTGTGTACCTCGATCTCCATCTATCCCACCCCAACCCCTGGCCCACATCCTCCCACTGGCCTGGAACTCCCTTCCTCTTCATATCCGACAGTCCACCGCTCTCTTCACCTTCAAGCCCTCCGAAAATCACAGCACCTCCAAGCGCCTTCTTTAATTAAGTCCTCATTTCCCCTTCCTGCCTTTCCCTCTGTGTCATCTGTGCACTCAGTTGTGTACCCCATAAGCACTTTGTTACTCACCCCAGTCCCACAGCACTTATGTCCATATCCTTATACTCTACCAGTTCCCCTTATTTCCTGTAATATCCATTTGCCCCTGTAAGCTCCCTGTGAGCAAAGTCATGTTTAACAACTCTACTGATTTGTACTTTCCCAAACAGTACAATGCTCTGAACACAGTAAGCACTCAAGAATATCATCAATCGATTGAAATAAACATACCACATACAGGTACAATCGAGGCCTTCCCCACTTAGCCTCTCTTTTCCCCTGCTTGCTCTGCCTTCTGTGAGGTCTTTGCATTTCAATCTATGACCTTTGGACACTTGATACTCACCCCACACCCACTCCCAACCCCACAGGATTTATTTACAATTATTTATTCATAGTAATGTCTGTCTCCCCCTCTAGATTGTAAGCTCCTAATGGGCAGGGAAAGTGTCTGTTAATTCTGTTGTACTCTCCCAAGCACTTAGTACAGCGCTCTGCACATAGATTTTTCAGAACAATTGTTCTTGAGGAGGTTTTGTCTATCCATTGTTCAAAGATCTGAGACTCAATTAATTTCCAGCCTCCCCCACCCCTAGTTGTTTGTGACCCCTTGTAAATTTCAAGCCAAAATCTGTCCTTTGGCCTGCAACCCTCCCTCTCATGCCCACCCTCCTCCCACCTTCTGGATGCTGTAAGAGGAAATGAGATCATGACTGTAATGTCTCTGGACATGCTTGGAGAACAATAGCAAATAAGATAGAGAGAAAGAGAGAGAGAGAGAGAGAGAGAGAGCAATCTTGTTTGTCAGGGATCCTAGTTGCTTATCTCAGTCTGTCATATACAGCAGAGACCCTCCAGGTTTAAAACTGCTCAGTCTTCAATCTACCCAAACTTTAGTTTCTGCTGCTCTCCCTCTAGTAGAGAGATATACTTTGTTTTTTGTTAAAGACCTTTCCTCTGCATGGGAATGAGTCTCTCTTCAAATTCTTCAGCTGTCTGCAGTATGCATTTAATCCATTCATCAGTCACTGGAATCGCTCCATTTATGCTCACTGAGTGCAAAGCCCTGAACTAAGCGCTTGGACAGGTACCACAGAAGGAGCTAAATCCATGTTCCCCGCTCCCTCTGGCACCCCCAAGGCAAAAGAAGAAAGAGTGTGAAGCCGAGATTACCTCTGGGAAAGAGCTGCCCAAACCCTCCAAGTCCCTCTTTCCCCCAGGGCGCAAGCCATGGGACCAGTGTTGGCCGGAGCCCGTGTCCGCAAAGACGACGAGCAGAATGAAACCAGTTAGGAAGCCTGGGTGCAGCTTCATTCTGGAAAATAAGAGACGGTAAACACCATGCACTAATACTCCCGGGGAGGATGGGTACGGGGACACATTCCACTCTGCCAGGTGGGGGATTTCACCTCGTCCGTTGGTAAGAAAAAGGTGATGGCAGGATGAGGAACGTTCCCTCGATGATGCACATTGGTCTGGACCCAGGGCATGTGGGACCAGAGGAAGGGGTTGTCTGTGTATGTGTGAGGGCTGCAGTGGAGTGGGGAGCCCTATTATGGGGTTCTGGGAAGGCACCGTCTTCTCGCCCAGCACCATCTGGCCTGGTCAGTTCCCACACCTGCTTGCACTTGTGTACGTGTTTTTAAGCTCTGTTATTTCCTGTAATTTATTTCAATGTCTGTCTCCTCTCTAGAATGTAAATTCCTTGAGGGCGAGGATCTTATCTATTAACTCTATGGTACTCTCCCAAGCACTTAGTATGTTGTTCTGCACACAGTAGGAAATAATAATAATAACAATGTTGGTATTTGTTAAGAGCTTACTATGTGCAGAACAGTGTTCTAAGCACTGGGGTAGATACAGGGTCATCAGGTTGTCCCACATGAGGCTCACAGTCTTAATCCCCATTTTACAGATGAGGTAACTGAGGCACCGAGAAGTTAAGTGACTTGCCCACAGTCACACAGCTGACAAGTGGCAGAGTCGGCATTCGAACCCATGACCTCTGACTCCCAAACCCGTGCTCTTTCCACTGAGCCACGCTGCTTCTCAATAATAATGTTGGTATTTGTTAAGCGCTTACTATGTGCAGAGTACTGTTCTAAACGCTGGGGTAGATATAGGGTAATCAGGTTGTCCCATGTGGGGCGCACAGTCTTAATCCCTTATTTTTCAGATGAGGGAACTGAGGCACAGAGAAGTTAAGTGACTTGCCCAGAGTCATACAGCTGACAAGTGGCAATTCTGGGATTTGAACCCATGACCTTTGATTCCCAAGCCCGGGTTCTTTCCACTGAGCCACCCTGCTCAATGAATATGATTGATTGATTGATTGATTCAAGTGGGAGGAGCTGGACTTGCCCCGGGGATGAGGTGAGTCAGCACCGTAGCACCCCCTCTCCCCTCCCCACCACCCAACTCTGCCTCCATCCTTGCCCTAGCCCTGACCCAGCCCCAGCCCTACCGCCAACCCCAGTTCTGCCTCCATTCTTGCTCTAGATCCTTGCTGTAGCACTGCCCCATCCCAGGCCGCTGCCCCACATCCTTTCCCAGTTTTAGCTCTGACCCTGGGCCCAGCCTATCTCCTGCCCCAGCCCCACCCCCTAACCCCAGCTCTACCTCCATCCTTGCCCAAGCCCGGTCCCAGGCCAGGCCCCAGCCCCACACCGGCCCCAGTTCTGCCTCCGTCATCTTTACCCTAGCCCAGCCCCAGCCCCTGCCCCAGCTCTAGCTGTGACCCTGGCCCTGGGCCCAACCCCTAGCCCCCATCCCAACTCCATCCCTGCCCTGGCCCAGCTTCAGCTGCTGTCAGCATGTTTCCGAGGGTCCACGTAGTCCAAGCCTCTGGACCAGGAGAAAAGCCTGTGGTCAGTAACGGACCCCACCGCTGCCCGTTGCCCACACGATCAGCCCCAACTCACCTTTAAGGATGCCTCGCAGTCTCAAGCTCCGAATGAGCCCCTGATGTGGGGCAGGAAGGGGTCTGAGCCTCAGCCTGAGCCTCAGCCTTGGCTTGGGCCTGAGTCTCAGCCTGAGCTTTCCTGTTGCACTTCGATTCTGCAGAGCCCTGCACCCTGCACTCCTCCCTGTCCTGCCCACTTCTTCTTATAGGGCTCCACCCCTGTGGCTCCCGGCTTCCCCGCTGGCAATCAGGCAGGTTTGGGAGGAGAATCTGGACTCCTGTTTCCCCGGTTAATCCTCCTAAATCTCCTAATGGTGACCATTATCGAAGACCTCCTGGTGCATCAATCAAATTCAGCATAATCTTGCAGCGAAATCCTTCCTGAAGCTTTTCTAGTGCCGATTCCACAGATAAGTGAAAATTTAGCTGAGTTGGGTTTCCTTGCCCAAGTCTGGCACTATGCCATTTTGAAGGAGAGCTACACAGATCCCTAGGCTAATTTAAAGTGGGCAAGATACACAAAAAATAGTTCCATATTGAAATGCCTGGTGACTTTTCAAATATAAAGATAATCTCTTTAAGGACCCATGTGAGAGACAAAACAAGCACTTTTCCTGAAATATATTACAATAAATAAAATTCCCTAATTTTGCATAGGACTGAGCACTCCAGTGCACTTTACTGATATTGTCCCACGCAACTGCCTCTCTCCTTTAGAAGGACCGACATCTCCCGGAGATGCAGCATGGTGTAGTGGATAGAGCACGGGCCTGGGAGTCAGAAGGTAGTGGGTTCTAATACTAACTTCACCATTTGTCTGCTGCGTGACCTTGGACAAGTCACTTTACTTCTCTGGGCCTCAATTCCTTCAGATGTAAAATGGGGATTAAGACTGTGAGGCTCATGTTGGACAGGGACTGTATCCAACCTGATTTACTTGTGTCTACCCAGCCCTTAGTACAGTGAATGGCACATAGTAAGCACTTAACAAATGCCATAATTATTATTATTATGTTGTCATTCCAATTTTTATAATGGGAGAACATAGAGATGGTAAGTGATTTTCCAAGGTCAATCAATCAATCAGTGGTATTTGTGGAGCACTTACTGTGTGCAAAGCACTATAGTAAGCACTTGGGAGAGTACAATAAGAACAGAGTTGATAGACACGCTCTCTGTGCACAGTGAGCTTGTAGTTTAGAGGGGGAGACAGACATTAATATAAATAAATAAATTATAGAAATGTCCATAATCACTGGAGCTGAGGGTGGTGTAAAGACCAAGTGCCCCTAAGGGTATAGATCCACATGCATAAACAATGAAGAAGGGAGAGGGGGTCAGTGAAAGAGGGCTTAATCAGGGAAGGCCTCTTGGAGGAGATGTGATCACACAAGATCCGCCCTTTCCTCTCCACCCAAATGGCTACCTTACTGCTACAGGCTCTCGTTATATCCCGGCTAGACTACTGTGTTAGCCTTCTCTCTGACCTCCCTTCCTCCTCTCTCGCCCCGCTCCAGACTATTCTTCACTCCGCTGCCTGGCTCATCTTCCCACAGAAACGATCTGGGCATGTCACTCCCCTTCTTAAACAACTCCAGTGGTTGCCTATCGACCTCCGCTCCAAACAAAAACTCCTCACTCTAGGCTTCGAGGCTCTACATCACCTTGCCCCTTCCTACCTCTCCTCCCTTCTCTCTTTCTACCACCCACCCCGCACGCTCCACTCCTCCGCCGCCCACCTCCTCACCGTCCCTCGGTCTCGCCTATCCCGCTGTCGACCCCTGGGCCACGTCCTCCCGCGGTCCTGGAACGCCCTCCCTCCTCACCTCCGCCAAACTGATTCTCTTCCCCTCTTCAAAACCCTACTTAAGACTCACCTCCTCCAAGAGGCCTTCCCAGACTGAGCTCCTCTTCTCCCTCTACTCCCTCTGCCACCCCCGCTTTACCTCTCCGCAGCTAAACCCTCATTTTCCCCTTTTCCCTCTGCTCCTCCACCTCTCCCTTCCCATCCCCACAGCACTGTACTCGTCCGCTCAACTGTATATATTTTCGTTACCCTATTTATTTTGTTAATGAATTGTACATCGCCTTGATTCTATTTAGTTGCCATTGTTTTTACGAGATGTTCTTCCCCTTGACGCTGTTTAGTGCCATTGTTCTTGTCTGTCCGTCTCCCCCAATTAGACTGTAAGCCCGTCAAACGGCAGGGACTGTCTCTATCTGTTGCCGACTTGTTCATCCCAAGCGCTTAGTACAGTGCTCTGCACATAGTAAGCGCTCAATAAATACTATTGAATGAATGAATGAACAACCAGGCAGTCAAAGAGTAATTATTGAGCACTTATTTTGTGAAGAGAGGTGTACAAAATACGTGGGGAAGTAAAATAGAGTTAAAATACAGATCTTTGTCTAACTAGGAGACAAACATAAAATAATTTTTCTAAAAAGTCATTCTGCTCAACCCGCCTCCATCCTCAAGAACCTCCGGTGGTTGCCCATCCACCTCTACATCAAACAGAAACTCCTTGCCATCAGCTTTAAGGCACTCAGTCTCCGCTCTCACTCTTGCCAATCCTCCTTCCTCTTCCACTACAATCCAGACCAAATGACCAGAGGTAAAAGGAAAACCAGGAGAAAACGAAGGTTTGACAGTGTTTTCAGAAAAAGCTAGTGGTTCACAGTGTCAGAGGCAGCTGAGTGGAGGATTAAGATAGAGTAGAACCCATTAAATTTGGCTGGGGCAGATACTGCCCACTTGTACATCTGGGACAGTGGAAAGAGAAGAAGCCTGAGAGTCAGAGAACATAGGTTTTAATCCTGCCTATGCCACTTGCTTGCTATGTGGCCCTGGGCAAGTCACTTAATTTCTTTGTGACTCAGTTTCCTCATTGATAAAATAGGGACTCATTACCTGCCCTCCCTCTTATTTAAAGGCCTCTAGGGCATTCATTCATTCAGTCAGTTAAATTAAAGATAGGATGCATCTGCATTCATTCATTCAATCGTATTTATTGAGCACTTACTGTGTGTAGAGCACTGTACTAAGCGCTTGGAAAGTACAATTCAGCAACAGATAGAGACAATCCCTGCCAACAACCGGCTCACAGTCTAAAAGTGGGGAGTGAGACGTCAAAACAAGTAAACAGGCATCAGTAGCATATTATAAATAAATAGAATTATAGATATTTACACATTATTAATAAAAATAAGTAGAATTATAATTAAAATATGTACATATATACACAAGTTCTGTGGGGCTGGGGGAGGAGGTAGAGAAAAGGGAGCAGGTTGGGGCAATGGGGAGGGGAGGAGGAGCATAAGAAAAGTGGGGCTTAGTCTAGGAAGGCCTCCTGGAGGATGTGAGCTTTCATTAGGGCTTTGAAGGGGGAAGTGTGCTAGTTTGGCAGATTTAAGGAGGGAGGACATTCCAGGCCAGAGGTGGATGTGGGCCAGGGGTCGACAGTGGGACAAGTGAGAATGAGGCATAGTTAGAAGGTTAGTACCAAAGGAGCAAAGTGTGCTGGCTGGCATATAGAAGGAGAGAAGGAAGGTGAGGTAAGAGGGGCAAGGTGATGGAGAACTTCGAAGCCAATAGTGAGGATGGGGGAGACATGGCATGTTTGAAGCAGAGGGGAAGAAGCCATTAGAGAGTGAGTGCTTAAAAATGGAAGTTAAGGAGGGGAGGAGGGAAGGGGCCAGAGTTTTCATAAGATGAGCAGGAATGGGGTCCCAAGCACAGGTGGAGGGGGTGGCACTTGCGAGGAGGGAGGAGATCCCTTTTGAGGATACTGCTGAGAAGGATGGGAGAGTAGTGGAGAAGGTTGAGAGTGGGGAGGATGGAGAAGGGGGAGGGGGGACTTTAGGGAGCTCAGACCTGATGGTGTTAATTTTCATAATGAAGTAGGTGGCCAGATCATTGGGGGTGAGGGATGGAGGAGGGGGAGGAACAGGGGGCCTGAGGAGAGAGTTAGTGTCCGGAACAGTTGGTGGGTGTGATGGGCAAGGGTGTCAATGAGGGAAGAAAAATTGTTTTGCCTGGCAGAGGAGAGAGCAGAGTTAAGGCAGAAAAGGATAAAGTTGAAGTGAACAAGGTTGGCTTGGTATGGGGTGGCAATCAAGTGCTTAAAGGGTACAGATCCAAGTGCATAGGTGACACAAAAGAGAGAGGGAGTAG
This sequence comes from Ornithorhynchus anatinus, assembly GCF_004115215.2. Classification (NCBI taxonomy): domain Eukaryota; kingdom Metazoa; phylum Chordata; class Mammalia; order Monotremata; family Ornithorhynchidae; genus Ornithorhynchus; species Ornithorhynchus anatinus. Next base: position 109,599,852 of record NC_041732.1, on the reverse strand, counting down.
GGGAAATGAGGGCTTCCTCAGAGAAGGTCTGTGGGGCAAAGACCCTGGGATGCTTACCTGAGCACCTGAGCTGTAGTAAAGTCCCCTCCCCACTGGGGGGATACAAAGTAATCAGGTTGTCCCACCAGGAGCTCACAGTCTTAATCCCCTTTTTACAGATGAGGTAACTAAGGCCCAGAGAATAATAATAATAATAATAATAGGGGTATCTGTTGAGCATTTACTATGTGCAGATCACTGTTCTAGGCGCTGGGGGGGGATACAAGGTGATCAGGTTGTGCCATGTGGGGCTCACAGTTTTAATCCCCATTTTATAGATGAGGTAACTGAGGCACAGAGAAGTGAAGTGACTTGCCCAAAGTTACAAAGTGGCAGAGCCAAGATTAGAACCCATGACCTCTGACTCCCAAGCCCGTGCTCTTTCCACTGAGCGACACTGCTTCTCTATGTACAGTACTGTACCAAGCACCTGGAAGAAAACAACGTAACAGAGTTCGTAGACATGTTCTCTGCCCACCAGAAGCAATCTAATCAATAGTATTTACTGAGCCCTTACTATGTGCAGAGCACTGTTCTAAGCGCTTGGGAGAGTATGATACAAGAGATAAGCAGACACGTTCCCTGCCCATGATGAGCTTATAGTCTAGAGGGGAAGAAAGAAATTAATATAAATTATAGATATGTACATAAATTATGTGGGGCTGAGGGTCCCGGCTCCGCCACTTGTCTGCTGTGTGACCTTGGGCAAGCCTCTTAACTTCTCTGTGCCTAAGTCAACTCATCTGTAAAGTGGGGATTAAGACTGTGAGCCCCAGGTGGGACAACCTGATTACCTTGTATCTACCCCAGCACTTAGAACAGTGCTTGGCACATAGTAAATACCATCACCATCATCATCGATAAAGCGTTCAAATCCAAGTGCAGGAGTAGGGAGAGGAAGTAGGGGAAATAAGGACTTAATCTTGGAAGGTGCCTCGGAGGAGAGGTGCTTTTAATAAGGCTTTGAAGGTGGGGCGAGTTATCGTCCATCAGATATGAAGGGGGAGGGCTTTCCAGGCCAGAGAGAGGATGTGGGAGAGGGGTCGCCCGGGAGATAGACAAGATCGAGTACAGTGAGTAGGTTGGTGTTCGAGGAGCGACGCGAATGTTCTGGGTTGTAGTAGGAGAGTAGTGAGGTGAGATAGGAGGGGGAAAGTTGACAGAGTGCTATAAAGCCAATGGTAAGAAGTTTCTGTGTGATATGAGGGTGGATGGGCAAACACTGGAGGTTCTTGAGAAATGGGGAAACATGGACTGAGTGTTTTTTTATTTAGAAAAGTGATCTGGGCAGCAGAGAGAAGTATGGATTAGGCTTTCCATTGAGACAGTGAGTAGGCAGAGAATGGCACCTTGTAGAGAAGCAGCGTGGCTCAGTGGAAAGAGCACGGGCTTGGGAATCAGAGGTCATGAGTTTGAATCCAGGCTCTGCCACTTGTTAGCTGTGTGACTGTGGACAAGTCACTTAACTTCTCTGTGCCTCAGTTGCCTCATCTGTAAAATGGGGATTAACTGTGAGCCTCACGTGGGACAACCTGATTACCCTGTATCTACCCCAGCGCTTAGAACAGTGCTCGGCACATAGTAAGCGCTTAACAAATACCATCATTATTATTAGCTTCACTGCTGCCAGGGTTGATGCCCTCCAACCTCTCTCCAGGACTCCAGGATCTTCACTCAAAGCTCTGGGTTTTACCTGCCTCACTGTCACATAGCAAAAAAAAGACAAAGCCACTTACGAAGCCCCTGTACCTGCCACACCATTAGCACAGATGATAAAGGCCTTAAAATGAAGGGAACCTCAGCTCCAGAAGTGGTGGGGCCCCCTGGGTTCTTCACCCCCAACTCAGGCACGCCTCAGGAGAGTCACCTCTTCATCAAGGGATTGGATCTAGACTGTAAGCTCCTTGTGAATAGGGAACATGTCTTCCAACTCCATTGTATTGCATTCCCAAGCGCTTAGTACAATGCTCTGTACACAGTAAGCACTCAATAAATACTGCTAATTGATTGGAGATGCTTAGGGAGCACAGGTAGGTTTTTTTTTTATCATTGCTGAGTTAATTCATTCAATCCTATTCATTGAGCGCTTAATGTGTGCAGAGCACTGTACTAAGCACTTGGGAAGTACAGTTCAGCAACAGAGACAATCCCTGCCCACACGGACTCACAGTCTAGAAAGGGGGAGACAGACATCAAGATAAGTAAAAAGGCATCAGTAGCATCATTATAAATAGAATTATAGCTATAAACACATCATTAATAAAAATAAATAGAATTATAAATATGTACATACATAAACAAGTGCTGTGGAGCAGAGAGAGGGATAGAGCAAAGGGAACAAGTCAGGGCGATGGGGAGGAGGAGCAGAGGAAAAGGGGGATTAGTCTGGGAAGGTATCCTGGAGGAGGTGAGCTGCTGAGTTCTGTTTCCACCCAAAAAGCTGAGAGCTGTATCAGGGCAGACCCGTTTGGGTCACTGCAATCCAGAAAAGAGCCAAAACCTTGAAAACCTCAGGAATCAAAGAGGCAAAATCAAAAATAGCACCAAGCACTGCAGACACAACAACTTGCCAAGGGAACATTGCAGAGTCAGATTTCACTGGATTCAGCATCACTTGCACCTTCAGGTAGGCTTAACCATTGGCATCTTTTTCCACTAAGGAGGACAGTTCAGTATACACAATTTTACTGTACATTCAGCCATGTTTCTTGTATTTTCCTCTCTGGTGGGTTGTTGATTACAATTGCTTTTAGGAACAGAATAAAATGGTATTTGTTAAGTGCATACTATGTGTCAAACATATTCTATGAGCTGAAGTAGATACATGTTCGTCAGGTTGGAGACAATCCTTGTGCCACATGGACAGTCTTGGTGGGAGGGTGGAGGATTTAATACCCGTTTTACAGATGAGGTAACTGAGGCACAGAGAAGTTAAGTGACTGGCCCAAGGTTACACAGCAAGCAGTTGGCAGAGTTGAGATTAGAACCCAGGTCCTCTGACTACCAGGTCCGTGCCCTGTCCTTCAGGCCGTGTTGCTTAATGGAGTCTTTTGAGTCCTGCTCAAAAGACTCCACTCACTTTTGTCCATCAGAAGGTGAAGTCCTAGTTGAGAGGCCACTTAAATCATAAAAGCAAAACTATGCAAAGTTTTCTGTTATTAAAATGAGACTCAAAATCAGGGAATCAAACAGAGGACTCAGATCCATGTAGGGCTGTGAGTTGGAATGGTCCAATTTGAAGTCAGGTGGACTCAGCTCTCTTCTTGGCCCTGCTTCTGATGTCTTGGGGGCCTGGGACAGTTTAGTTCTTTGCGTCTTAGTTGTTCCTTTCTGGAGAATGGAGTTGATGCTTTTTCTCTACATAGCCTCCACATTTAGTCCTTGAACAGGTTCAACCATGGTAAGCACAGTCCGCTATTCAAAAGAGTATACCAGGAAGTTTGTGCTACTTAAGAGGCCTATTCCTCTGTCAACTAAATTGCACTGAGGTCATGAGGGTGTTTTGATGATCTTGCCATTCCAAAGTTGTTAATGTTCCAAGTGATGGTAGAATCCAGTGAGCTCAGGTGAAAGTGGGAAACACAGACTAAGTCAGAAACAGTGTAGCCTAGTGGAGTGAACTTGAGCTCGGGACTCAGAAGGTTCTAGTCCCAGCTCCACCACTTGTCTGCTGGGTGACCTTGGAGAAGTAAGTCACTTACCTTCTCTGTGTCTCGATTATAATAATAATAATAATGTTGGTATTTGTTAAGCGCTTACTATGTGCCGAGCACTGTTCTAAGCGCTGGGGTAGACACAAGGGAATCAGGTTGTCCCACGTGGGGGCTCACAGTCTTCATCCCCATTTTACAGATGAGGGAACTGAGGCACAGAGAAGTTAAGTGACTTCCCCACAGTCACACAGCTGACAAGTGGCAGAGCTGGGATTCGAACTCATGAGCCCTGACTCCAAAGCCCGTGCTCTTTCCACTGCGCCACGCTGCTTCTCTTATCTCATCTCATCTGTAAAATGGGGATTATGACTGTGAGCCCCACATGGGACACCCTGATTACCTGTAGCTACCCCACCGCTTAAAACAGTGCTTGAGAGCTCACCTCCACCAAGAGGCCTTCCCAGACTGAGCTCTCCCCCTTCTCCCTCTGCTTCCCCTCCACCCTCTGCTCCTCTCCCTTCCCTCTTCACCTCCCCTCAGTTGAGCCCCCTTCCCCTCTGCTCACCCTCCCCACCCCACCCTCTGCTCCTCCCCCTCCCCCTTTCTCCTTCCCTTACCACTGTCCTCATTTGTATATATTATTTATTACCCTATTTATTCTATTGATGAGATGTACATCCCCTAGGCTTCAAGGCTCTCCATCACCTTGCCCCCTCCTACCTCTCCTCCCTTCTCTCTTTCTACCGCCCACCCCGCACGCTCCGCTCCTCTGCCGCCCACCTCCTCGCCGTCCCTCGGTCTCGCCTATCCCGCCGTCGACCCCTGGGTCACGTCCTCCCGCGGTCCTGGAACGCCCTCCCTCCTCACCTCCGCCAAACTGATTCTCTTTCCCTCTTCAAAACCTTACTTAAAAATCACCTCCTCCAAGAGGCCTTCCCAGACTGAGCTCCTCTTCCCCCTCTACTCCCTCTGCCATCCCCCCTTTACCTCTCCGCAGCTAAAGCCTCATTTTCCCCTTTTCCCTCTGCTCCTCCACCTCTCCCTTCCCATCCCCACAGCACTGTACTCGTCCGCTCAACTGTATATATTTTCGTTACCCTATTTATTTTGTTAATGAATTGTACATCGCCTTGATTCTATTTAGTTGCCATCGTTTTTACGAGATGTTCTTCCCCTTGACGCTGTTTAGTGCCATTGTTCTTGTCTGTCCGTCTCCCCCAATTAGACTGTAAGCCCGTCAAACGGCAGGGACTGTCTCTATCTGTTGCCGACTTGTTCATCCCAAGCGCTTAGTACAGTGCTCTGCACATAGTAAGCGCTCAATAAATACTATTGAATGAATGAATGAATGAAGTTTTTGTTTGATGCAGAGGTTGATAGACAACCACTGAAGATTTTTGAGGAAGGGGATGACATGCCCAGAACATTTATGTAGAAAGATAATCAGTGCAGCAGAGTGAAGTATAGACTGAAGCGGGAAGAGACAGGAGTTTGGTAGATCCGAAAGGATGCTGATGCTGATGCAGTAATCTAGTCAGGGTATGATGAGTGATTGTACTAATGTGGTAGCAGTTTGGATGGAGAGGATCTTGTCGATGTTGTGAAGGTGAGACCATCAGGTTGTGATGACGGATTGGATATGTGGAGTGAATGAGAGAGTGGAGTCAAGGATGACACCAAGTTTGCGGGCTTGTGAGATGGGAAGGATGATAGCGCCATCCACAGTGATGAGAAAGTCAGGGAGCAGACAGGGTTTGGGAAGGAAGATAAGGACATGTTGAGTTTTAGGTGGCGGGAGGACATCCAGGTGGAGATGTCCTGAAGATGTCCCTTCTCTCTTTCTACTGCCCACCCCATACACTCCACTCCTCTGCCACTCACCTCCTCACAGTCCCCCGTTTGTGTCTGTCCCGCCGTCGACCCCGGCCCATGTCCTACCTCTGTCCTGGAATGCCCTCCCTCCTCACATCCACCAAATTAACTCTCTTACCCTCTTCAAAGCCCTACTGAGAGCTCACCTCCTCCAGGAGGCCTCCTCAGACTGAGTCCCCCTTTCCCTCTGTTCCTCCCCCCCTCCCCATTCCTCCTTCTCCCTCCCTCTGCTCTTCCCCCTTCCCCTCCCCAAAGCACTTATGCGTATTTGTACATATTATTTATTACTCTATTTTGTTAATGATGTGTATATATCTATTATTCTATTTATCTTGATGATATCTACACCGGACTACTTGTTTTGTTCTGTTTTGTTTTGATATCTGTCTCCCCCGTTTTGACTGTGAGCCATTGTTGGGCAGGGATTGCCTCTATCTGTTGCTGAATTGTACATTCCAAGCACTTAGTACAGTGCTCTGCACATAGAAAGCACTCAATAAATACTATTGAATGAATGAATGAATGAATGAATGAATGCGAGCCTGGAGGGAGAAAGAAGAGGGGAAGAGATGTAGATTTGGGCATCATCCACATAGAGATGATAGTTGAAGTCACAGGAGCAAATGAGTTCAACAAAAAGTGAGTGTAGATGGAGAAGAGAAGGTTACCAAGAACTGACCCTTGAGGAACCCCTATAGTTAGGGGATGGAAGGGGGAAGAGGAGCCCTCAAAGGAGACTGAGAATTAATGGCCAGAGAGATAAAGAGGAGAACCAGGAGAGGACGGAGTCAGTGAAGCCAAGGTTGGATAACGTGTTAAGGGGAAGGGGAAGGTCAACAATGTTAAAGGCAGCTGAGGAGGATTAGGATATAGTAGAAGCTGTTGGATTTGGCAAGAAGAGAGTTATTGGTAACCTTTGAAAGGGTGGTTTCCATGGAGTGGAGGGGACTGAAGCCAGATTGGAGGGGGTCCAGGATAGAGTAGGAGGAGAGGAATTCGAGGCAGCGAGTGTAGATGACTCATTCATTCTTTCATTCAATAGTATTTATTGAGCACTTACTATGTGCAGAGCACTGTACTAAATGCTTGGAATGTACAATTCAGCAACAGATAGAGACAATCCCTGCCCAATGACGGGCTTACAGTTTGACAGACTCGCTCCAGGAGTTTGGAAAGGAAAGGTAGGAGGGAGATGGGGCAAAAACTAGAGAGGGCAGTGGGATCAAGGGAGGGTTTTTTGAAGCAGCATGGCTCAGTGGAAAGAGCAAGGGCTTGGGAGTCAGAGGTCATGGGTTCTAATCCCCGCTCTGCCACATGTCAGCTGTGTGACTGTGGGCAAATCACCTTACTTCTCTGTGCCTCAGTGACCTCATCTGTAAAAATGGGGATTAAATTGTGAGCCTCACGTGGGACAACCTGATTCCCCTGTATCTACCCCAGCGCTTAGAACAGTGCTCTGCACATAGTAAGCGCTTAACAAAGACCAACATTATTATTATTATTTTTTTTAGGATGGGGGAGACATGGCATGTTTGAAGGCAGAAGGGAACAAGCCATTGGAGAGTGAGTGGTTAAAGATGGAAGTTAAGGAGGGGAGGAGGAAAGGGCCAAGAGTTTTTATAAGGTGGGAGGGAATAGGGTCTGGAGCGCCTGTGAAGGGGGTGAGAGAAGGGAGGAGATCTCCTCTGAAGGTACTGCTGGGGAGGATGGGAAAGTCGAAGGGGCTGGAGGAGGATGGAGGTAAAGACACAGGGACTGTGTCTGATGGAATTATCCTGTGAGCTGGAGTGCCAATGGTCAAGTATTTCTACATGTTGCAGAGAGGAATGGGCAACCACTGGGGGTTTTTGAGGATTGAGGAGACATGTACAAAAAGTCATCTTAGAACAATGAGTTAAGTACAGACTAGAGGGGAGACACAGGAGGCAGGGACATCAGTGAAGAAGTTGATGCAGTCATTAAGCCAGGATATGACAAGTGCCTGGAGCAACAAGGCATCAGTTTAGAATGAGAGGAAGGGGAGAACAATGAAGAAGAAGTTGCCAGCTCCATAGAAGTTGTCAGTTCCAGCTCCACCTCCTTTGCTGGGATAAAAGGGATGCTATCTTCAGTCTTCAAATCTCCTCTGAAGAAACTGCTGGGAAGTATGGGAAACTAAAGGGGGGGGTTGAGAGAAGGGGGCGGGGAAAGGATGGAGAAGGGGGAGTTCGGTGACTTTGGGGACCTCAGACCTGATGGTATTCATTCATTCAATCATATTTACTGAGCACTTACTATGTGCAAAGCACTGTACTAAGCGCTTGGAATGTACAATTTGGCAACAGAGAGAATCCCTGCCCAACAACGGGCTCACAGTCTAAACAGGGGAGACAGCAAAACAAAACAGAACAAAACAAGTAGTCCAGTGTAAATATCATCAAGATAAATAGAATCATAGATATATACACATCATTTACAAAATAGAGTAATAATATATACAAATATGCATGGGGAGGGGAAGGGGGAAGAGCAGAGGGTGGGAGAAGGGGGATTGGGGAGGGGAGGAGGAGCGGAGGGAAAGGGGGGCTCAGTCTGGGAAGGTCTCCTGAAGGAAATGAGCTCTCAGTAGGGCTTTGAAGAGGGGAAGAGAGTTTGGCAGAGGTGAGGAGGGAGGGCGTTCCAGGACAGCGGGAGGACCTGGGCCAGGGGTCGACTGCGGGACAGGCATGAACGAGGGACCGTGCGGAGGTGAGTGGCAGAGGAGCGGAGTGTATGAGGTGGGCTGTAGAAGGAGTGAAGGGAGGTGAGGTAGGAGGGGGCAAGATGATGGAGAGCTTTGAAGCCAAGAGGGAGGAGTTTTTGTTTGATAAAGAGGTTGATAGGCAATCCCTGGAGGTTTTTGAGGAGGGGAGTGACATGCCCAGAGCATTTCTGTAGGAAGATGATCCGGGCAGCAGAATGAAGAATAGACTGGAGTGGGGAGAGACAGGAGGAAGGGAGATCCGTGAGGAGGCTGATGCGATAATCCAGTCGGAATACTATGAGAGCTTGCAATGGCAAGGTAGCAGTTTGGTTGGAGAGGAAGGGGCGGATCTTGGTGATATTGTGAAGGTGAGACCGGCAGGATTGGATGTGTGGGGTGAATGAGAGAGCAGAGTCAAGGATGAAGTCGGTGGCTAGATTACTGGGGGTGAGGGAGGGGAGAAGGGGAAGAACAGGGGGCCTGAGGAGGGAGGTAAATGTCCGGAACAACAGCGGGGTAATGGGCATGGGCATCAATAAGGGAAGAGAAATAGTTTTGCTTGGCAGAGATGAGGGCAGAGTTAAGGCAAGAAAGGATAAATTTAAAGTGAACAAGATTGGCCTGGTGTTTAGACTTCTGCCAGCAGCATTCAGCAGCTCAAGCAAAAGAGTGAAGGAGGCGGCCAGTGGCAGCGACCAGGGGCTGTGGGTTAGTGGTACCAGAGCGACGGAGGGACAGGGGAGGGAGGGAGTTGAATAGAGAGGGTGGGGTTGAGAGCATCACTTTGGTCATCAAGAATGGGTAGGGTGGGTAGGGAATTATTATTATTACTATTAATAGTAATGGTAGTAGTAGTAGTAGTGACAGTAGTAATAGGCATAGAAAATCCTTGCCCACAAGGAGTTTACAAATTAATTGCTTGTCCAAGGACACACAGCAGGCAGATGGCAGAGCTGGGCCGACCCCTAGCCCACCCCTGCCTCTGGCCTGGAATGCCCTCAATTTGACAGATAATGACTCTCCCCTGCTTCAAAGCCTTATCCAAGGCCCATCTCCTCCAAGAGGCCTTCCCAGACTAAGCCCCAACTTTCCTCATCTCCAGCTCCCTTCTGTGTCACCCAGACTTGCTCCCTTTGCTCTTCCCCCATCCCAGCCCCAAAGCACTTATGCACATATCTGTAACTGTATTTATTTGTATAGATGTCTGTCTCCCCCCCTAGACTGTAAGCTAGTTGCGGGCAGGGAATGTGTCTTTTTATTGCTATTGTACTCTTCCAAGAGCTTAGTACAGTGCTCTGCATACAGCAAGTGCTCAGTAAATACAGTTGAATGAATGAATGAATGAATGAATGAATGAATTAGAGCCCAGGCCTTCTGATTCCTAGGCCTGTGGTCTTTCTACTGGATCACCCTACTACTGCCTTAAAGCTGGTGTCAGAAGTTTCTGTTTGATGAGGAGATGGATGGGCAACCACCGAAGGTTTTTCAATGAGTGGGTTTTTCATATGCGGACAGTGTTTTAAGGAAGGGATCTGGTTAGCCATCTGTGTTTACAGCATCAGAAATTGCACTCCATGGCCTCTTCCCCAAAAGGAAATGACCTTAAGGCTGAAATCCCCCAGCTTTTGTGCCAGGACAGTTTGGCTGCTCCAAGTCAGGCCCAGCTAGGATTCTACACTCTGCAGTTCCAGTAAACATTCCCATAGTTTAAATAATAATAATAATAGCAATTATTATGGAATTTGTTTTTTTTAATTATGGTATTTAAGTGCTTACTATGTGCCAGACACTATATTAAGTGCTAAGTGCTTACTGTGTGTTAATGATAATAATAATAATGATGGTATTTGTTAAGTGCTTACTATATGCCGAGCACTGTTCTAAGTGCTTGGGGAGGATACAGGTGGTCAGGTTGTCCCACGTGGGGCTCACAGTCTTAATCCCCATTTTACAGATGGGGTAACTGAGGCACAGAGAATTGAAGTGACTTGCCCAAGGTCACACAGCTGACAAGTGGCAGAGCTGGGATTAGAACCCATGATCTCTGACTCCCAAACCCAGTCTCCTTCCACTGAGCCACGCTGCTTCTCTAAGCACTGTTCCAAGCACTTGGGTAGATATAAATTAATCTGTTTGGAAACAGTCCCTTGTTCAACAATGGGCTTTGCTCTAAGTAAGAGAGAGAATGTATTTGGAATCCCCATTTTACAGATAAGGAAACTGAGGACCTGAGAACTGAAATGACTTGCCCAAGGTCACAGAGCAGGCAAATGGTGGAGCTGGGATTAGAACTCAAGTCTTCTGACTCCTAAGCCTGGGCTCTTTCCACTGGGACACCCTGGGACAATACCCATTAATGGTCTGACAACCAAAAGTCTAAGCACTAAAGCAGCATGGCTTAGTGGAAAGAGTCCAGGCCTGGGAGTCAGAGGTTGTGGGTTCTAATCCCTGCTCCACCACTTGTCAGCTGTGTGACCTTGGGCAAGTCATTTCACTTCTCTGGGCCTCAGTTACCTCATCTGTAAAATGGGGATGAAGACTTTGAGCCCCACGTGGGATAACCCAATTCCCTTGTCTACCCCAGCACTTAGAACAGTGCTTGGCACCTAGTAAGCACTTAACAAATACCAACATTATTATTATTATTATTCATATTAAAGCATGCATGCAGGCATCTCAATTTGCCACAGCAAGTTCCTCGTATTTTTCAAATATTTAATTAGCTTTGCTTTCCAGGCCATTGTCTGTAGATGTAATTTTGATGAAATCGCAGTAGCAGGATTATGTGAAAAACCACTCTTCATTAATCTTTTAATCAGATTAAAATAGATTAAAAAACACTCAAAAATTAAGTGAGATGACTCGGTGATTTTGCTGAACAGACAGATAATCCATTTTTCCTTGATGTGAAATCACAGCAGGAAAAACTCATGTCTGACTCTTCCTAACAAGTTGTGAGAAGATTTCTGAGAGAAATAATACCTAGGAATAATACCTAGGATTTCTGAGAGAATAATACCTAGGAATAATACCTAGGGGTGCAGCATGCTGAAAGCCAAACTTATTTGTAACTAATTTTCTATGTGATTAAAATTAAGTAACGAAATCTATTTCCTTGAACTTGGGTAAAAGTTTACAATGTTTTAAGGAAACAGTGGAAGTGGATTTGATGAGCACAGACAAATATGGGAGGCTTGCATAGTTAGTGAGTTAGCAAAGGAAATCTTGGAAACTGATCAGGGAGGAACACGATCATAGGAAAACAAGAGAGTTTCTCAACCAATTACTACCACCATGCCTTTCTTCAGAGGTGGAGTAAAGAAAGAATAAAGTATTTTTCCTACCCAAAGGTACAGAGGGTAACCCTAAGATACCCTTAGAGGGTAACCTTTAAATGCAGAATGCATCTTAGTCTTACAAGTATTATTGAAGAGAAGCAGCATGGTTTAGTGGACAGATCATAAGCCTGGGAATCAGAAGGACCTGGGTTCTAACCCCACTCCACCATTTGTTGGCTCTGTGACCTCGGTCAAGTCACTTATATTCTCTGGGCCTCAGTCACCTCATCTGTAAAATGGGGATTAAAAAAAAAATGTTGGTATTTGTTAAGCGCTTACTATGTGCTGAGCACTGTTCTAAGCGCTGGGGTAGACATGGGAATCAAGTTGTCCCACGTGGGGCTCACAGTCTTAATCCCCATTTTACAGATGAGGGAACTGAGGCACCGAGAAGTTAAGTGACTTGCCCAAAGTCACACAGCTGGCAGCTCACACAGCTCACAGCTGATTAAGGCTGTGAGCCCCACATGGGGCAGTGACTGTATCCAACCTGATTAACTTGTATCTACCCCAGTGCTTAGAACAGTGTTTGGCACATAGTAAGTGCTTAACAGGTACCATTTATTGGAAATGGCTTCATTATCCAGGCAATCGGCCAACTAATCAATTGTATTTACTGAGCACTTACTGAGATCAGGGCACTCTACTAGGTATTTGGGAAAGTACAACACATTCCCTGTCTACAGTGAGCATACAGTCTAAATGGGGAGACAGATATTAATATAATTATGGATATGTATGTAAATGCTGAGGGGCTGGGAGAGGGGATGAATTAAGGGAGCAAGTCAAGGTGATGCAGAAGAGAGTGAGAGAAAAGAAAAGGAGAGTTTAGTTAGGGCAGGCCTCTTGGAGATGTGCCTTCAATAAGGCTTTGAAGGAGGGGAGAGTAATTGTCAGATTTGAGGAGGAAGGGCATTCTCGGCCAGGGGCAGGACATGGGTGAGGGGTCAGTGGCGAGATAGATGAAATAGATACAGTTGAATAAATTGGCATTAGAGGAGCAAAGTGTGTGGTCTGTGTTATAGTAGGAGAGTAGCGAGTTGAGGTAAGAGGGGACAAGGTGATGAGTGCTTTAAAGCCAATGGTGAGACGTTTCTGTTTGATTCATAGGTGGATGGGCAATCACTGGAGGTTCTTGAGGAGTGGTGAAACATTGACTGAATGTTTTTGTAGAAAAGTGATCCAGTCAGCAGAGTGAAGGATGGACTAGAGTGGGGAGAGATAGGAGGCAGGAAGGTCAAAAAGGAAGTTGATGTGGTAATGAAATAATAATAATAATAATGTATTTGTTAAGCACTCACTATATACCAAGCACTGTTCTAAGCGCTGGGGTAGATACAAGGTAATCAGGTTGTCCCACAAAGGGCTCACAGTCTTAATCCCCATTTTACAGATGAGGTAACGGAGGCACAGAGAAGTGAAGTGCCTTGCCCAAAGTCACAGAGCTGACAAGTGGCAGAGTCGGGATTAGAACCCATGAACTTCTGACTCCCAGGCCCGTGCTCTATCCACTAGGCCATCCTTGGTTTAATGTGGTAGCACTTTGGAGAAGAGATGGATTTTAGTGATGTTGTGAAGGTTAAACTGAGAGGATTTAGTGATAGATCAAATACATGGTTTGAATGAGACAGAGTCAAGGATAAGACCAAGTTTAAGAGCTTGTGAGATAGGCAAGGGCAAAAGGATTTACTGACACATTCTCTCCCAATGCAACACTGGAATTCATTAGCTTCTTCTCTCCCTCCCACCCCCTAACTGTGGGAGTCCATCAAGGCTGTTCTGGGGCCCCTTCTATTCTCCATCTACAACCACTCCCTTGAAGGATTCATTCACTCCCTTGGGATGATTCCCAAATCTACCTTTCTAGCCCCGATTTCTCTCTTCTCTGCAGTCTCATATTTCCTCACCTTCAGGATAGCTCTACTTGGATGTCTTGCTGACATTTCAAACTTAAACATGATCAAAACAGAACTTCTCATCTTCCCACTCAAACACTGTCCTCCCCGAGTTTCTCATCACTGTAGAGAGCACCACTGTCCTCCCTGTCTCACAAGCCCATAACCTTGGTATAATCCTCATCTCTGTCACGTTGCCAAAATCCACCCTTTCTTCTTCAACTAAACTACTACTATGCTGATCCAACCACTTATTGCTTTAATTATTGCATCAGCCTCCTTGCTGACCTACCTTCTTCCTGTTCCTCCCCACTCCAGTCCATCCTTCGCTCTGCTGCCTGGATCATTTCTCTACACAAATGTTCAGTCCATGTTTCCCCACTCAAGATCCTCCATACCACTGGCTTCAATCAGCTTGCCTCACTGATGAATTGCTACAACCCAGCTCGTACACTTCACTCCTCTAACACCAACCTATCCACTGTACCTTGAACTCACCTAACTGGCTGCCAACACTTTGCCTCTGCCCTCCCTGGAACTCCCTCCCCCTTCATATTGGACAGACTACCACTATCTCTACCTTCAACGCCCTCCTAAAATCACACCTTCCAGAGACCTTCCACGGCTGAGCTCTCATTTCCCCTCCCTTCCCTTCCCTCTGCATCACCTTTGATCTTGGATCCATAGCTCTTGACCAGTTGATACTCAGCCCACCCTCAACTCCATGGCACTTCTGATCCTATCCTTACACTCTTCTATTTCCCCTATTTGTAATTTTAGCTCCTCCTGGGCAGGGATCAGGTACTTTCCCAAGTGCTTAGTACAGTCCTCTTCACAGAAGTGTTCCGTAAACATGACTGACTGAGAAGAAATTTTCCTGGTTACCGTCTACTTGGAAACAAGTGCTGATTTCAGAACCCAGTGAAGAAATACGGGCAGAATGACCGTAATTTTAATTCAAAAGCAAGAAACGAAACTGCCCGTTAACTTTTCAGATGGTTTTTATTGGTGCAGTTTACATTAGACTTGAAATCTGCAGTGTCTGAGCATATCCTCCTGCATTTTAAAGTCACGTCAGAAGAGGTACCTATTTTTCTCTTTTTCGATGAATAAACAATGCATTCTATAATTACTGAAAATAGAGTACAGCAATGAAATGGAGTATTTAAATATAATTTATACACATACTGATTATGAAAATAGATCTCTCAATACAATATTCTGCTTCTGTTTGGTAAAAAAAACAATAAAGCAAAGAAAATAATTCACTTTTTAAATTGCTTTCCAACACCCCTGGAGCTTTGGTCTTCTCTCCTTCTGCATACATCACCCTACGCAAACACAGTAATGTTCAGGAAAGCTTTGCATATGTAGAGAAAAATAAACTCCATAAACATCTAACATGCCAGGTTCTTAGTTGATTTCTCCAGACAGGGTGGATCTGTTGAGAGGACTCTCTCAGAGGGTTAAGCCACGGCCAGAGGCCAGAGCCCAGACAGGGCCAGGCCAGGCCAGGCCAGATCCTTGCTACGCACCTGCCAGATGCTTCCCAGAGGCACCAGCCTCCAGTTTTCTCTTTCTAAAAAAACAACACAAAAAACAAGACAAAATCCGCAGGTGCCGATATGGGGGTAGGGAGGTGGGGCAGTGGGGCCTGTCTCCTGGGCATGGCCACCGCCTGCCAACTGCTAATTGTTGAGTTCCTAGCGGGGCAATTTAACCCTTCACTTCCCACGGTCCAGTTTTAGCGGCAATGATAGTTTTGACTCCCAAAGAAGGGCTGATTACAGAATGCATTTGATTTTTCAAGTGTAGAAGACGGGATGGGAGTCAGCACTAGGTTTCCATGAGTTAGTCAGCATCTGAGGCCACACAATGTTGTTCAGGCCCCAGCCTTATTTGGTTTAGAAGGTTCTGAATGTGCTTGTTGAATGGCAGATGGACTAACTAGGGTGGAGCAAATCAACTGGATCTTTTGGTGACTGGTGGAACTTGGCCAGAGTGAAAAGTTGTTTAACGGCAAACCACAAGGAGTCGTGTAAAACAAACCAGAAGCTTCACAGAAGCCCCTCAGAGAGTCTGGCCAGTGTACATGTGGAGGGATGGAGAGGGGAAGAGAGAGAGAGGGAGGGGGAGAGAGAGAAAGAGACAGAGAGACTTGCCACACAAAATAGTCCCAATCCATCCCATTGCTCCCAAACACACACATTAAAGTAATTTTCCTCAGTTGTGGAGAACTGAGAACTTCTTTTGTTTCGCTGCTGCTCTGCCCTAAAAAAAATGAGCATTATGAAAAATACCTGAAGAGAGAGGCTTGCTGAGCTTGGCCCCAACATACCCATATTACGTGACAGTTTCTACAGGTCAAAATAAGCCAACGGTGGTAACTCTAACTCTAAAGCTAACTGTAAACCTGAAATTTGTCTTGCTGCATGAAATTGAAGTTTAAGTATTTATATTGCATCTACAGACTTAATAAATATAATTGCATATGTTGTGCTTTTCATAAATTAAAATCCTCCAATGCTCTTCAAACCGAGAAGTTGTTTCCATAATACACCCGTTTCAAAGCAAAAAATAATACTGACCATCACTGGTTAAAAATGAGCAGACCCTCTTACCCCAGCTCACCTGAAAGACAGCAGTAGAGTTGATTTTCCCTACATCTACAGAATAAATGCTGTCCCCTTCTAACTGGGGATGAGGGGAGGGAGGTCAGAGATATTTCCTTAGGCACTACTGAGGATGTTCATTATCATCTAATGGATTTTTTAAAATTCTCTAAACAGTTCTGTTCCTGCTCTGCGGATGAGCAGGAGAGTGAGGGGTCACTGCTGTGAGGATGCCTCTCTTCTTCCCGAGTAGGTGGCCATCCCATCGGCTCCCCCAGGTTCTTATCGGACGCTCTGGGACATGTGGAGGGGCGTGAGCATCTCTTCAAAGATCGCCCCCTTCACGTTGGAGCCTCTCAAGTTGGCTTCTTGGAGATCACAGCCAGACAGGTCACAATTCTGAAATGCAAACCCCAAATTCCTTTTAGCATGAAGAGGCCTCGGTCTACTTGCTGCTTCCCATGTGATTGTGACACTGTGCCGAATGACAGTCAAACTGCAGAGAGCACCAGGTGAGCTCCAAACCTACGAATAATCATGGTGCTATTTGTTCAACACTTACTACTATGCACTGTTAGCACTGTACTAAGCCGTGGGGTCATTACCATGTAATCAGGTGGGACACAGTCCCTGGTCCACATGGGCCTCACAGTCTAAGCAGGAGGGAGTACAGGTATTGAATTCCCATTTTACAGGTGAGGAAACCCAAGCATGAAGACGTTAGGTGATTTGCCCAAGGTCACACAGCAGACTCGCGGCATAGGCAGGACCAGAACTCAGGTTCTCTGATGTCCAGGCCTGTGCTCTTCATTCATTCACTCATTCAATCATATTTATTGAGTGCTTACTGTGTGCCGAGCACAGTACTAAGCGCTCGGAAAGTACAATTTGGCAATACAGAGAGACATTCCCTGCCCACAACAGCTAACGTTCTAGAAGGGGGCAGACAGACATCAAAGCAAGTCAACAGGCATCACCTCACAGGTCCTTTTTGACATTGGCCAGGAGAGGTGTAAGAAAGCAGAGGAGAATAACATCTACCAACAGGCAGAGGAACTGATTGCTACACTTTCCAGCAGCCACGGGGGCTTCCTGGGATGACTTTGCTTCCATCCACCTCTGTTGTCAAACCAAGAGTTTATAAGGGGCCTCTGCCGGCTTTTCCTTGTGACTTGGCTGCTGTAATGTAGTGAGTTTCTCCATTTGCCTCAGCAATTTTACAGGAAAACAAGCCTGAGAGATGAGGGTGGTGATTTACACTGGGTTTGTCTGTTTTTTTCCCTTTTTTCGGCAAACACTTTAGAGCAAAATTTCCAATGGAAGCCGGGTTCCCTAGCCCAAGTTACGGAGCCTCTATCGCTGAGGCCAGGGACTTAGATAAGGCTACTCAAACCTATAAGAGCTGCTCATCTGCCTTTGGGATTTGTGATTTATTTCTGAATTTGTGACTTCCACTTTGAATCCCTTCCTGAATTGTTTCAAGGGTATCAATAATTAGTAATTATGGTATTTGCTAAGTGTTTACTACGGGTCAAGCATTGTTCTAAATACTGGGGTAGATATTCCACAAGGGGCTCATGGTATCAAGGCAGAGTATTGTGGTCTAGTGGAAGGAGCACTTGCTCCCTTATTTCTTTGTCCATCTCATATCACTAACACTTCCAGCCCTGAATCACCTCCCCAGTCTGCCTCCTTCCCTCTTGGGCATGAGCCGCAGACAGCTGCTGGAGGAAATCTAGATGGCAGGCTGAACTCGTCCACTTCAAGTTTATCCCTGCATGCGTTAACTCTGTCTCTCCTCTGCCCGACAAAATGATTTCTCCAACCTACTGACACCCACACCCATTGCTCTCGCCAGCTGTTGCAGACATTTGATTCCCTCTTCAAACCCCTGTCCCCCTGCCTACTCCAACCCTTGCCCCTAATGACCTGGCCATCTACTTAATTGAAACCGTTAGGCATGGTCTCCCCCAAAATCTCCCCTGTCTCTCCCTAGACCCTCTCCACTCATGCCCCTTCTTCAACTCTCCCATCTTTCCCAGCAGTATCTCTAGAGGAGATTCTCCTGCCTCCTTTCAAAATCCACCGCCTCTACCTTTGCATCCAACCCCATCCCTTCGCACTTTCTTCAACTGCTCACTCTCCAACAGCTTCTTCCCCACTGCTTTCAAACATGTCCATGTCTCCCCATCTGTCAATCCATCACTAAATCCTTCTGGTTCAACCTTCAAAATATTGCTAAAATCTACCCACTACCCTCCATTCAAACTTCTACCACGTTAATCCAACCACTTTTTGGATCCCATCTCGATTACTGTCTCAACCTCCTTGCTGACCTCTCTGCCTTCTGTCTCTCCCCACTCCAGTCCACATTTCACTCTGCTGCCCAGGCCTCCATATGACTTTACCCGAGTTGCTCAGAGGGACCAGAGAAACCTGGAGAGACTGGGACTAGCACCCCTGTACCCAGGAAGACCTGGGGCAGTGTTGGCTTCAAGTTGTGCAGTTTAGGGCCTCATCCCCATTCTAGGCCAACCACTCTAGTCTTAGAGAAGCAGCATGGCCTAGTGGATAAAGCATGGGCCTGGGAGTCAGAAGATCATGGATTCTAATCCTGGCTCTGCCACTTGACTGCTGTGTGACCTTGGGTAAGCCACTTCACTTCTCTGTGCCTCAAATTACCTCATCTGTAAAATGGGGATTAAGACTGTGAACCCCACGTGGGACAACCTGATTACCTTTTATCTTCCCCAGCACTTAGAACAGTGCTTGGCACATAGTAAGTGCTTAACAAATATCGTAATTGTTATTACTACTATTAGGTCCATATCTGAAAGGAGCTGGCAGGGCCGGGGGGAGCCGGGGTGCATGCGATGTCACTGGTCAGCCTGGGAAACGGTGGTCAAAAGGGCGAAGGAGTTTGGTTGTCAATGAACAGACTTGGGTTTAAAACCTAGTTGCAAGCCCATTCTAAAAACCATGAAAACTAAGTCTCCCCATGGCCCATCGGATACCAGGCATCAGTGACATCATCACAAGGCTGGGCCCTTCACAGAGGGATGAGAGAACTCCTTATTCCTACTGGGAATGATGGCTGCTCTCCAGCTCCCACCTCTAGAGCGTAAGCTTGTTGTGGACAGGGAATGTGTCTATTGTTGTACTGTACTCTCCCAAGCGCTTAGTGCAGTGCTCTGCAAACAGTAAGAGCTCAATAGATATGAATGAATGAATGAATGAATAGAGTCTAGTGTGCCACTGTCTAGTGCCCGCTGCCCATGAAGTGAGATGAAGGGAGTGGAGCAGGGCACAGACTATCTGCCTGGGGCCCAGGCCCAGACCCAGACCCAGTCTGAAGACACAGGATAATGCCGGCTTCCCCACCTGACTGTATTATGATCTCCAGCTCAACAAAAGCTTTTGGCCTTTCTGTAGCAAAACACCTGCCTAGAAAGAAGTTAAACAAGTTGAAAACCTCGGAGTTGGACAGCTTCTGATAAAAATTACAAGACTGCAGGCCCAAGTTAGGAGAGATGTAAAAGAAAAACAAACAAAAAAACACCAAAAAAAAGAAAAAAGAGCCAAATCTCCAAATAGGACATTAATATCTATTACCTGTAAGATGAAATTCCCAGTGACATCCACACTTGCTGAGAGGCTCACTTCCCAGGATTGCTGGGGGACCTGCCAGCTGATTGTTAGGATCTCTGCATTCACTTACCAACCCCTGTCCCCTTCTTGCCTCTCCCCCACCCAAAACCGATCACTCACCTCTAAATCCGTCCCTGCCAGAGTTGCTCCTCTAAGGTTACAGTTCTTCAGCTTTGCGTTTTTTAACGTAGCCACTCGGAGGTTAATTCCTGTCATTTGACTTCCTTCCATATCCACCCCTTTCAGATTAGCACCTCAAAAAAAAAAAATCCTGTCAACATCAACCACCTATATTAAACTTCTGGGCAAACTGCAATGATGAAACTTAAAAAAAAAAAACAACACCTCTCTATGTGAAGTTTAATGTGTCAGGCAGTGTTGGAGCTCCTCAGAGATAGGCTAAATCCACTATTAATGCAAACTTGGGAGAGCATGGCCTTATCCTCCATGCTTGTTCACACCAGTGTTTCTCCTTTTGGGATTCTCCAAGGAAAATGATTTTTGTTGGCCAAAAAGGCAGCCGTTAATAGAAGATACTAAAGGTAAAACTCTACTAAGCAGTCATTCATTCATTCAATAGTATTTATTGAGCGCTTACTATGTGCAGAGCACTGTACTAAGCGCTTGGAATGAACAAGTCGGCAACAGATAGAGACAGTCCCTGCCCTTTGACGGGCTTACAGTCTAATCGGGGGAGACAGACAGACAAGAACAGTGGCAATAAATAGAGTCAACGGAACACCGCCCCTCCCAGCTTTGGACTGGTACAAGACTACAGTGGGCGTGGGTAGAACCTGCCTGGGCAATTAATCACCTGTGGGGATCAACGTACAATATCTGTCGGCCTAGGCCCATCACTCCTACACCACCGTCACCCCAGGCCTTCAATTTAAGTCTGACTTTCCTTTTAAAAAAGATGGGGAAATACGATCTTACCTTCCAAATTGGCCTTAAGGCCCGAGGGATCTTCAAAATTACATAATTTTAGAGATGCTCCTTCAGCATTGGAACAAAGCATCTTCACACCCTGGAGGTTTGCACACTGGTAGAGAAATAAGAGCCAGTTATGCTATAAGGAAGCTCAAGGATAAATCATGGTTCAAATAGTAAAAAATCATCTTACGATTCAAGAGAAATGGGTAATGCTGCTTTTCCTTGCCTCTCACATCTCTCGAAACACCGTCCCAAAAAGCAAGAGCTGGTCCCTGCTTTTTAATCTCATCCCACACAGATACCCATGAGTGAGAGCTACTTCCTAAGGAGAAAAACTTTCCAACAGGAACAGAAAGTCCATATCCATAGAGAAGCAGCGTGGCGCAGTGGAAAGAGCACGGGCTTTGGAGTCAGGGCTCATGAGTTCGAATCCCAGCTCTGCCACTTGTCAGCTGTGTGACTGTGGGCAAGTCACTTAACTTCTCTGTGCCTCAGTTCCCTCATCTGTAAAATGGGGATTAAGACTGTGAGCCCCACGTGGGACGACCTGATTCCCCTGTGTTTACCCCAGCGCTTAGAACAGTGCTCTGCACATAGTAAGCGCTTAACAAGTACCAACATTAATATCTTGGGCAAATTGCTTCACTGCCCTGTGCCTCAGTTATCTTATCTGTAAAATGGGGACTAAGACTGTCAATCCCCTATGGGGCATGAACCGGGTCCAACCTTATTCTACCCCAGCGCTTAGTACAGTGTCTGGCCCAAGATAAGCACATAACAAATACCATAAAAAAAAGTAATGATAATGGTACCTGTTAAGTGCTTACTATGTGCCAAGCAGTGTGGAAGATCTAGAATAATCAGGTTGGATCCAATCCCTCTCCCACATGGGGCTCACAGTTTAAGTAGAAGGGAGAGAGGGCAGGTACTGAATCCCCATTTTCCAGAAGAGCAAACTGACCCCCAGAGAAGTGAAGCTGCTTGCCCAAGATCACAGAGCAGGAAAATGATGAAGCCGGAATTAGAACTCAGATCCTCTGGCTCCCAGGCGAGGGCTCTTTCCACTAGGTTGTGCTAGATTCTGAATTGAGGCTTTTCACCAAGTTTTTTTGTTTGATTTTTCATTGTAGAGGTCAGAGAAATAAAAAGTAAAGCTCCTAGACCTAAGAGCACCCTAGCAGAGCTGTAAGCAAGGGAAAGAGAAGGTGTGGGGAGGAGCTTGTCCTTGGCCTTCCTTAGTTTGTGCTGCTCACAGAGAAAATGCCTGGGAGGCCGCAAAGACTGCCATTTTTGCCATTACCATGACTACGAAAGGTGAGGGAGCCAGCTGCGTTGCAGTCTACCGTGCACAGGAGCATGGAAGAATGTGACTTCTGCAGCAGAGACTTCCGCCTCCCAGGCCCTTTGGCCAGCCTGGTCTCTCGTGGTTACCTTGTGATTACTAGACCTGTTTACTGCCTGCCCAGAGGACAGCTCGGCTGCTAAGCTAGCCACCACAGAAGGAAATGGCCAGGCAGTTGAGGGCTAAGGACACCCATGAGTCACAGGAGTGATGACTGGCCTCCTGCTGGCCCTGTTTATTTAGCCTAATCCATGCCCAGAGGACAGAGATCCTGGAACTCACCATCTGGTGTGACTTTTTCTTGCCAAACCCATCTGAATCTCTCCCTACTCAACAGGACAGACTTATCAGAGCTCCTTGAGATTGTTGCCCAAGGATCACACGGTGCCAGTTAGGACCATTTGCTGTTTTCTGCTGTCTTTTCTTGCTTGTCCCCCTCCTCAGCGGGGGGTGCCATCGAGGAGAGGGAAAGCCCCCGAGAGAGGCGCTGGTGGAGCGAAGTGACAATGAGGTCAAGTTTCGTTGTGTGGCTCCATATGGGACCTCCCTCCCCTGCTGCCTCCTCAAGCTGAGCTTCAACCTTCTCCCCTTGTCCGGCGGCCCAAAGCCGCGAGACAGTTGAAGGGAAAGGATGAATGGTGATGGTTAAAGGAAAAAAAGAGAAGGCAACCACAAGTGAAAGACTGAGGATTTAGAATGGGAAACAAGTGTTACAAAGAGAGGGCATGAAAAGTTGCCTGGACAGATAAGCTGTCTTTCCATCCCAAGGGGAAGTTTTAATTTCAGGGGCAGTTTTAAATTCGGCTTTGTTTGGTTTCTGAAGCGCTCATCTGCATGTGATACTCAACAAGTTCCAGACTCCAGATTCAGACCCTGCCATGTAGTTAAGGCCCCAACCCCTGCAAACTTACAGTCTAATGAAATGGAAATGCAAAGCCTCCACCTTGAAAAAGGGACCGGTCCTTACATCAAGCACTGATCCTGAGAGATCGGCTCGCTCAAGATTTGCACAGCAGAGGTTGGCGTGAGCTAAGTTGCAGCGACTTAAATTGGCCATCTTGAAGTTGATGTATCGCAAGTCCAAACGAGAAAGATCAGCACCGCTGAAATTCAGCCCCTTCAGAAAGAAACAAAACAGAACATGTGGGCTGCAAGGGTTAAGTCGGCTTCCAACCGGCTACTGATCCTCCTCCCTTTCCCACTTGGGACCAGCCAGCGGTGCAGGGCGCTTTGCCACTGCACGTGAGCTGGGCCAGTTTCTAGATGTGGTAGGACCGAGATGGAAGAGTTCATCCTTGTGCACGGGTGCTCCACTACGTCTGTGTGTGCACGTGCGTGTGGGTGCACCCAAGGCAATGGCAGGGGCGTGGAGTGCCATCTGGGTGGTGGTTGGAGGTCCCCCTGGAGCCGCAGGGGCTCCCTTGGCAGGTCAGAAGCCTGGGGCAGTGGCCTCGGGACCTGAGATCTAGGCTGCCGGGCCCCGTCCGGGGGGTCTTTAGAGGAAAACCTTCCAGTCCCCCCTTCTCTGGCAGGGCCAGATGTACACTGTGGGATTAGGATATCACATGACCTACTAGAGAAGCTGAGAAGAGAAGCCTGCCCACCTAATTGGCAGGCCCCCGGGTCCCCCAGCCCACCCCATCGCTTTGCCTGAGTAAAGTGCTTCCCTGGAACTTGTTCTTCCGTTCCTTCTGCCCTGATGACTCCAGGGAAGCAATCCCTGGGAACAACTTGAGTGGGATAATGGGTTTATTACACACTACTGTAATTTTACACGTGAGCTCCCTTAGAGGGGGACTCCGGTATGTGCTTTCTGACGCTGCCTCTGTTTCCTAGGAAAGCCGGTCGGATGGTACCTATTTATTCACCAAAAATCCCCGGGGCTGGAGTCGGGGGCGGGGTGTGGCTTGCAAGAGAGGGTCGGCTTTTTAGGTAGTACTGTACGTATTCTAGCACAAAGCACCCCTAGAGGGCCGGCGTTGAAAAAGCACACATCATCTCCACGACACTGAGGAGTCAGTGGAGGGAGCTGGCATGCACCCCGTTATTTTCTGTCGAGACGAAAATTTGCAAATGTTGATTTCCCAGTCAATGAGCTCTTTGAGAGATTCCTGAGAGCCATCAATAACCACTACAGGAAGCCTCTTTAGCCAGAGGATGCAAAGACAAAGGTACCTGGCAACGCAGCTCGGATTTGGTCGGGGTGGCGAGCAGGAAACGGACAAACTCCTTTCGGGATATTGGAGAATGGTCCTCTGCTGGTTGAGAATTCTTAGAGATACATTGGGAGAAGCTTGCTCAGTACACTTCCTTACACAGTTGTGGCAAGTGTTACAATAGTCAAAAGATTTGTAAGTAATAATAATAATAATAATAATGATAATAATGATAATAATGATGGTATTCATTAAGCAGTTAAATGAAAGCAGTGTGAAACGAGTTACCTTTATCGCTACTTCTAAATGTTCAATCAGTGAATCAATTCCAAAAAATCTGGCTTCTTCTAACACACCTACCCAAAAACAAAAATAAGTGACATTTGTAAGACTACATCCTATGCTAATATATTTCTTTTCAATTCTCTAAGTCAAGCTCTACGGGGGAGGTACATCAACCACTTCCTGGATGTCAAATATGAAGCACTGTTTCAAGCATCGAACAATACTGCTGATGTTAAACAAGGAAGACTAAAAGAACATAAACAGATAAGATGATCGCTCAAAACACCTTCATAATAATAATAATAATTGTGGTATACCTTCTGCATCACCCTTGCGTTTAGGTCTGTATCCTTTAAGCACTGGCTATTCAACCCACTCTCAGCTCCGCAACACTTATGTATACAACATAGTTCAAATTAACTTCTGTCTTCCCCTCTAGACTGTACGCTCCTGAAGGGCAAGGAATAGGTCTACTAACTCTCCCAAGTGCTTAGTAGAATGCTCTGCACACCGTAAGCGTCAATAAATACCATTGATTGGTTATACAGATGAGGAAACTGAGGCATAGAGAAATGACTTACCCAAGGCTACATAGCAAATTAATTAGAAAATTAATTGTCTGTCAGATTTGAGGAGGGAGGGCATTCTAGGCCAGAGGCAGGACATAGCGAGGGGTCTTCGGCAAGAGATGGGCTGTACCTGGGCTGGCCTCAGGAAGGTTTTCCCCAGGATAACAGACCTTTTCTGGGTCTTCACAAATCCAAGAGAAACTAATCATCAATCCTTTCCTCCTCTGCCCACTCCCTCCTGCCTTGTATGATAAGACAAACTGTCCCTGGTGCGTATACACACACACATGCACATGTACTTATTTGCTCCTCCCACCTGCCGTCCCCTGTGACCATCCCCAGTGACCATGCTCAACTCCCGGTTGAGCAGCTTACCACGGTAAAATGTTTTTTGTGCAAATTTGTTAAGGGGAAAGGGAAAGCTTCTGAAAAGGGAATAAAATATCCACAAGAAGAATTTCAGTTGGCCACTGTCAAGTTATTCAGTAGGCTAATCTTCCAATTACATATTCTGTTTCACAATTTCCACTGTTTTGGACTGCCAGACACTATTACAGCAGGCAAGAGAATTTTTAAAGAAACCCTTGCACTGCATTTTAAGCCCACCACAGTTAAAAACAGCATTTTCAGAGGCTTTATAGTAATAGCTGTAAGATTTACCCAATAAATTAATGCCATCATTTACAATGAGTTGTCCGTGACGCAGGTAATTCAAAATCGGTTCAAAGTACTCGGGACTGCGGTCAATTAAGAAAGCTCCTCTGTGATCTTGCTTATTTCCCCAGGCATCTGCAATCACATTACATTGAAAAAAAACCCATGGTAAGATTTGGGGGAAATAAAAATTGACTATCTTCTTATCACCAACAGAGGCAGATTCTTGCTTCAAATCAGTGTAACAATGAAAATGAACAGATCCTCCCATTCATGAACATTACAATGCACTCACCTTTGTCTTTGAACATGTGGGCCAACATACTATCAGGCTCTTTATTTACTAAAGTGCTCCTGAAAATTCAGAAAAAATCAGTCAATTTGGAAAGCATTCAATAAAATGCCTTTTGTTAAAATCCTTCTAAGTGGCTCTTCCTTTGGTCTAATTTTTGATATAGTCTCCTAATGGGGTACGCTTTATCGCCTTATATATATATAACCACTGCTTCAGCTTTCTTGGGCAAATGCATACAACTTGATAGTTAAAATAATACAGTCTAATCCCAAATATGAAGTTAGTATTAATGATAATAACAATAATAACAACAGTAATTGTAGTATTTATTAAGTGCTTACTATGTGCCTGGAACCAAAATAAATGTTGGGGTAGATAAAAGATAACCAGATCAAACACGGTCCCTGTCCCACTTGGGTCTCACAGTCTAAGTAAGGGGGAGAACAGATATTGAATCCCATTTTACAGATGAGGAAACTGAGGCACAGAGAAGTGACTTGTCCAAGACACGGAGCGGTTAAGTGGCAGATCTGGCATTGGAACCCAGGTCCTCTGACTCCCAGGCCCAGGCTCTTTCCACTAAGCCGTGATGCTTCCCTAGTGATTAAGATGATTTTGCTCTGAAGGGGGCAGTATGCACTCTGCAGTACGAAACACCCTTTTCTATAAAATGGCACAATTAATGTTTTAAACTTCTGATGACCTCAGAATGAATTAAGAGTTGCTTGAACTTGAGAATGAGCTGAAACTGTTTTAAAAAGCACCCATTTTCAAGATGTGAACTGTGAGTTCTGGGGGAAATTTTTCCTCCATTTTACTTCAACAGAAAAGGTCAGGTTCGCGTCCTGAAAATGTATGTTTCTTCAAGTTTGGTTTCTGTTCAAGCAACACTTGAATTGCTGTGGAGACAATGAGCAATCTATATTCATTCAACTCTTCTCCAGAGAGATCGGGCAAGTAGCACTTCTACCGTGTGGTTGTAAAGTACCGCCCTCCGACATTGAGCGTTAGCCAGTCTGTGTGGGACCCCGTTAGTCCTTCGGGGGTCCGGGGCTCCGTCGGAGTGTCCGTCGGGGGGTCCGTTTGAGGATCTGTTGGAGGTAGATAATCAAAGTCACGCAGGCCCTGGCACTGGCATGGGCTTTTCCTAAAGACCACCGAGGGCCTGGAGAGATACTACCTAACTGATCTTCACTAGAGGACAACCATCCGATTCACTTCTTCCTAGAACCCTTTGCTTCTTCTGTCAGAGGCAGAGATCCTGACTTGGATGGACCTGAGATCTGATTTATGAAATCCAAAGGAAGAAGGCTACTACCCTTCTCTTTATCTTTGCTTCTCTTCTCCCATCTCTTTACCATTGAAGAGATGGGAAAACAAGAACAAAGAGTTCAATGCAAACTTAAGTTTCTGTAACTCGCTAAATGATACTAAAACTTCTCATATTTCATTCCAAGAATTCTTCTTTCTTTTTTAGTAACTGTATTTCACTTGGTTCAGGAATACAAGGGTCTTTCGATGGTTGACTCCTGCCTCTCTGCCCTGTGTCACTTGTTTCCTTTGGAGGAGGATTGTCAGGGAAAACTCAGGTGGGTATAAATGTCTTCCAGTATCTGCTACAATACCGAGGGAAAATATGGGTCATTTGAGTAGAGAAAAAAATAGTTTTGATTGTAGAAAGTTCTTTTTTAACCAAGTGCCTTGTGACCATCCAGGTATTTCAGAAACACGAGTGACCCACTCTCAGCTCAAATAGTCTCTAATTTTGAGGGAAAGGCATCATGAAGAGCCATATACCTGAAGTATTCAGAACCAAGTCCTAGATCAAGAAAGTTATTCATTGTCAACCTTGATCAAAACCCTTGTGTTAAACTTATATTTTCTTTTTATCTTAGGGGAAAAGTTTTTTTTAACTTTTAGCACACTTACCAATAAACGGTTCTCCTTCACAAACAAACAGAACATCATCATCTCTGAAAAATAAAAACAGGTGTCAGCATTGCCATTTATATAGCAATCTGTTTCTTAAAAAGACTGGTATTTGTTAAGGGCTTACTACGTGCCAGATACTGTAGTAAGCAGTGGAGTAGATACACGCTAACTAGGTTGGACACAGTCCATGCCCCAAGTAGGGCTCACAGTCTTGATCCCTGTTTTACAGGTAAGGGAACGGAGGCACAGAGACGTCAAGTGACTGGTCCAAGGTCACACAGCAGACATATGGTGGATCTAGGATTATAACCCATGTCCTCTGACTCCCAGGCCTATGTTCTTTCCACTAGGCCACAGCACTCCTCTTTTTGCATAGTGCTTTATAGTCCTAACTCCTTTATTGCCATTGTTCTTGTCTGTCTCCCCCGATTAGACCGTAAACCCGTCGAACGGCAGGGACTGTCTCTATCTGTTGCCAACTTGTTCATTCCAAGCGCTTAGTACAGTGCTCTGCATATAGTAAGCGCTCAATAAATACTATTGAATGAATGAATGAACTCCTCAGAATTGGGAAGCAGCATGGCTTAGTGTATAGAGCACGGGCCTGGGAGTCAGAAGATCATGGGTTCTAATCCCAGCTCTGCCACTTGTCTGCTATGTGGCCTTGGACAAGTCACTTACGTTCTCTGTGCCTCAGTTACCTCATCTGTATAACGGGGATTAAGACTATGAGCCCCATATGGGACAGGGACTGTGTCCAACCTGATTTGCTTGTATCCACCCCAGTGCCTGGCACATAGTAAGCGCTTAATTAATACCATCATTGTTATAACTGTGTGTTCCAGAATGGTTTAGCTATACCAGTGAGGCTCAAGTAACGTACCCAAAGGTAAGGCAATGAAGCAGTGCTTCATTCAGAACATCCTGTGATGTTCAAGTTTTTTGTCCCTCATTCAGCCCACTGAGCTAAATTGTCCCTTCTTTAGCAGCAGGAATATTAGTATTTGAGCATCATGGGGTCGAATCCCAGCTCTGCCACTTGTCAGCTGTGTGACTTTGGGCAGGCCACTTAACTTCTCTGTGCCTCAGTTACCTCATCTGTAAAATGGGGATCGAGACTGTGAGCCCCAGGTGGGACTACCTGATTACCTTGTATTTACCCCGGTGCTTAGAACAGTGCTTGGCCCATGGTAAGTGCTTAACAAATAGCATAATTATTAATACAATTTAGGATGCTGGGAAATGAATCTGGCAGGAATTTTTTTCTCTTTATTGCTGTACTGTACTTCCCAAGAGCTTAGTACAGTAGTCTGGACACAATAAGTGCTCAATACATACGACTGACTGAATGAATGAATGAAAGCTTGTGGGAGCCTGTGGGAATTTAGGAGAGATTTGAATACGGGGAGAGCTGTGATCAAGTGCTTGGTGTACAGCTCTGTATGCAGTGGATTGATTGGTCTTTCCAATGTAAGGAGCGAGGGACAGCTAGAAGGGTAGCTCAGGAGGAAGAGAGCAAGGTGAGAAGTGGTGGGTGAAGAAAGCAAATATAATTATAATAATAATAATAATTGTGATATTTGTTAAGCGCTTACCATGAGCCAAGCACTGTACTAAGTGCTGGGGTGGATACACGCAAATCGGGTTGGACACAGTCCCTATCCTGCACGGGGCACAGAGTCTTAATCCCCATTTTACAGATGAGGTAACTGAGGCACAGAGAAGTTAAGTGACTTGCCCAAGGCCACACAGCAGACAAGTGGCAGAGCCAGCATTAGAACCCAGGACCTTCTGACTCCTAAGCCCGTGCTCTATCCACTGTGCCATGTATATGTTGGGTGGGGTGAGTGGGCGAAGAGTATGGAGGGCAAATTGTCAGGGACTTTATGCTGATGTGGAGGGAATCAGAATTCCAGCGGAGTATTTTGAGGAGAGGAGTGATGTGGGCCACATTGGTAAGATGATCCTAGTAGCTTTTTCAGTTTCAAGAGTTAGATTTTAAGCTCCTTGACAGTAGGGATCATTTCTACTTACTTCTGTTGTCCTCTCCCAAGTGCTTAGTACAGGGATCTGCACAGAGTAAGCACTCCATAAATACTATTGATTGGAAAAAAAAATCAATTGTATTTATTGAGCACTTACCGTGTGCAGAGTACTGTTCTAAGTGCCTGGGAGAGTACAATACAGCAGAGTTGGTAAAACACACTCCCTGCCCACAACTAATCATTCATTTTGGATTCGCCTTCTCCCCGCTTCAAGGTGCTGAAATATTCCCAGGGAGCTGAATGAAGTCTTCTACTAAACTCTTCCAAGTTTGCTGATAATTATCCTGTGCTCTTCTGATGAAATACAGCTTTCATCTTCTATAACAGGGACTAGGAGACCTAGTGCCTCCCTGACAGGCCTTCATGGAGACAGAGGGGTTTTTCTTTGGTCAGAAAGGAATTTAGGTAGGAGTGCAGCCCAATCAACTATCCCAAGTTAGAATTTAAGAGTCAGCGGAACAAAAAAAGCCTTCCAAAAGCTACATCATAATCCTCCCCAAAGCAGGTGTTGGCTGTAACTTTTGGACCAGCTTGAAAATCATTTTTAGAAAAAATGCCATCATCTCCTTTAACCTCATAGCATAAAACTCCATGTCTAGATAGAACAAAGTGAAGTTGCATACCCAGAGGTTTTATTTCTTTCTGGCCGACAGTGGAAGAAAGATTGAACGCCACACCAAATCAATCCTCCTCCTTCATCGGATCTTTGCGGCAATTCTCCTTTGAGCATTTAATTTATTATCCCTATTCTTAAGTAGCTGTTGGACGGCTGGAGAAACCACAGAGTAGGAACTGGCAGCAATACTGACCAAACAAGTTACCTGATCAAAGCGATATCGTCAATCAAGCCACCTTTTCCATTGTACACACTTGTGGCTTTTATTCCTAGCTTATTGCTGGCTACAGAGAGTAGGTCTGATAGCGTTCCATAAACGGCAACCACCTGAAAAAAGAAAACAGGAAAATGAGCAAAATGGAGACACCCAATATGCAGAAAAATCATTTATCATTACCCCACGAGTTGAATCTCTCCTACTTGAATCAAGTAACGAGTACGACTGAGCAAGTCGCCAGTCTGTAAACAGAATCCATCTGTGTCTTTTGGCTTGGGGCCTTGCCTTTCTTGGCCTCTGCCTCTCGGTCTCATGGGTGCCCGCGGGCTAGGTGTGTGATTCCCTTGGGTACGGGCCCCCAACTCGCCAGGGTGTGGGTTGGTGGGCTCGCACGCCTGCTGTGTCAGGGTTGTCCCCATATGGTTTTCTGTGTTCATGCCTTGTTATGTTTCTCTGAATTTACCCAAACCCTTCCATAACTTAGTGTCGTACGCGGTCTGCAGAGCTTCCAGTAATAATGACATCCGTATGCTCACCACCTGTTGCTGTGTGAAGGAGCTTTTCCTTCTGGTTTGAATCTCCCCCTTACATGTTTCGTGACTCTGAAAACTTCAGTCACACCCCCTTTCAGCCACCTTCTTTCTGGAGCAAAGAGTCGTAATCTCTTCGGTCCCCTCTGCTCACCAAACTGCCCCCTTCTACTTGTCATTTTGGCGGCTCTTCACTCTTCCTTCTCTGAATTGTTCGGTCCTCCCCGAGCCCTGGCAGCCAGAGCCTGGGATTTCCAGGGGGAGGACATAGAGAGGCAGGAAAACTGAGGCAGAACTTCCGGTTTAATTTTCTAAAGCTTTCCTGGTTATTCTTTCCCTGCCTCTCCCCCCGACACGCTCTCAGCCTCCAGCACTGTGTTGGGCTTTCTGGCTGCTGCTGCTGCTATCTATCACATCAGTGTGAGACTGAGGGTATGAGGGTATGGCCACCAAAGATCCTTTTCTGGATCCTGAATGGCAGCTTGTAACTAGAGCTTACATGATTTTGCACCTAAATGCATTTTCTTGCACTGGCTTGGTCATGCACATTGAATCTCTAGACTGTAAGCTCATTGTGGGTACGGAATGTGTTTGTTAACTGCTACACTGTACTCTCCCAAGTGCTTAGCCCAGTGCTTTGCACAAGATAAGGAGTCAATAAATACAATTGAATGAATGTGAATGAATGTCTCCCACTCTTTCTCCCCACTTTGCTCTATGGGGGTCTTCCGGCAGTTGTCACCCCCATCGATAGGGGTGAGCATGGAGATATTTACCATTCCACAAAATCATTTTCCTTTGACCTCATACTGAGCCACAGGGCCTACTCCAGCATTCTTTAGAATGACTTTTCCAGACTGTTTCTTGCTCCGTGCACATAGAGGCAAAGGGGAAAAAGAGCTGGGACAAACCGAGTGTACCCAGCTCAAGTCTGCACTGGCGTTCTTTGTTTGACTTATGCCCTCGGCCAGCCTCCCCAGACCCAGAGACCATTTATACAGCCGATTTAATGGGAGGCTCTACTTGGACAAATGTTAGCTTAAACCTTTACGAGCCAGTAGAATGCTTGGAAAAACACAAGTTTTGGCTACGGCCGGATCTTTCTGATTCGCTTACATTGCACCCCCTGCCCTAGGGCCTCTGGGTTTGGCAGACTTAAGTGTAGTAATGATATTTATTGAATGTCCACTGGGTGCAACGTACCATATTAAGCACTTGGGAAAATACAACAGAAGCATGAGACACATTCCCTGTCCATGAGGACCTTAAAGGAATCCAACAGCTAAGAGTGAGTCCTCCATTAAACTGGCCAGAGGATCACTGACTACAGAAGGTGGGAGGCAGAAAAGATGTAATATTCCCTAAAGCCAATGATACTCTATTAACCCACACTGAAATCCCTTACCTCCCCTAGACCCTGCCCACCCCCCACCCCAACCTGCCCCATTCTAGTATGCCTCTCCCAATCTGCCGGCCACTACTTGGAACGAGGGCATCCATTTGGAATGGCCTCCACCACTTAAACCTGTCTGTGTGACCTTGGGCAAGACACTTGACTTCTCTGTGCCTCAGTTATCTCATCTGTAAAATGGGAATAAATAATAATAATAATAATAATGATGATGGTATTTGTTAAGCACTTTCTATTTACCAAGCACTGTTCTAAGCACTGGGGTAGATATAAGGTTAGCAGGTTGCCCCAGGTGGGGCTCACAGTCTGATCCCCATTTTACAAATGAGGTAACTGAGGCCCAGAGAAGTTAAGTGACTTGTCCAAGGTCACGCAGCTGACAAGTGGCGGAGCTGGTCTTAGAACCCATGACCTCTGACTCCCAAGTCCGAGCTCTTTCCACTAAGCCATGCTGCTTCTCACTAAGCCGAGATAAAGACTGTGAGCCCCATGAGGAACAACCCAATTACCTTGTATATACCCCAGTGCTTAGAACGGTGTTGGCATATAGTAAGCACTTAACAAATACCATTATTATTATCATTATAGCTTTTATTCCGAAGGTGGGTCCGAGTTCCACCACCCCCCTTCCTAACCTGACCAAGCGGTCACATTTTAAAAAAAGGGAAACTGAAAAGACTTGGAAGCCCATCCAGGGCCAGTGCCTTTGGTGACCTGAGACTTCCTGAGAGAAGGGGGCAGCCGGACAGGCTGGAACCCAACGGCTGTGCTTGCGATGGAATGGTAAGTAGCCAGCCACGGCGAGGTGGCCCATCTTCTTATTTCTCGTCATCTCGTTCTCATATTTTGAAGGCGGGGAGGAAGTGGGGGCTGGGGAGCACTGACTTTGAACCTTTCTAGGCTGTAGCTAGCTGGCTGTTTGCTAATGCTCTTGAGGGCTCAGCACAGGGCTCTGTGCCCAGTAAGCGCTCACTGAACACCAATGATTCATTTTATTTAAGGCAATTTTCCAGAAAAGGCATGGTGCGTTTTACAGCAGCGGGAAGAACAAAAGGCCCACGGAATACACAGGTCCCCCCATTTCCAGAACGATAAGCTGTTGAAGAAGTTGCGGTGGCGATAAATGCCACACGTTTAGTAAAAGAATAATTCACTTTGGGCACCCAGGATTCTCCTTGTGACTGACGCCCTAACAAGGAAAGCCATTCCATCCCTAGAACAACTGACACCACCGGTAAGAAAGAATCCTCTGTGTGGTCAGGCCAGTTAGGAGGTATATACTCTGACTGGCAAATTCTTCTTTGAAGCAAAAGTTTTCCTGTTACAGCAGTTGTGGCATGTGAGAGTTCATAAATTCGTGCTTGTTATCAAAGCCCTGAGAGTTCTGACCTGCAAAGTGCGGTGACAAGGGAAAGGAGCTCCAAGGGACTCAGCGGCACACAAGGGTAAAGCAGTCATGCACCAAAGATAATTATAGCATGTGTGTATATATCTTTCTATACAGATATAGACATACATACCTACTTATCTATCTAGATAAGCAGCAAGTTGTAGTGGATAGAGAATGGGCCTGGGAGTCAGAAGGTCACAGGTTCTAATCCCAGCTCTGCCACTTGTCTGCTGTGTGGCCTTGGGCAAGTCACTTCACTGAGCCTCAGTTCTCTCATCTGTAAAATGGGGATTGAGACTGGAGCCCCATGTGGGACAGGAACTGTGTCAACCTCGTTTGTTTGTATCTCCACCCCAGTTGTCCTTCAGAGGAAACACCACTGATGGGAAATTCACCTCTAAGTACATGTGCTCGATAAAGGCCAAGACAGGATGCCATGGCCCAGCCCTTACAGCGGCAATGGCGATCCCTTCCCCTCTCTCCCAGGGCTGGCCCAGGCCAGAGAAAGGTACAACCTCCCAACTCTGGAGACTAGGCTTGCCTGCGCTGCTCCGCACGGCCGTCGCCCTCGCCCCCCTCGAGCTTGCTCGTCATCACCACCCCGGTCAAGGAGATCCTTTTTGGATCTGCAGCTTTTGACCTTACTGGGTTTTTGGTCTGTGGCTTTTTAGTTCATGAAGCCTGGCCAGTCCCAGTCTACACATTCATCTTAATGCATCTTAATTCATCTTAATCTTAATGGGAATTGAGACTGTAAGCCCCACATGGGCCAACCTGATTACCCTGAATCTACCCCAGCACTTACAACTGTACTTGGCACATAGTAAGCACTTAAAAATACCATTATTATTATCTTAAATATGTCTTCGCAGATTATGGGCAGGGTACGTTTTTGCTGATTCTGTTGTATTGTCTCTACCAAGTGCTTAGTACAGTGCTCTGCACATAGTAAGCACTCAATAAACAGCACTGATTGATTATTCAAGTGCTTTGAATTACTTTAGAAGTTAAAATATCCCCCCAGAATGAACCGCTTGGCTTTCTTAGAGAGGCAGCAAGGCCTAGTAGAAAGAGCATGGGTGTGGGCAGCAGGTCACCCACTGCTCTGTGACCTTGGGCAATATCTAAACTTCTCTCGGATTTAGTGTCCTCCGCTGTAAAAGGGGCACAGAACACACTGTGAGTCCTATGAGGGGCAGGGTCCTAGGTCCAATCGAAGCAACGTAGCCTATTTAGACAGGACACGGGTCTGGTAGTCAGAAAGATCTGGCTTCTAATCCACGATCCACACTTGTCTCCTGTGTGGGCTTGGACAAGTCACCTCACTTCTCTCTGCCTCGGCTACCTCCTCCTCTGTAGAATGGGGATTAAGACTGCGAGCCCTGTGTGGGACGGTGACTGTGTCCAACCCAATTATCTTGTATCTGTCCCAGGGTTTACTATAGTGTCTGGCACATAGTAAGCACTCAACAAACACCATTATTATTATTATTATTACCCCTGCATCTGGCACATACTGCTGTTTCATAAATGTTACTATTATCATTATTATTCTGAATGATCGAGAGGCACGTAGCCTTGACTGTGCACTGCGTCGTTTCCCTAGGATGTCTCACTGAAACCCAGTTTTCCTGTAATGTGGGGGTCGCATTCTTGCAGATGTACAGTGCCCCTCCATCCACACGTCCCCTTCTTCCAAAGTCACACTGTGCTATCATGAGGCCAATAGCCAACATGGGAAAAATACGCCCTAATCGTGCCAAGGTAGGATTAACCCACAGTGAAAACTCATTAAGAGGACCACAATCGGTTAATCAGTAATAATAACAATAATAGTAATTGTGGTATTTGTTCAGCGCCTACTGTACGCCAAGCACTGTTTTAAGCACTGAGGTAGATACAAGATAATCAGGTCCTACATGGGACTCACAGAGTAAGTAGGAGGGATCTATCAGTTGAGAGTATTTACTAAGCACCTTCTGGGAGTAGAGCACCTTACTGCAGAAGCAGCGTGGCTCAGTGGAATGAGCCCGGGCTTGGGAGCCAGAGGTCATGGGTTCCAATCCCGGCTCTGCCGCTTGTCAGCTGTGTGACTTTGGGCAAGTCACTTAACTTCTCTGTGCCTCAGTTACCTCATCTGTAAAATGGGGATTAAGACTGTAGCCCCAGGTGGGACCACCCGATCACCTTGTATTTCCTCCAGGGCTAAGAACAGTGTTTCACACATTGTAAGCGTTTAACAAATGTCACCATTATTATTATTACTAAGTAGTTAGTAGAGTACAACAGAGTTAGAAGACACAATTCCGGCCCTCAAGGAGCTAGAGCCTAGGGAGGGAGACAGACATAAGCTCGCTGTGAGCAGGGAATGCGTCTGTTATATTCTTGTGTTGGGACTCTCCCAAATGCTTAGTACAGTGCTCTGCGCACAGTAAGTGCTCAATAAATACAATTGACTGATTGACTGAGAAAGGAGAAATTGATATTTAGGTGTGTAAGTATTTAGGGGGTCAATATGTTTGGGAGTGTTTGGTGGGCGTAAGGGCCTACGTGGTGCAGAAGCAGCATGGCGTAGTGGATAGAGCACAAGCCTGGGAGTCAGTTAATGGGTTCTAATCCCGGTTCCACCACTTGTCTGCTGGGTGACCTTTGGCAAGTCACTTCACTTCTCTGGGCCTCAGTTACCTCATCTATAAAATGGGGATTGAGATTGTGAGCTCCATGTGGCACAGGGGCTGTGTCCAACCTGATTTGCTTGTATCCACCCCAGAGCTTACTACAGTACCTGGCACATAGTAAGCGCTTAACAAATACCACAGTTATTACGTGCTGAATGGTGTTTGGGAGTATACGCCTTTGGGAGAAGAAAAAGAAATCAGGGAAGGCCTCCTGAAGGAAATGGGAAAGGAGTTTCAGGCAGGAGTAAGGGTGGAAGCAAGAAGCTGGAGATAGATGAGATCAAGGCACAGTTGAGTAGGTTAACTTGACAAAAACAAAGAGTGCAACATGGTAAAATGGGAAGCCTAGAAGGTCCCAGGTTGTTATTATTATATTTGTTAAGAGCTTACTATGTGCCAGGCATTGTGCCAAGCGCTGGGGTGGATATAGGCAAATCGGGTTGGACACAGTCCCACATGGGGCTCACAGTTTCGATCCCCAGTTTACACATGAAATAACTGAGGCATGGAGAAGTTAAGTGACTTGCCCAAGGTCACAGAGCAGACATGTAGCAGAGCCAGGATTAGAACCCATGACCCTCTGACTCCCAGGTCCCTGCTCTATCCATTAGGCTATTCTGCTTCTCTTTTCCCTGGCTTGCTCTCCCGTCTGTGTCATCTACGTGCTTGCATCTAAGACCTTTGGACATTTAATATTGGCTCTACCCTAATCTCACAGCACTTAAGCACATATCTTTAAATTGTATATTATAAATTATTTACTTATATTAATACTATTAATGTATGTCTCCCCCATCTAGCCTATTAGTTCACTTTGGGCAAGGAACGAGTCTACCCACTCTGTTGCAGTATACTCTTCCAAGCGTTCGGTTCCTCGCTCTGCATGTAATAAGCGCTCAAAAATATGATTAATTGGGAGAACCAACTATATGCAACTTATAGAAATTGTCACCCAAATCTCAAAAGGCCTTTAGGAGGTCAGTGGTCAATTTTAATCTAGCAGAAAAGAAGCTGCCCCACCAGGGCCTTTGAGGTTGAGTTAAAAAGCCCCTAGTTAATACTTGAGATAACATCCAAAATGGAACTCCTCATCTTCCCACCCACACTCTGTCCTACCCCTAACTTTACTATTTACCACCATCCTCCCTGTCTCACAAGCCTGTAACTTTGGAATTGTCCTCAACTCATCTCTCCGTTCTCTTTTCATTGTATTTGTTAGGCACTTACTGTGTGCTCTGCACCATTCTAAGCGCTGGGGTAGATGCAAAGTCATCAGTTTGGACACAGGCCATATCCCACATGGGGCTCACAGCCTTAATCCTCATTTTACAGTTGAGATAACCGAGGCACAGGAAAGTTAAGGGACTTGCCCAAGGTCACACAACAGACAAGTGGTGGAACGGGGATTAGAACCCAGGTCTTTCTGACTCCAGGCTCGGGTTCTAGCCAATAGGCCATGTTGCTTCACCATTCAAACCATATATTAACAACAATAATAATGTTGTTATTTGTTAAGGGCTTACTAGGTGCAGAGCACTGTTCTAAGCGCTGGGGTAGATACAGGGTAATCAGGTTGTCCCACGTGAGGCTCACAGTTAATCCCCATTTTACAGATGAGGTCACGGAGGCACAGAGAAGTGAAGTGACTTGCCCACAGTCACAGAGCTGACAAGTGGCGGAGGTGGGATTTGAACCCATGACCTCTGACTCCCAAGCCCGGGCTCTTTCCACTGAGCCACGCTGTCTTCAATCTATCTCTGTCTTCTATATTCCATCTGCCTCCACAACCTGTCACTTTGGTGACTTTCTCATCATTCTGCATTTCCCCTGCACTTGGATCTCTACCCTTTGAGCGCTTGATAGGAGCTCCGCCCTCAGCACTTAGGAACATACCTCTAATTTATTCATTTATATGTCTTCTCTTCTAGACCGTAAGCTCCTTATGGACAGGGAACATGATCACCAACTCTGTTGTACTGCACACTCCCGAGCACTGAGAACAGTGCTCTGCGCACAATAAGCGCTCAACAGATACAACTAATTGACCGACTTCTATCTTCACACATCTCTAGACCGTAACCACACTATGGGCAGGGAACGTGCCTGCTAATTCCACTGAACTGTACTCTCCCAAGCGCTTTGTAGAGTGCTCTGCACATAATAAGCACTCAATAAGTACAACTGATTGATTGTTTGAAAGATCATGGGCTTGGTAGTCAGAGGACCAAGGTTCCAATGCTGGCAATGCTACTTATCTGCTGTGTGACTCTGGGCAAGTCCCTCACTTAACTTCTCTGTGCCTCAGTTCCCTCAACTGCAAAATGAGGATTCAATTCCTGCTCTCCCTGCTACTAAGATTGGGAGTTCAATGTGGGACCTGATTCTCTTATATCTATCCCAGTGCTTAATGAGTGCTTGGCACATCGTAAGCATTTAAACACCACAATTATTAGTATTACAATATAGAGTTGGTAGACATGTTCCCTACAAACAGAAACTCCTTACCATCAGCTTTCAAGTACTCAACCGGCTCCCCTGCTCGTAACTAATGCCAACCTAATGCCTCTCTGATCTCCCACCCTCCTGTCTCTCCCTGCTCGTCTACCCTGCACTCCGCTGCCCGGATCATCTTTCTACAGAAAGGCTCTGGGCATGTCACTCCCCTCCTTAAAAACCTCCAGTGGTTGCCTATCAACCTTTGCATGAAACAAAAACTCCTCCCTCTTGGCTTCAAAGCTGTCCATCCCCTTGCCCCCTCCTACCTCACCTCCCTTTTCTCCTTCTACAGCCCAGCCCGCACGCTCCGCTCCTCTGCCGCTCACCTCCTCACGGACTCCCGTTCATGCCTATCCCGCCGTCGACCCCTGGCCCACGTCCTACCGCTGTCCTGGAACGCCCTCCCTCCTCACCTCCGCCAAACTCACTCTTCCCCTCTTCAAAGCCCTACTGAGAGCTCACCTCCTCCGGGAGGCCTTCCCACACGGATCCCTCCCTTTCCCTCTGCCCCTCTTTCTCTCCCCATTCCTCCTACTCCCTCCCTCTGCTCTACCCCCTTCCCCTCCCCACAGCACTTGTGTATATCTGTGTATATTATTTCTCTATTTTATTAATGCTGTGTATATAATCTATGATTCTATTTATTTATCTTGATGGTATTGATGCCCGACTACTTGTTTTGTTTTGCTGTCCGTCTCCCCCTTTTAGACTGTTGGCCTGCTGTTGGGCAGGGATCGTCTCTATCTGTTGCCGAATTGCACGTTCCAAGCGCTCAGTACAGTGCTCTTCACACACTAAGCGCTCAACAAATACGATTGAATGAATGGATGAACCTCCTCACTATACCTTGATCTCATCTACTTCAATGCCAATCCCTTGCTCACGTCCTCCCTCTGCCCTCAAACTCCCTCTCATTTCATATTAGACAGACTGCCACACTTCCCAACTTCAAAGCCTTATTAAAATCACATAGTAATAATGTTGGTATTTGTTAAGCGCTTACTATGTGCCGAGCACTGTTCTAAGCGCTGGGGTAGACATAGGGGAATCAGGTTGTTCCACATGGGGGCTCACAGTCTTAATCCCCATTTTACAGATGAGGTAACTGAGGCCCAGAGAAGTTAAGTGACTTTCCCACAGTCAGCTGACAAGTGGCCGAGCCGGGATTTGAACTCATGACCTCTGACTCCCAAGCCCGTGCTCTTTCCACTGAGTCACGCTGCTTCTCTAGCATCTCCTCCAACAGGCCTTCCCTGAACGGATTCTCATTTCCCCTGGCTGTACTTTCTGTGCCACATTTGCACGTGGAGCTGTACCCTTTGAACAAGTGATAGTCACCCCATCCTCAGTCCCACAGCACTTATGTCCATATCCGTAATTCATTTTAATGTCTGTCTTCCCCTTTAGACTGTAAGTTACTTGTGGGCACGGAACGTGTCTAACAACTCTGATGTAAACTCGCAAGCACTTGGTAAAGCGCTCCGCACAGTACGTGCTCATTAATACCATTATAGGTTAACTGAGCACTTATTAAGTGCCAGGTACTGTACTGAGCATTGGAGGAGATACAAGTTAATTTGGTGGGACACAGCCCCCATCCCTCAGGGGACTCTCAATCCAAACATTTCCTCACTCGGCTTCTCCGTTTTAGTACAACCAGATGCTACCCAGCTGCGTCTACCCACTATCTGAATATTAGAAATTTGTTTTGGACAGGCACAGACCAAACCAACTTCCACCCAAAAAATTCAGTTGAGTAAGCGTTGCTTTCTCCATGGAAACTCATTTTATCACACAGTCTTTTAATACATTTTCTGCCACAGACTCACTCTCTCAAGAGAATTTGAATATTTTCAGCAGGGGTTGCGGGGGGCCAAATCTGGCCTACTGCAACTCTGGAAGAAGTTAGAGTGCTAATCAGCCATCACCCCCCACCTGAGGAACGTAAAATCCCCATTTCCGTAGGTCGGTTCTTTACTAAACGGCCCGAATCCTGACAACAAAATACACCCGAGGCTTGGGCTTGCTGTGCGAAGTAGCTGAGGGAAGAGGAGAAAACGATGTGGGGTGGATCCCTCGCTACGGGGTGGTCTTGCCCACCTCGGAGCTGGTTCCCAGCCACCCATAACCCACTCGATGGAGGCCGGGCAAGCATCGCGGCGGGGGCGTTTTCAGGGACCAGGAGGGAGGGGATGCAAGGGAGGGAGGGGATGCAAGGTTCCCCCTGGGGTGGGGGCATACTCGCCCCGGGGTGATGGACGTGCACCCCCACCTCTCCCACTGGCATTGACTGAGCACCTCCTGGGAGAGACGCAGACAACAGAGTTGAAAGACACGTTCCGTGCCCACAACGCACTTACACTGGGGCCCAAGCCCGGTGCCATCGCCCCCTGCCAGGTCGGCCCGTCTTTGGGGCTGGAGAGCCACCGCCCACCAAGAGGCACCCTAACCAACCCCCCCCCTAGGAGAAGCAGCGTGGCTCAGCGGAAAGAGCATGGGCTTTGGAGTCGGAGGTCATGGGTTCGAATCCCGGCTCTGCCGCTTGTCAGCTGGGTGACTGTGGGCAAGTCACTTCACTTCTCTGTGCCTCAGTGACCTCATCTGGAAAATGGGGATGAAGACTGTGAGCCCCATGTGGGACAACCTGATTCCCCTGTGTCTACCCCAGCGCTTAGAACAGTGCTCTGCACATAGTAAGTGCTTAACAAATACCAGCATTATTATCATTATTATTATTAGCCCCTCGCCCCGACACGACCCCTCCTCCTCCCTGGCGCCTTAGCCCCACGACCCCATGGCCCCTGCAGCCTCTGGCCCCCATCCCCCCCACGACCCCTCTTCCCCAGTAACCCCTTCTCTCCACGTCCCTTCCTCCCTGTAGCCCCCATCCCCCCAGGCCCCCTTCTCCTTTTCAGCTCCTTACCCCCAAGCCCCCCATCTCTCCTCTAGCCCCCGTCCCATCCCCCTCAGGCCCTCTCCTCCCCTGTAGCCCTTTCTCCCCTTCACCCTCGATCCCCCAACTGCCCTGTAACCCTTTCTCCCCAGGCCTCCTCCTCCCCTTTAATAATAATGTTGGTATTTGCTAAGCGCAGAGCCGGGATTGGAACCCATGACCTCTGACGCCAAAGCCCGTGCTCTTTCCACTGAGCCACGCTGCTTCTCTTAATAATGTTGGTATTTGTCAAGCGCTTACTATACACAGAGCACTGTTCTAAGCGCTGGGGGAGATACAGGGTCATCAGGTCGTCTCACGCGAGGCTCCCAGTTAAACCCCATTTGACAGATGAGGGAACTGAGGCCCAGAGAAGTGAAGTGACTCGCCCACAGTCACACAGCTGACAAGTGGCAGAGCCGGGAGTCGAATTCATGACCTCTGATTCCCAAGTCCGGGCTCTTTTTCACTGAGCCACGCTGCTTCTCTTGCCCCTATCTCCAAGACCCCCCCCCCCATCTCCCCTCTAGCCCCGATCCCCCCAAACCTCCTCCTCTTTAGCTCCTTATAATAATAATATTGGCATTTTTTAAGCGCTTACTATGTGCAGAGCACTGTTCTAAGCGCTGGGGGAGATAAGGGGTCACTCCTTCCTCCAATAGTATTTATTGAGCGCTTACTAGGGGCAGAGGCGCTTGGAAGGGCCAAATCGGTCATCGGGTTGTCCCTCGTGAAGGCTCCCAGTCTTCATCCCCCTTTTCCAGCTGAGGCCCCTGAGAAGCAGCGTGGCTCAGTGGCAAGAGCCCGGGCTTGGGAGTCGGAGGTCACGAGTTCGACTCCCGGCTCTGCCCCTTGTCCGCTGGGTGACTGTGGGCGAGTCGCTTCCCTTGTCTGGGCCTCAGTTCCCTCATCTGCCAAATGGGGAGGAACGGGGAGGCTCCCGTGGGGCCACCTGATGACCCCGGATCTCCCCCAGCACTTAGAACAGCGCTGGGCACAGAGTAAGCGCTGAACAAATACCGCCATTATTATGACTGTGAAGTGAAGTGACTTGCCCACGGTCACCCGGCAGAGGCGGGGATGGGAACCCATGACCTCCGACTCTCCAGGCCGGGCTCTTGCCCCCGAGCCCCGCTGCTGCTTCTGCTCCAGGCCCCTCCTGCCTTTCAGGTCCTTCTCCGCAAGCCCCGTTGCCCTGCCCCGCGCTGGCTCACCTTGCCGTTCTTGGGGCTGCCATTAAGGAAGAGCGTGACCCGCCTCATCGCGCCGCCGCCGCCAGCGCCGCCGCCGCCGCCGCCCCCCCAACCCCTCCCTCCCTCCCGCCCCCCACCCGGAACCCGGCCTCGCCGCGGCCCTCACCCTTCCCCGCCCCCCTCCCGGCCTCCCCCCCACCCTCCCCCTACCCTCCCCCCCCTCCCCGCTCCCGCCGGCTTGATCGACGGCCGCCCCGACCAATGGCCGCCGGCCCGGCCCGCGCCGGGACCCATGGCCGCCGGGAGAGGGCGGGGCTCGCGCGGGGGGCGGGGCCGATGGCGCGGCCGTAGGAGGGGCTCATTTGCATGGAGGAGAGGCGGGCGAGGGCCGGCGATCGGGCCCGCTGATTGGGCGTCGGCGGGCGCGTGTCTCGGCGCCGATTGGC
Organism: Ornithorhynchus anatinus; assembly: GCF_004115215.2. NCBI lineage: Eukaryota > Metazoa > Chordata > Mammalia > Monotremata > Ornithorhynchidae > Ornithorhynchus > Ornithorhynchus anatinus. The sequence goes on along the minus strand of NC_041732.1, from coordinate 109,555,953 downwards.
CGGCGGGCTGCATTTCGAAGTTCGCCGCGGCCCTCCCGCGCGACGCGTCGAGCCGCGTCGCTCCGCCCGCGGAGGAGAAAGTAGTCCCTGCCCGGCCGGGGCCGGCGTGACCCCCCCACCCCGACCCCGGGGGACCCCCCCCCCACCCCGGCCGGGCTCCGGGGGAGGAGGAGGAGGAGGCGGGGGGCCCCGGGGCAGGGGCGCGCGGGGCTCCGGACCGACGGACGAGGCCGAGGACGAGGCGGCGGAAGCAGCAAAAGGAGGAGCACGTGGTACGAGGGGGCGGGGCCGGCGGGCCGTTTGAATGGGAAGGCGGCGGGGCCGCAGCCGCCTCGGGAGCCCCCACGGACGCTCAAACGGTAAGAATCGCCACGATGGTGGTCTCTCTTAAGCGCCCGGGGAACCCTCGATTCGACCGTCAGCCCGTCGAAGGACTTGCAGCCAGAGGTCGTGGGTTCGAATCCCGTCAGCTGTGTGGCTGTGGGCAAGCCACTGCTCGGGGCCTCGGTGACCTCATCTGCGGAATGGGGATGCAGACTGTGAGCCTCCCGTGGGACCACCTGAGGACCCTGGATCTCCCCCAGCGCTTAGGACGGTGCTCTGCACAGAGTCAGCGCTTAACAAATACCAACATTAAAGGGCAGGGACTGTCTCTATTTGTTGCCGACTTGTCCATTCCAAGACCAGAGTCAGCGCTCCATAAATACTATTGAATGAAGGAATGGAAGACGCCCCTGCCCCCCTTCCCTTCAGCTAAGCCCCCTCCTCTCCTCTCCTCCCCTCCCCTCCGCACTTAGGCCTGTTTGTATAGATTATTTATTCCCCTATTTCTCCTCTACATGACGCGTGCATCTCCTTCATTCTCTTGACCTTGATGATGTTGTCTTGTTTTTGTCCGTCCGCCTCCCCCCTTTTAGGCCGTGAGCCCGTCATCGGGCCGGGATGGTCTCTCTCTGTCGCCCAATTGTCGGTGCCAAGCGCTTAGTCGAGTGCTCTGCACAGAGTAAGCGCTCGATAAATACTGTTGAATAAATGAATGAATGATGAATGAATGCAAGTCAGAGGTGGTGCATTCACTCATTCGTTCGTTCAGTTGGAACGTCTACTTGGTTCGGCCGCCCGGCTCATCTTCCTGCAGGAAGGCTCTGGGCCTGTCACTCCCCTCCTTACAAACCTGCAGTGGTTGCCTGTCGACCTGTGCATCAAACAAAAACTCCTCCCTCTTGGCATCAAAGCTGTCCATCCCCTTGCCCCCCTCCTACCTCACCTCCCTTTTCTCTTTCTACTGCCCACCCTGCACCCTCCGCTCCTCTGCCGCTCACCTCCCTGTCTCCTGTTCTCGCCTATCCCACCGTCGACCCCCGGGCCACGTCCTCCCGCTGTCCCGGAACGCCCTCCCTCCTCACCTCCGCCAAACTACCTCTCTTCCCCTCTTCAAAGCCCTGCTGAGAGCTCACCTCCTCCAGGAGGCCTTCCCACACTGAGCTTCCCCTTTTCCCTCTGCTCCTCCCCCTCTCCCCAGTCCCCCTTCTCCCTCCCTCTGCTCTTCCCCCTTCCCCTCCCCACAGCACTTGTGTATATTTGTATATATTATTTTTCCTCTGTGAATGATGTGTATATATCTATGACTCAATTTACCTTGGTGGTATTGATGCCTGACTACTGCTTTTGTTGTCTGTCTCCCCCTTTTAGATTGTGAGCCCGCTGTTGGGCAGGGATTGTCTCTATCTGCTGCCGAATTGTACATTCCAAGCGCTTAGTACAGTGCTGTGCACACAGTAAGTGCTCCATAAATGCGATTGAATGAAGGAATGAATGAATGGCCCCCTGGCGAGCTCACTTCCTCCAGGAGGCCTTCCCAGACTGAGGCCTCTCTGCCCCTCCTCCCCCATTCCCCCTACCCCCTTTCCTCTCCCCACAGCACTTGTGTAGATTTGTATAGATTATTTATTACTCTATTTTGTTAATGATGTGTATGCATCTTTGCTTCTATTTATCTTGATGATATTGACACCAAGTCTACTAGTTTTGTTCTCTGTCTCCCACTTCGAGACTGTGAGCCTGTTGTTGGGTAAGGATCGTCTCTAATCTGTTGCCGAATTGTACATTCCAAGGGCTTAGTACAGTGCTCTGCACACAGTAAGCACTCAATTAATACGATTGAATGAAGGAATGAATGAAAGCTGCGGGCCGTGGGCTAGAGGAAACCTCTGGGGAAGCCAGATGGCGAATAATAATAATAATAATGATAAAAATTATGGTATTTGTTAAACGCTAATGGAAAGAGCCCGGACTTGGAAGTCAAAGGTCGTGGATTCATTCATTCAATCACGTGGTGATAAAATAAATAGAATAATGAATAGGTACATATATACACAAGTGCTGTGGGGCGGGGGTGTGTGGTAGGAGCAGAGGAAAAGGGGGGTTTCCGTCTGGGAAGGCCTCCTGGAGGAGGTGAACTTTCTAATCTACTTGTCAGCTGTGTGACTTCGGGCAAGCCACTTAACTTCTCTGTTCCTCAGTTACCTCATCTGGAAAATGAAGATTGAGTCTGTGAGCCCCATGTGGGACAACCTGATTACCTTGTATGTACCCTAGTGCTGAGAACAGTGCTTGGCACATGGTAAGGGCTTAAGAGCTATAATGCTATTTATTTATGTTAATGCCCGTTTACTTGTATGGTGGTATTTGTTTGTTAAGCGCTTACTATGTGCCAAGCACTGTTCTAAGTGCTGGGGGAGATACAAGGTAATCAGGTAGTCCCACCTGGACCTCACAGTCATAATCCCCCTTTTACTGATAAGGGAACTGAGGTACAGAAAAGTTAAGTCACTTGCCCAAGGTCACACAGCAGACAAGTGGCGGAGCCGGGATTAGAGCCCATGACCTCTGACTCCCAAGCCTGTGCTCTTTCCGTGTGTGTGTCTATATATCTATAATTGTATTTATATTGATGCTACTGATGCCTGATAACTTGTTTTGATATGTCTCCACCCCCCCCCCCAACCCCCACCCCTTTCTAGACGGTGAGCTCGTTGTGGGCAGGGATTGTCTCTTTGTTGCTGAATTGTACTTTCCATGTGCTTAGTAGAGTGCTCTGCACACAGTAAGCTCTCAGTAAATACGGTTGAATGAATGAATGAATAAAATGGGGATTAAGAGTGTGAGCCACATGGGGGGACAGGGACTGTGGCCAACCTGATTAATGTGTATCTACCCCAGCACTTAGAGCAGTGCTTGGTACATAGTAAGCGCCTAAGTACCGCAATTATTATAATTCCCCTATCTCCCTCTTGTGTCTCTGTGTCAGTTCCCACTCCCTTCTGCATTCCCCTGACTCGCTCTCATTGCTCTTCCCGTGCCACCCCCCCGCCCCAGCACTTATGTATAGGTGTATATATCTATAATTCCATTTATGTATATTGATTCCTTTTACTTGTATTGTTGTCTATCTGCTGAACTGAACTTTCTAACCGCTTAGTACAGTGCTCTGTAAACAGTAAACGCTCAATAAATGTGAATGAATGAATAATAATGATGGTATTAGTGGCCCTTTCCATTAAGCCACGCTGCTTCTGAATGAATGAAGTGTGTCTCTTTCCCTTCCCATCCCCTGATCCTGGCCCAGATCCTAGGAGAGGCACGGGTGTCCTGCTTGGCCGGGTGTCCTGCTTGACTTTCCCATCCCACCGGTCACAGTGCACATTTTGGAAATGGACATCATGTCAGCGGGGAAGGATTCTCTCCGAGGCGAGGAGCCCATTACTAGCAGTATTGGTAAATTGGATTTACATGTCTTTTTAATCCTGTGAAATTGTACCTGCGGAATTTTTTTTTTAAAATTAGTATTATTGTTTTGTTTGCTCCTGGCGTTTGCCACTGTACGTTTCAGGAAGCCCACCTCTGGCCAGTGGACAACATTTTCTGCCTCAAAAATCGGAAGCAGACACGATCCTCACAAGAGATCAACCTGTATTTAAATCCCCGCTCAATTTTGCTACTCTAACTGTAGAGCAACTGGGAATTACACCAGGAAGTTTTACCAATAGCTCTCCAGGTAAGAACCAAAGGTGGATTCTCATGGTTTTAGGGTTTTAAAATGCTTCTTAAGAAACCATTTTGGCCTTGTGGGTAATTCACCAAATGGAGGCAGTGAGTCTTGTGAAAAATATGGCTCATCCGTGGCTCAGTGGAAAGAGCACGGGCTTGGGAGTCAGAGGTCATGGGTTCGAATTCTGGCTCTGCCACCTGTCAGCTTTGTGACTGTGGGCAAGTCTTCTTCTCTTCGCCTTCTCTTCTTCTTCACCCTTCTCTGTGCCTCAGTTACCTCATCTATAAAATGGGGATGAAGACTATGAACCTCTGGGACTATGGGACAATCTGATTACCCTGTATCTACTTTAGCGCTTAGAACAGTGCTGTGCACATAGTAAGTGCTTAACAAATACCATCATTATTATGATTATCATAATCAACTCTTTTTAATGATATTCATTAGCTGCTTATATGTTGCCAAGCACTATGTTAAGAGTTAAAGTAGCTACAAGATGATCAGAGTTGTAATGGCCCCTGAACCACGTGGGACTCACCATCTCAGAAGGAAGGAAGGTGTTCTAGCCCTATTTTTTAGATGAGGAAACTGAGGCCCAGGTTACTGGCCACAGTTACACAGCAGGCCAGTGACAAAAGTGGGACACGAACCCAGGTCTCTCAACTACTGCAGTGCCTTTTCCACTAGGCCATGTTGCCTCCTAAACTTATCAAATTCATTTTTATTAAGACATTTAATCTTTGTGAATTGTGACTTGCTCGAGTAGTTGCATTATTATAAACTGAGATGTAAGCTCATATGGGTAGGAAATGTGTCTCTTTGTTGTTGCACTGTATTCTCCCAAGTGCTTAGCATAGTTCTCCGAATGCAGTAAGTGCCCAGTAAATACGACTGAGTGAATTGTAGGGCCTGAATGTCCCCATTAATTGGGTGTTGGGAAGGTGTGTTGGAAGTGTTTAGTGGAATGACTTTAGAGTAACTTTGGAACAAAAAAAGGGAGTAAAAGAGGAGGGAGTGTACATGTGATCAGAAATGCAGTTGGGGCTTGGAAAGAAATACAAATGAGGATTGAGAGCACGCAGGGAAAGTAATGTGCTCTGGTGGAAAAAGTACACGCCTAAGGAATCAGAGGACCTGGGTTCTAAGTCCGACTCTGCCATTTGTCTGCTCCGTGCCCGCGAGCAAGTCACGTAATTTCTCTGTGTCTGTTTCCTCGACTTTAAAGTGCTTATTCAATACTTAAGACTGTGAGCCCTATGTAGGGCAGGGACTGATTAACAGCGTGGCTCAGCGGAAAGAGCATGGGCTTGGGAGTCAGAAGTCATGGGTTCGAATCCCACCTCTGCCACTTAGCTGTGTGACTGTGGCAGAAGAAGAAGTCACTTAACTTCTCTGTGCCTCAGTTACCTCATCTGTAAAATGGGGATTAAGACTCGTGAGCCTCATGTGGGACAACCTGATTACCCTGTATACTTCAGCACTTAGAACAGTGCTCTGCACATAGTAAGTGCTTAACAAATACCAACATTATTATTAACTTGTATCTACTCCAGTGCTTAGAACGGTGCTTGGAACATAGCGCTTAACAAATACCATTTAAAAAAAAAAAAAAGGAAGGAAGAAGTCCATTCACCTTCAATCATTCAATAATATTTTAAAAAATGCTGCCTGCTAGGTGCAGAACACTGTGTTAAGCACTCTGGAGGTGCAGTAGAAATGGCAGACATGATCCGTCATTTACCTCACTGACCTCGCCATGCTACCCCCCCACCCCAGGACTTGTGTATATATGTACATATCCATAATTCTATTTATATTAATGCTTGTTTACTTGTTCTGATGTATATCTCTGTAATTCTATTTGGGTTGATGCTGTTGATGCCAGTTTGCTTGTTTTGATGTCTTTCTCCCCCCTTCTAAGACTGTGAGCCCATTGTGGGCAGGGATTGTCTCATTTTGTTGCTGAATTGTACTTCCAAGCACTTAGTACAGTGCTCTGCACACAGTAAGTGCTCAAAAAATACGATTGAATGAATAATGAGTTTACATTTAAGCAGAAGAAACAGAGATGGTTCCTCAATATGCTTTTTGGCAACATGTCTTCTCCTTGGCACATACCTATGAAGGAACCTTCCCTGTTTCTGCTCTGTAGGGGTCTGTGTGGGCTTGGTTAGTGTAAAGGGGACTTTGGTGGATCCTGGCCTGAGTGTTGATGCTCAGAGTGATTGAAGGTGGGCCCAAGGGAAGCCACTTCAACTTGGAAGGACTTAAGTCAGCAGTTAGTATGGTTGGAGGGGATTACTTCCTCTTGGGGCTTTGAGTAACTGCCAGGAAAGGGAGGGTCCCCGAACCAAGCCTGGACGAGAGGGCCTTATTCACACAGGACTGGGCATGTGTTCAGGCCTGATTCTATGGACGGGTTCTGGAGATTTGAGGCCAGTCTGTGGTTCAGTCCAGAAGCAAGGGGCCCGCTGCTGCTTCGGTTGAATCCTGTCTGGATTTCTGTGACCTGGACCTAGGTCTGTTCCGATCTCCTGTTGGCCCAGTAGAAAGAGCACTGCCCTGGGAATAAGAGGATCCAGTTCTGCCTGCTGTAGCTGTGCTGTCGGCGAAGTCCTCTGACCGATCTACCCAGTGGTCGGGCCTGGGAGGAATCTCAAAATGCCTGGCTGCAGTTGGCCAAGAGTGCGGCGACTCCTGGGCAGCTGCTGCTTGGTCATGGTGCTCGGGCACAGCATTGACCCAGTCCTGTGCTCGCTTTGGCCGTCAGTGGGTCCCACACAAAGACGCTTTGCCCGCATCCTGCAGCGGGGTGCCCCATGCCCGCTTGCTTGTAGCACTCTGTGCCCCTCCACGAGCATAATTGGTAGGGATGAGCGGGTGAGCGACGCTGCACACACCACTAACACTGGAGTGTTTTCCTTTATGCAGGGGCTCAATCCCTGAGATTCTGGCTCAGGACATCTCAGCACATTACATTCTTCACTGAAGTCTTCATCATTCTTTTCTACAGGGCTTAAGACATTGTGTGTGCGCTCTGTATTTCAAGGCAAATGATGAAAATGTAACATTTTATTTCTTTCCCAAATGTACACATTAAAAATCCAGGGAAATCTCCATACTTGCTAAAAAAATCCAGACGGCGTTCTACAATTGGAACAAGAGGCTCTCCTGAAACAAATCATCTTATCCGCTACATTGCTCAGCAGAAGAATTTAAAGAGTGCAAACAAATCTCCATTGGCCCAGTCTCCCTCTTCAGCCCAGGTATGGATCCTCTTTTGTAGTTTTAGCTGATTTTTAGCGATCTTGTGAAGGTTGAATGGGTGGGATATTTAGACATCGAGTAAGTGGGTCAGCCAACGCCAAGATTATGGGCTTGGGAGACAGGGAGGGTGGTATTGTCTACAGTGTCAGGAAAGTCATTGGGAGGAAAGGGTTTGCATGGGAAGATAAGTTCTGTTTTGGGCATGTTAAATTTGAGGTGTCAGCAGGACACCCATGCAGAGCAATCCCGAAGGCAGAAGGAAATCTTAAACTGCAAAAGGGAGAGATCAGGGCTGGAGCTGTAGATTTGGAAATCACCTGCATAGAACTGATAGTGGAAGCAATGGGAGTGAATGTGTTCTCCAGGGGAGCGGGTGTAGATGGAGAATAAAAGGGGACCCAGAACTGAGTTTTGAGGGACTCCCACAGTTAAGGGGTGGGAGGCAGAGGAGGAGCCCGCGAAAGAGGCTGTGAATGAGCGGCCAGAGAGTGAGGAGGCATCCAGGAGAGGACAGTGTCAGTGAAGCCAAGGTGGGGTAGTATGTCCAGGAGAAGAGGGTGGTCGACAGAGGTAAAGGCAACTGAGATGTTAAGAAGGATCAAGATGGTGAACAGTCCATTAGATTTGAGGAGGAGGTCATTGGTGACCTTTAAAGGGGCAGTTTCTGTGGAGTTGAAGGGGATGGAAGCCAGAATGGAGGGGGTCAAGCAGAGCATCGGAGAGCAGCTGAAGAGAGGGAGCAGTGCATCTTCTGAGAGAGGCCAGATCGAGGCACAGTGAGTAGGTCGGTGTTCGAGGTGTGAAGTTTGGAGATGGATAGGGAGACTTGTGAAGAACAGTTTGGGGTTTTTGGCTTTTTTTGGCTTTTTTGTTTTTGTAACAAAAATGATCCCAGCAGCAGTTGAAATATGGACTGGAGTCGGGAGAAGGAGGGCGGTTAGTAAGGAGGCTGATGTAGTATGTGAGGTGGGATATATAACAAGTGTTTGGACCAGCGTGGTAGCTGCCAACCCTGATATTTTGTCCTCTCCCAAGCGCTTAATACAGTGCACACAGTAAGCACTCAATAAATATGATGATTGATTGACTGGATTGAGGGGAAGTGCCTTGCTTTGGTGCTCCTGCTGTTTTCTGGCTCTGGATTGAGTTTTGCAAAGAATGGGGGAAAGAAGGTCTTTCCACTCCCCTTTACGAAGCCACTCTGAGCATCGTACTCAGTGAGGACTCACCGGCTGGTATCTGTTGTTGCTGATCCTGCTGCTGCTCGAGGATTCACGTGTTCTCTTCCGTGACCACAGGCTGTGTCCGCTCTTCCTGTCGGGCTATCTCATAACGCGAGCCGTTGGGCACTGGGGAGCGGGTGCGGGCGCGTGAATGGTGCCGTGCCAGGCATCACCACTGCAACAGACATAACTGAAGCTCGTGCCCTGCTGGTGGTAGAGCATACATTTCCCCTCTTCACCAGTGGTGCTTGAGCAAGGCTCACCCGATTGGCAAGGGGCTGGAAAAAGTGAAATTGCACATGGTTCTCTCTTGGTCCTTTTTTCCAAAGCTCTTCACACATACTCTGTCTCCCTTCTCTTAAATGCATATGACTTTGATCAACTGATTTCGATGCCACACATTTGCAGGACTTCATTTAAAAATATTATTGTAGTATTAAGCACCTACTACATGCCTGAGCCCTGAGGCAGTTGCAGGATAATCAGATCGGGCACAGTCCCCATCCCACAAGGGGCTCTCAGTCTAAGGAAAGGAAGGAGAGCATGGATATTATCCCTATTTTACAGATGGGGAAACGGGGGCCCAGAGGGGTTGACTTCATTTATTCAGTTAATTTATTTGTATTTATTGAGCGCTTACAGTGTGCAGAGCACTGTACTGAGTGCTTGGAAAGTACAATTCAGCAACAGATAGAGACAGTCCCTACCCAACAACTGGCTCATAGTCTAGAATGGGGGAGGTAGATAACAAAACAAGTAGTCAGGCATCAATGGCTTAGTCCCCCAGCAGGCCTGGAGGGAATGAGGCAAACCATTAGAACTCAAATAGTCTCGATTCCCAGACCAGTGATCTCTTCATTGGCCACTTTGCCTGGACTTTTTGCTTCTAAACAGTTTTTGCATGTATTACCCTTTAGCCCCTAATTTTTCTAAAATCTGTCCTTTTGCTGTATTAACCAAAGGGTCCCTGTGAACTAATAATAATAATAATGTTGGTATTTATTAAGCGCTTACTATATGCCGAGCACTGTTCTAAGCGCTGGGGTAGACACAGGGGAATCAGGTTGTCCCACGTGGGGCTCACAGTCTTAATCCCCATTTTACAGATGAGGGAACTGAGGCACAGAGAGGTTAAGTGACTTGCCCACAGTCACACAGCCGACAAGTGGCAGAGCTGGGATTCGAACTCATGAGCCCTAACTAGAAGCCATGAGATGACCTGTCACTTTTTGGCCCTTATTATTTCTCCAGGCAACTTTTGGAAAAATTGAATAATTTACACCAAATTTAAAATGGGTGTAAGACTTCTGGTATTGGCCAATTACAAGCACTCAATACTAAATGTGTGTTTACATCATAAAGGGCCCAGTTACATCACAGAAGCTTAAATGAATTTCAGGTGCTCCCTTCTGAGCAGAGTTAACAAAATCATGCAGCTTTTAACCAGATAACATCAACCATGGCATCAAGGTTTTAACATCGATCTTCCTTCTCTTTAGAATGTAAAGGAGGTAATTGGAAAGGCTGATTGATGTAGTACTTCGTCTTTATGGATTTCCTTTTTCTGTTTTTAAAAAGCAACCTTTCAATTCAGTATGTATTTTTAGGGGGAAATCTAAAAGCCCTACTGAGAAGCTCACCTCCTCCAAGAGGCCTCACTTTCCCTCTCCTCCTCCTTCCCTACCCATCGCCCCTACTCCTTCCCTCAGCTCTACCTCTTCCCCTCCCCACAGCACTTATGTATATTTGTGTATATTATTTATTACTCTAATTAATGATGTGTATATATCTGTGATTCTATTTATCTTGATGGTATTGATGCCTGGCTTGTTTTGTTGTCTGTCTACCCCTTTTAGACTGTGAGCCCGTTGTTGGGCAGGGATTGTCTCTCTCTGTTGCCCAATTGTACATTCGAAGCGCTTAGAACTGTATTCTGCACACAGTAAGTGCTCAATGAATATGATAGAATGAATGAATTTAGTATTTTCAGAAGGGAAAGCATTAAAAAATAGAAATAGAGGGGAGATAATTTTGTGCCATCAAACCCCTCCAAAGTTAGAGAAGCAGCATGGCTTAATGGAAGGAGCACGGGCTTGGGAGTCAGAGGTCGTGGGTTCTAATGCCCACTCCACCACTTGTCTGCTGTGACCCTGGGCAATCCACTTAACTTCTCTGTGCCTCAGTTACCTCATCTGTAAAAATGGGGATTAAAAAATGTGAGCCCCATATGGGACAATCTGATTACCCTGTATCTACCCCAGCACTTAGAACAGTGCTCTGCACATAATAAGTGCTTAACAAATACCATAATTATTATTATCAATAGAAGTTCTTAGTAACACAAAGGAAGAGGAGAGTGTTTAAGTTTTGTCTGAGTTTTCTTTCGGTATATTAGTCACCACGATATGGTGAAAGAGTTTTCTCATTTACATTTTTAACAAACTCTTAGGGATAGAAACTTGGAGAAAAAAACCACGCTGCAATAAATGAACTTGTAATTCAATATTCAATAGTATTTATTGAGCGCTTACTATGTGCAGAGCACTGTACTAAGCGCTTGGGATGAACAAGTCGGCAACAGATAGAGACAGTCCCTGCCGTTTGACGGGCTACAGTCTAATCGGGGGAGATTAGAGAAAACCCCAAATCCCGAAGTTTAATTTTGCTCACCAAATCTTTTACCAGTCTTAGAAATAGTGATACTTTGATAATTCATGGCTGTCTCTCTGCCTAAGGTTTGGAGGAGTTAGTCCTTTGGTACATATTGAGTGGTCAATGTACGTGGAGCACCTTGATGACTTTCTTCAGGTAGTAATATAAATAAATTAGGGATAAGTACAGAAGTGCTTTGGGAGCAAATCCAAGTGCAAGGAGAACTCAGAAAGGAGAGAGAGAAGAGGAAATGAGGGCTCAGTTGGGGAAGGCTTCTTGGAGGAGATATGCTTTTAATAAGGCTTTGAAGATGGGGAGCATGATCATCTGTCGAATATGAAGTGGGAGGGAGTTCCAGGCCTGAGGGAGGATGTGGGCTAGGAGTTGGCAGCGAGATACATGAGATCGAGGTCAGGGGGTAGGTTGGCTATACATGAGATTGAGATCTGGGGGAGGTTGGCTTTAGGGGAGTCAAGTGTAGGGGCTGGGTTGTAGTGGGAAATTAGAGCGGTAGGGAAAGAGGGGGCAAGATGATGGAGAGCTCTAAAGCCAATGGTAAGGAGTTTCTTTTTGATGTGAAGGTGGGTGGCTAACCCCTGGAGGTTCCTGTGAAGTGCGGAACCTTGGGCCGAAGGGTTTTGTAGAAAAACGATCAGGACAACCGTGACCCCAGGAGAGACAGAGACTATCTGATCTTATTGAATTGAATCTACTCCAGCACTTAGCCTACTGACACCCACACTGTAGCAGGCTTGAACCCCATTCAGGATACACACCCCCAAGCCACCTCTGTGGAGACTTGACTACTTTCTATGCTACCTTTTAAACATCAAGTCCCTTAAACCCTGAGCCCCATGTGGTTACCTGATTACCTTATATCTACCACAGTGGTTAGCATATAGTAAGCACCTAATAAATACCTCGACTATCATTATTAGTATTTTCCACTTTTCCCCCTAGGCTATAAGTCATGGTGGGCAGAGGACATAGCTACCAACTCTGTTGGATTGACGCCCCTAAGCACTTAGTACTCTGCATACAGTAAGTGCTTAAAAATACCATCAGTTGGTTGACTGAAGTGGGGAGTGGAGGGAGGTCAGCAAGGAGGTTGATGCAGTAATCAAGACTGGAGAGGATGTGTTAGATAATTAGTTCCTAAACAATTGAGGGTTAATCTTAGAAAACACCTTTTTTATGTTTTACTTTTTTTTGTACTTGTACCTTGCGTGAGAGTCTCTAATCACAGGAATAGTTACTCAATTCCCAGAATATTTGGAAAGGTTAAGCAGGTTGCCATATCTTTGCTTTTATTTCTGTTGTTTCACCTTTTTTTGAGCCTAACACAAGTGTTAAGCCCTGAAGTCTAGTCTAGGGCCACCTTATCTGTCTGCTTTGCCTATCCTGTTGATTGATTGATCAGTTCTGGATCCAAACCAGTCATTGTGTGTAGCTGATTGTACTGAATATGGTTTTGCTTGAACTTCACTTTGTCATTACACAGGCCTGCCACTTTTCCCATCGAAATGGTGTCTCATTAAAAGAGCAAATATCTGCCTTCCAGTCTGTTTTTCACCCGATGGAGGAAAACGAAGGAAAGCCTTGCTTTTCTGGATTTTTGGAGGAGGAGGAGGGAGAATTCCAGGTGACAGGCTACGGTAAGTAAACCAGTTTTTGTTTTTGCCCGAAGTCACGGTCTAGTTAACGAGGCCCTAGAAATTTTGGTCAAACTAGTTTTTCAGGTAAAAAAAAGTCAGTGACCACACTGAAGTATTCATTATTCATCCATTCATCCATTATTAGATTAGATTAGATTAATAATTCATCCATTATTAGAAGAATGTGAAACTGCTACCCCTACCGCTCACCTTCTTATTGTCTAAAATGAGGTTGGAAGTAAAGTTTAATTTTCTGGCGATTTGGTTCACTTTTAACGGTAGTTGTAAGTTCTTAGCAGACAGATCAAAGCTAACTCTCTATCCCTTTATGTGCTATTATGGTGATGCCCTTTAACTGGTTTAGCATCTAACGTTCCAAGGTTTCACTGTGACCGCTTGGATCGGAGGCGAATCATCCCAAGTGACTGAGGCTTTTCATGAGGTGGCCGGTGGGTCTGTTGAGGCCTCCATTTGGTGCGCCCTGCCCTGCCCTACCCATCCCGGCCAGGGACTGGGTCCCAGTTGAGGGAGACTGGACCCCTGTGGTCGCCGTCAGGAAGGCCTGGGAGTGGCAGCCGGCTGGGGCCCTGTCCTGACCTCATCTTCAGGCTGAACCCCAGAGACTTGACTCCTGCAAGGCTCCTGTGGCCAGCACAGAGATGGAATGCATGTGTATGCTTCCTAGGAGAGCCAGGGGTTTGCCTTCGTCCCTCTGCCAGCCTTTTGTGGTGTCCCAAGTATCTCCTGAGTGTTGGGTGCAGATCGAGCCTGCGGGGCTGCGGATCGAGAGGTTCTGGATCGGGGCTCTGCCCTCAGGGCCTCCAGGCGGTGGGGCAGAACAGGCTGGAGGTGGGACCGGGGGCCTACAAGTGGTCATCATGTTGGCCCAGTGGGGCTCGTGGGTATCGCCGGCCCCTGCTGGTTTGGGTTTACCCTGACCCAAATGGAATTTCCTCTGGGAAGATTCTTTATGGAAAGCAGCGTGGCTCAGTGGAAAAAGCCCGGGCTTGGGAGTCAGAGGTCATGGGTTTGAATCCTGGCTCTGCCACTTGTCAGCTGGGTGACTGTGGGCAAGTCACTTAACTCCTCTGTGCCTCAGTTACCTCATCTGTAAAATGGGGATTAACTGTGAGCCTCACGTAGGACAACCTGATTACCCTATATCTACCCCAGCGCTTAGAACAGTGCTGTGCACATAGTAAGCGCTTAACAAATACCAGCATTATTATTATTATTATTAAAGCATGAGAGTAGCTGGACATCAGTTGCTGTGTGCGCTCCTTCTCCTCCGTGAAACATATAGCAAATTCCTTTGGGCCACCAAACCCCCATACAGCTTGCTTGCTTGCTTGCTTGCTTGCTTGCTGACTTGCTTGCTTTCACTGGGACATACAACTGTCTGCCACCTGACAGTTACTGCTTCTCCTCTGGAATTTGGCTTTGGTTCTGTAACCCAGGTAGTATAAGACAGCCACTCTGCTCCCATCGAAGTCATCCACCTTAGGTCTCTCTCAATGCTGTAGCACTGGAATTTATGGAAATAAGTTTTCCACTTTAATTTCCCATAGTGACCACTCTGCTTCTGTCTTTTTCTGAAATTTTCTTTTCGCTTTTGACTTCAGAAAGAATTTTAACCTTTACTTGGCTTTAGAGAAATATTCAGAGATTTTGGTATATAAACCCACTGTTTAAAAGTGGATTGAAAGAGCAAATGTACTGATCCGTCGATCGTTCTCTCTTATGAAATGCAGTTAAGAATGAAAGCCCAAGAAATAGTGGAGATTTTTCATCAAAGCGCCGGCGAGTGTCTTACCAGCAAGATTTAAAAGAAAACACCGTTAGTGGTGAAAACAAGCTGGCTGTCATCCCGAAGGACTGCAGAGTGACTTTTTCTGAAGGAGCCAGAGCTAGTGGCGTGGACCAATCTCTGGTAATGCCCTTGCACAAAGGAAGCAAAAGCAGGGGGTTTGGGGTTCTGCCTAGGTCATCTACCAAATCAATCAAATGCTGCGTTTCTCTATGCCTGGACCAATTTCAGTAGATTAGGAGTGGTTCCCAAGGATTTTTTTTGTGGTATTTATTAAGCACTTACTATGTGCCAGGTACTGTGCTACGCACTTGGGTAGATAAGAAATTAGGTTGAACATAGCAAATATTCCATATGGGGGATCACAATCTTAATCCCTATTTTACAGATGAGGTAACTGAGGCCAAAGAAGTGAAGTAACGTGTCTTAGTTGGTAGAGCATGGACCTGGGTTCTAATCCTGACTGCCACACATCTGTTGTTTGACCTTGGGCAAGTCACTTAACTTCTCTGGGCCTCAGTTACCTCAACTGTAAAATGGGGATTAAGACTGTATGCCCCATGTGGAACAGGGACTGTGTCCAACCTGATTAACTTGTCTACCCCAGTGCTTAGAACAGTGCTTGGCACATAGTAAGCCCTTAATAAGTACCGTTATTAATACTATTATTGTGTGACTTGCCTGAGGTCACAAAACTGGCACGTGGCAGAGCTGGGATTAGAACCCAGGTCCTTTGACTCCCAAACTTGTGCTTATTCCACTGCGCCACCTTGCCTAGGCTCATAAGATGTATCATACTTTCTCAAGCACGTCGGACAATGCTCTGTGCCTAGTAAGTGTTCCTGAGACACCATTGATTGAGTTCTCATTTCAAATTTTGCCCTCCTAAATGGCCACATGGAAGAAGTATTTAATTCAATGAGGTCTTGAAATTGGTCAAAATACAGTCTCTGGAATGATGATATAAAAACACCAGTTATGCCATTATGTTCTAACTTAATTACTGTTCTGCCCCAGATTGATATTCCCACCCTTCACAATCTGGCACAGTCAAACTCAATGGGATCAAAAGGCATTTTTGCCTTACAGTGTCCTTCCATCCTTGTGGTAACAAGTAGTTGAGTGCTATGATACAAATTGGGAAACTGATGAGTCTGTTGAGTTGGGGAGCATTGGAGTTTGGGATGAGAATTAAATGAGTAATTGAAAGTATCCCTGAACCTTTTATAAAGCCTAGCATGAGCGTTGTGACCGGATTCCCATTTGTGCTAGTGATTTGCTGAAAATAAGGTGTGTGTTTTTTCTAGAAGTCTTGTGATGAGCAACCCAGCGTTGCTCAGTCTGGATGTTTCCATTTAGGAGCTGTTCCATTAGCAGATCTCTCAGGGACATTAAATGGTAAGACACTTATTTCTTTGTTTTACTAAGCAGTCTGTCTTAAGTCAGTTCCTAAAGGAAATGAGGTGGTATTGTTTTAGCGTGAAGGGTGATCTGTTCTCCTGGTAGAACAAACATGCTGGCAGTGTAAAGTAACTGAAAAGTGGGGGTCGTTTTGTTTCCACATGAAAAGTCAGGTTTAAGAGTCTTCCCATCCAAAGGTTTGCTGGCGAGCTTGGGGGTTGGTGGGCGTGCAGATCACTTTCATAGGCCTTCCAGCTAGGACAGGCCCCGGCACTCGCCTTCTCCATGGTGTGAAACAGTGGGAGGGGATGGTACCCCATGGGAAACTCTGGCCTTGCTTCCTTTCAGGGAATATGTGAATTGGACAAGCTCTTTTGGTCGATCAGTTGAGGAGATGATTTGGTTTTTAAAGTTGTCTGAGGGAAGGAACCAGCAAACTGAAACTGTCTGGGAAAACCCAGCCCAGTAATAGGTCTCCAGATATAGCAAGTTGCTCATGCAGATACTCCAGGCAAGGTGTATGCTCAATCAATCCCTCAACTGCATTTATTGAGTGCTTACTGTGTTCAGGGAACCATACCAAGTGCTTGGGAGAGTACAACACAATACAACAGACACCTTCCCTGAAAGGACCCACGTTTTGTCAATTATGATTCTCCAGAGAATAACCAAGGTGGTCTGTATAGGGAAAGTACCAATTGCTAACACTTTCCGAATGGAAAGATACTGGATCAGAGTATTAACTGAGTGCCCACTGTGTACAGAGGTCTGTATTGTGTGCCTGGGACAGTATACTAAGAGTAGTAATAGTAGGTTTTATTAAACATTCTTGGGCGCTGAACTAAGTGCTGGGAAGAAATAGCACATGTGAGAAATAAATACCTGCCTTCCCCCCGGACTGTGAGCCCATTCATTCAGTCATATTTATTGAGCGCTTACTTTGTGCAAAGCACTGTATTAAGCACTAGGGAGAGTACAGTGTAACAATAAACACACATTACCTTATATATATTTGTGTGTGTATATGTATATACAGAGTGCCTGAGGCGATCCCATGCCCAGGGAGATAAGAATTAGTTGGGAAATACATTCTGCAGGTTGAGTGTTGTTAAGTCTTTGAGAGTGGGGAGGGAGTTCCTGGGCGGTGGTCAGGGTGGGGGTGGAACAGGTAGGAGTGTTGTAAAGAGACACTCAGAGATTCCCGATTGAGAACCTTGATTCTATCAGTTGGTAGACATGCCCCCTGCCCCCAAGATGGACATTTATTGCATGCTTGCTCTGTGCAGAATCTTGTACTAAGCACTTCTGAGGGTACAGTAAAGTTAATACCTATGATCTGTACCCTTGAAGAGCTTACTGTCTAGTGGGGAAAAAGTCAGTGATCAGAAGTTTCTGTTTGGTATGGAGAGAAAGAGGTAGCCAGTGGAGGTTTTTGAGGAGGGGAGTGATGGATTCTGAAAGGTGTTTTAAGAAAATGACTCAGCCAGCTGAGTGTGAGAGAGTCTGTAGAAGAGAAGCTAGAGACAGGGAGACCAGCAAGGAGGCTGCTACAATAATACAGCTGGAGTTTATAAAAGAGAGCTGTGAGTCCAGCAGGTCCAGTGGTGAAGGGTACAGGGACATGTTGGGGGCAGGGAGAGTGTACTCTCCCAAGTGCTTCAGTATAGTGCTCTGCTCTGAGAGGGCACAAATATCATCGATCGGAATCTCAGGACATTGCCGCCCAGGTCATCTGGAGTCCAGTCAGACCAACGCTTCCCAGTGATCTAATTTGTAAGAGCCTCACACTGCCACAGCCTCGAATCCTTTCATAGCCGTGCAGGCTCAGGGCCCGTGGGAGCCTGGGCCTGGGGAGGAGGAGACACGGAGGATGTCGGGGTAGGAGGAAGCTGGTGAGGGATGACGAGTCACTAGGACTTGGACTTCCCAAGCACCTAGTACAGTGTGCTGCACCAAGTGGACGCTCAGTAAATGCTGCTTGCCGCTATTCTGATAGTTTCAATTTTGTAGCATGCTAGTCGGCAAGGTCACCAGTGCTGGAGGAGGGGGGCCCATGAGGTGGTTAGCGGCATTAGTTTGGTGAACCACTGGGCATGGGAGGAGACTTAATGTGGAAAACAGAGCTATTATTCTTTTGAAACATTATCTAGTTTGCAGCTGATTTTTCCATACATTAACTGTGAGGAAATGTTTTCTTCCTGTTGGAAGGTTATTCCCTTGATTTTTTTGTTTTGTTTCCAAACCATTTATTTTAAAGGAATTTTAGTTAACTTGGGAGCAAATTTTGATTAAGCCTCTTCCTAGAAGTGAGAAGGTAAAACTCTGGATTTTGGGTGCTCTCTGAAACAATATTGAGTATTCTGGTGTTTCATAAATTAACATAGTTTTCAGGTTGAACTGTTTTTAGATATATAAGCTGCTCCAGTACAGTGCCTGGCACATAGAAAGCACTTAACAAATGCCATAATTATTATTATTATTCCTTTTAAATGTATTTTTTTAAATGGAATTTGTTAAGCATTTGCTTTGTGCTAGACATTTTACTTAGAGCTGGGGTAGATACAAGCTAATTGTCAATAAGTGCTCCATTAATACTATGGACTGATTGATCCTGGGCTACTCCGTTAAGAACTAAATGTTGGAAGTGGAATACAGAGAAACTTTTGTTTCAGAGAAACCAACTTGTCATTATGAATAGGGGGTGAAAAGGGGGCTGCAATTTTAGGGGTGAGAGCAGTGTGAAGCCGGGCAGGAAAGTCTCCAGTAGTGTCAGATATCTGTGTCATTAACTCTTTCATCTTTAGGCCTCCAATTCAATTTCTCAAACTTCTTTTGACTCTTCTACATCAACTTGGAACTGAAATGAGTGGAGTAGGGGTGAACATTGTGATTGCCTTCTGGATGCAGGATGGGGACTCCTGTCAAAGCTACAAGGGCATACTAACCTTGACATTAAGCAGAATTCATTGTATCTCTTGTGCCTTCTCTTTCTACCCTCAGTTCCCAAACTTTTTAATCACTAGAAGCACAGCTAAGTAAAATATCTTTGTGGCTGATTGGCGTGAACCATTTTGAAAAGTCCTAACCTGTTTGCCCTCTTCCACTTTAGACAAAACCTTTTTGAAAGAAAATAATTTAGAAAGGCTTCTTAGCCAAACTCCTTTCAATAAAAGCATTATGAGATTTTTTTTGCATCTGTGATTTTTTTTCTTCTTCATATCAGCATAAGGCACATATCCTTATTAATCATTGAACCATATATGTAACTTTGAAGGGGCTGGTGCCGCTGGCTCTGTACTGGAAGAGATTTCAAGTAACGAGGCATCAAAAAGTGTAAAGAGAGTTAAGATGGAAGAATCACCGCACCTGGGAATATTGAAGGAAAACATGTTGCCAAGTACCCCATTGTGCAAAAGGGAGGTTACAAGTCATTTCACCCTCCGCTCGGTGCTCAAGAAGACCCCCGTTAAGTCGTTATCTGGAAGTTGGAAGGTGAAGTGATTTTATTTTTTTACATTTCTATAAACAAGGAATTTGCTTGCTATAAAGCAGCCATTTTGATTTTTAAAAAATTGAAGGAATGAGTTAGATAAAACAGGAGGAGGAACTGACCCATTGTGTAAATGGAAGTATGTACTTTTTATAACTGGAATTTAGCCTTGTAAATGGATTTTGCATTTTAATTGACCCATGACAAGTGTTTATTTGGTTACTGGTCTCTTTATACTATATACCTCCTTCACACCAAGTGACAAGTCAATGAGTATGACTGGTACAGCCCAAAGTGCCCCAAAGTGTTGCTTAGCAAGCAAAGTTCCAGAGCAGCCCCAAATGTTGGAGACCATTGCCACCCTCATTGAAGCTGCCTCCTTAAAAATACGTTTTTGGGGATTTGTTTTATCAGGAACACCGATGGGCCACTTGTGAAGATGGAAGTCAGCCTTTGTCCTTCTCGAATACGGTGAAAGATTATGAAGAGCTGAAAAGTGGTAATTTCACATTCCTCTGTGAGCCTGTTTATCCATTGTTTTATTGTACATAAGATGACCTGGTTGATAATGTGACATCTTTGCCTTTTGAGCTTTGGCACTTGGGCACTGAGAGTTCCTGGAAGGAAAGGTGGCTGGCTCCTGGGCTGTGACATTGAACCTGGCAGGGCCCCGCTCCCACAAGAGCAATTTGGACTGATTCCTCCACCACCTCTGAGCTTTTTGGATCATTCTTTTGTTGAAATTATAATGCTATTTTTATTTGTGCCCTATTTTGCTTTATAATCCCTTTCTTCAGAATAATCATCAGTCTTTTTTTTTCCTAATCTTTGACATTCATTTCCAATTGCTCTCTCTTCCAAATCCTAAGAAAGTTTTTCATCAGAAGTGCATGAAGCTTTTGGATTGATGTTTTTTAGTCTTATTAGTATGTTAATATTTTCCATATTTTCTACGTTGTTGACTTTCCAGATGGAGGGGAAGCTGGCATTCTGATCACCCAAAAAACGTGGCAGAAGAAGGTTACATTTGGAGAATACTTAAGCCCGGAAGTATTTGATGAATCTCTGCCTGCAAACACTCCATTACGAAGAGGAGGAACCCCTGCCCGTCAGCAAGATTTGAGAAACTTAAGTCCTCCAGAGCCACATCTTTTTCCTACAACAGACGCATTGGCTCAACTAAATTTTGATGATGATGAGTCTCTGGTAAGTGTGACTTTGTTTTTCCTTTGTAGGAAATCTCCATACTTTGCTCATTGGCAGAGAAAATTAGACTGTATTCTTAGCCAGGGTTCTCAGATCTGCCCTCTTTCATTGACATGATAGTTTCCATTAATGTTTTCTGCCACCCGTAAACATTTTTTAAATGGTATTCGTTAAGCGTTTATACTATGTGCCAGGCATTGTACTAAGCACTGGGATAGATACAAGCTAATCAGGTTAGACACAGTCTGCGTCCCTTATGGAGCTCTCAGACTTAATCCCCATTTTACACATGATGAAACTGAGGCACAGAGAAGTTAAGGGACTTGCCCAAAAGTCACACAGCAGACCAGTAGCAGAGACAGGATTAGAACCCAGACCTTCTGACTCCCAGGACTTTGCTCTATGCATTATGCCACACCACTTCTTGTTGCTCTATATTTTTCAGTAGGGCTCACTCAAAAGTGGGCAGTAATTAAGCCATTCTGTTAGCCAAGTCATTGGACAAAATAAATCTTTGTCAAGCCAGCCAAACAGTATAACCAATTTTGATAAAGTCATTTGATTTATTTAGAAATAAATTGTTCGAATAGTAATTGTGGTATTTAAGTGCTTACTGTATGCTGAGCACTACCCTAAACACTTGGATAGTTACAACATAAGTAAATAGAACCTCACAGAGAAGTAAAGTGGCTTGCCCCTGATCATACAGCAGACAAATGGCGGAGCCGGATTAGAACACAGGTTACCTGACTCCCAGGCCCATTGCTCTTTCTGCTAGGCTATGCTTGTGTGCTGAATTTTGAAGAAACAATTTTGGAGTTGTTAACAGAGTATACAGATCATGGAGTAATGAACCTTGTTCTTGTCTCCAAGATATACAAAAGGAGTCATTCCTGAAGGGGCAAGACAATCTATTGATGGGATATATTCCACTTTTAGGTTGGCAGCACCGTACTTGCTTATGTCTTCAGAAGAGTTCAGGAAATCTATGTCCCCTATTATTTTAGTATTTCCCTTATCCAGAATTCATTTTACTGATGATTTCCCCCTCTAGTCTGAAAGCTCCTTGCAGACTGGGAATGTGTCTACCAACTGTGATTTATTGTACTCTCCAAAGTGCTTAGTATAGTGTTCTGCACACAATAAGCACTTCATAAATGCCATTGATTGAAAAGTCTACTTTTTCTGCTTCCAAGTATTGGTTTGGATTTTTCAACCTTTCATTCCTTGAGTTTCCTCTGCTGGCTGATCAGGATGGACAGCCATCTGGTCTGGGGGGCTACTTGGAGTGGGCAGGGGCCAGTGGGATGGGGGAGGAGGGGTGGAAGTCCTCTGGTAGAAGCTTCTGTCCGGCTCCTAGACATCCTATGGACCTAGTCTCAGGGTGCAGGGTGCCCGTGGCAGACGTGAACGTGGCATTGAGAAGATCTTAGTGGCTGAGCTTGGGTGGCTGGTTGGATCTGGCCTGCAGTTCCTGTTGTCCACTCTTGAGCTTATCCACTCTTCTGGCTTGGGTGATGAAGCATTCAAGAAATTTAGAAAGCTACTGAGAATATTTTTCAGGTATGACTTTGAAACGTCTAATTTCCCCACCCCGTCTAGGGAAACACCGAGCAACTTCAAGTATCTTGTGGTGTACCTCCTGTTGGAAGTTCTCCATCCTCAGAAATTCTTAATGGTAAGTTTTGAGAGAGAGAGAGAGAGAGAGAGAGAGTTTCCAGAACCAAGAGTTGTAGAGGCTTCATAATTTTGGTGTGTGCCTTGTGTCAGTTGACCCTTGTTGAGCTGCTTTGGTTGGTGATACTTCTGAAGAAACTTGTACTTTTCCAAGCACTCAACACAGTGCTTATCCAACCTTGGCTTCACTGCCACTGTCCTCTCCTGGTTCTCCTCCTATTTCTGACTATTTCTTCTCGGACTCTTTGCAAGCTCCTCCTCTGTCTCCCATCCTCTAAAAGAAGGAGTCCCTTGAGGCTTAATTCTGTATCCCTTTGTATTCTCCATTTACACCCACTCCCTTGGAGGACTCATTCTCTCTCCCATCTTCAACTACTATCTCTATGTAGATGATTCCCAAATCCCTCTCTCTAGCCCTGATCTTTCTCCTTCTCTGCAGTTTTGCATTTCCTCCCACCTTAGGACACACCTACTTGGTTGTCTCACTGACATCTCAAATTTAACATGTCCAAACAGAACTTCTCATATTCCTACCCAAACTTTGGGGCTCCCAGCCTTAATCCCCATTTTACAGATGTCAGTCAGTCGTATTGAGTGTTTACTGTCTGCAGAGCACTGCAGTAAGCAATACAATAATAGACCCATTATCTGCTCACAACGAGCTGACAGTGTAGATGAGGTAACCGAGGCACAGAGAAGTGAAGTGACTTACCCATGATCACACAGTGGACAAGTGGCACAACTGGGATTAGAACCCAAGTCCTACTGACTCCCAAGCCCATGCTCTATCCACTACACCATGTTGCCTAGTAATGACGGTATTTGTTAAGCGCTTACTATGTGCCAAGCACTGTTCTAAGCGCTGGGGTAGATAAAGGTAATCAGGTTGTCCCACGTGGGGCTTACAGTCTTAATCCCCATTTGACAGATGAGGTAGCTGAAGCACAGAGAAGTTAAATGACTTGCCCAAGGCCACATAGAAGACAAATGGTGGATCCGGGATTAGAACCCACAACCTTCTGACTCCCAAACCAGTGCTCTTTCCACTAAGCCATACTGCCTCTCAGTCAGGAATCTGATAATTTGGCTGTGCCTGATTTGATCAAAGGAAAAGACATGTTTGGGACATGTCATTTATAGTTTTTTTGATAAGTTGTGGATATATTCCCCCTTTTTTCCTTCTGGAATTATTCTATTGTAGTCGATCTCCCATGCTTGATTGTAAACTCTCTGAAGGTAGGGATAATGCCTATTCACTCTATTGCACACTTCCTCGTGCCTAGTACAGTGCTTTGCAATCAGTGCAGTACTCAAATATGGATTGACAACATGTTACTTTGGAGTACAGAATGTTGACATAGAATAGTCTTTTACTGCTGTCATTAGAGTGTAAACTCTTGAGATACTGTATTTAAAGAATCCTGGAGAAATGATGATAATAATGGTATTGAGTGCTTACAATGGGTCAAACACTGTAATATGCACTGGGATGGATACAAGATAATTAGATTGGGCACAGTCCCTGTCCCACTGAGAGCTCATAGTCTAATTCACAAAGTAAGCACTCAGATAAAATCAATGGTATTTATTGAGCGTCTATTGTGTGCCGAACGCTGTACTAAGTCCTTGGAAGAGGACCACACAACAGAGTTGGTAGGCACAGTCCCTGCCCACAAGGAGCTTACCAGCCCATAGGGAGAGCTTAGAGCCTAATGTAAAGGGGGCCGACGAGCCTTCCGCCTGCCCAGAGACTGACTTAGGCCTGAGGGCAAGGGTGGTCGCTGTCACTCTTCAACCTCCGTAGAAGCCCCCCTCTGGCACGGTCGAGGATACGTTGTACATACGGGAAAGTTCCTGAACTCGACAGCTGGGCTTGGATGCTGCTTAGTCAGTCGGTCAGTCGTTGTACTTATTGAGCACTTAATGTGGGCAGAGTTCTGTACCAAGCGCCTGGGAGAGGACGATACAACAAAAAACAGACACACATTCCCTGCCCAGAACGAGCTTATAGCCTAGAGGCTGAGGTGGTGTGGGATGTGATGGGGGAACACGTCTGGTGAGAGCCTGGGCCCAGCCCCTGCCATTCCTGGGGGAGCCGGAGCCCTTGAGAACCTGACGAGCGAGACAGTCATTTTAGTAGGGATTTTATAGGAAATGAAGGCATGTTGGACTGCCTTATGCAAGAAGGAATCTCTCAACCTAAACTTGGCCAGCTGTCTGAGAGCCCATCAAATGAGCCGTTACTGAATACAGAGTCAAAGGGCAGTACTCTTCCAGTGAAAGGAAGCCTGAACTAAGAACCTGACAGAATTCAGGCAGTCGCCTAGAGCAGTTGCACTCATTCATGCTGGTGTTGCATTGCCATCAGAGAAAGCATCTGTATGGGTATTAAATAAAAGTTCCAAGCTCCCTGGCTTGGAGACTGTTCCAGAAGGTGGAATGAGCTGGACCAATCAGGTATCAGGGGGTCCATCACAACCATCCACCTCTCTCAAGGAACCCCATCCCCCTTCATCTCAAGTCACTTCACTTCTCTGTGCCTCAGTTTTCTCATCTGTAAAAAGTGGATTGGGACTGCGAGCCCCACATGGGACAGGGACTGTATCCAACTCTATTGGCTTGTATCCATCCCAGCGCTCAGTGTAGTGCCTGGCACATAGCAAGTGCTTAACAAGTATTATTATTATTATTATTATTACATCTAACAGACTACCAATCTTTCCCTCTTTAAAGTCTTATTAAAATCACATCTCCTCCAAGAGGGCTTCCCCCTATGCACCCTCCCTTCTGCATTATCTGCACACTTGGATTTGTGCAGTACAGTTTCTGCATACAGAGAGCGCTTCTTTAATTAATTAATTAATGATGGTTTAATTAAGTGATTAATTGATCTCCCTCCACCCTGAATCCCAGAGAAGTTGGACCACAGGCCCGGAGTGGTGTGTTAGGAGAGGTGTTGGTTCTCTCCCCAGCCTTTGTTGCCTGCTTACCAATCCTACCCTTGTGGGAATGACATGTGGGGTGGAGTGACTAGTTTCCTCCCACCCACTGAATGCCTCCATGTGCCTACAGCTGACTGCTTTGCCCTGCCTGTGCTGTGATGCCTCTGGGTTCCATGCAGGGCAGCCACCGTGGCTGCAACTCCTCTGTGATTGTCTTTCTTAGTGCAGTGTATGGATGAGAACTGGAGGGCAGGATCTCCCTCTTATCTAATTACCGATCGGTGGTCGGCGGGAGCAGAAAACAGCATCCTCCCTACACTCTTCCTCGTCCCATAAACACACCTACACCTAAGTGTCCAAGCTCCAGAGGAGGACAGTGAAAGAGTACACAGCTGGCTTCACGACTAGAATACACACCCGTCAGCATCAGGCAGAGAGCAAATGGGATCGTCCACAAAGCACCTAGACCTTCCGGGTGGCCTTCTGGGCTCATTTCTACCAGGCCCAAGCCAGGCAGGGCCTTGCCCTTATGGTTTGGTGCATGAAATGGTTTTCCACAGATACTTGCAGAAGTTGGGCTTGTTCCGGCGTTCCAGGATTGATCCATTTAGTTAACCTGTTGCCTCCTTGCATGCCTCCTTTTCCCGCACTGCTGCTCTGGATAGCTGCCTTATAACCATGTTGGTCAATAGAAGGGAAAATCGATGCTTCCTCAAACACTTGATCAAGCAAACTCTTCTTTTAAGTACCAAGGCTACAGGTTAAGTAGCCCAGTTTTCAGCATGCCATTTAAGCAGATCACCTACTGTGTCCTGGTCTAGTGAAGAGATGGCATTACCTTTAGTGTCAAATGATTAGTGAATGTTGGTTAATGTTTCAAAGAGAATGTACATCTTGTGGTTTTTGAGTCACTTAATTAGAATGTTTGCTTCATTTTTACTTCTTCAGAAACCAAAATTTATAATTCACCAAATAAAGATGAAAGTACTTCTCCCCTTAAAGATGCTAGAATAACACGGTCCTCCTCCAAAAGGAAGGTAAGTTTGTCATTGCTGAACTATTTTATTATGCATATTGATTAGTATTTTAATATTTTATTCTTCTTTTCACGTACACAACCCCGAAATCTCACAATACCCGAATTTATACATACTGTGACTGTCACCCTAGCTAATCCACACCTCTGGGAAGGGACTAGAAAGCCATCCGTTGGTGAGAGCGGAAAAAGGAGAAATACAGTAGACGCAGGAACCCTCTCTGCAAACATCCAGAACTTCTCGAAGCTGCTCATTTGCTTGTCTCTCCCTGTTAAAGAAAAACTGCCACGAAATGAGCCAGTTGCTATCTAAAGGCTTAGCAAGAGGAAAGCTACTGTGCAGCAAGTGTCAGTCCAGGAGCAGGACCGTTGAGAGTAAGAACTCAGGCAAAGAAAAAGGGAAGAGCCAATTAAAAAGAAGGGCAGACATGTTTTAGAGCGAATGGGGGCTGAGAGAAAGGGTCCAGAGAGGCACAGAAGTGAAGATATGCTGCAAGTTTTCTTGCTGGGAAATTAAATGTGGCCCTGGGAAGAAGGGTCGGTTAGGGCTAAGAGTTGGAAAAGGACTCTATTTAAAAGGCTGTTGCCTAAGACATCAGTATTGGTGTAATTTTTATGCTAAAAGCAGAGGGTTATTTTGATTCTGTGTAGATCTCTTTTGCTGAGGCCAAACCGCCTCACTTGTTATCCCGAACCCCTCTGTATTCCAGGCCGGTCATGGCCTCCACAGATTTAGGAGGCCCTTGCCAGATCCCTTTATCATCGGATAGGCTGAACTCTGAACTTTTTTATATTTGCCTTCTGTGGTGTTCTGTATTTCTTTTTCATCTCTGCTACTACGTCTGTCACCAAACCTTTCCCCACCCTGTTTTTAGGTTCTGAGACCCCAAAGAGCCAGAATCTGGTCTAAGGCTCAACTGTGTATTTTTTCCCCAGGGTTTGGGGCAGTGCTCTGCGCAGAGCAAGGATTTACTTCCATTACTGCTAACCTGGGTGTCCAACTTAAGCAAAGAGGTTAATGGGGATAGTGGGACTTAGACTTGCTGGAGAAAGTGCTGCTTGGAAATAGGGAGGAGAGAAGTGGTGAAAAATCTTTCTGAAAAGCCTCTGCTGACGTCCAGGAGCCGGCCGACTGGCTGGACCCTGAATGTGCGCACCCCTTGGCATTTCTGGGACTCTGAGTCAGGAGGTGATGGTGGTAGGTAATAGCCCCTGTCCTGGGAAGGAAAAACACAAGGGTGTTAGCATCCAGGAAACATCTCCAGATATTCTCGCCTTGCTCTCTAATTTTGGGAGTCACTTTGGCCAGGAGAAGGGCTGGGGGAATGCCCAAACCATCACCCCCACCCTTGAGTTTGCCTTTAACATTATCTTAATCCAGTGAAAGTGAAACTGGTATTTCCTAGTTGCCTTGAAATGATCATGATGCTTTCCCTGTTCTGTCCCAAACAGGTTCCTGTTTATTAGCTATTGACACTTTATTTAATCAATCAGTGGTATTTATTGAGTGCTTACCATGCACAAAGTACTAAGAGCTTGGAAAGTACAGCGCAACAGAGTTAGTAGACGTGATCCCTGGCCACAAGGAACTTAGTGTCTAGCCGGGGATAGGCATTAAAATAAAATGAGGATTAGGGAAGTAGAATATAAGACCATTTATGTTTGTACTGTGAGGTTGAGGTGAGTATCCGAATGCTTCAGGGTCACATAGTCTACACGGAGGGGAGGGCAGACAGGGGAAATAAAGGGCTTAATCTTTAGGATTAAAGAAGACCTCTTGGAGGAGATTTGGTACTGGGAAGGTTTTGATAATGGAAAGGGTGGTGGGCTATCATTTATGAAGGTGGAGGAAGTTCCAGGCCTGAGGGAGAATATGGGCAAGGGGTGGGATAGATGAGATCGAGGTATAGAGGGTAGGCTGATAGCAGAGGAGAGGAGTGGGGTGTTTGGATTGGACTGTAGTAGGAGATCAGAGAAGTTAGGAGGGAGAGAGTGAACTGATTGTCCTTAAAGTCAGTGGGGAGGGGTTTCTGTTTGTGAAAGTGGAGGTTCTTGAGGAATGGGGACGCAGGGACTGAATGTGCTTTCTGAAAAATAACCTGGGCAGCAGAGAGAAGAATGCTCCATCACTAAATCCTATAGGTCCCACCTTTACAATATCACCAAAATCCTCCCTTTCTTCTCCATTTTAACTGCTATCATGTTAATCCGAGCATTTATCCTATCCCACCTGGATTACTGCATCAGCCTCCTTGTTGACCTCTCAGCCTCCTTGTCTCTCCCCACTCCAGTTCATACTTCACTCTACTGCCCAGATCATTTTTCTACAAAAACATTCAGTACATGTTTCTCTACTCAGAAAATTCCAGTGATTGCCCACCCACCTCCACGTCAAACACGAACTCCTCACCACTGGCTTTAAAGCATTCAATCACCTTGCCCCATCCTACCTCACCTCGCTACTCTCCTACTACAACCCAGCCAACACACTTAGCTCCTTTAATGCTAATCTCACTGTGTCTCGATCTCCCCTATCTTGCCACCGACTCCTTGCCCATGTCCTGCCTCTGGTCTGGAAGGCCCTCCTTCCTCAAATCCGACAGACAATTATTCTCTCCCCGGACAAAGCCTTATTGAAGGAATATCTCCAAGAGGCCTTCCCTGATTACGCCCCCCTTTTCTCTTCTCCTACCTCCTTCTGCATTGCCCTGACTTTGCTCCCTTTGTTCATCCCCTCTCCCGGCCCCACAGCACTTATGTACTTATCTGTCATTTGTTTATATTGTCTGTCTCCCCCAACCCCCCAAGACTGTAGCTCATTGTGGGCAGGGAATGTGTCTGATATTTTATTGTACTCTCCCAAGTGCTTAGTACAATGCTCTGCACACAGTAAGCACTTATTAAATACTATTGAATGAAGTATTAATCGGAGTGGGGCGAGTTGAGAGGCAGGGAGCTCAGGAAGGAGGAGCATAAAAGAAATGATGAAAGCTTGGATCAGCATGGTAGCAGTTTGAAGAAGAAAAGGACGGATTTGAGCGATGCTGTAAAGGTTGAACTGAGTATTTGGTGACAGAATATTTGAATTAGAGAGATGTGTTGAGGATGCTGCCATGGTTATTGACTTTTAGGACAGGGTGGGCAGTAGTGTTGTCTACAGTGAAGGGAAAGTCATGGGGAGACAGGTTTTGGGGTGGGAATATGAGGAGTTCTGTTATGGACATGTTAAGTCTGAGGTGTAGGCAGGATATCAAAGTACAGATATACGGTAGGCTGGAAGAAATGTGGGTCTGCAGAGAAGGAGAGGTCAGGGATGGAGGGAGAGATTTGGGAATCATCCCTGTAGAGATGTAGTTGAAGCCGTGGGAGCAAATGAGTTCTCCAAAGGAGTGGATGTAGCTGGAGAATAGAAAGAAAACCTAAACTGAACCTTGAGGCACCTCCACAGTTAGGGGATGGGAGGCAGAGGAGGAGTCTGTGAAAGAAAACTGAGGAGTCGGAGTCAGAGAAATAGGAGAACCAGGAGAGGACAGTGTCTGTGAAGCTAAGGTCAGATAATGTTTCCAGGAGAAGAGAGTGGTTCATTCATTCATTCAGTCAGTCACGTCTCCCCCATCCTAAAAATACCCGCTCTTGACCCCACTTCCCCCTCCAGTTATCGTCCTATCTCCCTACTACCCTTCCTTTCCAAAATCTTAGAACGAGTCGTCTACAATCGATGCCTAGAATTCCTTAACTCCCATTCTCTCCTAGACCCCCTCCAATCTGGCTTCCGTCCCCTCCACTCTACCGAGACTGCTCTCTCTAAGGTCACCCATGACCTCCTTCTTGCCAAATCCAATGGCTCCTACTCCATTCTGATCCTCCTTGACCTCTCTGCTGCCTTTGACACTGTCGACCATCCCCTCCTCCTCCATACCTTATCTCACCTTGGCTTCACGGACTCTGTCCTCTCCCGGTTCTCCTCTTACCTCTCTGGCCGGTCATTCTCGGTCTCCTACGCTGGAGCCTCCTCCCCCTCCCATCCTTTAACTGTTGGAGTTCCTCAAGGGTCAGTTCTTGGCCCTCTTCTGTTCTCCATTTACACTCACTCCCTCGGTGAACTCATCCGCTCTCACGGCTTTGACTACCATCTCTACGCAGATGACACGCGGATCTACATCTCCACCCCTGTCCTCTCCCCCTCCCTTCAGGCTCGCATCTCCTCCTGCCTCCGGGACGTCTCCACCTGGATGTCGGCCCGCCACCTAAAACTCAGCATGAGCAAGACTGAGCTCCTCATCTTCCCTCCCAAGCCCGGTCCGCTCCCAGACTTCTCCGTCACCGTGGATGGCACGACCATCCTTCCCGTCCCGCAGGCCCGCAATCTCGGTGTCATCCTTGACTCGTCCCTCTCGTTCACCCCACACATCCTATCCGTTACCAAGACCTGCCAGTTTCACTTCTACAATGTCGCCAAGATCCGCCCTTTCCTCTCCACTCAAACGGCTACCTTACTATTACAGGCTCTCGTTATATCCCGGCTAGACTACTGTGTCAGCCTTCTCTCTGACCTCCCTTCCTCCTCTCTCGCCCCGCTCCGGTCTATTCTTCACTCCGCTGCCCGGCTCATCTTCCTGCAGAAACGCTCTGGGCATGTCACTCCCCTTCTTAAACAACTCCAGTGGTTGCCTATCGACCTCCGCTCCAAACAAAAACTCCTCACTCTAGGCTTCGAGGCTCTCCATCACCTTGCCCCTTCCTACCTCTCCTCCCTTCTCTCTTTCTACCGCCCACCCTGCACGCTCCGCTCCTCTGCCGCCCACCTCCTCGCCGTCCCTCGGTCTCGCCCATCCCGCCGTCGACCCCTGGGTCACGTCCTCCCGCGGTCCTGGAACGCCCTCCCTCCTCACCTCCGCCAAACTGATTCTCTTTCCCTCTTCAAAACCTTACTTAAAAATCACCTCCTCCAAGAGGCGTTCCCAGACTGAGCTCCTCTTCCCCCTCTACTCCCTCTGCCATCCCCCCTTTACCTCTCCGCAGCTTAAGCCTCATTTTCCCCTTTTCCCTCTGCTCCTCCACCTCTCCCTTCCCATCCCCACAGCACTGTACTCGTCCGCTCAACTGTATATATTTTCGTTACCCTATTTATTTTGTTAATGAATTGTACATCGCCTTGATTCTATTTAGTTGCCATCGGTTTTTACGAGATGTTCTTCCCCTTGACGCTGTTTAGTGCCATTGTTCTCGTTTGTCCGTCTCCCCCAATTAGACTGTAAGCCCGTCAAACATCAGGGACTGTCTCTATCTGTTGCCGACTTGTTCATCCCAAGCGCTTAGTGCAGTGCTCTGCACATGGTAAGCGCTCAATAAATACTATTGAATGAATGAATGAATCATATTTATGGAGCATTTACTGTGTGCAGGGCACTACACAGTGTCGAACAAGCTCAGAGGTCAAGGTTGAGCTGGAATAGTTTTGTCCTCTAAACTGTAAGCTCCTTGTGGACCAGGATTGTGTCTGCCAATTTTGTTGAATCATACTATCCCAAGCATGTAGTACAGTCCTTTGCACATAGTAAGCTCTCAGTAAATACCATTTATTGATAGAAAGTTATTTGAATTTATCCGTTATCATTGCAGTAGTAAATATTAAAATATAATGACAATCTTTTCATATCATTAACAGATTGAAATAACACATTCTTCAAAACAGTTTAGCATTAAAAAAGAGAATGCCAACAATTCATCAGAAATAGAATCCAAAACTGAGAAAGCGATGAAGCCCAACAGAAAGAAACCTCATGGTCCTAAGGGCAAAACAACATCTCAGAAAATTCCAGTAAGAGACCATTAAAGCTTCCATTTCTCTTCTTTCTAACTTGCTTTTCTTTATCCGGGATGCAATAGGGGTCAAGGACAGTCAGTCTGGATAATGATGTTTCACTTATGTAGTGTCATTTATCTTGTATATTTTATTGAAATATGTATCAGTAAATATCAATATGTGATAATCATGTTTACAGACTGGATTATTGTGTTAGCCTCCTCTCTGATCTCCCTTCCTCCTGTCTCTCCCCATTCCAGTCTATTCTTCATTCCGCTGCCTGGATCATCATCTTACAGAAACACTCTGGGAATGTCACTCCCTTCCTCAAAAACCTCCAGTGGTTGCCTATCAACCTTTGCACGAAACAAAAACTCCTCACTCTGGGCTTCAAGAATCTCCATCCCCTTCCCCCTCCTACCTTTCCTCCCTTCTCTCTTTCTACTGCCCACCCCACACGCTCCATTCCTCTGCCACTCGCCTCCTCACTGTCCCCCATTCATGCCTATCCCGCTGTTGACCCCTGGCGCACATCCTCCCGCTATCCCGGAATGCCCTCCCTCAACTCCGCCAAACTCTCTTCCCCTCTTCAAAGCCCTACTGAGACCTCACCTCCAGGAGGCCTTCCCATACTGAGCTCCCCTTTCCCTCCACTCCTTCTCCCCTCCCCCCTTCTCCCACCCTCTGCTCTTCCCCTTTCCCCTCCCTTCAGCACTGCTTATTTGTGTATATTATTTATTACCCTATTTATTTTGTTAATGAGGTGTATAACTCCATGATTCTATTTATCTTTATTATGTTTTGTTGTGTTTTGTTTTGTTTTGCTTTGCTGTCTCTCTCCTCCGTTTAGACCGTGGGCACGTTATTGGGCAGGGATTGTCTCTCTCTGTTGCCGAATTGTACATTCCAAGCGCTTAGTACAGTGCTCTGCACATCCCGACTCTGCCACTTGTCAGCTGTGTGACTTTGGGCAAGTCACTTAACTCTCTGTGCCTCAGTTACCTCATCTGTAAAATGGGGATTAACTATGAGCCTCACGTGGGACAATCTGATTACCCTGTATCTGTCCCAGTGCTTAGAACAGTGCTGTGCACATAGTAAGCGCTTAACAAATACCAACATTATTATTATTATTATTGTTATTATAGTAAGCACTCAATAAACACTATTGAATGATTGAATGAGTTTGTAGAAAAGCACTGTGTAAAAGTGGGGCTCTGGTGGTGCCAGGGGGAGCGGTCGGTGGAGCAGGGCAGTGGGAGTGCGGGCTTGTCCTGCAAAGACCCAGATAACTAAGTTACTGTTACAGGCTCTCGTTATATCCTGGCTAGACTACTGTGTCAGCCTTCTCTCTGACCTCCCTTCCTCCTCTCTCGCCCCGCTCCAGTCTATTCTTCACTCCGCTGCCCGGCTCATCTTCCTGCAGAAACGCTCTGGGCATGTCACTCCCCTTCTTAAACACCTCCAGTGGTTGCCTATCGACCTCCGCTCCAAACAAAAACTCCTCACTCTAGGCTTCAAGGCTCTCCATCACCTTGCCCCTTCCTACCTCTCCTCCCTTCTCTCTTTCTACCGCCCACCCCGCACGCTCCGCTCCTCTGCCGCCCACCTCCTCACCGTCCCTCGGTCTCGCCCATCCCGCCGTCGACCCCTGGGTCACGTCCTCCCGCGGTCCCGGAACGCCCTCCCTCCTCACCTCCGCCAAACTGATTCTCTTTCCCTCTTCGAAACCCTACTTAAAACTCACCTCCTCCAAGAGGCCTTCCCAGACTGAGCTCCTCTTCTCCCTCTACTCCCTCTGCCATCCCCCCTTTACCTCTCCGCAGCTAAACCCTCTTTTTCCCCTTTTCCCTCTGCTCCTCCACCTCTCCCTTCCCATCCCCACAGCACTGTCCTCCTCCGCTCAACTGTATATATTTTCGTTACCCTATTTATTTTGTTGATGAATTGTACATCGCCTCGATTCTATTTAGTTGCCATTGTTTTTACAAGATGTTCTTCCCCTTGACTCTATTTATTGCCATTGTTCTCGTCTGTCCGTCTCCCTCGATTAGACTGTAAGCCCGTCAAACGGCAGGGACTGTCTCTATCTGTTGCCGACTTGTTCATCCCAAGCGCTTAGTACAGTGCTCTGCACATAGTAAGCGCTCAATAAATACCATTGAATGAATGAATGAATGAAGTTTTTCCAAGATGCAGCAGGGCCCTTGTGCGCCGAAAGGCTGCCTCGGTATCTGGGTGCTGTTGGGTGGGTCCAGGACCACCAATCCTTGCTCAGAGACTTGTTGCTGGGTTTCATCTTGAGCCAGGTGGTTCTGTTCCTTCTCAGACTTTCCTTTTAAAAAGTAAAGATTAAATTAAAATAATGGATCTGACCTCTTAATTTGAGAACAAATGAATTAGAATAACTATGAAGCACTGTAAAAGCTGATTTGCTGATTTTTTTAAGAATATATATACATATATTCTTCAGTGGGTGTTTATATGTATGTGTATATATATATATATATATATATATATATATACTGCCTCAGTAATGCTATTTTACATTTCTCAGATGTTAAGAAGTGGCAAAAGAAGGAAAGGAAAAGGAAAGAGAAAAGTAGAGAAATCTTTGTATGGGAAAAGAGAGATGGCTTCCAAGATACCTCCCTTAAGTCCAATTCCTGAAATCCCTGAGAGCCCCGGAGCAGCAGCATCACCTCACTTCAAAAGGCCAGAGAGTCTGTGCTCTTCAGGTATTCTGCATCCTTTATGTCTCAACCTCTCAGTCCTCTTTTCCTTTACAGCTAAGTGTCCCTCATGTTGTCTTGGGCTTCTAATCTTCACAAATAGATTATTTTCAAAAGGAGATGAAAGGGAGTTTTACTGAATGGTCACTGTTTGCAGAGTATGTAATAAGTGCCTGGGAGAGAGCAATACCGTTAATAGACATGATCCTTGCCCTCAGAGAGTCTACTGAGGGGAATTATAAAACCTTTAACTGAGGACAAGTCTCAACCGAAAGATTGCTCTCCCCACCTTCAAAGCCTTATTCAAATGACACCTCCTCCAAGAAGACTCCCTGACTCCCCCCTATTTCCTCTCCCTCTTTGTCGCCCTTCCTCTTGGATTTGTACCCATTAGTCACCCCACCCTCAGCCCTACAGCATTTAGGTATGTATCCATAATTTATCTTGATAGGTCTGTTTCCCTCTCTAGACTTAGAGAAGCAGCGTGGCTCAGTGGAAAGAACACGGGCTTTGGAGTCAGAGGTCATGAGTTCGAATCTCGGCTCGGCCACTTGTCAGCTGTGTGACTGTGGGCAAGTCACTTAACTTCTCTGGGCCTCAGTTACCTCATCTGTAAAATGGGGATTAAGACTGTGAGCCCCATGTGGGACAACCTGATTCCCCTATGTCTACCCCAGCGCTTAGAACAGTGCTCAGCACATAGTAAGCGCTTAACAAATACCAACATTATTATTATTATTAGACTGGAATGTGTCTACCAACTCTGTGGTACTGTACTCTCCCAAATGCTTAGTACAGTGCTCTGCGCACATTAAGCACTCAGTAAATGCGATCAGTTGACTGTTGATCGGTCAATCGGTTTCGCATGACGGGATGTTTTCTCTAAGCAACAGTTTCTGGGTTTTCCTCATTGATTCCTGATGGATGCACGTACTTTCAGGCCCTTGTGGGACAGTGTAAATTGCCATTTTGGGTGAAGTCACTTGAACCGTGTCAAAGGAGGTGGGGACTGGGTTGGGTTCTAGGGACTGGGTTCTGCCAAGGCTCTGCACTCTAGATCTCATCCCGGAGATAGAGGTGGCTCTTCGGGAACCGTCGTGTGTGCGGCCTGCTTGAGGCTGGGGATGGAGCAGCATTCACTGGGGTAATAATAATAATATAATGATTATGGTACTCGTTAAGCACTTACTATGTGCCAAGCACTGCTCTGAATGCTGGGGTAGGTAGAAGTTAATCAGGTTGGACATAGTCCCTGTCCCAGAAGGGACTCGGTCTTAATTCCTAATTCACAGATGAGGGTACCGAGGCCCAGAGAAGTGAACTTACTTGACCAAGGTCACCCAGCAGACATGTGGTGGAGCTGGGATTAGAACCCAGATTCTTCTGACTCCCAGGCCCGTGCTCTAGCCACTATGCCACGCTGCTTTTCTGTAGCAGAGGAAGGGGTTAAGTCTTGTACCCCTGGAGTCTTGGCACCGATGCTACATCTGGCCACCCGGCTGAAGGAAGCCCAGCCAGTGGGGGCAGACTGGCCGTGGGGACAGGGCACAGCTGTCGGCATGGAGGCCTGGCATTGCCAGACTGTCCTTTGCTTAAGTGCTCACAGACCTGCGAGCAAGCTGCAAGTCTGGGCCCTGGGTCTCTGTCTGTTGGGCCTGAGCCGTGCCGAGAGGTCTGGCTGGAGGGGCGAGGTGCTCGCAGGCTGACTGTAACTTAGTGTTCTGAAGTCTGCCTACATGTCTGATTGTCAGGCAAATGAACTCACATTTGACTCCATCAGCACAGCAGGCTGTTCATTATATATCCAAATGGATGGCTAAACATCTCAAAAAAGAAAATTTCATACAGAGTGTAAGGATCACTGTTAGTAGTATTTATCAGTGCAGTAAAGGTATTTATTAAGGGCTTACTGGGTACAGAGCACTATACTAAGCTCTGTGGGAAAATACCAGGTGAAAATTAGACACGTGCCCTGATAGCATCCAGATGGCTTTTAGAAGATTTCTTGGGAGTATCTGATCTTGCTTTGGGGTCTTTCTTGAACATGTCTTTTTCCCTTGAGCAAATCAGGCACAGCCAAATTACCAGATTTCTGGCTAAATGAGGAGCAGCGTGGTCTAATGGATGAAGCAAGGGCCTGGCAGTCGGAAGGACTTGGGTTCTAGTTGGCTCTTCCACTGTCTCCTGTATGACCTTGGGCAAGTCACTTAACTTCTCAGTGCCTCAGTTTCGTCATCTGTAAAACGTGGACAAAGAATGTGAGCTCCAAGCGGGACATGGACTTTGTCCAACCTGATTAGCTCGTATCTACCCTAATGCTTAGTAAAGTGCCTGTAAGCGCTTAGTACAGTGCTCTGCACACAGTAAGCGCTCAGTAAATATGACTGAATGAATGTAAGTGCTTTAACAAATACCATTTAAAAAAAAAAAGTGGGAGTCAGGATGGTAGGCATGCACGCGTTTTGCCACTGGGTGGCAGTAAAGAACGACCTCAAAGCAGAGAGTGCATTCATTCATACAATCGTATTTATTGAGCACTTACTGTGTGCAGACACTGTACTAAGCGCCTGGGAGAGTACAGTACAACAATAAAGAGTCACATTCCCTGCCCAGAACTAGCTGACAGTCAAGACGCGGGGAGAGTTAGCACTAGAGATCATTCAACCGTGTCACAGACCTTCGGGGAGAAAAAGGAAAAAAAAGAAAACTAGCATTTGTAAGTGTGTGGGGTGGAAGGTGGGGGGGGCAGTGCCAGTTTCACCACCCAGTTAAGATATTTATGGACTTAATGAGATCTGGAGGCAGTTTTAAAATTGGATGAAAGGGCTAAAATGTTAATTTTCCATCATTAGGTTTGAATTAAGTTGAATGCCTCTTGCTAACTTCCTAGATTATTTCAACTTCAACATTCCGTGTGACAAGCCTGTGAGTCCTGAACTGAGAGAACCTGTTGAAAGAACCAGAAGGAAATCTCTCCCCCAAAACAATATGAAAATGGAGGATTCCAAGACCTTGCAGACAATTTGGGGCTTTGATGAGTGCAGTATGTCAGGAGTAGAGGGAGCCTCTCCTGTCACTCCCCCAGTTGGGGACCCGGCTCCTACTCTGAGTCCCTCTACGGCCAGCGGAAGCATTCGAGGAGAAAACCGTGGCCCAGTCCCCTCTTTGGATCCTCAAAGTCCTGACTCAGGGGCGAAGGTATTTCCTAGAGCCGTGAAATGATCATGATGATTTCTCTGTTCTGTCCCAAACAGGTTGCTGTTTATTACCTACTGATACTTTATTTTATTTAATCAATCAATGGTATTTATTGAGGGCTTACTGTACACAGAGGACTAAGAGCTTGTGAAAGTACAGTACAACAGAGTTAGTAGACATATTCCCTGGCCACAAGGAATTTACAGTGTCTAGCCGGGGACAGACATTAAAATAAATTGGGGTTGGAGGAAGTAGAGTATAAGAATATGTACATTTGTACCGTGAGGTTGGGTTGAGTATCCTAGTGCTTAAGGGGTGCACAGCCAAGTGCGTAGTCGACATGGAGGGGGAGAGTGGCTAGGTGAAATAAAGGGCTTAATCTGGAAAGACCTCTTGGAGGAGATGTGATTCTAGGAAGGTTTTGATAGTGGAAAGGCTGGTGAACTGTTGGATATGAAGGGGTAAGGAGTTCCGGGACTGAGGGAGAACACAGGCCAGGGGTCGGCAGTGGGATAGATGTTGGGATCGAGGTACAGAAAGTAGGATGGTCTTAGAGAAGTAGAGTGTTTAGTTTGGATTTTAGTAGAAGATCAGTGAGTTTTGGTAGGAGGGAGAGACCAAGCTGATTGCCTTGAAGCCATTTGGAAGGAATTTCTGTGTGATGTGGAAGTGGGTGGGCAACCACTGTAGGTTCTTGAGGAATGGGGACATAGGGACTGAACGTGTTTTCTGAAAAATAACCTGGGCAGCAGAATGAAGTATGGACTGGAGTGGGATGAGATAGGAGGCAAGGAGCTCCGTGAGGAGGCTGAAGTAGGAAATTATGAGGGCTTCCATCAGCCTGGTAGCAGTTTGGATGGAGAAGAAAGGATGGATTTTAGCAATGTAGTAAAGGTAAAAGAGTATTTGGTGAAAGATTAAATATTTGAGTTGAATGAGAGAGATGAGTCAAGGCTATAGACTTGTGACATTGGGAGGAGAGTGGTGTTGTCTACACTGATGGAAAGGCTGGGGAGAACTGGGTTTGAGTGGGAATATGAGAATTAGAGAAGCAGCATGGCTCAGTGGAAAGATCAGGGACTTGGGAGTCAGAGGTCATGAGTTCGAATCTCGGCTCTGCCACTTGTCAGCTGTGTGACTTTGGGCAAGTCACTTAACTTCTCTGTGCCTCAGTTACCTCATCTGTAAAATGGGGATTAACTGTGAGCCTCACGTGGGACAACCTGATTACCCTGTATCTACCCCAGCGCTTAGAACAGTGCTCGTCACATAATAAGTGCTTAACAAATACCAACACTATCTATATGAGTTCAGTTTTGGCCATGTTAAGTCTAAGGTATGGGTGGGACATCTAAATAGAGATATCCTGTAGGCCGGAGGAAATGTGGGTCTGCAGAGAAGGGGAGAGGTCAGGGATCGATAGAAAGATTTCAGAATCACCCATGCAGAAGATGCTAGTTGAAGCCATGGGAACAAATGAGTTCTCCAAGGGAGTGGGTGTAGATGGAGAGTAGAAGGGTGTGCTAAATTGAACCTTGAGGCACCCCCACAGTTGGATGGTGGGAGAGGAGGAACCTGCAAAATAAAACTGAGAAGGAGCGGTCAGAGAAATAGGAGAACCAGTAGAGGACAGTTAGATAATGTTCCAGGAGAAGGGGATGGACCACAGTGTTGAACCAGCTCAGAGGTCAAAGGTTGGGATGGAGTAGTTTGTCCTCTAAACTGTAAGCTCCTTGTTGTCCAGAACTGTGTCTGCCAATTCTGTTGTATTGCTTTCTCCTAGGCACAGAGGTACAGTGCTCTGAGGGGAGTAAGCACTCAATAGGTACCATTGGTTGAGCGATAGGAAGTTCTTTGAATTTGATTTGATTTGTTAAAATTGCAGAAGTAAATACTAAAATATAATGTCTTAGTCTTTTCATGTCGGTAGCAGTTTGAAATAACACATTCCTCACAACAGTTTGTCAACATTAAAGAAGAGGCTGCCAACAATTCAGCTGAAATAGAATCCCAAACTGAGAAAGCGATGAAACCTAATAGAAAGAAACCCCAAGGTTCCAAGGGCAAAACAACATCTCAAAAAATTCCAGTAAGTGAGTGTTAAATGTTCTATTTCTCTTCTTTCTACCTTTCTCCTGACAACTTATGAAGGCAAGTAAAAGCTCCTTTATCTGGGATGTAAGAGGGGTAGAGGACAGTCAGTCTGGATAATGGTGTCTCACTTAGACTATAGTGTCATTAATCATGTGCACTTTATTGATATATAAATATGTATCTACCTATCTATATATATATCAAACTATATATCAAAATATGTTTGTTTACATTTGTAGAAAAGTGCCGTGTAAAAGTGTGGCTCTGGCACCGGCGGGAGCGGTCAGTGGAGCAGGGTGGTGGGGATGTGGGCTTGTCCTGCAAAGATCCAGATAACTAAGTTTTTCCAAGATGCAGCAGGTTCCTTGTGCTCCAAAAAGGCTTCCCAGGCTACTGGGAGCTGGGGGGTCAAGGAGGACCAGTCCTTGCTCAGAGACTTGTTGCT
The DNA here is from genome assembly GCF_004115215.2 of Ornithorhynchus anatinus. Taxonomy (NCBI): domain Eukaryota; kingdom Metazoa; phylum Chordata; class Mammalia; order Monotremata; family Ornithorhynchidae; genus Ornithorhynchus; species Ornithorhynchus anatinus. The sequence continues at coordinate 109,515,271 of NC_041732.1, read as the reverse complement.
GGGTTTCATCTTGAGCCAGCTAGTTCTGTACCTTCTCAGACACTCCTCTTTTAAAGTAAAGATTGTCAAAATAATGGATCCTGGCCTCTTAAAGTGAGAACTATTGAATTGGAATAACTGTGAAGCACTGTAATAGCCGATTTGCTGGTTTTAAAAGAATATGTATATATGTTGCTTCTGCCTCAATTATGCTATTCTGCATTTTTCAGGGATTAAGAAGTGGCAAAAGAAGGAAAGGAAAGGGAAAGAGAAAAGTAGAGAAATCTTTGTATGGGAAAAGAGAGATGGCTTCCAAGAAACCTCCCTTAAGTCCAGTTCCTGAGATCTCTGAGAGCCCTGGAGCAGCAGCATCACCCCACTTCAAAAGGCCAGAGAGTCTGTCAGGTATTCCGCATCTTTTATATCTCAACCCCTTAATGCTCTTTTCCTTCACAGATAAGAGTCCCTGGTATTTTCTTAGACTTTTAATCTTCACAAATAGATTATTTTCAAAAAGGAGATGAAAGGGAGAGTAGCATCAATCAATGGTATTTACTGAATGTTCACCGTGTGCAGAGCACTGTAATAAATGCCCGGGAGAGAGCATTGCCATTGGTAGACATGGTCCTTGCCCTCAGAGTTTACAGTCTAGTGAGGAGAATGATAAAACCTTTAACTGAGGACAAGTCTAAAGCCAGCCTATCTTTCAACTGACAGATGATTGCTCTCCCCACCTTTAAAGCCTGATTCAAATGACATAAGTCCTCCAAGGGGATTTCTCCGACCGGTTTCTGACTCCCTCTACTTCTCCTTTCTGCATCACCTTGCTCTTGAATTTGTACCCATTATTCACCCCACCCTCAACCTCACACCATCAATGTATGGATCCCTAATTTAATGTCTGTCTCCCCCTCTAGACTCGAATGTCTACCAACTCTATGATATGGTACTCTTCCAAATGCTTAGTACAGAGCTATTTACACAGTAAGCATTTATACAACTGATTGATCTATTGATTGATCAGTTTGCACATTGGGACGTGCTCTAAGCAACCCTTTCTGGGTCTTCCTCATTGATTCCTGCTGGGCGTGTGTATTTTCGGGCTCTTGGGACAGTATAAATGGCCATTTTGTCTGGAGTCACTTGAACTGTGACAAGGAATGTGGGGGCTGGGCCATCTCTTAGGTGGGCTTGGGTCCTGCCAAGGCCCTGAACCCTAGATCTCACCCCAGAGATAGAGATGATCCTTTGGGAACGATTGTCTGTGCGGCCTCCTTGAGGCTGGGGATGGGTTAGCAACTGAATTCACAGGCTGACGCATTACGCCTCCAAATGGATGGCAGAACATCTCAAACAACAAAGTTTCACACAGAGCCTAAGAATCACTTCAATCGGTAGTATTTATTAGTGGCAGTATTGGTATTTGTTAAGGGCTTACTCGTTGCCGGGCACTATACTACGCTCTGGGGGAAAGCACCAGGAGAAAATTAGGCTTCTAGATGACTTCTAGGAAGTTTCTTTTGAGTGTCTGATCTTGCTTTGTGGTCTTGAACATGTCTTTTCCCTGGATCAAATGAGGCACAGCCAAATTACCAGATTTCTGGCTAAGTGAGGAGCAGCATGGCCTAATGCTTGGAGCACGGGCCAAGGAGTCAGAAGGACCCGGGTTTTAGTTTCAGCTCTGCCACTTGTCTGCCGTGTGACCTTGGGCAAGTCACGTAACTTCTCTGTGCCGCAGTTTTCTCATCTGGAAAAGGTGGACTGAGATTGTGAGCCCCGTGTGGGACATGGACTGCGTCCAATCTGATGAGCTTGTCTCTACTTAGAGAAGCAGCGTGGCTCATTGGAAAGAGCCCGGGCTTGGGAGTCAGAGGTCATGGGATCTAGTCCCAGCTCTGCCACTTGTCAGCTGTGTGACTTTGGGCAAGTCACTTAACTTCTCTGAGCCTCAGTTACCTCATCTGGAAAATGAGGATCAAGACTGTAAGCCCCAAGGGGGAACCACCTGATCACCTTGTATCCCCCAGCGCTTAGAATAGTGCTTTGCACCTGATCACCTTGTATTCCCCCAGCTCTTAGAACAGTGCTTTGCACCTAGTAAGCACGTAACAAATGCCATCATTATTAGTGTTATTACCCTAGTGCTTAGTACAGTGCCTGGCCCAGTAAGGGACCCGGCAATGGGCAAGGACTGTCTCTATCTGTTGCTGATTTGTCCATTCCAAGCGCTTAGTACAGTGCTCTGCACATAGTAAGCGCTCAATAAATACTACTGAATGAATGCATGAATAAGGGCTTTAAGAAATACCATTTTTCCAAAAGAGGGGAGTGAGGATGGTAAGCCTTCTTACTTTTTGCCACTCGGTGGCAGTGAAGAGCTGCCTGAGGACGGAGTTGGCAGGAGAGGTCGTTCAACTGGGTCACAGGCCTTCCGGGAGGAGAGGAAAAAAGGAAAACTAGCATTGGTAAATGTGACGTGGGCCACTGCCAATTTCACCCCCCCTCCAGTTAAGCTCTTTCTGGACCTAAAGGCGTCTGGAGGCAGTTTTAAAATTGGTCGCATGGGCTAGAATGTAAATTCTCCATCTTTAGGTTTGAGTTGAATTGAACGCTTCTTTGCCATCCTCCTAGGTTATTTCAACTTTGACATTCCGTGTTACGAGCCCACGAGCCCTGTGCCGAGAGAACCCGTTGAAAGACCCAGAAGGAAATCTCTCCCCCAAAACAGCATGAAAATGGAGGATTCCAAGACCTTGCAGACAATCTGGGGCTTGGAGCGCAACGCATCGGGAATAGAGGGGGCCGCTCCTGTCAGTCCCCCGGTTCCTACTCTGAGTCCCTCCAAGGTTGGAGGAAACATTCGAGGAGAAAACCGTGACCCAGTCCCCTCTTCGGAGCCTCGAGGTCCCGGCTGGGGGCCGAAGGAAGGGTCCGGGAGCCTCTCTGGAGCCCAAGGAGGCCTTTCGGTCACTGATCCCGAATCAGCCCTTCCCCCTCTCCCCGTGCTCCCCCTGCCGTCTCCTGCCACGGTCCCGCCTCAACCCGGTGGGACCCCGGCGCCCCCCGGGGGAGTCGCAAGCTCAGTGAGCGGTAGTCCCAAGACGTCTTTAACCGAACCTGGGGGAGGACAGGAGACCAACATCTTCACAGATGGGTGGAGCGTGGAATTAGAAGAGCCAGATGGGGTTGATGTTCAGGAGGGCATGGAGGAAACCGCAAGCCAAAGTTGCCAGGAATTTGAAAGAGAAGAATCGGCAGAAAATCGCATGGTGACGAGTTACCAGAAACAACTGAGGAGACGTAGAAGAAGCTCTGTGTATTATCCAGATTATGAAAGTGTCCACATTGAAGGTGGAAATGAACATCCTGGTTCCCATTACAACTCCTCAACCGAAGAACTGTTTTTGGAAGGTAATTCAGACCTATATAATAATCTAGCCTACTCTATAGGACAGGCCCTCGAGCCAGGGCAGGCTGATGAAACAAGAGTAAGGCGGAGTATGAGGCTGCAAAAGGGTTCAGACAGTCAGGGACTTGTGTGGATTTCGGACCCAAACGCCACCTCGCTGAGCTCTCTTCAGAAAACGAACAGGAGGACTATATGTGCGTCCCACGGCAGAGACTATGAAACTATCCACAGGCAAGAATCCTGTGTTCTGTTCTCTACATCCAATGAAGAAAACTCTGAGACTCTTTCGGTTGGAGGTTCTTCTCATGGGCTGAGAAGAAAAAGCTTTTGCTCATCTGCTTTTTTACAAACTGGAAAGAAGCCCCAAACAAAAAGAGCTGGAAGAGCAAGTTTGTCTTACACAAATAAGAAAAATCGCTCAAATGACTGTGAAGTATTGGAGAAAAAAAGTGGCTGCTGAGATTACCAATCGTTCATTAGAAGTGGGCAGGTAACTAAGCTTGAAATCTTCTTTAGTCACAGTCTTGGTTTTGCCTCAGGATTTTCACAGTTTTGAGAGATGTCAAGCAAATCCACTACCAATAGGGAAAAAAAAATCTTTTTATCTCTTTCCTGATGAGGACGATCACCTTTCATTTTCATTTCCATTTGAGTGAACCATCTTGTGACCATCCCTGAGTGCCCCCTGCAACTAGCCAGAGAACCGATGGTTATGGCAAGAAATGAGATCGAACAATTAAGTGAACCCCAGTACCTGTGGCAGCCATGGAGTAGAATTACTGAGGCTTCAGATAAGGAGAAATGACTTCTGGAGGCTAGAAGATGTCAGCATGTTCTGGTTACATTTAAAATTAATAAAAACAATACAAAAGGGTTGCTCTGAAGCGAGTGGATCATTCATTCAACTTGTTTCCCTACGGAATTTAAATGAAAAAACCTAAACGGATGGGCAAGTATTAAATTCCTCTAGGCTGCCACACTTAAGCTGTTTTGGTAGCATGTTTTGCCTACCTGGAGTGAGACGAGCAGGTTACGTTTTGCCTCAGATCTAAGCAAATCTAGATATCCAGTGACTTGGTTTTAGAAGAAAAGCATTTTGGTTAGGACTGTATTACAATTTGAGATGAAAGCATTGTTTTCCTTTACAAGAAGATAACCTTCCCTCCTGATTTGAAGTAACTCGCCATGGAAGACTTAGTGATTTTCTTAAAAAGTGGGCCACAGATCACTCAGCATGGCATAGTTAACTTTGGAGTTTGGCAAGTTCCTGACTCCCCCTGGAGAAATTCCCACAAAGTCATTTTATTTGTAGTTAGCAGCCAACAGTGAATCAATAGTATTTATTGAGTGCTTACTCCGTGGAGAGCACTGTACTAAGTGCCTGGATTGTTCACTAGAGTTCCAAACCCGAGCCACAGATAAAATGCGATTTGGGCTCTCGTAATGGAGATTTAATCTCTCTCCCTCAGCTCCTTGAACAGCAAAGGAACACAGTTTGGTTCTAGTAAATCCCATGTGTGAATTTAACCTCTTAAGTGTATATTGAATCATTGTTTCATTGAACAGTTACCCTGAAATTCTTTTCACTCTCTCCTCCCTCCCCGTCACCACCCTCTCCATGATAGCAAAAACATGTTAACAAATAAAGCTCTCTACAAATAACACAACAAGGAAGAAAGCCCCCTGCTGCAGAGTCGGGCTCTCCTTCCTCCTGGGGAGCCCGTAGGTCTGGCACCCCTGCTGTTCCAGACTAATGTATTTCACATTAACACTCAGGGCCAGCCCCACTTTTCCATCTACATGGCGGAGTGTCTAGCAGTGTCCGGAGAACTCTTGCTTTCTATTTCCCTGCCTGCTGTTTATGGCTTTAATATCTGGTTAGCAAACCCTTTGTCTTCCAAAGTTAACCTGTCCATTGCACTGTGAGCTCCTCATGGTTTTGGTTGTCAAAAAACCAAACATATCCTCTGGCCTATCTTAGAGAATGTATCCATTTGTTTTACTTCAAATCGTTCAGCTTGGAGTCCAAGAAGAATTGTGATTGCCGAAATGTGAACAATCCAAATAAAGTTCAAATTTCTCCGAGTTGATGTGGGGAGGGGTGGGGGGAGAAGTTTGTTTTCTGATCTAATGACTGCTCTGTAAACTTGTCTTTTTAGGACTTAAAGCTGGAAATAAAAAAAAAAAAAAGTACACACTCCTTAAAGTGGTTTGCTTCAAAATAATCACATTTGATTTTTGTCCTAAAGACCGTTTTCTCCATCAGAAGTGGAGAATTAAAGGAATTTAGAAGTGGTTTCATTTAGCAAAACCTTTTTGCACTGAATCATTCAATTGTATTTATTGAGCACTTTCTGTGTGCAGAGCACTGTACTAAGCAGTTGGGAGACTGCAATACAGTATACAGACACCTGGCCTGCTCATAATGATAGTGTGTTGGCGGGGGAGGCGGGGACGAACATTAATATAAATAAATGAGAGATATGTACATAAGTGTTATGGGGCTGGGCAGGAGGATAAAGAAAGGGACCAAGTCAGGATGACGAAGAAGGGAGTAAAGAGGAAAGGAAGGGCTTAGGGAAGGCCTCTTAGAGGAGATGTACCCTCAATAAGGATTGGAGGATAATTGTCAGATTTAAGGAGGGAGGGTGTTATAGGCCAGAAGCAGGACATGGGCTAAGGGCTCAGCAGCGAGATGAGTGAGATGGAGGCACAGTGAGTAGGTTGGCATTAGAGGAGCAAAGTTGTATGGGCTGCGTTGTAGGAGGTGAGGTAGGAGGGGGCAAGGGGATTGAGTGCTGTAAAGCCAATGGTGAGGGGGGTCTCCATTTGACGCGGAGGTGGATGGGCAACCACTAGAGTTTCCTGAGGGGTGGGGAGATGTGTCCTGAACGTTTCTGTAGAAAAATTATCTGGCAGCAGAGTGAAGCATGGACTGGAGTGGGGAATAATTTCGAAGCATTTAAGGTTTTTGAATGAATATGGAGGGGGTTTTTTTGGTCAGCTTGTTAATGAATCATTGACTAAATCTATTGCATGTTCGTATGATCTGCCTTTTGCCATCCTCCTTCATAGATGCTTGAGTTGCTTGAAATTTCAATGGTGCCAAAATGGAATCTTCTACCCATGAAAACTTCCCTGGATACTGGGACAGGAGAATCAGTAGTCCTTGTGAGGCAAGTTCTTATTTCCCCCAGAAGGTGGCAGTATGCCATGCAGTTCCTGGGCACAGTGTATCCGTGTACACAAATCCAGGACAACACCTGTTTGTCATTGGCTTTGGTTAGAATTTCTCCAAATACTGCATTTATTGGCACAGTCGTGGATGATCCCAAAACAAGTTGTTTCCCAAGAAGAATCTAATAGGGGAGAGCCATACTTTTAAAATCTTCCTTTTTTGAGGCAGGGTTTTCATATCATGTTCCAACTTTCTGCAGTCTTGCTTCAAATTGTTCAAATTTGGCAGAAAATTGCTAAATAAGTCCAGACTCTTCTGCAACATCTGTTCGATCTCTCTGATCATGGACCACGAATCTGGCCGACCCATGCTATAGAAGGCCAACAGCACTCAATCAGTTGTATTTATTGAACTCCTCATTTTCCCATCCAAATCCTGTCTTCCCTCTGACTTTCCCATCGCTGTAGAGAACACCATCCTCCCTGCCTCACAGGCCCAAAACACTGGCGTTAGCCTCAACTCATCTCTTTCATTCAGTCCGCATGTTCAGTCTATCACCCGAATCCTGTCAGTTTTCCCTTCACGACATTTCTAGAAGTGCTTCCATGCTGATCCTAGCATTTGTATCTCTCCTTGACTACTGCACCAGCCTCCTTGCTGACCTCTCTGCCACCTGCCTCTCCCACTTCCAGTCCATACTTCACTCTGCTACTTGGATCATTTTTATAAAAAAAAAAAAAATCTAGACCCTGTCTCCCCACTCAAAAAACCTGTGGTTGCCCATCGAACTCCTCATTAAACAGAATCACCTTACCATCGGCTTTAAGGAACTCAGTTGACTCTTCACCCCCATCCCCCTCCCGACCCCCCTTACCTCACTGATCTAGTACAACTCAGCCCACACTTCTTAGCTCAAATGCCCGTCTACTAGTCTGTCTCTTCACTGATTCCATGCCTACCCCCGACCCTGGTCATCACCCCTTTTATTAACACGACTATATTGTATCATACTGTGTCATGTTGCTATATTAGCACTACCGTATTGTATCATACTGTATCATGTTGCTATATTACCGATTTCGTTTATTACTGTTTATTGTTGTCAGTGCTGCCACCCACCTCTCTGGCCTCGCCATGTCCCTCCTCCCCCCCTCCCCCCTCCCGCCCCTTCCTATCCTCCCCTTCCCCTTCCCCTCTCTTGCTCAGCTCTTTCACGTTCTCTCCTCTGTCTCCTCCCCCCCCCCCCCGCCCTAGAACCCCACTTTACCAGCGCTATCCCTCTTCCCTCTCCCCCTACTCTTCCCCCTACCAAACCCCTTCTTCACCCCCTCCCCCCTTCTCTCTTCCCCACCCTTGCCCCATCCCAGTCCTCTTGTCCCACCGCCACCCCTCATCCCCCTCTCCCCGTCCAGGGCCCCGCCACCTCCTTCCCATCCAAACCCTCCCCTCCCCCCGCCCTTCCCCCCCTCCCCCCCTTGCACCCACAGCTACTTTCAAGTGTGGCCTCTGGAACCCCCGCTCTATTACAGGTAAGCTACCTTTCATCCATGACCTTTTCCTCTCTCGCTCTCTCCTCCTCCTCGCCCTTTCGGAAACGTGGCTCTCTCCCGAAGACACGGTCTCCGCCGCCGCTCTCTCCGGCGGAGGCCTCTCCTTCTCCCACTCCCCCAGACTCACCGGTAAGGGAGGAGGCGTCGGCTTCCTCCTCTCGCCCCGTTGCCGCTTCCGCACTATCCCTCCTCCCCCCTCCCTCTCCTTCCCCTCCTTCGAAGCCCATATCGTTCGCCTCTACCACCCCCTCCAGTTACTTGTCGCCGTCATCTACCGCCCTCCCGGTCCCACCTCCGACTTCTTCAACCACCTTGACCCCTTTCTCACCTTCCTTCTCTCCTTCTCTCTGCCCACTCTGATCCTCGGAGACTTCGACATCCACATGGATGTACCCGACGACTCCTCTGCCGCCCGCCTGCTATCCCTCCTCGACTCTGCCGACCTCCTCCTCCACCATACCGCGCCCACTCACCGACTCGGTCACACCCTCGATCTCGTCATCTCCTACCGCTGCACTATCTCCTCCCTCACCAACTCTGAAATCCCTCTCTCTGACCATAACCTTCTCACCTGCCTCATCTCTCACACTCCCTCCCCCTGCAAATCTTCGCTACTGCCCCACAGAGACCTCCGCTCTCTCGATCCCATCCGTCTTTCCAATAGCATCTCTCCTCACCTTGCCGCCCTGTCCTCTCTTCCCACTCTGGATGATCAGGTCTCCGCTCTCGACTCCACCCTCTCTACTCATCTCGACTCTCTCGCCCCCCTTTCCCTCCGCCGCTCTCGCTCCACTAACCCACAGCCCCGGATCACCTCCTCCGTCCGCCTCCTACGCTCCTATGCTCGAGCTGCTGAGCGCTGCTGGAGAAAGTCCAAGCACCAAGCCGACCTCACACACTTCAAATTTATCCTTTCCTGCCTTAACTCTGCCCTCTCCTCCGCCAGGCAAAACTTCTTCTCCTCCCTCATCGACACCCATGCCCGTCACCCCCGCCGATTGTTCCGGACTTTTAACTCTCTCCTTAGGCCCCCTGTTCCTCCCCCTCCCCCATCTCTCACCCCCAATGATCTGGCCAACTATTTCCTCACGAAAATCAACACAATCAGGTCTGAGCTCCCCAAAGTCACCCCTCCGCCTCTCCCCTCCCCCCCACCAACCCCCTCCCCTACTTTCCCATCCTTCCCTGCAGTATCCTCAGAGGAGATCTCCCTCCTCGCAAGTGCCACCCCCTCCACCTGCGCCTCGGACCCCATTCCCTCTCACCTTCTTAAAACCATCGCCCCTGCCCTCCTACCTTCCTTAACTTCTATTTTTAACCACTCAATCTCCAAGGGCTCCTTCCCCTCTGCCTTCAAACATGCCCACGTCTCCCCCATCCTAAAAAAACCCGCTCTTGACCCCACTTCCCCCTCCAGTTATCGCCCTATCTCCCTACTACCCTTCCTTTCCAAAATCCTAGAACGAGTCGTCTACAATCGATGCTTAGAATTCCTTAACTCCCATTCTCTCCTAGACCCCCTCCAATCTGGCTTCCGTCCCCTGCACTCTACCGAGACTGCTCTCTCTAAGGTCACCCATGACCTCCTTCTTGCCAAATCCAATGGCTCCTACTCCATTCTAATCCTCCTTGACCTCTCTGCTGCCTTTGACACTGTCGACCATCCCCTCCTCCTCCATACCTTATCTCACCTTGGCTTCTCGGACTCTGTCCTCTCCCGGTTCTCCTCTTACCTCTCTGGCCGGTCATTCTCGGTCTCCTACGCTGGAGCCTCCTCCCCCTCCCATCCTTTAACTGTTGGAGTTCCTCAAGGGTCAGTTCTTGGCCCTCTTCTGTTCTCCATTTACACTCACTCCCTCGGTGAACTCATTCGCTCTCACGGCTTTGACTACCATCTCTACGCAGATGACACACAGATCTACATCTCCGCCCCTGTCCTCTCCCCCTCCCTTCAGGCTCGCATCTCCTCCTGCCTCCAGGACATCTCCACCTGGATGTCGACCCGCCACCTAAAACTCAACATGAGCAAGACTGAGCTCCTCATCTTCCCTCCCAAACCCGGTCCTCTCCCAGACTTCTCTATCACCGTGGATGGCACGACCATCCTTCCCGTCTCTCGGCCCCGCAATCTCGGTGTCATCCTTGACTCGTCTCTCTCGTTCACCCCACACATCCTATCCGTTACCAAGACCTGCCGGTTTCACCTCTACAATATCGCCAAGATCCGCCCTTTCCTCTCCACCCAAACGGCTACCTTACCGTTACGGGCTCTCGTTATATCCCGGCTAGACTACTGTGTCGGCCTTCTCTCTGACCTCCCTTCCTCCTCTCTCGCCCCGCTCCAATCTATTCTTCACTCCGCTGCCCGGCTCATCTTCCTGCAGAAACGATCTGGGCATGTCACTCCCCTTCTTAAACAACTCCAGTGGTTGCCTATCAACCTCCGCTCCCAACAAAAACTCCTCACTCTAGGCTTCAAGGCTCTCCATCACCTTGCCCTTTCCTACCTCTCCTCCCTTCTCTCTTTCTACCGCCCACCCCGCACGCTCCGCTCCTCCGCCGTCCACCTCACCGTCCCTCGGTCTCGCCTATCCCGCCGTCGACCCCTGGGTCACGTCCTCCTGCAGTCCTGGAACGCCCTCCCTCCTCACCTCCGCCAAACTGATTCTCTTTCCCTCTTCAAAACCCTACTTAAAACTCACCTCCTCCAAGAGGCGTTCCCAGACTGAGCTCCTCTTCTCCCTCTACTCCCTCTGCCATCCCCCCTTTACCTCTCTGCAGCTTAACCCTCTTTTTCCCCTTTTCCCTCTGCTCCTCCACCTCTCCCTTCCCATCCCCACAGCACTGTACTCGTCCGCTCAACTGTATATATTTTCGTTACCCTATTTATTTTGTTAATGAATTGTACATCGCCTTGATTCTATTTAGTTGCCAGTGTTTTTCGAGATGTTCTTCCCCTTGACTCTATTTATTGCCATTGTTCTCGTCTGTCCGTCTCCCCCGATTAGACCGTAAGCCCGTCAAACGTCAGGGACTGTCTCTATCTGTTGCCGACTTGTTCATCCCAAGCGCTTAGTACAGTGCTCTGCACATAGTAAGCGCTCAATAAATACTATTGAATGAATGAATGAATGCCTATGTCCTCCCTCTGGCCTGGGGCTCCCTCCCCCTTTGTATTCTACTGAACACCACACTCCCCACCTTCAAAGCTCTACTAAAGTCACATCTTCAAGAGGCCTTCCCAGACTAAGCCCTTACCTTGTTCATCCTCCCTTCTAAGCCTCTGCACTTTGATCTGTACCAATAAATCAATTCTTTATTGAGTGCTTACTGTGTGCAGGGCACATAGTACTAAGCGTTTGAAAAAGTACAGTATAGCAGTTGGTAAACACATTCCCTGCCCACAAGGAGCTTATAGTCTAGAGGGGGAAACCAGCATTAATATAAATTATGGATTTGTACGTAACTGCCATGGAGATGAGGGTGGGGTGAATAATGTGTGCAAATCCAAAAGTACGTGGAGTTCACCTGATCCCCAGCCCCACAGCACTTATGTACATGTCTGTCCCCCCACCCTAGACTATAAGCTCCTCATGGGTAGGTATCATGTCTAGCGACTATTGTATTGTACTCTCCCAAGTGCTTAGTACAGTGCTCTGCACACAGTAAGTGCACAAATGCATGAATGACTTTATTGAACACTGATTGTGTAGATCACAGTACTGAGCACTCGGGAGAGTGCACTGAAATTCCTAGACATGATCCCTGCCCTCAAGGAGCTTACAAACCAGTCGTAATTTTCATGGCGTCAGAGTGGACTGGGAGGGAGACATGAGCACTTGGGGCCTTCCATTTGCCTTGATCTGCTGCTGCTTGGTATATTCCGGCTCTGCTACTATCAACAAGGAAAAGCAGCGTGGCTCAGTGGAAAGAGCACGGGCTTTGGAGTCAGGGCTCATGAGTTCGAATCCCAGCTCTGCCACTTGTCGGCTGTGTGACTGTGGGCAAGTCACTTAACTTCTCTGTGCCTCAGTTCCCTCATCTGTAAAATGGGGATTAAGACTGTGAGCCCCACGTGGGACAACCTGATTCCCCTATGTCTACCCCAGCGCTTAGAACAGTGCTTGGCACATAGTAAGCGCTTAACAAATACCAACATTATTATTATTATTATTAACAAGGCTGCAACAGGGCCTCTTTCATAACTGGGCGGAAAGCAGAATTATAAAGTACGAACAGGGCTAACTCAGTGAACTCCAAAAAATTTTCTCTGCTTAATGCTCATCTTTGGCATTCCAAGGAGCAAAAAAACTCCTAATCAAAAAAAGTATTAGCCTTGAATCTGATTCTGTGTGTTTCAGGCTGGTGTCTATTGCTTTTTGAATACTAGGAAGGGAAAAGGGGGAGAAAACATTTCAGCTGTTTGCTTATGTATGTGTGTGTATCTCAGTGCTTTAAGACTGTAAGTAATTAGGCATTAATTCAATTGTATTTAAGCGCTTCCTGTGTGCAAAGCACTGTACAAAGTGCTTGGGAGATAGCACTATAACAACAAGCGGACACATTCCTGCCCACAATGAGTTCTCTGTCTAGAGGGACTTTGCAAGATAAAGCTGGTATGTAACTTGCCTCCATTCTTGTAACGTAATTTGGCAAGTCAGCATCTGGATCCAAGAATAAATATCCACTTGTACCCTAAGTTCTGATGCATTACATACTGGGAAACTTTCAAAAGTTTGGAAATTACAAGCTCCATAATTGCCTTTTTGTGTTGTTACTTTTTGCATTCTGTCACTTGGATTGTACAAAGAGGAAAAACAGATGAGCCCTTACGTTCTAGAAATATGCAAGTTTGCAGGGTCAAAGGGGCAGGCAGGGATTTCACCACAAATGTTCTACTAATGACAGTTCAGTTGGCTAAGCCCTTTCTTCCATCCCCCATTCTTCCTCCAACCAAACTCTTCGCACAGAACATATGGAGAGTAAATTAACTTATTTAATATAAATGATTTAAGAGGGATTCTTTTGGGGAGGGGCAAGAATAAAGGTGGTTTTAAAGTTGCCAGCATCCTCAATCAACACCGTTCATCACTGTTTTTAAACAGTGGAAAAGTAAAATTGAGCAGAAGTAAAAAGATAAAGCTTCGAAGGCAAGTTTTCAAAATGGCAGATTTCAAGAATACCCACACCTCAGTGATGGGAATAAAAGCTTCTAAATACCATATTTTAAGTGATTATCATCTTTTATGCTCCAAGTCCAGTGCAGCTGACAAATGCTCTATTCTCATAGATCCCGCTTCCCCTTCTGTAAAATAGTTTTGGATCAAACCAAGTGCTTCACTGTGTGGACGAATACTTGGCTCGAGTGGCTGTAGGTTTTAGAAGCAGAGATGTGTCTTTCAGTGTTCCCTTCACCACTTCAGTTTCCCAAGGAACCGGTATTGCCAGGGCTCTGCTGACCTCGTGCACGATGTCGGTCAGTGGCGAGGGAAGGGAGAAAGAAGCCAGGTCAACCTCAGCACCGTGAAAAGCCTCAATTGATCAGAAATACTCTAGCAAATGCCTTCGTCCTCCTAGACACGTTTCGAACAGTGGAACGGCTTTTTGTCGCCGGAGATAGAGGAGCCTAGCTGAGATCCTATATCCAAAAGCCCATTAGTAAGCAATATGCAGAATGTCTTGAGAGGAAAGGAGGCAGGGTTGGTTCAGATATCAGGTCTGTTCCCTGTAGGTAATGTGCATTTTATCTGTATTCTTGGACAGGAAGACTAATGTGTTAATTTTGTAATTAAGTCTTGTAAATTGTGCATAACTGAGCAATAAACTACTTCAACCAATCTGTTTGGAAAAAAAGTCGGTGTGCCTTGCGAATGAAGATTCAGAGCATACTCCCTAAGTCAAACCTGAAAAACCTGGTGTTAGTCTTGGGTGATTTCCAGTGACCCTTTGACTCCCATCTTCCTGCCCCCTGCACAGATTTGGAACCGGTCAGCCATTTTTGTTTTTGGAAGGGAAGGAAGACAGATATAATGAATGGCTTTTATTGTGCAATATTTCAACTCCTTCTGACTGCATTTGGATGGGATGGAAACTGTTCTGCCCTGTGTCCCAGCCAAAACAAACAAAACCTATTCCCTAAACCTGGATGTGTGTTTCTCTCAAACTGGCAGTAGTTAGAGCTCCGCTCTCAAACAAGAATTTAGTTTGACAATTTTTAGCCCTTGTTCAGCTGAATGTTTGAATAGGTCACAGCCAAAGCAAATACGAGGAAAAAATTTAAATATACATATTTACAGCTTGCAGGTGGCATTCATTTTTTTCTTTTTCATAGTTTGGGTATTGGTTTTAAGTAACTCCAATTTTTTTTGCCCAAATTTTGGATTTTTGTATTTTACTGTTTCCGTTATATTAAAATGAAATCGTCTCCCAGAGTGGCAACTAAATGAAAATAAATTCTTCAAGGGTCCCTGAAGGGCGATAAATGTTGAGGTCCAAGGTTTTAAGTATTTAGGGGCTACCAAGAAGCTGAGAGTTCTAAGAACATGAGACCCAACAAATGTGCAATAAACCGGACCCCCCCTCCCCACCCCCTACCCCCCACTGACAGCAGTTAGCAGATATTGCCGCTGTTTCTGCCATCCACAGAAATCTGGTTTCAATGCCTTCTTTATCATGCAGCCTCTAATATTGTTTACTATGGCTTCCTCCTCCAATCATCTTTTTTCCCCCTATGGATCCTTGCAGGGCAAGCGAGATCATTCATTTTGGAATGCACCGTCATGTTTTATGGTCCTGACAAAATATATTATTAATTACAATAATAACTTTTAATTTATAGTTACCTATGCCTAAAGGTCTCTAGGTGCCTCAACCGAGAAGAACTCGAAACGTAAATTACCAAGCCAGGCAGCCTGCCCAGATATTTCACAGAGTGGGTGAAAAATCCCCCTTCCAGGGTAACTCCTCTGAAAAACTAAAATGTGAACTTTCAACTACTTACTTGGTTTAACAGTATTGGGCATTTGTGAGGCTGGATGGGAGCCCGGGAGGTGCTTGGATAATTGCATCGAAGGTTTTAATGTTGCAGATAAAAATCCTACCGGAACTGGGCCCCGTAGTGCAAATTGGCTCCTCGAATCCTATTCAGTAATCACCCAAGTCGAATTATGCTGCAATAAAGTCCGGTGAGGGCTGTGTCCCGGGCAGATAAATCATGTGGGGGAGCGGACGCGGAGTTGTTTCGGAGGCCTGGACCGTGGGGAGTGGAACGGGTTTGAGCTCAGTGGGTGGGTTCTGTGGGGTTCACAGCTCTGGGATGATATGTTAGAACCCGCCCACCCCGCTGTTGGGGGACACAGAGCCCAGAAGAGAGGCCACAGGAAACCAGTGGAAGACGCTTGTGGGGGTGGGACTCTGTTTTTCTCTGTCTAAAATGTACTAAAACCCTCTGGACTAGCGTGCTTCACACTGGCTTTTGTTGGGGGCGGTTTGGCCGTGGATCCCTTAAGAGTGCAGTGGGCCTGGTGGGCACCGGGGGCAAGTTGGAGTTGGACGAAGAAGAGAATTTCCAGGATTTGGATCAAGTCTCATGCCATGCAATATGGCCTATTGGATAGAGTACGGGCCTGAGAGTCAGAGGAACTTGGGTTCTAATCCCAGCCCTGCCACTTGTCTGCTGTTAGACCTCGGGGAAATCACTTCATTTCTCTATTCCTCAGTTACCTCATCTGTAAAATGGGGATTAAGACTGTAAGCCCCCTTTGGGACAGGGACTGTGTCCAACCCGATTTTCTTGTATCTACCCCAATGCTTAGTACAGTGTCTGGCACATAGTAAGCTCTTAAAATATATCTCAATTATTATTATTGTTCTGAGGGCGGAGAGGGTGTTTTTTCATCTCAGTCCATTTCTTTGGAGATTTGAGATGATCAGTTGGCTACTATTGGGATCTCTTGCTTAGTCCAACTGGAGTCTCATGCCAGTACCCATCGCAGTTTTTCGTGTGAAGGGTCGCGTGTCTTCCGTCTAGCCTCACGTGGCCCCACTTTCCCTCTGGACTGTCGGGCCCAGTCCCTCTCACTGACCCCATGTCAGTCCAAGTGTCCCCATTGCTCTGGCTCTCAGCGTGTCAGCCGGGATAGGAGAAGACAGATCGCAGCCGACTCCCATCTCCCTGACAGCTGGACCACGGGGCAAGTTAGAGGGGTTCAGGCCGAGGTAAAGCCAGAGGTTTGGGCCTCCAGTAGGGATGAATCACGTTTACTCTTGGGTTCTGCTCCATTTGCTTTTTGGCCTTTGCCTGGTTGCCTGCTTTTGATTGCCTGGCTTTCTCTCACCCCTCCTCTGCTTTTGACTGAAAACTCGGTGCCCACTGGGGACAGAGCCCCAACCACCATGTTCCTCCTGGCTTCTTTGGGCTCCTGCCTCACACCGATTAGACTGTAAGCCTGACAATGGGCAGGGATTGTCTCAATCTGTTGCCAAATTGTACATTCCAAGCGCTTAGAACAGTGGTCTGCACATAGTAAGTGCTCAATAAATACTTTTGAATGAACTATGTGAGGGTTCCTCTGCTTGGCTCTGACCCCTGAAATTAAGCCTTTTTTGCTTTTGGGGGGCTAGGGGATGGAGCATGCAGGAAAGGGGGCAAGGAGGATGCTGGTAAACTTCTTGTGGACAGGGGATCTTGTCTTTCAACTCTGTTATATTGTTCTCTTCCAGGGGCATAGTAAAGTGTTCTGCACACATTAAATGCTCAGTAAGTACAACTGATTGATGCTGGTGGCCTGGCATACCTAGCAAAAAGCCTCCACAGCATGGCATGTACTCCCTCCCTATTAGCTGGTCTTGGGCTAGTCCTTGGTTTGTGCCACTCTCCCTCCCCACCTTCCACCCTCCACCCCAGGCCCTCGATTTCATTTCCTGGTACTGCTACTGCTCCAACTCCCCAGATCAATCAATCGAGAAATGAATGGTATTTTTTGAATACTTACCATGTGCAGAGCACAGACCTAAACACTTGGGAGAGTATAATAGAATAAGTTGTCAAAAACGATATGAACATTCCTTAGTTGATGCTCCTAGAGCACTTCAGGGAGAGGTGACAATAATAAAAATAATAATGATAATGATGGTATTTGTTAAGCACTTTCTATAGGCCAAGCACTAGAGTAGATACAAGGTAATCAGGTTGTCTCACATGGGGCTCACAGTCTTCATCCCCATTTTACAGATGAGGTAACTGAAGCATAGAGAAGTTTAGTGATTTGCCCAAGGTCACACAACACATAGTGGCAGAGCCAGGATTAGAACCTCCAACCTGTCAGAAGTTTAGGACAGCTCTGGGGAAGTGTGGGTGAGGGTTGAAGGTGCACCACCCTTTAGGTCTGGCCCACTGGTGCCCCTGCTCATGGTGGAGGAGCCTCAAAGGGGGCAGAAAACATTGGTCTGAACCCAGGGAATGGTAGCATCAGAGCAGAGTGGGCCCTAGTCAGAGTTGGCTCGAGGTTCCTCATCCCTGCCCAGCCTGTGCTACCTTGGCTCGGGAATTTGATCCTCTTGCAGACCCTGATCCCCATGGGAGGCCTAGCATCAGCCAGCCACTCTCATGAAACTAGCAAGGACTTCCTGCAGCTTGGCCTCTCCCTGCTCCTGCTTGCAACAAATGTTGGTGGTGGGGGATGGGGGAGGCTCTGGGGAGCTGGGTCCCTCCCATCTTCCTCCCCTTCCCCCTGTCTCTAGGAGTGGCATCTGAGAAAAGCCTTTTATTAAGGAGCTGTTTATAGACTTGACTCTTTCCTTCTCCCCAGCCTCTTTCTCCTACCATTTGGCTTCTTGTTTGCTAATTAGCACTTTCCAGCTGGGCTGGGCTGACCTGGGCTAAGCTCTGAGGCCTGAGGCGGGCAGAGGGACAGGAGGCAAAACTATATTTACTCCATTTGCTTACCTGAGTGCCAAATTGCTGAGGGTATGAAGACATGTATCCAGGCTCCTCTGCCCCGCACCACACACCCCTCTGTATCCCCACCATCCCTCACTGTCTCCTTCCTCCTACCCCACTGACTCCCTCCCTTCTTCCTTCTCCACCTTTCTCCCTCTTTTCCTCTCTCTCTCCCTCTCCACTCTGTTCCTCTCACTCCCTCTTTCCATCCCCATTCTCTCCTTCCCTCTCTCCCTTCCTCAATCATTCAATCAATTGATGTCATTTATCGAGCACTTAACTGAATGCAGAACACTGTACTAAGGGCTTGGGAGAGTACGACAGTTGGTAGAGTGGTAGGCATTTTAGTAGATATGTTCCTTCCTTCCCCACTCCCTCCCTTTCTCCCTCCCTTTCTCCCTCCCTCTCTTTCTCTCCACTCTCTCCTGTGTCCCCCCCAACCCTATCCCTCTTCCTCCCTACTTCCCCACTTCCTTACTTGCTTCCTCCCTCCCCATCCTTCCTCTCCCTTCCGCTTTCCCTGAACCCTCTCTACCCCGCTTCCTTTCTCCCTCCCTCTCTCTCCCCCGGCTCCTTCCTGCCTCTTTTTTCCACGCCGCCCCCCCCCCCCCCCCCCCCCCCCCGGCCACTCTCCCCTTTTCTCCCCCTCCCTCCATCCAATTGAAAGTTCTTTCCGTTTCTCAAAACCAGCTAAGAGAGGTACGGGGCAAAGAATTATTC
Source organism: Ornithorhynchus anatinus (assembly GCF_004115215.2). NCBI lineage: Eukaryota > Metazoa > Chordata > Mammalia > Monotremata > Ornithorhynchidae > Ornithorhynchus > Ornithorhynchus anatinus. Next base: position 109,496,495 of record NC_041732.1, on the reverse strand, counting down.
AACTCAATTACCAACATCTCAGGCTCATCCCAGGGATCAAGATGGCAAGATTCAATGAACGATCTGCTGGACCCCAGCATTCCTGACCCAGTGTCTGAAACTCTGCTGACAGGCAGCAGCCCTGCCTCCACCCTGCCCAATCCCTGCTTCTCGCCATTGCATAGAAGTCTGAAATCCTTCAGGTTCGGCAGGTCAAGGGCAGGGGCGATGAGGGTGGTGGTGCCCCACTCCCCACCCCCAACATAGACACACACACACAGGCCCACCAACTCTGTGTCTGTGAGCCCTGAAGCACAGCCACAGCAGCCATTGGCTCCTTGGAGCAGAGCTGCCCGGCCGGGCCACCCAGCCTCGTTCCCTGAGAGCCCTGCTACAACCAGGCCAAAAGCTGTTGGACAATATTAAGATGTTTTCCTAAACCTTGTCCCCAGAAAGATACTCTCTTTCGGGAAGAATGTTGTCCCCGGAGCATTACATCATGAACTGGTTCAGCTCTTGGAGGAAGAAATTGGACCCAATAGTCGATCATCTCTTGAGGAAACATACTTAGGTTGTTAAGTATTCCCACCAGAAAACCAAGAAACAGCTTCTATATTACTATTCTGTCCACATTTGACCTTTCACCTTTTTGCAGCTGACAAAGTTTTTTTCTCTCTCTCTTGCTTTCTTTAGAGCCTTGTTTTTGGTTCTTTTCCTCCTGCCTCTCCCCAGCTCCTCTCCCTCCCATTCCGCCCTCCCCAGCCCTTTTAAAAAGGGAAATCTGAGCCCTTGTCATTTTTCCATTCCAGGGCTTCCTTCATCATGTGAGCTTGCTCTAGGAATCTACTCTAGGTCTGGCCTCAGAGGGCACCATGGTGCCTGCCTATCTGCCTGCCCACCCGCCTGCCTGCCTTCCTGCACACCTGCCTACCCTCCTCCTTGCTCACCTGCAGTGATGACAGCTGCTGAAGGTCTTGCCGTAAGGGACAACCCAGGGCTTGAGTCTTCTGCCTGGTGGGGGTGTGGGCAGAATCCTTCAGTCTCGGGGAGGGAGCCAGTGCCACCCTCAGAGATGGAATCTGGGCAGATCAGGCCTGCCCTGGCCATGGATTGGATTGCCTGGCTGGTAGGAACTGCTTCCCCAATAAAGGTGGAGGAGATTGATGAGCCATCCTCTAGCCAATGAACAGGGCAGTGGGAAATGTGGGCATTGTTTCTGTTTCAAGAAGAGCGGTCGGGGAGAGAGCAAGAAGCCAGGAGCCAGCCGTTGGACTGACATTGCCTGCAAATGTAACTAGGAATGCCGAGGGCAGAGGAGAAGGAACAGGGCAGCGGGAGAGGGCGGGAGAGGGAGGGCAGGGAAGGGCTCAGCTGGGACACTGAGAAGCGGGAACCAGTCACTGGGAGCAGCCCTGCTGGAGGTGGCTGCCTGCTCTCCAAACGCTGCTTCAGTTTTACCTGAAGTAGATTGGTCTTTTCAGGCTGATAGAGTCTCCAGGCGATAGACTGTCATTCAGCCAAGCAATCAATCATATTTATTGAGTAAAACTGTGTGCAGGGTACTGTACTAAGGGCTTGGGAAAGGACAAAACAATATACCAGATACAATACCTGCTCACAACAAGCTTACAGTCTAGAGGAGCTTAAGTAATCTGGTAAGGGTGTAAAACAAAGATGTACCTGATCGCCTTTCTGTTCATCCTTTATGCCGAATGCATAATGATAGAAGCAGGATTGGATGAAGATGACTGGGGAGTAAGGATTGGACAAAGGAATATAAACAACCTTCGTTATGCTAATGAAACTACCCTGCAAGCAGAAAGTGAGGATGATTTGAAGGGCTTATTTTTAAAAGCGAAGGGGCAGAGCAAAAAAATGGGTCTCCACATGAATATCAAGAAAACAAAAGATCATGACAAGTGGAAGTTTTAACACATTTATAGCGGATGGAGAGAAGATTGAAATAGTTGACAATTTTCCTCTCCTGGGATCGATAATCAGTAATAAAGGAACTAGTAGTCAAGAAATATGCCAAAGATTAATGCTAGGAAGATTTGTTATGAAGACCCTGGAAAGTCATGAAATGTGCAGATATAACAATTGCCACAAAAATACAAATTGCCAGTTCCATGGTGTTTCCAGTATGAATCTGAAAACTGGACAGTGAAGAAGCAGGATAGAAAGAGCATCGACTGTCTGGAAATGTGGTGTTGGAGAAAGCTTTTGAGAATACCACGGACTACCCGAAAAACAAACAAATGGGTTTGGGAGTAAATTAAGCCAAAGTGGTCTTTGGAAGGTCAAATGGCTTGTCTCAGATTAGCATATTTTGGACACATCATCAGGAGGACTAATTCTCTGGAGAAGACACGAATGCTAGGAAATGTACAGGGAAAATGTGGACGAGGCAGACCAGCAGCTGAATGGATAGAAGCCATAACAGTGATAATGGAAGAACTGTTAGCAAGGTTATGGATTGTAGCAGAAGACAGGACATTCTGGAGAAAATATATCCATAGAGTAGCTATGAATCAGAAACGACTCGACATCTCTTGGTAATAATAATACTGTGTACAGTGCACAGGTCTTAGGGCTTGACAGAATATAATAAAACAGAGGTGGTAGACACGTTCCCTGCCCACGAGAAGCTTACATTCTAAAGGGGGAGTTTTTTTTTTAATGGTATCCATTAAGCGCTTACTATGTGACAGGCACTGTAATAATGTTGGTATTTGTTAAGCGCTTACTATGTGCAGAGCACTGTTCTAAGCGCTGGGGAAGACATGGGGGAATCAGGTTGTCCCACATGGGGCTCACAATCTTAATCCCCATTTTACAGATGAGGTAACTGAGGCCCAGAGAAGTTAAGTGACTTGCCCACAGTCACACAGCTGACAAGTGGCAGAGCTGGGATTCGAACTCATGACCTCTGACTCCAAAGCCCATGCTCTTTCCACTGAGCCACGCTGCACTGTACCATTCATTCATTCATTCATTCAATAGTATTTATTGAGTGCTTACTGTGTAAAGAGTACTGTACTAAGCACTTATTGAGGAGTGGCATGGCATAGTGGGTAGAACATGGGCCTTGGGCTATAATCCCGGCTCTGCCAGATGTCTGCCGTGTGACCTTGGACAAGTCACTTCACTTCTCTGTGCCTCATTTACCTCATATGTAAATTGGAGATTGAGACAGTGAGCCTCAAATGGGACAGGGACAGTCTCCAACTCGATTTGCATGTATCCACCCCAGTGCTTAGTACAGTGCTTGGCACATAGTAAGCACTTAACAACTACCACTATTATTTAGAGAAGCAGCATGGCTTGGGAGTCAGAGGACATGGGCTCTAATCCTGGCTCTGCCACTTGTCTCCTCTGTGACCTTGGGCAAGCCACTTAATTTCTGTGCCTCAGTTACCTCATCTGTAAAATGAGGATTAAGACTGTGAGCCCCAAATGGGACAACCTGATTACCTTGTATCTACTTCAGTGCTTAGAAGAGTGCTAGGTACATAATAAGTGCTTAACAAAACCATTATTATTACTAAGCTCTGAGGTAGATACAAGCTGATCAGGTTGGACGCAGTCCATGTCATGTGGGGTTCACAGTCTTTATCCCCATTTTACAGATGAGGCAAACTGAAATAAAGAGAAATTAAGTGACTTACCCAAGGTCATACAGCAGACAAATTGCAGAGCTGGAACTAAAACCCAGGTCCTGCCAACACCCAGGCCCATGCTCTTTCCATCAGGCCATGCTGCTTCTCAGAAATAGCATGGCCCAGTAGATAGAGTACAGGTCTGGAAATCAGAAGGACCTACATTCTAATCCTAATTTTCCACTTGTCTGCTATGTGACCTTGGGCAAGTCACTTCATTTCTCTGCATCTCAGTTCTCTCATCTGTAAAGTGGGGATTAAGACTATGATCCCCAGGTTGAATAGGGACCGTGTCCAGCCTCCATTATCTTGTATTTACCTCAGTGCTTAGTTTGATGCCTGGCACATGTTAAGTGCATAGCAAATGCCACAATTATTATTAAATAAACATTAGAATAAATTATGGACTTGGGCATATGCTGTGGGGTGAATATAGGGTGCAAATCCAAGTGCAAGGATGATGTAGAAGGGAGAGGGAATAGGGGAAATGAGGGATTAGTGGGGGAAGGCCCCATGGTTGGAGTTGAAATTTTAATAAGGCTTTGTTATTAAGGCCTTCACTTGCCATTTCCAGTTACACCAAATGGAACTTGCAGCATTTCTCAGTTCACTCCCTGTTTCAGCTCTACAGCACATGTGTTTAGACCTCACGACTTGCAGTGTTAGCTCGAGGGAAGGGGAGGGTGAAAGAAGGGGCCCATATATAAGTGACACTGAGAGAGCACCTCCCCTCCCCCCGCACACGCGCACGCACGCACACACACACACACACCCCCCCCACCTCCCCGTAGAATGGAGGACAAGCCAAGCCTATTTACCCTGAATGGATTTCTTGGTGAAAATGCAATGGGAAACAAGACCTGTGAGTTCTACCCCTGGCTTGGGATCTTTCTGGAGTCCAGGGATAATAATAATAATGATTGTGGCATTACTTAAGCTGGGCACAGTTCCTGTCCCACATGAGACTCACAGCCTTAATCCCCATTTTACAGATGAGGGAATTGAGGCTTAGAGAAGTGAAGTGGCTTGCCCAAGGTTACACAGGAAACATGTTGCAGTGTCAGGATTATAACCCAGATCCTCTGACTCTAAGGTCGTTGCTCTTTCCACTGGGCCATGCTATCATTTCCTGAATCTGGACTTCAGTTTGAAGTCTTCAGACTTTAATTGTTCTTTCTTTCAATCGTATTCAATTGTATCAGCTCTGCCTTCAATAAAAAACACTGCTTCATTGATTGCAGCCACCACACGTTCTATGACAATGAAACTGCTGGGTAGTCAGTCATTGCAAACAGATTGGTTAAAATAGTCTACAAACATAGTATCAGTCAATCAATGGTATTTATTCTTCATTTACAATGTGCAGAGCACTGAAGGAAGCACTTGGGAGAGTGTAAAAAAAGTTGGTAGACATGTTCCTTGACTACAAGGAGCTTACAGTCTAGAATGGGAGACAGATGTTTATATTAATTTACGAATATATTACACAAGCTCTGTGGGCTCGAGAGTGGGGTGGATATCTAGTGCTTAAAGATTATAGATCTAAGTACTTAGTTGATGCAGAAGGGGAAGAGAGTAGGGATAAAGAGGGTTTAAATGGGGAAGGCCTCTTGTGATTTTAATAAGGTTTTCAAGGTGGGGAGCATGGGCAAAATGGTGGTCTTTCAGGTATGAAGGAAGAGGGAGTTTCAGACCAGAGGAAGGAGGTGGACAAGGGGTTGGCAATATCTCATGAGAAATCCACCTGTTCATCTGTGCCTCTGACCCCACCCCTTCTCACCTTGTCAAAGTGCTTGCCCCCTCCTATCTTCCATCCCTGACTACCATCTTCAAATGATCCCTCTCCAGTGGCTTCTTCCACATTGCTTTCAAACATGCTCATGTCTCCCCTAACCTAAAACTCCCTCCCTTGACGCCACGGCTCTCTCCAGTTATCGCCCAATCTCCCTCTTACCAGTCCTCTCCTAACTCCTTGAGTGAGTTTTCTACACCTGCTGCCTCAAGTTCCTCTCCTCCATTTCTCTCCTTGACTCCCCTACCCCCCAATCTGGCTTCTGCCCCATTTAGTCTACCGAAATTGCCTTCTCAGGGGTCACAGATGATCAACTTCTTGCCAAATCCCTATCTCTTAATCCTCTACCCCTCAGATGCCTTCAGCCACCCTTTTCTTTTGGAAGCACTTCCAACCTTGTCTTCACTGACACTGTCCTCTCCTGATTCTCCTCCTATTTCTCTGGCTGCTTCTTCTCAGTCTCTTTCGCAGGCTTCTCCTCTACCTCCCAACCCCCAACTGTGGGGTTCCCTCAAGGCTCAGTTCTGGGTCCCCTTCTATTCTCCATCTACAGCCACTACCTTGGAGAACTCATTTACTCCCGTGGCTTCAACTATCATCTATATGTAGATAATTCCCAAATCTACTTCTGCAGCCCTGATCTCTCTCCTTCTCTGTAGTCTCACATTTCTTCCTGCCTTCAGGGCATTTCCATTTGAATGTTCCACTGACTCGTCAAGTTTAACATGTCCAGAACAGAACTACTCATCTTCCCACCGAAACCCTGTTCTCCCCTTGACTTTCTTATCTCTGCAGACAGCACCACTGTCCTCCCTGTCTTACAATCCCATATCCTTGGTATCACCCTCAACTCATCTGTCTTTCACGTTGCTAAAATCCACCCTTTCCTCTCCATCAAAACTGCTAATATGCTGATCCCAGTACTTATCCCCTTGATTACTGCATCAGCCTCCTTGCTGACGTCTCTGCCTCTTGTCTTTTCCCACTCTGGTCCATTCTTCATTCTGCTGCCTGGACCATTTTCTACAAAACCATTCAATCCATGTTTCCCCACTTCTCAAGAACTTCCGGAGGTTGTTCATCCATACTATAGCTTTAATGAACTGAATCACCTTGTCCCATGTACCTCATCTCCCTGATTTCCTACTGCAACCCAGCCTGCACACTTCACTTTAATATCAACCTATTCACTTTACCTCAGTCTCGTCTATCTCAACGTCAACCTGACGCCCACAACCTGTCTCTGGCCTGGAACTCCCTCCCTTTTCATATTCAACAGACGATTACTCTCCTCATCTTCAAAGCTTTACTGAAGGTACATCTCCTCCAAGAGGTCTTCTGTGACTAGCCCCCCCATTTCCTCTTCTCCCACTACCATCTGTGTTGCCCTTGCGCCCTTTATTCACCTTTCCCTCAGCTCTGCAGTACTTATGGACATATCCATAATTTATTAATTTAAAATAATGTCTGTCTCCTCTGTTAGCCTGTAAGCTCATTAAGGGCAGCGAATGCATCTATGAACTCTCCTAGGCATTTAGCATAGTGCTCTGCACACAGTAAGCACTCAATAAATACAATCGATTGATAGGTGAGATTGAGGCACAGTGAATAGGTTGGCATTAGGGGAGTGAAGAATGTGGGCTGGGTTGCAGTAGGAAATCAGTGAGGTAAGATAGGAGGGGCCATGTTGATTGAGTGCTTTAAAGCCTATGGTAAGATAGTTTGGACGGTGAGGAAAGGGTGGATTTTAGTGGTTGTAAAGTTAGAACCAACAGGATTTGGTGACAGATTGAATATGTGGGTTGAATGAAAGAGATAAGTTGAGGAAAATGCTAAGGTTAGAGGCTTGCGAGTCACAGAGGATAGTTGTGTTAATAATAATAATGATAATAACGATAATGGTATTTGTTAAGCACTTACTATGTGCCAAGCACTGTTTTAAGTGCTGGGGTGGTATAGCCAGGATTAGGACCCACATCCTCTGACTCTCAAGCCCATGGTCCTTCCACTAAGCCACACTGCTTCTTCATACTTAAGTATTTAGTACTGTGCTGTGCACATAGTAAATACTCAGTAAATAGCATTGACTGATTGAATGAATGGTGTGTTCACTGATGGGAAAGATGGGGAAAGACAGGGAAGTGTGAGAGTGCTGATTAATCAATCTGTGGTATGTACTGGGCACTTACTGTGTGCAGAGCACTGTAGCAATAAGGACAGTACAGAACAACAGAATTTGTAGATACATTCCTTGCCCACAACGAGCTCACAGTCTAGAGGTATTTCCAAAGGTTAAGATATTTACATGTAAACATTTAGATTCCCTTTTTCATTTCCTAACTGTAGGGTCAAGCCAAAGGGCAGGCCGCTGACCTGCCGAAGTTCTGGCAAGTGCCCTCTCTGCCATCCAAGGATTTTGGCATATCTAAGCTTTGCCACCCTAGGACCTGAGTTGCTATCAAAATATTGTTCCTTAACCAGCTGTTACTGGATCAGTTGAAAGTGAAAAGCAACAATAAAATTCATGCTTTAGAAACTGAGCTGTTATGCCCTCTGTTTACATTCTTCCTTGAAATGCCCAGGTTGGCCTTGCTGGGACCTATCCAGGAACTGAACCCAGAGTAATAATGATAATTATGGTATTTGTTAAGCACTTACTATGTGCCAGGCCCTGTGCTAAGCACTGGGATGGATACAAGCAAATAGGGTTCGACCCAGTCCTTGTCCCACGTGGGGCTCACAGTCTCAATCTCCATTTTACAGATGAGTTAATGAGGCCCAGAGAAGTGAAGTGACTTGCCCCAGGTCACATAGCAGACAAGTGGAGGAGTTGGGATTAGAACTCATGACCTTCTGACTCCCAGGCTTGTGCTCTATCCACTATACCTTGTTGCTTCTGGAATCAATCTATCAGTCAATCACATTTATTGTGTGCAGAGCACTGTACTAAGTGCTTTGTAGAGTACAATACAACAGAGTTGATAGACACGTTCCCTGTCCACAACAAACTTACTATCTAGAAAGGGAGAGAGACATTATTATTATTATTGTTATTATGATAATAGCTTTTGTTAAGCACTTACTATGTGTCAGACACTGTACTAAGAGCTGGGGTGGATACAAGCAAATTGGGTTGGACACAGTCCTTGACCCACTTGGGGCTCACAGTCTCAATCCCCATTTTACAGATGACATAATTGAGGCAAGAGAAGTTAAGTGACTTGCCTAAAGTCACACGGCAAGGAAGGGGTGGAGCCGGGATTAGAATCAATGGCCTTCTGACTCCCAGGTCCATGCTCTACCCACTGTGCCATGCTGCTTCTCTGATAAATAAATTAGGGTTTTGTACATAAGTGCTGGGGGCTGAAGAGGGGGCTGTGTACTGAATAAAGGGAATAAATCAGGTTGACACAGAAGGGAGTGGGAGAAGAGGAAAGGAGGGCATAGTCAGGGAAGGCCTCTTGGAGGAGATGTGCCTTCAATAAGTCTTTGAAGGTGGGGATAGTAACTTTTTGTTGGAGTTGAAGAGGGAGAGTATTCTAGGCGAGAGGCAGGATGTGGGCAAGAGGTCTGGTGAGATAGATGAACTTGAGGTACAGAGAGTAGGTTGGCACCAGAGGAGCAAAGTTTGCGGGCTGGGTTGCAGTAGGAGAGCAGTTGTGAGATAGGCTGGGGCAAGGTGATTAAATGCTTTAAAGCCCACGAGACTAAGTGCCCAGAGAGATGAGAGGAGAACCAGGAGAGGACAGTGTCAGTGAAGCTGAGGTTGGTTAACATTTCCAGAAGGAGATGGTTGACAGTGTGTTGAAGATTACGAGATGTTCTTCCCCTTGACGCTGTTTAGTGCCATTGTTCTTGTCTGTCCGTCTCCCCCGATTAGACTGTAAGCCCGTCAAACGGCAGGGACTGTCTCTATCTGTTGCCGACTTGTTCATCCCAAGCGCTTAGTACAGTGCTCTGCACATAGTAAGCGCTCAATAAATACTATTGAATGAAGGTTGAGGAGCATTAGGGTGAAGTAGAGGCTGTTGGATTTGGCAAGGAGGAGATCATTGGTGACCTCTGAGTGGTTTCTGTGGAGTTAAGGAGATGGAAACTAGATTTGAGGTGGTCAAGGAGAGAATTGGAGGAGAGGAATGGTGGGAGGAAGCCATGGGGTCAAAGGAGGATATTTTTTAGGCTGGGGGAAACAAGAGTATGTTTAAAAGCAATGGGAAAGAAGCCATTGGAGAGGAAACAGTTGAACAGAGGTAAAAAGGGAGGGGGCAACCACTTCGATAAATTGCAAAGGGTGTACAGATGCACAGATGGAGGGGGTGGATTTTGAGAAGAGGCAGGAGTTCTCCTCTTGAGATACTGCTGAGAAAGATGGGAGAGTTGAAGAAGGGGCAGGAGGAGGGAAGGGCTGGAGAGGAGCAGGGAAAATTTTAGAGCAATCACACATGATAGTTTCAATTTTCTTAACAAAGTAGGTGGCCAGGACATTGAGTAAGAGATGGGGAAGGAGGGGGAACAGAAGGTTTGAGGAGGGAGTTAAACATCTGGAACAACTGGTGAGGAAACCCCATCCTCACCAGAAGTCCTTAGATACCATTTCTCATTGGCCAGCCTCAGAGGAAGGAAGGAAGAAGGAAGAAACGAAGGAAGGAGGAGGGGTCCTCTTCCCCAGTCCCCAGAAAGGCCAGCTCCTCTGGAAACCCTCCATCCTCAGCAATCACCATCTTCAACTGTAGTGGGAATCCAAGCAAAGTGTCACAAGACCCTCCAACATCGATGCTTCTCTTTCCATCTGATGGGTACAGCAGCACGTGCTAAATTATTTTTTTTTCCCTGGCCAAAGTGCCTCTGCTGCAGGAAACCCATTTTAAGGGAGAGGAGACTGAGAGACAAAGGGGCTGGGCTTGGATGCTCATCAAATGGAATTGGGAGGAGAGGCTTGCTGCTTTGGACTCTTGGCTTTGCCAGGTGGCCTGGGCCAGCTGGCCACAGAGCGGTCCTTGTCCCCGGCCACATTAGCAGAGTGGAGGTGTGAGTGACATGGAGCCCCAATAAATTTGGGTGGTGTCCATTTTCCAAGGGAGAGGTGGCTTGTTCAGCATTTCCAGTCCCATAGATAACGTCTCCTGTTCCACTGATTGATTTATTGGCTATTTATGCAGTTGGCAGCACGATCTGAAATATCCCATAAGCGCTTCCGGAGATGTCAGCCCCGTAACGTTAGTGGCCTGGACAAGGATGTAATTCATATCTGCAGGTGCTTACTCTAGTATCAAATACTTCAATCACATCATGCCTGTGGAATCTGGGGCTCCCCAGTGTCCTATTTGTATTCTGATATGCCCACATCTTTCCTATGTGTGTTTTCCTTTCTTAAGGGGCTCTCATTTCCTTCAATAGGATATGTTTTATTTCATCCTTTTTCCTGCATTCACTCATATTAATGTCACCGCATTCACTGGTAATCGCTGAGCTTGGAAATAACCCGTATATCCATGTAAATACCAGGCTGAGCCCCAGCGCCTGGGATGCATTATTAGGGAAGAATGGGGCTGGAAGGGGAGGGGGAGGAAATCACTTCTCGTGGAGTTCGGATTTGATCAGCGCCCCCGGAGCCATCCTGCCCAGGGAATGCAGTGGTCCTGGATAAAAGCCGGCGATGATTGCGGGGCCGAGGAGAAAAGCTACAGGGCTTAGCTAGGTGGTGGCCGGCTTGAAGACTCTTTGGCCTGGAGGAGGAGGAAGTGGCTCACTCGAGGCCAGCCCTGGGTCTTCTTTCATTTCGGGCTGAGGGAAAGGCTAATGCTAGTGACAGGTTGGCCTTTGGGACTAGAGGTTGGGATGGGCCAGGGGCCCCTCACGCAATCTGATCACGGCTTCCTCTGCAGCCTGGCCAGCGAGGCCACAGAGATCACGGGAAAGACTGCTCAGGAGCCCCGGTTGAGAAGCAGTGTGGCTCAGGGGAAAGAGCCCTGTCTTGGGAGTCAGAGGTCATGGGTTCGAATTCCAGCTCTGCCACTTGTCAGCTGTGTGACTGTGGGCAAGTCACTTAACTTCTCTGTGCCTCAGTTACCTCATCTGGAAAATGAGGATGAAAACTGTGAGGCTCATGTGGGACAACCTGATGGCCCTGTATCTACCCCAGCGCTTAGAACAGTGCTCTGCACATAGTAAGTGCTTAACAAATACCAACATTGGGAAGCAGCCATTTATTGCCATTGTTCTTGTCTGTCCGTCTCCCCCGATTAGACTGTAAGCCCGTCAAACGGCAGGGACTGTCTCTATCTGTTACCGACTTGTTCATCCCAAGCGCTTAGTACAGTGCTCTGCACATAGTAAGCGCTCAATAAATACTATTGAATGAATGAATTAATGAAGCAGCGTGGCTCAGTGGAAAGATCCTGGGATTGGGAGTCAGAGGTCATGGGTTCGAATTCTGGCTCTGCCACTTGTCAGCTCTGTGACTGTGGGCAAGTCACTTCACTTCTCTGTGCCTCAGTTACCTCATCTATAAAATGGGGATTAACTGGGAGCCTCATGTGGGACAATATGATTACCCTGTATCTACCCCAGCACTTAGAACAGTGCTCTGCACATAGCAAGCACTTAACAAATACCAACATTATTATTATTATTGTTATTAGTGCCGGTTCTAGTCCACACCTGATTCAAGAGGGTCATAGTAGTCAATCAATCAATCAATCAATCATTCAATCAATTATTGGTATTTATTGAGTGGTAACTATGTGCAGAGCACTGTACTAAGCACTTAGAAGAGCACAATACAATAGAGTTAGCCAACACATTCCTTATTCCCTCTAGACTGTAAGCTTGTTGTGGGTAGGGAATGTGTCTCCAGACTCTGTTATATTGTACTCTCCCAAATGCTTAGTACAGAGCTCTGCCCAGAGTAAGGCTCAATAAATACCACTGATTGATTGATTGTGCATATACATATTATACACAAGTACAGTGGTATCTTTTGAAGCCTGACTTCATTTCTAAATCAATCAATAATGATAATACTAATAATTGTGGTATTTCTTAAGCACTTACTATGAACCAGACATTCTTCTAAGCTCTAGGGTAGATTCAAGACGAACAGGTTGGACATAGTCGCTGTACCACATAGGGCTCACAGTCTTAATCCCCATTTTACAGATTAGGGAACTGGGACACAGAGAAGTGAAGTGACTTGCCCAAGGTCACACAGTAGACAAGTGGCAGAGCCGGGATTAGAACCCAGGTCCTTCTGACTCCCAAACCTGAGCTCTATCCACTAGGCCATGCTGCTACTCTCAATCAATCATGTTTATTCATTCATTCAATCGTATTTATTGAGTGCTTACTGTGTGCAGAGCACGGTACTAAGTGCTTGGGAGAGTACAATATAACAGAGTTGGGAAACACATTCCCTGCCCACACTGAATTTACAGACTAGAGGGGTGCTTACAGTCTAGAGACTAAAATGGGAGCAACCCTCTCTTACTGATTCTACTGGTTTTGGAAATTGTGCTAGAGAAGCACCATGACTTAGTGGAAAGAACGTGGGCTTGGGAGTTAGAGAACATGAGCTCTAATCCCGGCTCCATGACTTGTCTGCCGTATGACATTGGGCAAGCCACTTAACCTCTCTGTGCCTCAGTTACCTCATCTGTAAAATAGGGATTAAGCCTGTGAGCCCTTCATTCATTCATTCATTTATTCATTCATTCATTCATATTTATTGAGTGCTTACTATGTGCAGAGCACTGTACTAAGCCCTTGGAATGGACAAATCAGCAACAGATAGACAGTCCCTGCCCACTGACGGGCTTACAGTCTAATCGGGGGAGACAGACAAAAACAATAGCAATAAATAGAATCAAGGGAACGAACATTTCATTAAAGCAATAGCAATAAATAGAATCAAGGTGATGTACATCTCATTAACAAAATAAATAGGGTAATGAAAATATATACAATTGAGCGAACGAGCACAGTGCTGAGAGGAGGGGAAGGGAGAGGGGGAGGAGCAGAGGGAAAGGGGGGAAAAGAGGGCTTAGCTGAGGGAAGGTGAAGGGGGGGTAGAGGGGGAGCAGAGGGAGCAGAGGGAAAGGGGGAAGCTCAGTCTGGGAACGCCTCTTGGAGGAGGTGAGCTCTAAGTAGGGGAAGAGGGGAAGAGAATGAGTTTGGAGGAGGTGAGGAGGGAGGGCATTCCAGGACAGCGGGAGGACGTGGGCCGAGGGTCGACGGCGGGATAGGAGAGAATGGGGGACGGCGAGGAGGTGGGCGGCAGAGGAGCGGAGCATGCGGGTGGGCAGTAGAAAGAGAGAAGGGAGGAGAGGTAAGAAGGGGCAAGGTGGTGGAGATCATTGAAGCCTAGAGTGAGAAGCTTTTGTTTCGTGCGGAGGTTGATAGGCAACCACTGGAGGTTTTTAAGAAGGGGAGTGACATGCCCAGAGCGTTTCTGCAGGAAGATGAGCCGGGCAGTGGAATGAAGAATAGACTGGAGCGGGAAGAGACAGGAGGAAGGGAGATCAGAGAGAAGGCTGACACAATAATCCAGCCAGGATATTATGAGAGCCTGTAATGACCTGATTACCTTGTATCTACCCTAGTGCTTAGAACAGTGCTTGGCACATAGTAAGCTCTTAACAAATACCATAATTATTAATTATTATTATTATCACTGTGAATTCAAATGAGAAGCAGCATGGGTTAGTGGATTGAGCACGGGCCTGGAAGTCAGAAGGATCTGGATTCATTCATTCACTCATTCATTTATTCAAACAGTTATTGAGAGCTTACTGTGTGCAGAATACTGTACTAAGCACTTGGAAAGTATAATTCAGCAATAAAGAGAGACGATCCATTCCCACAACGAGCTCACAGTGTGGGGGGGAGACAGATATCAATACAAGTAAACAGGCTTCAATATAAATAAATAGAATTATAAATAGATGCACATATACATAAATGCTGTGGGGCGGGGAGAGGGGGGAAGAGCAAAGGGAGTGAGTAAGGATGATGCGGAAGGGAGTGGGAGCTGAGGAAAAATGGGACTTAGTCTGGGAAGGCCTCTTGGAGGAGGTGTGCCTTCAGTAGAGCTTTGAAGGGGGGAAGAGTTATTGTCTGGCAGATTTGAGGAGGGAAAGAGTTCCAGGCTAGAGGTAGGACGTGGGCCGGGGTCGTCAACGAAACAGGCGAGATGGAGGCACAATGAAAAGGTTAGCACCGGAAGAGTGGAATGTGTGGGCTTGGATGTAGAAGGAGAGAAGGGAGGTGAGGTAGGAGGGGGCAAGGTAATGGAAAGCTTTAAAGTCAACAACGAGGAGCTTTTGTTTGATATGGCAGTGGATAGGCAACCACTGGAGATTTTTGAAGAGGGGGGTCACTTGCCCTGAACGTTTCTGTAGAAAGGTAATCTGGATAGTGAAGTGAAGTATGGACTGAAGTGGGAAGAGACAGGAGATTGGATGGCCGGAAAGGAGGCTGATGCAGTAATCCAGTCGGGCTTGTGAGACAAGAAGAAAAGTGATATTGTCTAAGGTGATGAGAAAGAGAAGCAGCATGGGAGCTTATGGGCCTGGGAATCAGGAGGACGTGGGCTCTAATCCCGGCTCTTCCACATCTCGACTTTGTGAGCCTGTGGGCAAGTTGCTTCCCTATGATTTTGCTATTTATTCATTTCTTTCTTCATTTCTTAATCTCTTTCTCTATATTAATGTCTATCTCCCCCTCTAGACTGTAAGCTCATTGAGGACAGGGAATGTCTCTGTTTATTGTTATATTGTACTCTCCCAAGCGCTAAGTACAGTGCTTTGCTCATGGTAAACTCAATTAAAATGATTGAAAGAAGGAATTCATGATTGAATGAATGAATCAGTTTTCTGGGTCTCAGTTTCCTCAACTGTAAAAGGCGGGGAGGGGAGCGGTTAAGACTGTAAGCTCTTAGTATAGTCCTCTGCACACAGTAAGCGCCCAATAAATGTGATCGAATGAATGACTGTGAGTCCCATGTTGGACAGGATTGTGTCCACTCCAGTTCGGTTGAATCTAACCCAATGTAAGTGGGTCTCATTCCTGCTCTCAAGGAGTTTACAGTCTAGTGGTGGGGAGGCAGGGGGAGTAATTAGGTAAAAAACTTTTGTATGTAAGTAGTATGAGGATGGGAGATAGGCTAGGTACTTCAGTTTTTAGGGGGTGTGGACTAAAGAGAAGCAGCGTGGCTCAGTGGAAAGAGCACGGGCTTGGGAGTCAAAGGTCATGAGTTCAAATCCCGGATCTGCCACTTGTCAGCTGTGTGACTGTGGGCGAGTCACTTAACTTCTCTGTGCCTCAGTTACCTCATCTGGAAAATGGGAATTAACTGTGAGCCTCACGTGGGACAACCTGATTCCCTTGTATCTACCCCAGTGCTTAGATCAGTGCTCGGCACATAGTAAGCGCTTAACAAATACCAACATTATTATTATTAAATTGTTTAGGTGACACATTAGGGAGGGAAAATAGGGTGGGCAGATAAGAGGTTAGTCACCATTTAGGCAGAATGGCACTTACTTTGCTTACTTTATTCTTTTATTCACCCCTCCCCCAGCCCCATAGCACTTATGCACAACTTTGTAATTATTTATATTGATAATAATAATGATGATGATTGTAATTGTTAAGCACTTACTACGTGCCAAGCACTGTTCTAAGCACTGGGGTAGGTACAAGCAGCATGACTCTGTGGAAAGAGCATGGGCTTGGGAGTCAGAGGTCATGGGTTCAAATCCCACTTGGCCACTTGTCAGCTGTGTGTCTGTGGGCAAGTCACTTAACTTCTTTGTGCCTCAGTTACTTCATCTGTAAAATGGGAATTAAGACTATGAGCCTCACATGGGACAACCTGATTAGAGAAGCAGCGTGGCTCAGTGGAAAGAGCACGGGCTTTGGAGTCAGAGGCCATGGGTTCGAATCCCGGCTCGGCCACTTGCCAGCTGTGTGACTGTGGGCAAGTCACTTCACTTCTCGGTGCCTCAGTTACCTCATCTGTAAAATGGGGATGAAGACTGTGAGCCCCACGTGGGACAACCTGATGACCCCGTATCTCCCCCAGCGCTTAGAACAGTGCTCGGCACATAGTAAGCGCTTAACAAATACCAACATTATTATTACCCTGTATCTACTGCAGCGCTTAGAACAGTGCTCTGCACATAGTAAGTGCTTAACAAATACCAACAATATACAAGGTAATTAGGTTGTCCCAAGTGGGGCTCACAGTCTTGATCTCCATTTTACAGATGAGGTAACTGAGGC
The DNA here is from genome assembly GCF_004115215.2 of Ornithorhynchus anatinus. Taxonomy (NCBI): domain Eukaryota; kingdom Metazoa; phylum Chordata; class Mammalia; order Monotremata; family Ornithorhynchidae; genus Ornithorhynchus; species Ornithorhynchus anatinus. Next base: position 109,479,785 of record NC_041732.1, on the reverse strand, counting down.
CCAGAGAAGTTAAGTGACTTGTCCAAAGTCACACAGCTGACAAGTGGTGGAGCCTCGATTAGAACCCATGGCCTCTGACTCCCAAGCCCATGCTCGTTCCACTAAGCCTCGTTCCCCTATAGACTGTAAGCTTGTTGTTGACAGGGAGCGTTTCGATCAACTCTGTTATATTATACTCTCCCAAGAGCTTTGTTCAGTGCTCTGCACACAGTAAGTGCTCAATAAATATGACTGACTGATTGATCCAAATTGCCTCCTTGCTGATGTAAGCATTTATAATATTTTGCTTTGTCTGCTGCATCAGCTTCCTCTCTGACCTCCCTGCCTCCTCTCTCTCCTCTCCAGTCCATATTTCACTCTGCTGCCCAGATCATTTTTCTAAAAACATTCAGTCCACATTTCCCCACTTTTCGAAAACCTCCAGTCTTTACCATTGGCTTTACGGCACTCAGTCAGCTCTCCTTCTCCAACCTTACCTCTCTAATCTACTGCAACTCATCCCACACATTTTGCTCTTATAATGCCAACCTACTCAAGGTACCGCGATCTCATCTCTCTTGCCTCCGACCCTTTGCTTTCATCCTCCCTCTGTCCTGGAACTCTCTCCCACTTTGTATCCTACAGACCACTACTCTCCCCATCTTCTAAAACTGTATTTCCTCCAAGCCCCTTCAAAGCCATACTAAAAACACATCTCCTCCAAGAGGCCTCCCACAACTGAGCCCTCATTTTCCTCTTTTCCCACTCCTTCCGCATCACTCTTGCACTCGGATTTGCACCCCCTTTCCAGCCCTCTTTCAGTCCCATAGCCCTTGCGTTCATCTCTGTAATCTATTTATTTATATGAATGTCCATCCCCCCAACTAAACTTTTAGCTCCTGATAGTATCTGGCTAATGTGGGTGGCGATAACCTTAGAGGCTACCAAGGCTACTGCATTTGCCTGGTGCACTGCCGCACAGTGCTGGAATTAGGCTAGGGTCACTTTGGCTGTAAATGGGGATTACATAGATAATTCCTGCCCCTATTTTGAAAGGGAATGCCCCATTACTTGTTGCACTCTGTACCCCAGTGGGGACACAACAGATGACAGAGATGAGTAGTTGGCTATTCAAACCGTTAGCACTGTAATCAGTCAATCATATTTATTGAGCTCTTACTGTGTGCTTGGGAGAATAGACACATTTGCTACGGACTCTCATTATATCCTGGCTAGACTACTGTGTCAGCTTTCTCTCTGATCTCCCTTCCTCCTCCCTCGCCCCACTCCAGTCTATTCTTCACTCCGCTGCCCAGCTCATCTTCCTGCAGAAATGTTCTGGGCATGTCACTCCCCTTCTTAAACACCTCCAGTGGTTGCCTATCGACCTCCACTCAAAACAAAAACTCCTCACTCTAGGCTTCAAGGGTCTCCATCACCTTGCCCCTTCCCACCTCTCCTCCCTACTCTCTTTCTACTGCCCAGCCCGCACACTCCGCTCCTCTGCCGCCCACCTCCTCACCATCCCTCGGTCTCGCCTATTCCGCCGTCGACCCCTGGGTCACATCCTCCCGTGGTCCTGGAATGCCCTCTCTCCTCACCTCCAGCAATCTAATTCTCTTCCCCTCTTCAAATCCCTACTTAAAGCTCACCTCCTCCAAGAGGCCTTCCCAGACTGAGCTCCCCCCCTTTTTTTCCCCTCTGCTCCCTCTACCCCTCCTTCACCTCTCCACAGCTAAACCCTCTTCTCCCCCTTTCCCTCTCCCCCCCCCCGTCCCACCTCCTCAGCATTGTACTCGTCCGCTCAACTGTATATATCTTCATCACCCTATTTATTTTGTTTATTTTGTTTAATGAGATGTACATCACCCTGATTCTATTTATTTGCCATTGTTTTTATATGTTCTTCCCCTTGACTCTATTTATTGCCATTGTTCATGTCTGCCTGTCTCCCCCAATTAGACTGTAAGCCTGTCAAAGGGCAGGGACTGTCTCTATCTGTTGCCGACTTGTACATTCCAAGCGCTTAGTACAGTGCTCTGCACATAGTAAGCGCTCAATAAATACTATTGAATGAATGAACAAGCTTACAGTCTAGAGGGGGTGCTGTAATCAATTCCTCTGCATGGGATCTCATTTCTGAAATTTTCATGCCTGGACAGAGGTTCATTGGACATTTATGATGGGGAAAATGCTTCTTCCTCTCCTTCTTCCTTCCCTTCCTCCTTCTCTTCCTCTCTGCCCCCCCCATCTTTAAGATCATCCTAATTATCCTATGAGCATCATGAAGTTGAACTCTAGTGGAAAAAAGACCTCTATTATTGCACGTGAGGGTAAATTTGGCTGATACCAAGAGTAGTATGGAAAGCAAAGGTCGGCTTAGATTCTGAATGGAGACCAGGATTCTGATCCTGGCCAAGTGTCTTGTGGTCCCTGAATTGGTCAAGTTCCCAGCACAGTGAATGTGACCCAAGGTCTGTGGAAAAAGGGAAGAGTCCCTAAAGTTCATGCTCAGGAGAGAACTTGGCTAAGACATTACTCAGGGTCTGGGCCTGATTACTCCCAAATCCTGAGTCCTGACTTAATATCAACTAACACCAATGCACCGGTAGAGGTGGGAAATGAAATTCACAGCAGAATCGGTAATGATCATTTCAAACAGATCATTTTCATCTATACATTTCCACTGAGGTCACTCCCTTCCTTCAAAGCCTTATTGAAGGCACACTTCCTCCAAGAGGCCTTCCCTGACTAAGCCCCCTTTTCCTTTTCTTCCATTCCTTCTGTGCCGGCCTGACTTGCTCCTATTATTCATCCCCTCTCCCACCCCCACAGCACTTATGTACATATCTGTAATTTATATTAATGTCTGTCTCCTCCTCATGACTGTAAGCTCATTGTGGGCAGGGATGTGTTATATTGTTATATTGTAATCTCCCAAGTCTTAGTACAATATTCTGCACACAGTAAGTCCTCAGCAAATACTTTTGATTGATGATTATTATTGGTGCTGTTTTTACTGACTGTGACACTTGTGTCTTTTATTTCTTTAATCTCACAAACAGGAAGACAGAAGGAGGAGGCTCAAGGAGGTTGTAGTCGAACCTGCCAGGGCAGAGTTGACCACTCTTTGAGGAGGTATCCTTGCCCTCCCAGTCAGTCAATCAATCAATAAATCAATCAGTAGTATTTATTGAACTCTTCTGAAGTTCAGAACATGTAGCATTTCTCTGCTTTTCGATCCCTATTTCCCTCCCCTGCTATGTCAGCCATGTACCTGAGCTCTTATCCCTTAAACACTTTGATACCCTTCCCAACCCTACCGGCACAACACATACGTAACTAGCCTTGCAGTGGGTTGCCTACTCTTGTCTTATGCTGTCGAGTCGTCTCTGACCCATAGCAACTCCATGGACACATTTCTCCCAGAATGCCCCACCTCTATCCGCAATCATTCTGGTAGTGTATCCAGAGAGTTTTCTTGGTAAAAATGTAGAAGTGGTTTACCACTGCCTTCTTCCATGCAATAAACTTGAGTCTCCACCCTCAACTCTCTCCCATGCAACTGCTGCCCCTTACTGGTTTGGAAACTTCATGAGGGCAGGGATCATCTTATCTACTCTCCCTACTGAATCTTCCCAAGCACTTAATCCAGGCCTCTGCACACAGTAGGGACTAAATAAATACCATCAATTGATTAAATGATTGAGACCATAATACGCAAAGTGAATGCCATTACAGTGTACAATCACAGTGCAATTCCTCTAGTGTACAAACACATTCAACTCTGCCAGGCACAGCTTTCCTCCGCAGGTTTGGGCAAGAGCATAACAGCAGAGTCAGGAAGCATTCTTCCAAACACAGGAGTCTGACTGGTCATGGTGCAGTGATTGCCATCTTCTGAAAAATGGCTCGGACACAGTGATTTCTGTACCACGGGTTCATCTTAATGCAGATTCTGCAATGAGGCAACTTCTGCAATGGAGGAGAAAATTTTGAAATGATTTAGAAGAAATATTGGCACATTTCTCAAAGACAATCATTACTGCTGATCACAGTGGTGAGTGATAATGTCCCCTTTCTCCCCCGACATTTTACAGATGAGAAAACAGAAGCACAGATAGGTTATTTTTCTTTCCCAAAGACACAGATCAATTAGTCACTTGATCAACTAATGGAATTTATTTTGTACCAAGCACTTGGGAACAGTACAGTAGAATAAATAGACATGACCCCTGCCTTCAAGAAGCTTACAGTCTGATAGAGGAGAAAGACATCAAAATAATTTACAGATTGGAGGAAGAAGGAAAAGTGGTTATGCAGATGAGTGAATGCTTAAGTAATGAAGTTGGCGATTAGGTACAAAAGTGCTACAGGGCCTGGTGAATATCTAAGTACCTAGTTGGTGCAGAGGGGCCGGGTTGGGAGTTGTAGGGCTTACCTGGGGAGAAGAGATATTAATCCTGGAAGGCCTCCCGGAGGATATGTCTCACAAGGGTTTTGAAGATGAAGAGAGCTATGATCTGCCTGATGTTAAGGGGAAGGGAGTTCCAGGCAGGGAGGAGGGTGAGAGCTAGAGGTCTTCAGCAGGAGGAACAAGAACGAGTAAAAAAGAGTAGGTTAGCCTGAGAGGAACAAAGGGTGTGAGCTGGGGTGTACTGGAAGAGGAGAGTGGATAAGAAGTAGTGGTAGTCATAGTAGGAGTAATAATAATAGCAACATTTACTGAGAGCCCACTTGGATTGGTGTACTGTACTAAACACCTGGAAAGTACAGAATGGAGAAGTGACACCTAGGAGGAAGAAAGTTGATTGAGCACTTTAAAGTCGATGGTCAGGAGTTTGTGCTTGATGTGGAGGGCAACTAACTATATGAAGAGTGACAAGAGAGGAGAGACAGGCAGAACCATGTTTTGGGAAAATGATCTGGGAAGCAGAGAAAAATACGGACAACAGAGTGGAGAGACTAGAGGCATGGAGGTCAGCGAGAAGTCCGTTGCAGAAGACCTGCTGGGATTTTTTTTAAATGGTATTTGTTAAGTACTTATTATGTGCCGGACACTGTACTAAGTGCTGAGGTAGATACAAGCTACTCAGGTTGGTCACAGTCCATGTCTCACATGGGGTTCACGGTCTTAATTCGCATTTTACAGATGAGGTAACTGAGGTATAGAGAAGTGAAGTGACTTGCCCAAGGTCACATGGCAGACAGCATCGCTATAATCCACCCTTTCCTCTCCATCCAAACTGCTCCCATGTTAATACAATCACTCATCCTATCTGGTCACATGGCAGACAGCATCGCTATAATCTGCCCTTCCCTCTCCATCCAAACTGCTCCCATGTTAATACAATCACTTATCCTATCCCTCCTAGATTACTACATCAAGCTCCTTGCTGACCTCCCAAACTCCTGGCTCTCCCCACCCCAGTCCATACTTCACTCACTGCTTGGATCAGTGGAGTTTCTACAGAAACGTTCAGGACCTGTCACCCCCCTGCTCAAATATCTCTAGTGGTTGCCTATCCACCTCCATATCAAACAAAAACTACTCATCATTGGTTTTAAAGCATTCCAATACCTTGCCCCCTCCTACCTCACCTTACTTTTCTCTTTCTACAAGCCACCCTACATACTTCACTCCTCTGGCGCTAACCTTCTCACTAAACCTCACTCTCGCCTGTCTTACTGCTGACCCCTTGCCCACATCCTACCTCTGGTCTGAAATGCCCTCCCTCCTCAAATCTGCCAAACAATTACTCTTTCCCTCTTCAAAGCCTTACTGAAGGCACATCTCCTCCAAGAGGCCTTCCCAGACTAAACCCCACTTTTCCTCATCTCCCACTCCCTTCTGTGTCACCCTGACTTGCTCTCTTTGCTCTTCCCCCTCTCCCAGCCCCTCAGCACTTCCGTATATATCTGTAATTTTATTTATTTGCATTGATGTCTGTTTATTTGTATTAATCTCTGTCTCCCCTCCTCTAGACTGTGAGCTCATTTTGGGCAGGGGTTGTTCATTCTTTACTGTTGAATTGTACTTTCCCAAGTGCTTAGTACAGTGCCCTGAATACAGTAAGCGCTTAATAAATATGATTGAATGAATGAATGAATGAATGAATGAACAAGTGGTAGAGCTGGGATTAGAACTCAGTTCCTTCTGATTCTCAGGCCTGTGCTTTATCCACTAGGCCGTGCTGCTCCATGGTTTGACTAAGACTTGGGTCTGGGCTGTGGCCATTAGGTGAGAGAGGAAGGAGCATATTCTGAAAATGTCAGAGAGGAAAAACTGACTAAATTTAGCCTTAAAAATTAGTCCCTAATATGAAATTAGGTATAGTCAGTCCTCCTAGAATGTATGTTTTCATTCTATGTCTTGGCTAGAACTCTGAAGATGACTGAGGGAATGTTTTTCTATCTGGAAATTCAGCCTTCCACAAGTTGGTACAAATAGGTACAATACAAGAAAAAAGGTTCTGTCCCCGTGAGCACCATTTTGTTGGGGGAGACACACCTTGACCAGCTTGACCAAAATATGAGGGCTTTTTTTGGTGGTATTTGGTAAGTGTTTATCATGTGCCAGGCACTGTACTAAATGCTGGAGTAGATACAAGCAAATCAGGTTGGACACAGCCCATGCTCACTTGGGGCTCACAGTCTTAATCCCCATTTTACAACTGTGGTAACAGAGGCATAGAGAAGTGCAGTGACTTGCCCAAGGTCACACAGCAGACAAGTGGTGGAGCTGGAATTAGAACCCAGGTCCTTCTGACTCCCAGGCCCTGATGTTCCAGTCTCCAAATCGTGTTTCCAGGCTCAGGGATGCTTTATTCCCCGAGGTGAACTCTGAAGATTAGAGATTCAGCGGAGCCAACTAACTGCCACCTTGTTTGCAATCAGAGCCAAGCCAAGAGGCTTTATTACATTCAAAGCTTGCAGGGGTGTTCTATAGACTTTGCCAAAGTAATGGAAGGAATCCTTTTTTTAAATTACTAAAATTTCAAGGGGCCGACTTACTTCATTTTCTTTCCTCTAGAAACTGAGATCTCAAATATAAGGAAAAATATTGGGAGTAATTAGCCACAACGGGTGGTATAAATCCAAAGAGAAAAAGTAATTCATCAGTTTTAAAGCAACTCATTTTAAAACTGCAGGTTTGCTTTAACGGACGTGCATTTGGGAGTCGATATTAATGAAAGGGTGAAGGCGGCTTATGGCTTTTTCAGTTCTTTCATTTCCCACTAGATGTCTCTGATGGAAACTAATTATGAATGTTCTTGATTTCATTTGGAAAAAGAATGGATGAAGGCTTTTTGTGGGTCCCGTGTTAGCGTCCAGGGCTTGGGAGGGGGTTGGGGGCAACCCTTGGTCCTTCTTCAGTAACTACTTTAGCTGGGAGAGCCCATGGAGGCCACTTAGCAAACAGGCTGCTAATGAAAACTGATTTCTTTTTAATAAAGATTTCTTCCAAGATGGCTAAAGGTGGGTTGAGGCTACTTAATGGCTAAGTCCACGATTAGCTCAGGAACCGTGTACACACACGCACACACACACACACACACACACACACACCCATGCCCCCCATCCATCCACTCAATCAGTCAATTAATATCTACTGAGCACTTAACTGTGTGTTGAGCACTATACTAAATGCTTGGGAGAGTACAATACATGTTCCCTTCCCACAAGGAGCTTCTAGAAGGTGGGGGACAGATATTAAATTATAGATAGGTACCTAAGTGCTGTGGGCCTGAGGGTGGACTGAATAAAGGGTACAAATCTGAGTGCAAGGATAACGCAGAAGGGAGAGGGATTTGGGGAAATGAGGGCTAAGTCGAGGAAGGCCTGCCCATCAACCCTACCCAGATTAAGTGAAGGATGGCAAGTGGTTCCCTGCTTTCACAATAGATTTGGTATTGGGATTTGGTATTTGGAATCGGTACTGGTATTGAGCAATCCCCAGTTCTGGACCCAGCTGGGCTGAGAATTGGGGCTGAGATGTTTAGGGGAAGGGAGAATTTGGGTGTTTCATTTTCTTGGATGACATGAGGAAGCCTTCAGTGTCTCACAAGAGAGGAATATTTGTTATCCTAAAAGAGGTGAGCAAGAGCAAAATGAATTTTCTTAAAAAAAAATCAATCAATGGAATTTATTGAGAATTTACTGTGTGCAGAATACTGTACTAAGATAACAGAGCTGGTAGCCCCATTCCCCGTTCACCAGGAGCTTGTAGTCTAGAGGGAAAGGCAGATATTAAAATCAATTTGAGTATGAACAGAAAGTGCTGCAGGGCTGAGGATGGCGTAAATATCAAGTGCTCAAAGGCCACAACTGCAAGGCTCCAGATCAAAGAAGTGTCTCCCATACCCAGAGGCGACACTCCAAGGCCCAAGTCACTTCAAAACCAATTTGGACTAAGCCAGGTCTCCCAAAGGCAGAGAAAGGAAAAGCCTTCTGCAAGCACATGGACTCCGGGAAACATTTTCCCCAGAAGAGGAGTAGAGGAAGAGGTGCTCATTAGGAGAGTTAAAGCAGCCTTTGGAGGGGTTTGGAACCTTTCTCGAAGAAACTCAGCAGGAGAAAACAGCAGAAATGTATTTTCAGAAACCCTGATTTTTCTTTGTTTTCTCAGGATTATGTCTTTCCACCAGGCCTGTGGCGTGTTTCCCAACTGTACTGCCTTCCCTGGGCCAATTCCCCACATTGGTAAGGCAGAATCATGTCTCCTTCAAGAAGCTTTCCCTGACTAACCTCTCCTCTCCTTGTCCTATTCACCCTCCCTTCTGTGTCATTTTTGCACTTGAGTCTTTTCCCCATAAGCACTATGGTAATCACCCCACCCCCAGCACCATAACACATGCCAGCATTATTACTCACATACATGTATCCTTACAGGTTGCTGTTTCCTCTGGTACTTACTATAATTTCAGTCTCCCCGACTAGACTGAAAGTTCCTTGTGGGTAGGGATTGTATCTGCCAACTCTACGTCATCTGTGCACTTGGCTCTGTGACCTTTGGACATTTGATATTCACCCCAATCCCACAGCACTTATGTACATAGCTTTAAATTATATGTTACAAATTATTTATTCACATTAATATCTGTTTCCCCCTCTAGACAGTAAACTCAAGTGAGTGGGGGACATTTCTGCTCATTCTTTTGTAATGTACTCTCCCAAGCACTTAGAATTGTGCACTGCACATAGTAAGCACTCAATAAATAACATTGATTGATTGATTGATTGATTGATTGATTATTGTCCTCTCCCAGGAGGATTAGTTCCATGCTCTACTCCCAATAAGTGCTCAATAAATACCTTTGATTGATAGATTGCCATGAGGGCTACTGGTCTACCTTGAATGATATTTTGGTCCACAGGGGCCCCTCCAAGGAGCTCTGACTCTCTTTGGGGTCATGGTTCTGCTCTCGTGGAACTGACGACTCAGTCCGAGCACAGCTGAAGGAACACAGGTGCAGGCTTCCCCTCGATTGAAGTTAATAATAATAATAATAATATTTGTTAAGCACTTACTATGTGACAAGCACTGTTCTAGATGCAAGATAATCGGTTGGAACACAGTTCCTGTCCCATATAGGACTCAGAGTCTTAATTCCCACTTTACAGATGAGGGAACTAAGACCCAGAGAAGTTAATAATAATAATAATAATAATGTTGGTATTTGTTAAGTGTTTACTATGTGCAGAGCACTGTTTTAAGTGCTGGGGTAGATACAGGGTAATCAGGTTGTCTCACATGAGGCTCACAGTTAATCCCCATTTTACAGATGAGGTAACTGAGGTACACAGAAGTTAAGTGACTTGCCCACAGTCACACAGCTGACAAGTGGCAGAGCCTGGATTCGAACCCATGACCTCTGACTCCCAAGCCTGGGCTCTTTCCACTGAGCCATGCTGCCTCTCTGCCCCCGGGAAAGAAAGAACCCGGGGATAGGGTAGAGGACCTGAATGCTATCTGAAGATCCTTCCTGATGCTTTCCCCATCTTCAAGGAGGGCCTCGCATTACGCAGTACAGTTTATTGTGTACAATATGCTGCTAAACTTGCATAATAAATGAGTGGAATAGGGAGTTCCAGGATCAGGTGAGTTAGGTCCTTCATGGTACCAGTGTCTACATTCGGTATAGCCAATTCTCCTGATTCTTCAGGGTCACAAAACAGACACTTTCAAGTTTTCCCAATCTTAATAATAATAATACCTGTGGCATTTATTAAGCACATTTTATGTGCCAGGCGCTGTACTAAGCACTGGGGTGGATACAAGCAAAGAGGGTTGAACGCAGTCCCTGTCCCACGTGAGGCTCACAGTCTCAATCCCCATTTTACAGATGAAATAACCGAGGCACAGAGAAATGAAGTGATTTGCCCAAGGTCACACAGCAATCGTGGCAGAGCCGGGATTAGAAACCATGACCTTCTGACTCCCAGGCCCATGCTCTATCCACTAAGCCATGTTGCTTCTCAATCTTCAATTTTCAGAGTGAGCCCAATAATTGGACATGTGAATGGCCTAAGTCATGGCCTAGACTCTTCCACTCTCCTCTCCGCAGTCCAAATGATTGTCACGCTGGCCCAGCCACCTGTTACCTCTCAACTGGAATACTGCATCGAGTGTCCCTGCCTTCAGTCTCTCCCCTTTCCAGACCATACTTCACCCTGTTGCCTGGATCATTTTTTTTAAAACAGCATTCTGTGCTTGTCTCCACATTCCTCAGAAGTCTCCAATGGCCACCCATTCTTCTCCACATCAAGCAGAAATTCTTGATCATCAGTTTTAAGACCCTCAAACAACTCTCTCTCCCCTACTTATCCTCTCTCTTTGCCCATTATACTCCAGCTCACATTTTGTTCATTTCAAGCTAACCTACTCCTTGCCTCCATTCCCCTACTCCTTTGGATGATCTCTTGATCACATCTTCCCTCCTTCCTAGAACCCCCACCTGCTTCTTGTCTGGCAGACTATTGCACTTCCTTCCCATCTTCAAAGTCCTTCTGGAATCCCATTTCCTCCGGGAGGACTTCCCTGATTAATCTCCCATCTCTCCAAGCCTCATCCACCCCTAAATTTCTCAATTGATTTCTAATTTTCCTGTGTCCTGTATCCTCCAACTTCCATTTTAGCACTTCCATGCCACCTAAGAGAAGCAGTGTGACTTCATGGTTAGAGGATGGCCCTGTGAGTCGGAAAGACCTGGGTTCTAATCCTGCTTCCACCACTTATCTGCTGGGTGACCTTAGGCAAGTTACTTCACTTCTCTGTGTCTCAGTTATCTGATTTGTAAAATGGGAGATAAGATTGTGACCCCTATGTGGGACAGGAACTGCATCCAACCTGATTAACTTGCATCTTCCCCAGGGCTTAGTACAGTGCCTTGCACATAGTAAGCACTTAACAAATATCATAAGGAAAAAAAAAGAAGCTCCTAAGTATTTATGGTTTCACAACTCTGCCTGTCACTTGTGTGCATGTCTTATATGTACTCCATTACTTCTTCCTATCTGAAATTCATTTTGATGTCTGTCAAACCCACTATTCTGTAAGCTCCTTGTGTCTAGGCATCATGTCTCATCTCTATCGTTCACTTAGTACAGTGCTCTGCACACAGCAGGCATTCAATAAATACTATTGATAGATTGTGTTAGAAGGAAATTCCTGGCCCTTTGTGGGTCAGAAGTTTGAATGGAGTTCCAGTGAAGCAGAGGCACAGATTCTTACAGGATTTGTACTTTATCTCCCTACCTCCCACTCGAACCCCAAGAAGGGAGGAAAGTCTGAGGACTGGGGAATGAGTGGAGAATCATGTTGGGGTTTCTTAGGGAATTTAGGGAAATTATTCTTGCTGTTCTGTTGTAATAATCTTCCAGGACAATCTTGGAAGTTTTGATACAAAACATGTTACTGATAGCCCTTTGAGATAGGTACTTTCTCCAAGCAAGGTAGTGTGGCTCAGTGGAAAGAGCCCGTGCTTGGAAGTCAGAGAACATGGGTTCTAATCCTGACTCTGCCACTTGTCAGCTGTGTGATTTGGGGCAAGATATCTCATCTGTAAAATGGGGATTCAGACTGTGAACCTCCCGTGGGACAGCCTGATTACCTTGTATACCCCCAGTGCTTAGAACTGTGCTTGGCACATAGTAAGTGCCTAACAAATACTATCATCATCATTATTATTATTCTTATATAGCCAGTCTGAAGTAAATTTAGAGCAGTCATTTATGAGACATTATTTTATATGTTCTTGAAAATTGACAGTCACTCATTGATCTAATAATAATAATGATAATAGTACTTGTTAAGTGCTTACCATGTGCCAAGCACTTTTCTAAGTGTTGGGGTAGATACAAGTTAATCAAGTTGGACATAGTCCCTGTCCCACATGGGGCTCCCAGCCTGAATTCCCATATTACAGGTGAGGTAACTGAGGCCCAGAGAAGTATAGAGACTTGCCCAAGGTCACACAGCAGACTTGGAGAGAAGGCAGGATTAGAAACCAGGTTTGGAACCAATAAAGCCTATGGTAAGGAGTTTCTGTTTGATGTGGAGGTGGATGGACAACCACTGGAGGGTCTTGAGGAGCAGGGGGACACGGACTGAGTGGTCTGTAGAAAAGTGATCAGGGCAGCAGAGTGAAGTAGGTACTGGAGTGGGGAGAGACAGGAGGCAAGGTCAGCAAGGAGACTGATATGGTAATCAGAGTGGGATTGAATAAGTGATTATATTAACGTGGTAGCAGTTTGGATGGAGAGGAAAGTTCAGATTTTAGGGATATTGTGAAGGTTGAACCGGGATTTAGTGATAGATTTGAATATCTGGATTGAATGAGTGAGAGGAGTCAAGGATAATGCCACGGTCACAGGCTTGTAAGATGATAAGCAGTGTGGCTTAGTGGAAGGAGCACAGACCTGGGAGTCAGAGGACATGGGTTCTAATCCCAACTCCTCCACTTGACTGCCATGTGACCTTGGGCAAGCCACTTTGCTTCTCTGTACCTCAGTGAACTCATCTGCAAAATGGGGATTAAGACTGTGAGCTCCACGTGGGACAACCTGCTTCAGTGCTTAGAACAGTGCTTGGCACATAGTAAGCGCTTAGTAAATACCATTATTATTATTATTCTAGGATGGATGGCGGTGCTGTCTACAGTGATAGGAAAGTCAGGGGGAGGACAGAGTTTGGGTGGCAAGATGATGATCAGCACTGTATATGAAAAGTATTATGACTGGTTAGTTTTAAAGGAATTGTACCTAAAATGGTAGCCCTTCTGTCCATGCAGTGGAAAGAGCCTGGCTCTGGCAATCAGGATACCTGGATTCTAATTCCAGGTCTGCCTGGAACTAGTGAATGTGGGCAAAGATCAGCGTGGCTCAGGGGAAAGAGCATGGGCTTGGGAGTCAGAGGTCATGGGTTTGAATCCACACTCTGCCACTTGTCAGCTGTGTGACTATGGGCAAGTCACTTAACTTCTCTGTGCCTCAGTTACCTCATCTGTAAAATAGAGATGAAAACAGTGAGCCTTACATGGGACAACCTGATTACCCTGTATCCCAGCGCTTAGAACAGTGCTCTGCACATCAATACCAGCGCTTAATCAATACCAACATTATTATTATTATTATTATTAAAAACCACTCATGTGCACTTTGCCATGTGCTGCTGCTGCACTCCTGCCCCTCTATTTGCTTGTTGCCTTCTGTGCCCCAGGGGGAACATGCCAAGCTGAGGTGTCAGAGTATGAGTGACACTGCCCAAGCCATTAGCACTTGAATCAATTCCTCTGCACAGGTTCTCAGGCCTGAAGTCTTAGTGTCCGGGCTCACCCAGCCTTCCTGATGGGAGAAAGACTCCATAATCACTTAATGAGCTAGGCAAAGGAGGACAGTCTCCTCTCCCCCAAGCTGGAGAGGTATGGAAAAATGGAACTTCTGGTTAACTTGTGGGTTACTGACTCTCTTTTGACTCTGCATATCTTGTTCTCCTGGGACTTCTCACTTTCCACAAGAGATGATGGATCTGCTTGAAAACAGGACAGCAATCCAAGACAGGGCAAACGAGTCACTGCAGCCAGCATTTCCAAGGGTTGGCAAGTGTGGCTGGGATTTCAGTCTCACTTGCCTTCTCTTGGAAAACAAAAGGCAGCTGGTTATATCTATAAATCTATTTATCTATAGTCACATACATTTGGCTACACAAGCCTAAGGTTTCTCTTTCCAGAGCTGGGCACAAGGATCTCAAAGACCACCTAGACTGCTAATATCGTGGGAGCCGGTGGCCCTCAGGAGAGCAGGGGGACCACTGATCTAAGAAAACTCCTGGCGCTGGTGGTCGCCTCCACCGCACTGGAGGGCTCGACCCACACAAATTCTGAGCCGCCTAAGGCTTGGGGAAAGCTTGAGCATTGATCGCAGGGCAAATAAAATCTAGTTGGACAGAAAAATTACACCACAGCGGTTTCAGATGCCTTGGAGAGAGGGAGTCTGCTTTGGGCTTCCGGAATTGCCCTGACCTCAGCCTGTTTTCACATGACCTGAGGCACCTAAGAAAGGGCAGCAAGATATAGTCAAACTTCCTGGGATTGATTATTAAATGAGGAGATTATCCACACCTTTGCCTCTCCTCTTTTCCCTCCTGCTGCCTGCCTATGGGCCATTTCACGACTTGTTAGCATTTCCACAAAGCGAGAGTAGATGAAACTCAAAACCAGTCAGTTTGATTCCTCTTCAGTTAGTGAAGAGGAGGAAGCTGGAATCCATAGCGAAAAGGATGGTTTTGGATCATCTGGAGATTTTTCTTAATCCTGACAGTCTTCTCCACAGTTTGCTTCAATAATAATTACTCTTCTGACTCACCATTTACAATCCAGTTTGTCTTGCTTTCGGCCTCTGACCTTGGCCTCTGCCTGAATCCTGAATTCCAGCTTTTCCTCTGTGCCTCAGTTTCCCTGTCCATTAAATGGATGAAAGGAAGTGGGTGGACGTCCTCTGTAGAAACATATGCCAAGGAGAGTGAGTGTTCCACACTCAGGAGGAAAAGCCAGCTCTCGCCTTCAGCCCTGAGCTTTATGGGTCCTGAGAAGATAGTTGAATTATTATAGGAGACTGGCAGAGAATACTTACACATGCCCTGAAAAAGGACCGCACTTAATTTTCATCTTTACTGCAAGTCAGAAAGATATATACTCTCCAAATAATGGCAGTTTCCTCGACCTGGTCTTATGGCAGTTTGGTGATACAATAAACAGCCCCCTGTCATAAGGCCCACATAAAAAATGGCCTGACATTTCTTTAAAAGTAAAAAGAAACACAACTGCAGGCGATGACCTTTCCGGGGAGGGCACAGATGTTTTGCGTGGTGGGGGGGTCGAAGGGGGGGAGGAGGGCGACGGTTTCGTACTTCGGAGCTGCGATATATAGCCGCCGTCTCACAAAGTGTTTTCATGAGAAATTACAGTCCGTTCCAGAGTGGAGCCCCAGCTCGGCAGCTTTAGCGCTTGGAGGATTTTTTTTTCCCCTTAATTTTTTCCAAATGATATTGTGCCGAACATATTTCTTCTTGTTCTCCTTCATCACCACCATCCTCATCCTCGTCCGTATGTACTGGGCCTCCTAGACTTTCAGAGCCATGCACTGACTAAAGAGGAGGGCTCCTTGCCCCTCTGAAGCGCACTAATGCAATTGTGGAAATACGACACACAGGAAATTCCACTTCTTACGAGAATTCTTTTGAGGAACAAATCCCCTTTAAAAAGTAAATCAATCAATCAGTCAATCAATCGTATTTGTATTGGGTGCTTACTATATGCAGAGCACTCTACTAAGCACTTGGGAAAATACAATACAGCCGAGTTGGTGTTCCTTGCCCACAGCAAGCTTACAGTTTAGAGTTCAGACATTAATATAAATAAATAATAAGTTAATGCCCTTCTCCTTCTCCCATCTCTCCCACTCCTTCTGCCACAGCACTTCTTCTCTCCAGGGATTAGGTAAGTTCCATGACCCTCTGCCTTGTGTATATCTATCAATCAGTTGTATTTATTGGGTGCTTACTGTGTGCACAGCACTGTACTAAACGCTTGGGTGAGCACAGTATAATGAAGTTGATAGACATGTTCCTTCCCCAAAATGAGCTCAGGATGCTTTTATTGACAGGGATATTTCACAGACAACAAAGTCAAAAGTAGACTTAAGGATCAGCTATGGGTGATCAGGGAGAAGTCAAATCTGCATCTGTGGATAGACCATACTATTGTCTTGTTTATTCCCTAGATACACAGCACAAATGATCTCCCTTTTTCAGCCCCACTTCAAACCCTGGGTATATTAATTTTAATGACAATAATAATAACATTTACCAAGTGCTTACTCTATGCCAAGAACTGACCTCAGCACTGGGATAGATACAAGATCATCAGATGGTCCCACCCAGGTAGCTCACAGTCTAAGAGGAAAGGAGAGCGGGTATTTTATCTCCATTTTACAGAGGAGGAAACTGAAGCAAAGAGGATGTGAATTGCCCAAGGTCATACAGCAGGCAAGTGGAGTAGCTGGGATTAGAACGCTGCTCTCCTGACTCTCAATCTTTGCTTACAGGGGCTAGCCACTTAAGTGTGCATAATACATTAGATAAAAAAATAATTCTTCTGTGACATTACACCATCTTCAAGAAGAAAGGTGAAAGATCAGATTGTGGCAATTACCGAGTAGTTTCATCACTCACTGTTCCTGAGAAAATCCCAGCCACAGAATTCCTGGATTGGCTGTTAAGGAATATTGCCAACTGAACTCTCTCGGAATCACGATGCCATTTCGGGATCACTGCAGGGCTCACGGGACATGATCTCTCCTGCACATCAGACACTAGAGAAGAGCAGGGAACAGCACCAAGACTTCTACACACTGTTCACAGACCTGACCCAAACATCTGATATCAGCAGATCCGGGCTCTGGTTATTACTAAGCAAAATTAACTGACCTGAAATTCAGCAAGATTCTGAGTAGGCTTCCCGTTAGCCTGGCTGGCTGAGTCAGAGCCGAGTGTTCCCCAAATGATCCGTTTCCCATCGCCGACAGAGTAGAACATGGCCCAGTGCATGGCGTGGGCCTGGTCCTGTTCAACTTGTTCTCTGTAGCCAGGATGCAGTGAGAGACTTAGATGCAGGGGCTAATTATAGTAAGCTTTAGCACTGTGGGGAAGCTTTTCCATATCAGCTGATTTCAAGCACCCCCCAAAGTCCTAGACACTGTCATTCAAGAATTTCAAGTCTGCAGATGACTGCCAGCTGGAGGCCAAGAGCCAAGAAGGCAAATCAAAGATTGTAAACCACTTCATTAAGTCAGTCAGGTGTTATGGGCTGATAGTGAGTCTAAAGAAAATTGAAGTGTTGTATCAGCCTGCACCAAGGAAACCATGCACCCAAAGATGGATTTTTTGGCAACTGAGCTAAGAGCTGTTACAGAATTCTGTTACCTAAATAGCACCCTAACTAATGGCACAGTAGTAGACAAGTAAGTAGAAAAATGAATTAAGGAAGCCTGCACATCCCTGGAGAAAGAGTGAAACAGGATGTGGGGTGACATCAAGCTCTAGATGAAACTAAAAGTCTACTGTAAGGTGTAGGGTGGTCCAATCTTCTCTACGGCAGTGAGATCCAGACTCCACAAAAGCACCGCATCTGCCTCCTTCAGCCATTCCATTTGGGTCAGTTAGGAGCTATACTTGATGCCAAATGGCAAGAGGAGATCACGATGATGGAGTTCTGAAGCACAGTCAAGCTTTTAATATGGAAGCTGTATGCACCCTAACACCGCTACTACACTGGCTGGGACACGTGAGAAGAATGAACAATAGCAAGAGATCCAAACGGCTGCTATACAGTGACCTGAAATTGGGATATCAAAATCCAGAAGGGCAGAGAGAGCATTTTAAGAACTCAGTAGAATCAAGCTTCAGACAATGCTGCATCCCACTTGAGCAATGAGAGTAAAATGCCAAAGATAAAGCAGCAAGGAACATCACCATCAGCAAAAAAAGGGGCCATCTGAGCAAAAGCTTTGCAAGGAATGAGAGACAAGGAGGCAAAGGAGAAAACAGGCCCAAACACTAAGCACAGCAACACAACAAGGGACAATCATTTTGTGTGCACAATGACGCCAGGACTGCGGGTCTCACACTGGCCTTTTTGGCCATGTATGCACTCAGTTTGAATTTCATCATTAGTGTTATCTTTGAATACAAAGGACTACTGTATATACATATAGAGTTTTTGAAATTTTCTCTAATTATAATAAGCATGCTAGAACTTCATTTTATTTTTAGTGTTCAACAAAAATTGCTCAACCTCTCTTGTTAGCATTTTATTCACATAATAATAATAATGTTGGTATTTGTTAAGCGCTTACTATGTGCCGAGCACTGTTCTAAGTGCTGGGGTAGACATGGGGGAATCAGGTTGTCCCACGTGGGGCTCACAGTCTTAATCCCCATTTTCCAGATGAGGTAACTGAGGCACCGAGAAGTTAAGTGA
This sequence comes from Ornithorhynchus anatinus, assembly GCF_004115215.2. Lineage (NCBI taxonomy): Eukaryota > Metazoa > Chordata > Mammalia > Monotremata > Ornithorhynchidae > Ornithorhynchus > Ornithorhynchus anatinus. The sequence continues at coordinate 109,461,267 of NC_041732.1, read as the reverse complement.
CTTGCCCAAAGTCACACAGCTGACGAGTGGCGGAGTCAGGATTCGAACCCATGACCTCTGACTCCAAAGCCCGTGCTCTTTCCTCTGAGCCGCGCTGCTTCACATAAGCAATAGAGGAACTGTGAACATGAAATAGTGACCAGAAATCAGAGAAGCACACAGATAGGCAAAAGCATGCCAATTAATAGGCATCCCCTCCTATCCCCCAGGTGCTAAAAACCTGTATGAATTTCTAAAGATCCATGTAAAATTCCTTTTTGGTAGCAATTCACATTAATATTCTTCTAAATTGAAGGTGTTTTATGAAGATATATTTCTAAAGCCAAAATGAGATTTTCTAGTGTAACCACTTGTAAGTGCTTTAAAATATTTGCATTCACTACATATACTTATTTAGTGTCTGTGAGTATGTGTGTGTATTTTTTGGTGTATGCCAGTTGTGGTCATATGTTCTTGGATAATTGGTCACCATCAGTGTGATCTGCAAACCAGCAGGCAAAGAGCTACCCTCAAACCTGGAGAAGCAATGTGGTCTAGTGGAAACAACATGGCCCTGGGAATCAAAGGATCTGGGTTCTAATCTCCACCCTACAAGTTTCTTGCTATTGACCTTGGGCAAGTCATTTAACTTCTCTGGGCCTCAGTTCCTTCATCTGTGAAATGGGGTTCAAATCTCCTTGCTCCAACTTTGACTGTGAGCCCCATGTGGGACAAGGACTGTGTCCAACCTTCAAACTTCAAACAGTGCTTGACACATGAGTAGGTGCTTAACAAATACCAGTTAAAAAAATGAGCCCTGAAAACAGCATGAAACTTTGACAAAAGCAAATCAGCAAAGGACCAGCCATTATTGCAGCTGCATCTTTGACCAACCAGGACACATGGAGCTGGGGTCTGGAGATATTGGAGAAAGGGAGAGATCTGGCTCTCACCTGATGACAGTGTTCCTTGCGGCTCTCTCCTGAGGGGTCTTAACTTCTCACACCTCCTTCTACCCCCAACCCATGGGGAAAGGTCAGAGAAGAATCAGACATTCTTCAACCCCACAATGATGGAGTGGATAGAGCACGGGTTTGGGAGTCAGAAGATCCTGGGTTCTAAACCCAGCTCTGCCTCTTGACTGCTGTGTGACCTCAGGCAAGTCACTTCACTTCTCTGTGCCTCAGTTACCTCATCTGTAAAATGGGGATTGAGACTGTGAGCTCCACATGGGACAGGGACTGTGTCCAACTTGATTTGCTTGTCCCCACCCCCCCCCCCCCATGTTTAGTTCAGGTCCTGGCAGATACTAAGCACTTAACAAATGCCATTATAATTATTATTATTAGAAACTAAATTGTCTCTACTACTCTCTGCACCTACTTGTTGCTGTAATCTACAGTCTTCTTGATCTCACCTTTGTACTCCTGACTGTTCTTCACACCTTTAACTCCTTTCTGCTCCATTTTCTTCTCCTACTCTGATCCTTGGGGACTTTGACTTCCACCCTGATGAGCTGTCTGATGTTCCCCCCACCCGAAACACTCTCCCAGCCATCATCATCAATCATCATCAGTGGTGTTTATTGATGTTTACTCTGTGCAGAACACTGTACTAAGCACTTGTACGAATTACACTATAACAGAGTAGGCAGACACATTCCCTTCCCACAGTGAGTTTACAGACTAGAGGGCTTCCCAGAATAAGACCCACAGAAGAGGGCTAGCTTGGAGCCTGCAACAGCCAGTCCTGGTAGGGGCAGTGAGAGCAGAGGGAGCAGAGAGAAGACTGTGGCACGACACAACTCTTTGGTTTTTCTTTTTTTTAAGTTAGCAGATTCCCTCTCATGTTACCAGTGAATTGCCGACTCGTTCAGATGACAGAGATTTCAAGTGGTAAAATGAACCTGGCCTAGAGCCAGAGAGCACAGACCTACCCTCTTGTACCTCCTCTAGGGACAAAGAGCACAATGCCCCCTGGCTCATGCACCCCCATATCTAGGAACAGAGAGCACAAATCCACCCTCTCCCCCACCCCCACACACGGACCAGAGCCCCCTTGCCTCATTTCCATCTCCCATGGAGAAAAGGACAGTGGGATCTGGCTCCAGGCCCAGTCCCTACTCCTCTGGCTCGCGGTCTGGATTCACCTTCAGCAAAGGAGGAGGTGGCAGACTGGGAATGGTGTGCAGAATCCTTCCGTGGCAGGCTCAGATTTCAATTCCCCCTCCCCACAGCACCTTCTTCTCTGCTACCTGCCTCACCAAATGAGGAAAGCCCGGGATGTGAGACTTCACCAAACAGCTACCCGTCCGACAGCTCTGTGGCATCGGGCTGCTAATGGGGACTGAGCTTTAAGAGCCTGATGGCACCATTGATTTGAGCCGGTCCCAGCTGGGGCAGCCGGTGGACCGCTGGGCCAGTGGTGGGGGGCCTTCCTGGTACCTGTCACAGTGCGAGCTGGCTTTGGAGCTGCTCTGGCCTGACTCGTGCTGGGCTTCCAGGAGGATCTTCTCCAAGTCTCCACTATAGATGGAGGAGGAGGAGGAGGAGGAGGACATGTACTCTGGACCACTGGACTTGCCGTGACCATCTGCTTCCTTACATTTCTCAATCCTGATGACCTTTTAATTCACTCCAATGGAACCGCAAGTCACCATGGAAAAAGGTGAGATCCCATTATTTCAATCAATCACTGGTATTTAATCAATGGTATTTATTGAGCATTTACCATGTGCAGAGCAGGGTACTAAGCACTTGAGATAGTACAATACGACAGAGTTGGCAGCACTATCCCTCCCCTCAATCCCAGACATTATTCCATCTCTAACCTCCCCGACTCCCTCCTACCTCTATCCAACTCCAGTAAAAACTCTTCCTCCTCACCAATATCCCCTCCCTCTCGAATCCTGTCCTCACCCCTCACCATGCCCTCCAGTGGAACACTAGACCTGGTAGGGCTCCAGACCCGCTCCAGCTGACCTGGGCCATCACCCCCTTCTTGGCTTCCCTACCAGCTTGATGCTGAAGCCCCCACCCTCAATACCACTTTCTCCACCAAATCCATCTCTTTGCCCTCTTGTTGTTCTGTTTATTCTCCAGCCCTGCTCCATCCCCACAGACCCTCCTTCCTCCATTCTTGCAGCTGAATGCAGATGGCAGGAACTGAATCACCAGGCTGACTCCTGCCACTTACACTGACTTTGATCCTTTGTCATTCAGCTCTCTCTCCTGCTCAGCAACTCTTCTACTGCTCCCTCCCTGACTTCCATGCCCAGATCCCCCACCAAATATTCCAAACCTTCAACTTTCTCCTAAAGTTTCCAGTGTCCCCAAATGCCTCCTCTGGAACTAGCTACTAATCAATAGTATTTACTGAGGGCTTATTCTGTGCAGTAGAATACAATAGAGTAGGTAGGCACACTCTGCCCTCAAGTCTGCTCTGTGCAGAGCACTGTACTAAGTGTTAGGAAAGTACATTGGAGTTAGTAGACCCAATCCCTGTCCTCAAAGAGCTTATGATCTTTTGGGGATACAGGCATTTAATCAATTAAAGGTAGGAAGAAGCAACCTAATATAAGTGTATGAACTCAAGTGCTGTGGGGGTTGGAGGATGTGGTGACCATTTAAGATCTTAGCAAGTATGAGAGCTCTCCAGCTATTTTGATGGTAAAATTGAAACCATCAAGCATGAATTTACTAAAGTTCTTCCATCATCTCCTTTTTCATTATTATTATTATTATTATCAGTGTATTTGTTAAGCACTTGCTATGTGCCAAGCTCTGTTTTAAGCACTGTGATAGATGCAGTTTAATCAGGTTGGACCCAGTCCCTGTCCCACATGGGGCTCACAGTCTATGTATGAGGGAGAACAGGTATTTAATCCCCATTTTACAGTCGAGGAAACTGAGGCATGGAAAAGTTAAGTGACTTACCCAAGGTTACAGAGCAGGCAAGTGACCAATCCAGAATTAGAACCCAGGTCCACTGAATCCCAGGCCCGTGCTCTTTCCATTAAGCTACATTGCTTTCCTTATTCAGGTGGGCTGACTGATAATAATAATAATAATGATGATGATGATAATAGAGAAGCAGCATGGCTTAGTGGATAGAGTTTGGGCACGAAAGTCATAAGAACCTGGGTTCTAATCCCCACTTTGCAACTTGTCTGCTGTGACCTTGGACAAGTCACTTAACTTCTCTGTGCCTCAGTTATCTCATCTGTAGAATGGAGATTAAGACTATGATCCCCATTTGAGCCAGGGACTCTGTCCAACCTGGTTAGTTGTATCTACCCCAGTGCTTAGTACAGTACCTGACACATAGTAAGTGCTTAAAAATACCATTAAAAAGAGTGGGGGGATGTGTGCAGAATGATGTTTCAGAAAGATGATCCAGGATGCAAAGTGAAGCATGGATTGCAAAGGGGAGAAGCTGGAGGCGGGGAGGTCGGTGATAAGACTGATGTTATAGTCGTGCTACATTTAAGGGGACATTCAGCAAGACTCAGATCTGAGTGCCCCCTCTTGCCTCCCTTCTTGCTCTACCCTCACTTTCTTGGAGAGCTTACCCATCTGCACAGCTCCAACTTCTACCTCTAATAATAATAATAATAATGTTGGTATTTGTTAAGCGCTTACTATGTGCAGAGCACTGTTCTAAGTGCTGGGGTAGACACAGGGGAATCAGGTTGTCCCACGTGGGGCTCACAGTCTTAATCCCCATTTTACAGATGAGGTAACTGAGGCACAGAGAAGTGAAGTGACTTGCCCACAGTCACACAGCTGCCAAGTGGCAGAGCTGGGATTCGAACCCATGACCTCTGACTCCAAAGCCCGTGCTCTTTCCACTGAGCCACGCTGCTTCTCTAGGTGGATGACTCTCAATTCTCTCTCTGTCTCTCTTTAAATCCCGACTTCCCATCTCTTCTGTGATCTCAGCTTTTCTCTTAGCTCCAAGGTATTTTCATCTGAAAGTCTCATTAAACACCTCAAACTCAAAATGCCTAGGATTGAATGACTCGTCGTCCCTTTCCAACACCCCCTGCCCCAATTATCCAATTTCCATCCATAACACATAACCCATCTACCTGTGTCAGAACATTAATTGGCATTAACCTCAACTCAAGAAGCAACTTGGCTTAATGGAAAGAGCACGGGCTTGGGAGTCAGAGGACGTGGGTTCTAATCCCTGCTCTGCCCCTTGTCTGCTGTGTGACCTTGGGCAAGCCATTTAACTTCTCTGGTCCTCAGTTACCTCATTTGTAAAATGGGGAGTGAGACTGTGCGACAGGGACTGTGTCCAACCCAATTTGTTCGTATCCACCTCAGTGCTTAGTAGAGTGTATGGCACATAGTATTCATTCATTCAATAGTATTTATTGAGTGCTTACTATGTGCAGAGCACTATACTAAGCACTTGGAATGTACAAATCAACAACAGATAGAGACAGTCCCTGCCCTTTGACGGGCTTATAGTCTAATCGGGGGAGACAGATAGTAAGCACTTAATACCACAGTTATTATTACTGTTAACTCCTCACTGGGCTTCAGCAGTCATGATCAACTGTTAAATCCTGGATCTTCCTCCCCAGCCACTCAATCAATCAATGTTATCTTCTGAGATCTTACTATATTTACCGATCACTGCACTGGGCACTAGGTAGAGTATGAAAGAGTTAAGACAGCTATGATCCCTGCCCTCCAAGGAGTGTAAAGTTTACTGGGAGAGCTAGACATTAAAATAAATTACAGGTATGGGGACAGCAGAGAATAAAAATAATGATAATAATTCTTATGGTATTTCATTCAATAGTATTTATTGAGCGCTTACTATGTGCAGAGCACTGTACTAAGCGCTTGGAATGAACAAGTCGGCAACAGATAGAGACAGTCCCTGCCGTTTGACGGGCTTACGGTCTAATCGGGGGAGACAGACAAGAACGATGGCAATAAATAGAGTCGAGGGGAAGAACATCTCGTAAAAACAATGGCAACTAAATAGAATCAAGGTGCTGTACATTTCATTAACAAAATAAATAGGGTAATGAAAATATATACAGTTGAGCGGACGAGTACAGTGCTGAGAGGATGGGAAGGGAGAGGGGGAGGAGCAGAGGGAAATGGGGGGAAAAGAGGGTTAAGCTGCGGAGAGGTGAAGGGGGGGCGGTAGAGGGAGTAGAGGGAGAAGGGGACCTCAGTGTGGGAAGGCCTCTTGGAGGAGGTGAGTTTTAAGTAGGGTTTTGAAGAGGGGAAGAGAATCAGTTTGGCGGAGGTGAGGAGGGAGGGCGTTCCGGGACCGCGGGAGGACGTGGCCCGAGGGTCGATGGCGGGATAGGCGAGACCGAGGGACGGTGAGGAGGTGGGCGGCAGAGGAGAGGAGCGTGCGGGGTGGGCAGTAGAAAGAGAGAAGGGAGGAGAGGTAGGAAGGGGCAAGGTGATGGAGAGCCTTGAAGCCTAGAGTGAGGAGTTTTTGTTTGGAGCAGAGGTTGATAGGCAACCACTGGAGGTGTTTAAGAAGGGGAGTGACATGCCCAGATCGTTTCTGAAGGAAGATGAGCTGGGCAGCGGAGTGAAGAATAGACTGGAGCGGGGAGAGACAGGAGGAAGGGAGATCAGAGAGAAGGCTGACACAGTAGTCTAGCCGGGATATAATGAGAGCCCGTAGCAGTAAGGTAGCCGTTTGGGTGGAGAGGAAAGGGCGGATCTTGGCGATATTGTAAAGGTGAAACCGGCAGGTCTCGGTAACGGATAGGATGTGTGGGGTGAACGAGAGAGGCGAGTCAAGGATGACACCGAGATCGCGGGCCCGAGAGACGGGAAGGACGGTCGTGCCATCCACGGTGATAGGGAAGTCTGGGAGAGGACCAGGTTTGGGAGGGAAGATGAGGAGCTCAGTCTTGCTCATGTTGAGTTTTAGGTGGTGGGCAGACATCCAGGTAGAGACATCCCGAAGGCAGGAGGAGATGTGAGCCTGAAGGGAGGGGGAGAGGACGGGGCAGAGATGTAGATCTGTGTGTCATCTGCATAGAGATGGCAGTCAAAGTCATGAGAGCAAATGAGTTCACCGAGGAAGTGAGTGTAAATGGAGAACAGAAGAGGGCCAAGAACTGACCCTTGAGGAACTCCAACAGTTAAAGGATGGGAGGGGGAGGAGGCGCCTGCGAAGAAGACCGAGAATGACCGGCCAGAGAGATAAGAGGAGAACCGGGAGAGGACGGAGTCTGTGAAGCCAAGGTGAGATAAGGTATGGAGGAGGAGGGGATGGTCGACAGTGTCAAAGGCAGCAGAGAGGTCAAGGAGGATCAGAATGGAGTAGGAGCCATTGGATTTGGCAAGAAGGAGGTCACGGGTGACCTTAGAGAGAGCAGTCTTGGTAGATTGGAGGGGACGGAAGCGGTCCAGGAGAGAATGGGAGTTAAGGAATTCTAAGCATCGATTGTAGACGACTTGTTCTAGGATTTTGGAAAGGAAGGGTAGTAGGGAGATAGGGCGATAACTGGAGGGGGAAGTGGGGTCAAGAGCGGGTTTTTTTAGGATGGGGGAGACATGGGCATGTTTGAAGGCAGAGGGGAAGGAGCCATTGGAGACTGAGTGGTTAAAAATAGAAGTTAAGCACTTACTACGTGTCAAGCACTGTTCTAAGCTCTAGGGTAAATACAAGTGAGTTAGGTTAGACAAAGTCTAACCTGAAGCAGCATGGCATAGCGGATAGAGCATGAGTTTTTCATTCATTCATTCAATAGTATTTATTGAGCGCTTACTATGTGCAGAGCACTGTACTAAGCGCTTGGGATGAACAAGTCGGCAACAGATAGAGACAGTCCCTGCTGTTTGACGGGCTTACAGTCTAATCGGGGGAGATGGACAGGCAAGAACAATGGCAATAAATAGAGTCAAGGGGAAGAACATCTCATAAAAACCGATGGCAACTAAATAGAATCGAGGCGATGTACAATTCATTAACAAAATAAATAGGGTAACAAAAATATGTACAGTTGAGCGGACGAGTACAGTGCTGTGGGGATGGGAAGAGAGAGGTGGAGGAGCAGAGGGAAAAGGGGAAAAAGAGGGTTAAGCTGCGGAGAGGTAAAGGGGGGATGGCAGAGGGAGTAGAGGGAGAAGAGGAGCTTAGTCTGGGAACGCCTCTTGGAAGAGGTGAGTTTTAAGTAGGGTTTTGAAGAGGGAAAGAGAATCAGTTTGGCGGAGGTGAGGAGGGAGGGCGTTCCAGGACCGCGGGAGGACGTGACCCAGGGGTCGACGGCGGGATAGGGGAGACCGAGGGACGGTGAGGAGGTGGGCGGCAGAGGAGCGGAGCGTGAGGGGTGGGTGGTAGAAAGAGAGAAGGGAGGAGAGGTAGGAAGGGGCAAGGTGATGGAGAGCCTTGAAGCCTAGAGTGAGGAGTTTTTGTTTGGAGCAGAGGTTGATAGGCAACCATTGGAGTTGTTTAAGAAGGGGAGTGACATGCCCAGATCGTTTCTGCAGGAAGATGAGCCGGGCAGCGGAGTGAAGAATAGACTGGAGCGGGGCGAGAGAGGAGGAAGGGAGGTCAGAGAGAAGGCTGACACAGTAGTCTAGCCGGGATATAACGAGAGCCCGTAACAGTAAGGTAGCCGTTTGGGTGGAGAGGAAAGGGCGGATCTTGGCGATATTGTAGAGGTGAAACCGGCAGGTCTTGGTAACGGATAGGATGTGTGGGGTGAACGAGAGAGACGAGTCAAGGATGACACCGAGATCGCGGGCCCGAGAGACGGGAAGGACGGTCGTGCCATCCACGGTGATAGAGAAGCCTGGGAGAGGACCGGGTTTGGGAGGGAAGATGAGGAGCTCAGTCTTGCTCATGTTGAGTTTTAGGTGGCGGGCCGACATCCAGGTGGAGACGTCTCGGAGGCAGGAGGAGATGCGAGCCTGAAGGGAGGGGGAGAGGACAGGGGCGGAGATGTAGATCTGCGTGTCATCTGCGTAGAGATGGTAGTCAAAGCCGTGAGAGCGAATGAGTCCACCGAGGGAGTCAGCAGGAGTCACCGAGGGAGCTTGGGAGTCAGCAGGTCGTGGGTTCTAATTCCAGCTCCATCACTTATCTGCTGTGTGACTTTGGGCAAGTCACTTCACTTCTCTGAGAGTCAGTTACCTCATCTGTAAAATGGGGATTGAGACTGTGAGCCCTAAGGGGGCCAGGGACTGTGTCCTATATGATTTGCTTGTATCCACCCCAGTGCTTAGTACAGTGCCTGGCATGTAGTAAATGTTTAACAAATACCACAATTATTATTAGTTCTTGTCTCACATGGGGCTCACACCTTTATCCCCATTTTACAGATGAGCTAACTGAGGTACAGAGAAGCTAAGTGACTTACCCAAGGTCGCACAGCAGAAATGTGGTGGAACTGGGATTAGAACCCAGGTCGATTTGACTCCCAGGCCTGTGCTCTATCCACTAAGCCAGACTGAAGGGCTACTAGAAGATGGGTGATAAGTGCCCTGAAAGTAAGTTCTCAATAAATGCCTCTGATGGGTTTTCAGGTGCTTAGGTGATGGAGAAATGCTGAGGTGGCAATAGGGAGGGAATATTTCCAGCCTGTCAGACCTGCCTTGGACTTCAGTCCACCAGGGGTCTATACTCTCCCCTTCCCTCCCTGCCTCATCCTCACAATCTGCTCACGTGATTCCCTGGGGACTCCCCCTGGTTGACCTTCTCAGGTCCCTGGCTGACTGCCTCCAGAAGGATTCCCCACTCGGGGGTGACCCCTGACACTCAGATTGGATTGGAGGTTGTGACAGGTGAGTTGCAGTAAGGTTTATCTGCTGGGTAGTGAACCTCGACATTAGGGAAGAATCAGGCTGATTGTCTGGCCGTGCAGGGGGTCCTCAGTGGGCAAACAGAGCAAGGAAGTAAGAGCCCAGAGACAAGAGCCCCAGTCAGCAAAACCTCCCATCTCCTTCCTGGCCTCCCTCTCTTTTCTCTCTCTCTTCCTATCACTCACACACACACACACACAGACACACACACACACACACACACACACGAAGCTGCGTGGCCTGGTAGAAAGAGTACAGGCCTGGGATCCAGAGGACCTGAGTTCTAATCCCTGCTCTGCCACTTGCTTGCTGTGTTACCTTGGGCAAGTCACATCACTTCTCTGTGCCTCAGTTTCCTCATCTGTAAAATGGGCATTCACAATTGCTTAATACAGTGCTGTGCACACATTAAGCACTCAATAAAGGCAACTGAATGAATAAATGAAGAAGATGAAATCTCTTGACATTCATGATTTCTGTCAAAGAGCAGCCTGCTCCCCCAAACATACAAACACACACACACACACACACACACACACACACACACACACACTCATCCTCTGTGGGTATCCTACATCTCCATCACTTTGTTTCATTTGTGGCTAGATCGAATTACAGTAAAGACACTAATCAAGTAATAGGATCACAAAGAGGTTAGTGAACAATCCTGGAAGGGATTACAAACCAGAACAGCATTCTAACCTGGCTATTACAAAGGAGCATGGTGATTATCAACAAGTGAAGCCAGTGGCATGGCAATTGCAGTTCAAAGTGAGACAGTCTCACTGGATGTGAAATTTACAGGTTGATTTTACAATGGCAGCCCTTGGGCAGCACTGGCATTCTCAGAAATGTGATATTCAGTGTGAAAGCAAAGAATAAAGGGGTGAACCAGACTTAATGGTCACAGTCACATGAGATAGCTGTGCACATGAAGATGTGTGACCATGAGTACGTGGAGGAAACAAAGCTTTCTGAACGCTCTGGATAGGGGCTGCATCAGAACAGATCGCAAGCAGAAGTGAAGCCATGGTCTAGTGGATAGAGTACTGGTCTGGGAGTCAGAAGGTCATGGGTTCTAATCCTAGCTCCTCCGCTTGTCTTGCATGATCTTGGACAAGTCACTTCACTTCTCTGGGCCTCAGTTCCCTTATCTGGAAAATGGGAAGCCCCATGTGGGACAGAGACTGTCCAACCTGATTTGCTTGTATCCACACCAGTGCTAAGTACGGTCCCCGGAACACAGTAACAAATACCATTATTATTATTATTCAAAGGCCTCCTTACAACCCACCTCTTCCAGGAGGCCTTCTGGGATTAATTCCCAATTTCTCATGTCACCAGAATCCAATAGCAAACCTGGTTTTTATGTATTTTATACCCATTCTCAGCACACATGTTCACATATATATTTATACATTCAATTATTTATTCAGCTATTTCATCATGATGAATATGCATGACTACATGCTAGATTTGTATTCTTCCTTCTGCTCCAGATAATTGTCGGTCAGTCATTTGCATTTACTGAGTGCTTACTATGTGGAGAGCACTGTACTAAATGCTTGGGAGAGTACAATACAACAATTTAACAGCCATATTCCCTCTCCACAATGAGCTTACAGTCTAGAGGGAGAGAGAGACATTAATATAAATAAATAAAATTACAGATATTTATATAAGTGCTGTGAGAGTAGGAGGGGGAATGAATAGAGTGAGCAAGTCAAGGTGAAGCAGAAGGGAGTGGGAGAGGAGGAAAGGAGGGCTTATTCAGGGAAAGCCTCTGGAGGACATGTGCCTTCAATAAGGCTTTCAAGGGGGGAGAGTAACTGTCTATAGGATATGAGGAGGGAGGGCGTTCCAGGTCAGAGGCAAGACGTGGGCGAGAGATCGGCAGCGAGAAACATGAGATCGAGGTACAGTGAGTAGGTTGGCTTTTGAGGAGTCAAGTGTGTAGGCTGGGTGTAATTGTAAGTGAATTTTGTCTGTGTCCCCATTAGATTCTAAGCTCCTTGAAGTTGGAGAATATAGGTTTTCTTCACTTGCATTCTCTGAAGTGCTCAGTTCAGTGCCTTGTACTCAGTAGGTCCTTAGTATGACTGATTGATTGATTGATGTTAGAGGACATCTTAAGAGAAGCAGCATAGTCTAATACAAAGAGCATGGGCCTGGGAGTCAGAGGACCTGGATTCTAATCCCAAGTCTTCCAGTTGCCCACTACGTGACTTTGGGCAAGTCACTTCACTTCTCTGGACCTCAGTTTCCTCATCTGTTAAAGGGAGATTCAACACTTGTTCTTCCTCCTGCTTAGACTGTGAGCCTGATGTGGAACAGGGACAGTGTCTGACCTATTTAATTTTTATCTACCCCAGTGCTTAGAATAGTGCTTGACACATAGTAAGCACTTTACAAATACCTTAATAGCAAGAGCAACACACTGGCTCAAAAAACATCATTCCATCTTTCCCAAGACCCATTTTTCTGTTGTTTTCCAGGGGGCCACCAAGCTTGAAGGTGGGCTCAGGGGAAATCTTTCTTCTCTCAGTCTTCTTTTTTGAAAACTTCCCCAGGACCCACATAGATCAGTTGAGGAAATTCAGCCTGAAGATCTGAACCAGCAGTTGGTTTGGACAAACCTGGCAGGCCCACAGTATCATACCATGCTCGACTATAAATAGGTGTAGTATCAATCGACCAATCGATCAATCACTCAATCAATCATATTTATTGAGTGCTTACTGTGTGCAGAGCAATAATAAAAAGAATAATTATGGTATTTATTAAGCACTTACTACTTGCCAGGCACTGTGCTTAGCACTGGGATAGATACAAGCGAATAGGGTTGGACACAGTCTCAGTCCCACATGGGGCTCACACTCTCAACCCCCATTTTACAGATGAGGAAACTGAGTCCCAGAGAAGGGACGTGACTTGCTCAAGGTCATGCAGCAGGCAAGTGGTATATCAGAATTAGAACTCATGACCTTAGGACTCTCTGGCCTATGCTCTATCCACTACACTATACTGCTTCTCTGAGCAGAAAGCACTTGGGAGAGTACAGTGCAACATGGCCGGTAGAAATGTTCCCTGCCCACAGAGAGCTTCCAGTCTAGAGTGACAGGGCGATGCTTGGCCCAGCCTTTCCCTTGTTCAAGGGCAAGTTCTTCACTGTGCACCAGAACTGCACATGGATCTCTCCCAAACATTTAGTACTGTGGTCTGCATATAATAGGTGCTCAATAAATCCCACTGATTGATTGAATGTAAAAAGGGGATTGGTATTCACATTGACTTTTTCTCATTATTCGTTCTATTGTGCTTTATGCTGAGCTCTCTGCCAGCGTCAGAAGGAACATTACTGAGCACCTCTAATAATAATAATAATTATTATTGTATCTGTTAAGCATTTAGTATGTGCCGGGCACTGCTCTATCCACTACATCATGGTGCTTCTCTACTAAATGTACAATTGGACTTTGCTCTTTAATCGATCAATTAATCAATCAAACAATGTGTTTACTGAACACTTACTGTGTGCAGAGCATGATACTGAGCGTTTGGGAAAGTACGATGGAATTGGCACTTCAGAATTTGAAGTCAGTTTAAACTGCCTCCAGCTCTGCTGGTTTCACAACAGGTTGGCACATTTTGCTCCACGTACAGTTATTCAGGAGAAATCCTTCAAGACGATATGACAAATGGGCTTTTTTCAATGGCTATTGAGAAACTGGTTCATCATTTAAATTAGGAAGTGGCCTGATCTTCCAAGCAGGTGGCCCCACTGGGGAAGAGGAAAACGGGATTTTCCATAAGTCTCTGTAGCAAGAAGAAATTTGTGCATTGGCAGTAGACTGGGGATGAGAGTGGGTGTGGTTTACTCTGAAACCGAAGGTTGTTTGTGGGGGGCACCCGGAACTGAGCCATACCACAGGGTGGGGGTTAGGGGGTGGGGGATACCCCTGTCTGGTACCCCAGAGCTGTCACCGCTAGCAGGCTGTGTGGGTGAAGGGGATTCACATCCATGCATAGACATGCAATCCATCCACGCCCACTCTACACTCCCTGTGTAGAGAGGCAGCGTAATGTAGTGGCAAGAGCACGGGCTTGGGAGTCAGAAGGTCTTCTTGGGTTCTAATCCCTGCTCTGCCACTTGTCTGCTGTGTGATCTTGGGAAAATCATTTAACTTCTCTTAGCCTCAGTTACCTCATCTGTAAAATGGGGATTAAGACTTTGAGCCCCATATGGGACTACCTGATTACCTTGTTTCTACCCCAGTGCTTAGAACAGTGCTTGGCACATAGTAAGCGCCTAACAAATACCATCACCATTATTATTATTTTCCATGTGGTTTCCTCTGCTGGACCACAGGGACAAAGAGGCCACCGGAGGAGGAGTGGGGAGGGGGAAGGGTGATGTATGTCCTTTTCCCTCCCCTCAGAGCAGGAAAGTGGCTCTGTCCCAGTTCTTCTGAAAGTTTGTGCCATGAGAGGGCCATCTCCCCACCAGGTTGGATAGAGGAGATGAAACGAAAAGTTGCATATTTGGTGGTTTTTGTTTTTTTTTATTTAAATAAGAAACAAAACAACAAATACTTCCCCCCAAGGCCAGCAGCAGTTTGCAGCAGGGGCGACCCCCAGACCAGGGGGTGCTGCGGCTACTGCCCGGCCCGATGGGGCCATGGGCAGAGGCGGGCACTAGCCTGGCACCAGACTGCATCACATGACTGGCCAGGGGATGGGCCCCCTGTTGCATCATAGCTCAACCCCTTCACCCCAGGATTAATAGAACTAATACAATGCATAGACAAACTTGTAAGCCAGTCCAAAACTGCTTATGCAAATCACACCCATTATAGACACATCTTGGACACTGGTGTGACACATGCTCCCCCCCCCCCCCGGCTTCTCTTCCCTCTCCATCTTTCTGTGTGTCTCTTATTTTATTTCCCTCCTTCAAACAAATGAAAGAGCAGATAGATTTGAACCAAGTGCCACAAGGACTATTCTCTGGATTTCTGAATGAAGAATAAGAATTGTGGTATTCGTTAAGTGCTTATTATGGGCCAGGCACTGCACTAAGAGCCTGGGTAGATATAAGATAATCAGGTTGAAAACAGTCCCTGTCCCATGTAGGGCTCACAGTCTCAATCTCCATTTTGCAGATGAGGTAACTGAGGTCCAGAGAAGTGAAGTGACTTGCCCAGGGTCACAGAGCTGACAAGTGGTGGAGCCAGGACTAGAACCCAGTCCACTGTCATCCAGGCCAGTGCTCATTCATTCATTCAGTTGTATTTATTTAGCGTTTACTGTGTGCAGAGTACTGTACTAAGAGCTTGAAAGTACAATACAGCAATAAAGAGAAACAATTCCTGCCCACAATGAGCTCACAGTCTAGAGAGGGGAAGACAGACATCAATACAAGTAAAAAGACATCAATATAAATAAATAAAATTATAGATACACATATATATACATAATGGTATGGGGCAGCGATAGGGGGAAGAGCAAAGGGAGTGAGTCAGGGTGAAGCGGGAGTGGGAGGTGAGAAAAACTGGGGCTTAGTCTGGAAAGGCCTCTTGGAGGAGGAGCGCCTTCAGGAGGGCTTTGAAGGCGGGGAGAGTGATTGTCCGATTTAATAATAATAATGTTGGTATTTGTTAAGCGCTTACTATGTCAGAGCACTGTTCTAAGTGCTGGGGTAGATACAGGGTAATCGGGTCGTCCCACGTGAGGCTCACAGTTAATCCCCATTTTACAGATGAGGTAACTGAGGCACAGAGAAGTTAAGTGACTTGCCCAAAGTCACACAGCTGACAAGTGGCAGAGCCGGGAGTCGAACCCATGACCTCTGACTCCAAAGCCCAGGCTCTTTCCACTGAGCCACGCTGCTTCCCATTTGAGGAGGGAGGGCGTTCCAGGCCAGAGGTAGGACGTGGGCCAAGGGTTGGCGGTGAGACAGGCGAGATGGAGGCACGCTGAGAAGGTTAGCGCCAGAGGAGCAGAGTGTGCGGGCCGGGATGTTGAGGGAGAGAAGGGAGGCCAGAGGGAGGCCACGCTGCTTCTCAGTTGAATTCTCAGTCAATGAGAGGACTTGACTTGGCTTGACCCCTTCATCTCCAATACAAACACCGACAGGCAACGAGGAGGAAGGCCGGGAGCGCTGGAGGAATCCATCAGAGAAGATGCACCATGTTTTTAAGCAGTTGGAAACCCACCAGTCATTTTAACCGAGTTGCCTGACGTGTTATTGGATTTTGTCCACACGATGGCAACAGAGAGCTACCTTTGGCCCTTCGGTCCCTGAGCATTCTACCTCTCAACAGAAAAAGGACGTTAACAAGGCCCTCAATCAATCGGTCAGTCAATCAATCGGGGATATTTATCGAAAGCTTACTGTGTGCACAGCACTGTACTAGGCGCCTGGGAGAGTACATTATTAATACAATTAGGAGACACATTCCCTGCCCACAACACCTCTAAGTATTTAACGGAACACTCTGGAAAACTCGGTCAGAAGGGAGCACACCTAGGATTGGTCACTGTCTATCATGTGCATAGTCCTGCTCTGCCTCTCATGAGGTTCGATTTCAAGTGAAATGAGCCCGTGTTTCTAAAATAGGTTCCAGTGCTCCTTCTCCGTCATGGCATCGTCTCGTGGGAAAGTGACCAAAGAATGTTTCGCCCTTTGGATTGTTTGCGGGCATCTTGGTCTATTATTTGGAGTCAGCGAACCTGAGGTTTGGGACAGTCTGTCTGGAGCACTGGGCCTGAATCCTGCTCCCTGAGTGCTTTGGGAATTCATGACACCGGCCCGCCCCGTAGTTCAATCCATCAAAAATAATAACAATAATAATAATTGTGGCATTTGTGAAGCACTTACTATGTGCCAGGCACTGTACTGAGCGCCTGGGTGGATACAAGCAAATCGGATTGGACACAGCCTCATCCCATGTGGAGCTCACAGTCTCAATCCCCATTCTATAGATGAGGTAACTGAGGTCCAGAGAAGTTAAGTGATTTGCCCAAGGTCACACAGCACACAAGTAGCCAGTCTGGGATTAGAACCCAAGACCTTCTGACTCCCAGGCCTGTGCTCTATCCACTACACCATGCTGCTTCCATCAATCAATCAATTAATCAATGGTAGTTTTTGAGTGCTTACTGTGTGCACAGTGCTGTATTAAGCATTTGGGGAAGAAGTAGTATGGCCTAGTGGAGAGAGTCCAGGCCTGGGAGTCAGAAGGACCTGGGTTCTAATTCCAGCTCTGCCAATTACTTTCTGGGTAGCCTTGGGCAAGTCACTTAACTTCTCTGTGTCTCAGTTTTGTCAATTACAAAATGGGAATGAAATACCTGTTCTCCCTCCTACTTAGACTGTGAGCCTCATTTGGGACAGAGACTGGGTCCAACCTGATTAATTTGTACCTACCTCAGTGCTTAGAATAGTATTTGACATATACTAAGCACTTAATAAATAACAGAAAAAAAAATACAGAGTTGGTAGGTGAGATCCCTGACCGCGAGGAGCTTAGAGTCTACAGGGGGAGATAGACATGAAAATCAATTCTGGATGTTCTTCTGTCTCTTGCCTTCACTATCTCATCCATTTCATCCTTCCAAGTAGATATAGTATCTGGAATATCCAGAGGGCCACCTGACTAAGCCTGGGAGATAGAGAAAGGGCTCCAGAGACTTGATTAAAAAAAAAAGCCCTGAGGGGAGGGAAATCCTGGAACGGACACTTGTTTGTATTCTTTTTATCTGGTTTTTCTACTAGAGTTTTGCTTGAAATGTGTTAAAGATCAAAGTATGTGTGTTCTGACCTTGTTCATAAGGGAAATTTGGGCATCTGTAGGAGTCTGCCCCAGGCGAGGGCACTGCCCAGAGGGAGGGTCAATAAATCCAGCTGGCCAGCTGGTCAGCCGGCAACCTCGGGCAACTGCTCTCATTAGTTATTCTCCACACTTGGATGCCCCACGTGTCACTGTTCACCCCTGTCAGGGCCGGGCTCTGGTCTCAGCGAAAGTGACTTTCTCACCAGTAGATCTCAGGCCCAGCCTCCAGGGGCTCCTTTTACCCCAGGCCCCAGCCTGAGGCTCACAGCCGAGTGACCGAAGCAGGAGACGGTCACTGGGTGAGTGGGGTTGATGGGACCCTAAGCGAAGGTTGGAGCTGGTGGGTCCCATTCTTGGAAAAGGGAAGCAGGAACAATGAGGGGATACAAAGTCCTTGCAGAGTAGGCAGTTCCACTCTGGTCGCAACCAGATGAAATGTTTTAAAAATCCACTCCGTGAGGAAGTAGTATGGGGCTAAGCAGATAACCTATCTGGGCTTGAGTAAGGCACATCAGGGTTCTTGAGAGTAAAGGGCGTGGTAAACATCCAAAGCTGGAGGAGCAGTATTCAAATGAAATAAATTCATGTGAAGACTGTCAGCAGTTGTAGCTGTCTTTATTTTAAATTACCCAGCATCCAACCGGATGTGGAACAGGCCTCCTGGAGACACAATGGTGAGACTTCATTAGGATATCCCCTATTTAATCTTTTCTTGTATATTATGTTCAAAAAACTTGGTCCCTTGGTAACTGCCTTGAAGAAGTTTCGCTGTAATAATAACAATAATGCTTTGCATTTATATAACATTTATCTCCAAGGAACCAAAACCACTTATGCACTGTGCCTCATCATGAAGGTTAACCAAAAAAAGCCCCCTCAAAACTTTTTAATTAAATAAATTAGCAAACAGTTTAAAATCCCCAGTCAATATCACACCATCATAGTAGTCCCTGGCGTGGACAACACAAGCACACCTTTCTTTCAAGGAACAGAAAATGCTTTGATCACATCATCTCACCCTCACCTGGCCTCTGTGGACTTGGCTATTCTCTGCTTTTCTTACAGGGAAAAGGAGATTCAGTGAATGTAAGCGACTGTCCTTAAGGTCATACAGCAAGTCAGTGGCAGAACTGGAACCAGAACCCCAGGTTTCAGAGTTTCAGATCCTTGTGTCAGTTTGAGTACTGATCATTAATAATAATAACAAATGTAATATTTGTTAAGCGCTTACTATGTGCCAGGCACCATTCTAAGCAGTGGGGTGGATAAAAGCAAATAAGGTCGGACACAGTCTCTGTCCCACGTGGGGCTCTCAGTCTCAATCCTCATTTTATGGACGAGATAACTGAGGAACAGAGAAATGAAGTGACTTGCCCAAGGTCACACAGCACACAAGTACCACTGGGGTAGATGTAAGATAAAATCCGGTCCTACACGGGACTCACAGTAGGAAGGAGAACAGGTAAACTGAGGCACTGAGAAGTTAAGTGATTTGCCCAAGGTCACATGGTAGTTACGTGGCAGAGCCAGCAGGTCCACCCGTGCTGTCCTCTAGGCCACACAACTTCCCTAAGAAAATAATGTATATATAAGTAATAGAGACATAGTTGAATCAATCGATAGTGTTTATTGAACACTGAGTGCAGAGCACTGCATTAAGGGTTTGTGAGAGTACAATACAACGGGGCTGGTAGAAGTGTTCTCTGCCCACAAGGAGCTTACAATCTTGAGGGGAGACAGACATTAAAATAGAATACAGATATGGATATAATTTCTGTGGCATTCAGGATGGGGTGAATACCAAATGCTTAAAGGGTACATATCCAAGTGCATATGCAATGCCGAAGGGGGAGGAGGTATAGCACATGGACATACCTATCTCCCATATGTATATGCACACATACATATAAACACACACACACATACACACACCTGTACTTTTTGAAGATAGATTATTGAGAGTGAGATTCTATTCATGTGCGTGAACTTGGTGGGAGATTGATGTGTGACCACACTCCCTTGAGTGTGAAGATAAGCCTCTGCAGGGTGGTTGTGGGAGAAACAGGACAGTTAGCAAACAATCTCCTTTAGACTTACTTTCCGAAACAATCAATCAGTCAATCATATTTATTGAGCGCCTACTCTATGCTGAAGATCTCAAACTGAGGCTTTCCTTTGTGGAAGTGAAAACTCTCTGCTTTAGGTCCTGCTGTGCTATTCTGGTCATATCTTTGGGCTCTTTCTGGAAGGTGGTAAACTGCCAAGAGTCCCTGGAAGGTGTGAACTGAGACACTGAGACAGCAAAAAGAGTAAAGCAGGCAGTCATGGTTGTGAATTTTGGGGGCTATTCTCTTGAAGTAGTTCTGTCCATGGTTTAAGAACATATTTAGGCAACCTACTTGGGCTTTTGGTCCGGCCATAGGACGATTATCTGAAGGAGACATCTAGGACGTGGCTGGAAGAAGGCAGAACGTCAGCTGGTCAAGCTCTTGGGTGAAGGGGTCATATACATACCCTCAAGCCCTGCTTCTTCCCCTAGCTGTAATTGATTTTAATGTCTGTCTCCCACTAAACTGTAAACTCCTTGAAGGCAGGGATCTTATCTACCAACTCTAATAATAATAATAATAATGTTGGTATTTGTTAAGCACTTACTATGTGCAGAGCACTGTTCTAAGCGCTGGGTTAGACACAGGGGAAGCAGGTTGTCCCACGTGGGGCTCACAGTCTTAATCCCCATTTTACAGATGAGGTAACTGAGGCACCGAGAAGTGAAGTGACTTGCCCAAAGTCACACAGCTGACAAGTGGCCAAGCCGGGATTTGAACCCATGACCTCTGACTCCAAAGCCCAGACTCTTTCCACTGAGCCACGCTGCTTCTCTATTGTACTCTATTGTATTGTATTCTCCCGAGCACTTAGTACAGTGTTCTGCACAAAGTTAAGCACTCAATAAATGCCATGGATTGAATGATTGTTTGCTTGAGCACCGTCTTTCCTTTGTATACTCTGCAGCACCAGTACAGCACCGTGTGTAAAGCAGGGGTTGATCATTATCATCATCATTGATCATCATCAATGGTATTTATTGAGTGCTCACTCTGTGCAGACCATTGTACTAAGCACTCGGGAGAGTACAATACAGCAGAGTTGGCAGGCATGTTTCCCTGCTTATGAATATCTCGACACTTTTTTATTTCTCCTTTTTTTAACTGAATAATTTACTTGAAAGAGTTGCTTGCTTCGGGTCCAAGGCATCATTGGATCACTCTAGTAGTTTGGACTAGTAGTCTAGTAGTTTGTCTCTATCTGTTGCCAAATTGTACTTTCCAAGCGCTTAGTACAGTGCTCTGCACAGAGTAAGTGCTAAATAAATACGATTGAATAAATGAATGAATGAATGAGGTAGACTTTAGGTTTCTTTTTGTGCTATGCCCCTGGCCAAGACAATGGCTTCATGGGTGAACTTGTTATCAATCAATCAATCCATCAGTCGATGGCATTTACTGGGCAGCTGCTGTGGGCAGAACAGGGCATTGAGCAGCTTGGGAGTACAATAAAACCTCCTGTCCTAGAGGAGCTTAAAGTCTAATGAGGGAGAGGGGCAGACTGAAGAACCGTGGATATGGCTGGTGAGAGCAGAGGTGTGAAAGATGAAATAGATCTGATTTAACATTTGGACAAAGCGGGTCATTTCCCTGCATTAACTGGCAACCAAAGGAGGATGTACTGTGACCTTCTGACAATGCCCACCCTGTCCTCCTGCTGATACATATCTATAATCCTATTTATTTATTTTGATGCTATTGATGGCTGTTTACTTGTTTTGAGAAAGAGCCCAGACTTGGGAATCAGAGGTCATGGGTTCGAGTCCAGGCTCTGCCATTTGTCAGCTGTGCGACTGTAGGCAAGTCACTTAACTTCTCTGTGCCTCAGTTACCTCATCTGTAAAATGAGGATTAACTGTGAGCCTCATGTGGGACAACATGATTACCCTGTATCTACCCCCAGCGCTTAGAACAGTGCTCGACACATAGTAAGCGCTTAACAAATACCAACATTATTACTATTCTAAACTGGGAACCTGTTGTGGGCAGGGATTGTCTCTATTTGTTGCTGCATTGTACTTTCCAAGAGCTTAATACAGTGCCCTGCACACAGTAAGCGCTCAATAAATATGATTGAATGAATGAATGAATGATACACACCCCCAGACTCTGCTCTTCCACCCCTCCTCCTGAAGATACACCTCCCAAGCCTCTGGTCCCCTACCCCTCCTTCTCCTGCTGATACAACCTCCCCAAGGCTCTGCTTCCCTACACCTCCTCCTGCTGATGCACCCCCAGAGGCTCTGCCCCATCCCCAACTTGTCCTTGTGATAATACTCCCCAGGCTCTGCTCCCTCATCTTTTTCTCCTGCTGATACATCCTCCCAGGCTCTACTCCCCCAAACCCTCCTCATTCTGATACCCCCACCCCTCAGGCTCTGCTCCCCTTTCCCCCGTCCTCCTGCCGATATCCCCCTCCTGGGCTCTGCTCACCCACTTCTCCTCTGTTGATACCCCCCCCCCACCAAGGTTTACTCCCCACCTCTCCTCCTGCTGACTGATACAACCCCCCAGGTTCTGCTCCAGCCTGAAATAATTCCATGAAGCTAGTCTACAAAATGAAAGGATTGAATGATCTGAAAGTAGGGGTTTGCCTTTCTGAGAAGAGGGAAGGGGCACGTTCTAATTGCGAGGGCCCATTGGCCACTGCCGTCCCCCTCCCGCCCCCAGTCCGCCGTTGCCCAGGATGCCCTCAGGATCTCAGGTAGGTCACCCTGGAAGCAGGGTGGGAAGGATCAGTGACCTGTTCGGGCGGGCTGCCGACATACCCTTGCAGGGAGTTGAGTGGAACAGGGGACAGCTGCAGTGCTTGCATTGGATATGACAACCTTCCCTTGGCCCTGGTGCTAGAGCACATATGGAGCGCCAAGCCTGGATCACACGCAGCCTCGTGCCATACTGTGCACTGGGGAAAATATTGATGGGAGAAAAAAGCTGAGCAAAGTGTGTTTGTGCTTTCTGCATAATTGGCAGTGGATTTTTTTTATGGTTTTTGTTCAGCTCTAAGTGCCAGGCACCGTACTAAGCGCTGGAGTTGAAACAAGCTAATCAGGTTGGACACAGTCCAGGTCCCACATGGGGCTCAAAGGCGTAACCCCCATTTCACAGATGAGGTAACTGAGGCACAGTGAAGTGGCCTACCCAAGGTTATACAGCAGACAAGTGGCATAGCCAGGACTGAACCCAGTTCCTTCTGACTCTAAGATCCGATCTCTGTCCACAAGGCCATGTAGATGAACACCTTTCTCCTTCTGTTTGAGGGCTTGTGTCTTCTGGCCAACTTTCGTTCATTCAGTTGTATTTCATTCACTTGTATCTATTGAGCGCTTACTGTGTGCAGAGCACTTTATTAAGTGTCTGAGCTCTGGGCTGCTGTCATTGGCCCCCACCACAGCTGAAGTGGGGCTTGCGGGACATTGCTGCTTTCTTGAGATCTGGGGATTGTCATCACCAGACCCTACCGTAGGGGCTGGGGAAAGAGGTGACCCGATCACCCAGTTTTCAGTCTGATGCAAAACACAGTTTGGTGTGGCATTTGAAATAACCCTGAAATCTCCAGTGTTTTCATTTGATAATGGAAGTTTTGGGGAAAGGGTGTGTTCATCCGCACTTTGGTTCATCCGACAGTGTTATTGTTGGAGAGTTTGATCTGTTCAAAGCTGTGTATGAAGGGCTTAGGAGAGTACAATAGAGTGAGCACACACGATGCCTGCCCTCAAGGACCTTCCAATCTACTGAGGTAGACAGGTGCTAAAATGAATTACAGGTAAAAGGAAGAAATAGAATATCATGAGAAGGACATTAGTGCTGTGCGGGAGAGGTAATATGGAAGAGCTGAAAGGGCAGTTGTTGGGGGGACACTATTGGTGAGACAAGTGTGTGTAGCCCATCTGGGACTGAGTATGATTCATTCATTCTTTCATTCATTCATAGTCATTAAGCTCATACTGTGTGCAAAGCACTGTACTAAGCACTTGGGAGAGTACACTATAACAATAAAACAGATACACTCTCTGCCCACAATGAGCTCACAGTCTAGAAGGGGGAGACAGTCATTTATATATATAAATAAATGACAGATACGTACATAAGTGCTGTGGGGCTGGGATGGAGGACTCAGGCCAAGCCACACTGAGGGGAAGATTGGGCCACCCAGATTTCTTTCCACCTCTGGGGGCTGCAGTCAGCCCCACAGTACTAACCCTCAGGGCCAAGGGCCGGGGATCGAGGGGCTGCCTTTTCAGGACACTCTAGCCGCCACTGGGCAGCCCAACGCCGTCTCTGTGAGGGGTTGGGCTTTCTTCACTTGGTAAAGAGATGTCAGGTAGAAATAGATCTAAAAATCGGGGCCAAAGTCAAACTGGTTTTTGAAAAGTCTTTTTGGCTAACGAAAAGAGAGGTTAATTGCCAGAGTGGAGATTTATTCAGTAAGCTGGAGGTTGGAGGTCTTTCTCAAGTGTAAAAGCCTTCTCCCAGCTCTGATTGTGATTTGTTTGCTTTTGTCCATTTTTCAGGCTAGGGTTGTGTTTCTTTTTCGCCGCAAGCTCCTCCGAGCCCACCGGAGCCCCGGCTGCACGGCTGCACGGCTGCTGGTGTTTAGTTGGTGGATTTCTCTTCACATGCTCTTTGCATTATTGTAACAGACAAGTCTAAGACACTGTCTAATGTTAATTCTGCTCGCTGCTGCCAATTATAATCAGAGCTAGTCAAAATAAACAAATTAAACAAATAAACATGTCAAAACATCTCTGATTCAGCGCAAATCAGCCAAGTCTGAACTCTCTCAGTGTTTCAGCCGAATCGACGACTGTGGCTTGAGAAACGTCCACTCTCCACGCCTGCCTCCCACCCCCCACCGCCCACCGCCCCCTCCCGGCTTCCCCTCCCCCCACCGCCATTTTGGCACCTTGCGAGCTGGAAGGTGGCTCAGTTTAGAATTACAGTCCAGCTCAACTTTGGGAAAGGGGCCTGCAACTGAAACCAAATCAAACCCAAATGTTGCTGGCTTCACCCAGCACAGTAATGATCTGTTGCATGTTCTAAAAGCTGAAAAAAAGGGGTTGAGGCTCTGCCGAGCCGGGGCCAAACTCCTAAATCACCAGAGAGGCCGAACACGATACAGGTGCAAATATTCCAGGGGCGGATGGATGTTGCGATGGGAAACACACCGCTCCTCTGACACTTCCCAATCAGCGGTGTGACCGTAGCAGGCAAACTCGCCTGAGCCAACTCGATTGGCTCCAAGGAGCAGAGGAAGCATGGGTTCTGTATTCAACGGGCTTCTCCTGGCTGGACCCGTTTCAAGAAATAGCGGGGTGGGGGTAGAAAGTTAGGAGTGTGTTTGGGGGAGGTGAGTGAGAGAGTGCACAGGTGTGTGAGAACGTGTGTGTGTGTGTTTGTGAGCGCACTTTTGTGTGAGTGCACATGAGTGTGAGAGCAAGATTGGGCCGGGATGTTAATTTAGGTAATATGCGGGGAAGTTAAAGGAAAGACAGCCTGCCTGGGAAGGTGGTTCTCGTAAAGAGACTTCCCTAAAAGTGCAGTTGCCACCACGTCAGAAACCACCTTGAGTGGAGATAGAGCTGGAGTGAAAGCAGTTACAGTATGGGTGGGGGTCTTGGAGGGAGTGGCCCAGAAGGGGAGTTCTAGTGGTAAGTAAACAGGGGATGTGGCTCCAGGGAGGACGCTTCACCTAAGGGTTTATGGTGGATGAATCACGGCAGGGAGGGGTGGACCAAAGAGGGAGTCACCACCCTGTTACCCATCAGTCCCTTGGAAGCCCACATTTTGAGCTGATGCTAGGGACGAGGGGCCAGCGGCAGGCAGAGGAGGACGGCAGCGGGAACTGGTCCAGCCACCGTTCCGAGAGGACGGGTTTGGGGCTGCCATTTGGGGAGCTGGAGCTCTGAAGCCAGAAGGACTCTTTCCAGGCAGGACCAGGACACAGGACTAGCCCAGCCTCTGGGGCATGAAGGGTGTTCACAGTTAATCCTGGCTCTTCTCCTTCCACTTCTCTTTCCTTTTTAAAAAATGTGAACTGAGGCTGGAAGAAAAGTCTGTGGATATGTGGGTGTGTATGTGTGTTGGTGTCTGCTGGAGTCGGGGGGAGGGGGGCGCAGGAGAACGAGTAGGGGTGCAGCCGGACACCGTGCCTTTGAAACGCGGTTTTCTGAAGACAGTCTGTAGAACCTTGGTTATTAACAACCTCTCACAAGACAGTTATTTTTGGAGTGGCCTCGAAGGAGAGGACCTCTTGGAAGTGAACTCATTTATT
The DNA here is from genome assembly GCF_004115215.2 of Ornithorhynchus anatinus. Lineage (NCBI taxonomy): Eukaryota > Metazoa > Chordata > Mammalia > Monotremata > Ornithorhynchidae > Ornithorhynchus > Ornithorhynchus anatinus. Next base: position 109,435,274 of record NC_041732.1, on the reverse strand, counting down.
TTGCGTCTCACTGTCCTGCCATTTCCTGCAGAGCGAGGGGAAAAGTGAAACCACATGTTTTGAGGAGCGAGTGGAGGGAAACCCTTCGAAGACAAATGACGACTCCTCTCCCCTGGCGATTAGTCAAACCTGGGCTTCGAGCCAGTCCAGGTGTTCCCGACTGTGTATAAATTTGCCAGAGAACAATGAAAATAGCAGCTGATTGTGCTGACAGATTCTTCTGGTAATTTCCTGTTGTTTGGCATCTTCAGGTTACTTTCCCACAATTATGGTTGCTGACGGAGACTGGGGCTTTCGAAGCCATTTTCCAAAAAAGAAAAACCCCTAAGAAACCCCTCCCCAGCCTCGGACACCAACCCCTTTTGTATGTTCAAAAAAAGAGGTTGAAGGATTTTGGATTTTTTTTTCCCAGATGTTTTACTTTAATCCCCTTGCAAAATACATATTTTAATGAGTCTGAAATTAAAGGAGGAAAAAAAGAGTGATTTGCACCTGCATCGTCTAGGGTTTCTTGGCAACCGTGTGCTCCCGATGGCTTCAACTCGTGCTCCTCTACTCCTCCAACCTTCCACTTGGAAGCTTTCCTGGCGCTGCCTGTTTCCTCCGGAGGGGAGCCAGGCCCGGTCCGGCCTGGCCCGGTCCGGTCCTGTGCTGTCCGGACTCCAGGCGGGCCTGTGTCCGGCGGAACGGCCGCTGGGAGCTGTTGGACACCAGGGGGTAGCCCGGAGCAAGCAGAGGTCACTTGGCTATGGCTATGCCATGGCCCTCCCTCCCTTCCCACTCTCTCTTTTCCCCCTTTGCTTTGGGGCTGAGAACATGTCTCATCTTTTTTATCATTTGCAAAAGTATTCAGGGCAGGAGGAGGGATGGAAGCAGGAGGGCAATTGCACAATTGTCATAAAGCTTCATGTCATCCAAACTGTTGGGAAGTTATAATTCCCCTTTTTTGGATTTGAGTGACTTTACAAAAAGTTTTTTGGGAACTGAAAAAAAAAGGTTGAGAACTTGCCAAGAAGCTGTTTTATTTCTCTTTGACTTTCTCCCTCACCCTTCTAAAAAGAATGAAGAGAAAGGAAGTGCATGCATGCACATGTTTGTGTGTGTGTGTGTGTGAGAGAGAGAGAGAGAGGGAGAGAGAGAGAGAGAGAGAGAGGGAAAAGCAGGTATGCATTCCATGAACTGGAGACTGCTTTGTCTGTAGCTTCCCTTTAAGAGGGGATAGAATGGGGGAATCACCACGCTCGGGAGCAGAGCGTGGAGGGAGCCAGCAAAGTTGAACACCAAAATGTAAGTTTTCTAGGACAGAGCTGATGATTCCAAAAGGAATCTCTAAAGAACATTTGCTCATGGACAGGAATCTTTCATCCATTTTTTAGGGCCTGGACAGGAAGCCTGGCAGGAGAGAACAACGGACCCCGCGGAGCCTTTTTAGACCCAAGAAGTCAAGCCCCAGAACCTCTCCAGCAATCTGTCCTCATCTTGTTCTACTTTGCAGGCAGAGTGGAAAGGGGCGGAGAGAAACCATACATCATTGGAACGTGAGCCCTTCCGCTCCTTCTCTACTTTCCTCCTTGGCAGCTCTCCTTCGTATTGGAGGACAGAGAGCCTGAAGAGAGACAGGATAGTTGTGGAGAAGGGTTCATCTCAAGGAGCTGTGATGTGGAGAAGAGATGGAGTGTCTTATGGCGAAACAACCCTAGGTTGGGATTTAGGGCAAGGAAAGCTAATAATAATAATAATTATAACAATAGTACTTGTTAAGCACTTACTACGAGACAGGCACTGTTCTAAGTGTTAGGATAGATACAAGTTATTCAGGTTGGACAGAGTCCCTGTCCCACGTGGGGCTCAAAGTCTCAATCTCCACTTTATAGATAAGATAACTGAGGCACAGAGAAGCAAAGTGACTTGTCCAAAGTCACACAGCAGACAAGTGGTGAAGTTGGGATTAGAACCCATGATCTTTTTACCCCCAGGCTAATGCTCTATCCACAAGTTTCCTCTGGACTTCTCTTCCTCTTTCCCTATCTCCCCATACCAACCTCCTCTGGACTTCGGTGGATGTTCCTGGGTGTGGTATTCCAGGCCTATGGCTAGGATGATGGCCAGACTCCCCGTGGGTGAATCACTGCCAGGCTGATACTCTCATAGGGCTAAGGACAATATTTACTGAGCACCTGTTGAACAGGCCCGCTGAGAAGCAGCTTGGCCTATTGGAAGAAGACTAGGCTTGGGAGTCAGAGGACCTGGATTCTAATTCCAGCTCTGCCCCTTGTCTGCTATGTGATCTTGGTCACTTCTCTGGGCCTCAGTTATCTCACCTGCAAAATGGGGGTTAAGATGTGTGGCATGGACTGTGTCTAACCTCATTAACTTGTATCTACCTCAGAGCTTAGTACAGTCCCTGGCACATAGTAAGAGCTTAACAAATATCACCAAAACCCCTCCACAATGTTCTGTGCTAAACTCATGGGAGTATAACAGACTATCTCCTAGAGGGAGGGGGAAAGTAGAGAAGCAGCATTGCTTAGTGGAAAGAGCATGGGCCTGGGAGTCAGAGGAAGTGGCTTCTAATCCTGGCTATACCACTTGTCTGCTGTGTAACCTTGGACAAGCCACTTAACTTCTCTGTGCCTCAGTTACCTCATCTGTAAAAGGGGGATTAAGATTGTGAGCCCCATGTGGGACAATCTGATTACCTTGTATCTACCCCAGCACTTAGAACAGTGTTTGGCACATAGTAAGGGCTTAACAAATACCATACTAATAATGATGATTATTATTAATAATAATCGCCTGCCACCATCTTAGAGTTGTTCCCTGCCCTTTTTCTGTGTCTGATGCTCACTATGCCATGCTGAGATCTCAGGTCAAATTGTGATTCTGGGGCCAATCATCTCCTTCCCCCGCCCTCTTTTTTCTCAGTTCCCCCTGCTCCCTGGTCCCCCTCACTTAGCTGCAGGCCTAGGAGGCCTTGGGACAGAGCCCAGAGCCCAAGTCACTAGTGCCAGAGGTGGGGCACCTGGTGCCTGGGGTAGGGTACCCTCTAGACTGTAAACTCATTGTTGGCAGGGAACATGTCTGTTATATTGTTATATTGTACTCTCCCAACTGCTCAGTGCAGTGCTCTACACACAGTAAATGCTCAAAAAATCTGATTGACTGACCGGGAGGAGAGGGTGGAAGAGAAGAGGGAGCAGGATAGACGTACAGAGTTACCAACTCCCTTCAGAAAGAAGCAGTCGATTGGACGGGTTAGGAGGCCAATCAGAAGGCCCTTCAGAATGCATCACATTTGCCCCTTTTCCATCCTGCTGCCCTGTCTCAGACACCCTCCAGTTGGCTTGAGACCATCCAGCCCCAAGGTTTCAGGACAGGACTACGTCTCTCTCTTTTGAATAATTTCCCTCAGCTCCTCCAAAATGTGGAAGGAAAGTCCTCTAGTCATAACATCAAGGGTGATGAGGGCTGTTTCTTCTCCTGCGGGATGTGAAGCAGCAAGTGAGCCCTGCTGGCGTGCTGCCTCCTGCTGGTGGGGCAGAACCCTGCCACTGGGTTTCCTTTACCCCTCTGAGAGAGGAATGCATTTCCATTTTGAATGTCCCCTTCACTGTCCCCCTTAATCCATCCCATTTCATTTGTTTCTTCCTCCCCTGCTCTCCAGCTTCTTCTAACTGCCCACATTTCAGTACTTGTTTCTGCTTGGCTCCACTGGAGGCCGGCAAAAGGCCCAAATAGGCTCTTTGAGAGCATTTTTTTTGGGGACTGTTCAAACTGAGTCTCTCTGCAGAAGAACTATTTGGGCCAGCATCTATTACACTATTCTCCAAGCACTTAGTACAGTGCTCTGCACACAGTAACTACTTAATAAATACCATAGTTGATTGATTGATTGATTGATGGTGGAGAACCAATAGCATAACTGCTTTAGCAGAGCAAGGTACTTAGGGCTTGGGAAGGTCCAACTGAAGTAAAGACACAGCATCTGCCCTCAAGGAGTTTATAATCTAATGGAGAACAGTGAGTTTCCTTGCTTAGCTTGGTTTGAAACCCCCAACATACACACACAGGCATTCACGCACATACTCTCTCTCTTTCTCTCTCTTTTAGGACCCTCTGCCTACTGAGTTGTGAAATGGCGAGCGGGAAACTGGTGCACTCTGTCATCATCAGACAGAATCCTTTTGAAGATGATTAAATGAAATACCATTAGATTCCTAATCATTACATCTTCAACAGCTTTGGTGAGTGAAGACCATAATTTTGATGTAGGGAGCTGAAAGCCCGCTTTTCGTTTGCTGAGTCTCCACTTCTTACTTCTACCCTGGCTAGGGGAAAGAAAAGAAATATGCTGCTATGTTCCATGTTTCTTTGTGCCATCTGATCAGTGGTATTTATGGGCAGAGCACTGTACTAAGCACTTGAGAGAGTCCAATGCAACAGAGTTGGCAGACATGATACTTTCCCACAAGGAGCTTAAAGTTTGGAGGACTGGCATGATGATGAATGTCAACATTCTGGAATAATCCAATCCCCTTCCAGCCCCTGACCCCGACAGATTGATTGATGGATTGGCCAACAGGAGAGATGAGGCTGAGAGGCTGTCACAAGGCTAGGCCTTTCCTGAACCAAGTTTTCTTAGCTTGTGGACCCATCTTGCCATTTACACTGGCAGAAAACCTCATCCAGCTTCTGCACTAGGAGAAGGAGAAGAAAAAGACAAAAAAAAACCCTTAAAACCTCCAACTTGTGGAATTATTTATCTTTTCTTACCACGACACAGGGTGATCACCTCTCACTCTACTGTGGAGTCCTCGGACATGGGTCTTTTCCCAAACAGGCTAAGTTAGCTTCTTGTAAGAAGAGGGACTCATTGCTGCAGCATAGAACAAGGTTTTTGTGCCCTTTTAGAGTTTACCCTGCTAAAATCTCAAAGCAAACAGGACTATTTTGTGGCTTCTTCTGCAATCTCACATTTCCTCCTGTTTCAGGAAATCTCTTCTTGGATGTCCCGCTGACAACTCAAACTTAAGATGTCCAAATCAGAATTCCTTATCTTTACATCCAAACCCTGTCCTACATGATTTTCCCATCACTATAGACAGTACCACCATCTTTCCTGCCTCACAAGCCCATAACCTTGGTGTTATCCTCAACTCCTCCCTCTCATTTAACCCTCATATTCAATCTGTCACCAAATCTTGTCGGTCCAACCTTTCAGCATCACTAAAATCCCCCCTTTCCTTTCCATCCAAACTGTTACCACATTAATTCAAGCACTCATCCTATCCCTCCTTGATTACTGCTAAGGCTCCTTGCTGACCTCCCAGCTTCCTGTCTCTCCCCATTTCAGTCCATACTTCACTCTACTGCCTGGATCATTTTTTCTACAAAACTGTTCAGTCCATTTTCCCCCGCACCTTGAGATCCTCCAGTAGTTGCCCATTCACCTCCACATCAAACAGAAACTCTTTACCTTGCCCCTTCCGACCTAACCTCGCAGATTTCCTACTGCAACTCAGACTGTATACTTCACTCCTCTATTGCAAACCTACTCACTGTACCTCGAACTCATCTATCTTGATGCTTACTCCTCACCCACATCCTGCCTTTGGCCTTTAATGCCTTCCCTCTTCTTAGCTGACAGTCACTCTCCCCACCTTCAGAGCCTTATAAAAAGTACATTTCCTCCAAGAAACCTTCCTTGACTAAGCCCTCACTTCCTCTTCTCCCACTCCCTTCTGCATTACCTTTGCACTTGGATTTGTATGTTTTATTCATGCTTCGCACACAGTAAGTGCTCAATAAACACGATTAATTGATTCTTCCAGATGAGGAAAACGTAGACACTGACAGATCAGACCACTTGTCCAAGTGACTCCGAGCCAGTGGGTCTCAGGAAAAGAGGCCAGGCATTTTTCTTTCCTCCAATTCCTACCTCATATTAATTCATTCAATTCATTCAATTGTATTTATTGAGTGCTTACTGTGTGCAGAGCATTATTCTAAGTGCTTGGGAGAGTACAGTACAGCAATAAACAAATATATCCCCTGCCCAAAATGAGCTTATAGTTTAGAGTGGGGAGACAGATATGAATACAAATAAAGTTGCAGATGTAATAAAATTACAGATATATATTCCACATGTCCCAATTTCCAACTGAGGAACTCAAAGGACTAAGAGAAGGAACATGGCTGAGTGAAAGAAGCACAGGACTGGGAGGCTGGAAACCCAAGTTCTAATCTTGGCTCTGCCATTTGCCTGCTGTTTGATCTTAGACAAGTCATATGTAAAAAGGGGGTTCAATATCTGTTCTCTCTCCCTCTTAGATCATGAGTCCCTTGTGGAAAAGGGACTGGATCTCATCTGATTATATAATGTCTACCCCAGCTAAGAGCACAAGCTTGGCATATAATAAGTGCTTAACATATACTACAGGTATTATTGTTATTATTATGATGATGAGAATTAGCATGACTTAGTGGATAGAGCACAACCTGGGATCAGAAGGTCATGGGTTCTAATCCTGGCTCTGGCACATGTCTGTTGTGTGACCTTGGGCAAGTCACTTCACTTCTCTGGGCCTCAGTTACAAGTACCATTATAATTATGATGATGATAATTCTATTATTACTCAGTCTTAGTCTCCCATTGTGCATGAACAGCCCCAGTCTTGCTTTGTGGGGTTACCTGAAGTAAAGTAGGTCTAAGTAAGCTGACCTGAATCCCCATTACAACAAAAGTAATTCCAGCTAAGGTCTTGCTGGCAGTGGGACAGACCTATACCCTCTCCACCCAGAGAAGCAGCATAGCCTAGTGGATAGAGCACAGACCTAAGATTCAGAAGGACCGGGAACTCTAATCCTGGCTCTGCCACTTATTTGCTGTGAGACCTTGGGCAAATCTCTTAACTTCTCTGTGCCTCAGTTAACTCACCTGTAAATTGGGGATTAAACATGAGCCCCATTTGGGACAGGGACCGGCTCCAACACGGTAGAAGCAGCATGGTGTAGTCATGGTGTACTGGAAAGAGCATGGGCCTTGGAGTCAGAAGGTCATGGGTTCTAATCCCAGCTCCACCGCTAGTCTGCTGTATGACCTTGAGCAATTCACTTCTCTTTGCCTCAGTTCCCTCCTTTGTAAAATGGGGATTGAGACTGTGAATCCCAAGTGGGACAGGGACTGTGTCCAACCTGATTTGCTTGTATCTACCACCAGTGCTTAGTACAGTCCCTAGCACATAAGTGTTTATAAGTGTTTAACAAATAACATTATTATTATTATTATTACCTTTTATCTACCCCAGAGATTAGTATGGTGCCTGGCACGTAGCAAGCACTTAACAAATACCATAATTATTATTATGATGATGATGATCCACAGGGACGGGAAAAGTGCCCAACTGTGTCTTCATGGCCCAAGTGGGTGAGATTCTCTCTCAGAATCCTGTCTGTTCATAAGTCACAATCTCATCATCAGTTTCCTTATCTTTGGACTGAAGGACAACTCCATCAAATGATTATGCTTCCATTTATTCGACCTTTGCCTTGGGCAACTTCCAGTCAGTGGCCTGGCATATGCCCTTTCCTTAAGGGAAGAGTCTGTGTCAGTGAATTTCTCGGTTCATTATGAACTGCCAGGATTGGAGTTTTGATCATTTTGAAGTAAAGGGTATTTTCCACTCCCCCAATGTCCCTCCCAGATTTCTTTAAATTAATATCAACTATGTATTCAATTTTTCTCTTTCTCGACTCCTAAATCTTCATGTCTAGGAATTATTCATATATTTCTGAGGTGTCTAAATTAGTAACATTTGACTAAACACAGCTAAGGAGCTTGTTAGGCACAAGCCAAGTCTCCTTTCTGGCTCTGCCGCATAATTGATGCTAAGGGGTAGGTGATGATCTCAAAGGAAACCCATAGAGAAAATGAGCAGAGTCTGCTGTTAGCCCATTGAGTGCGTGCTGCCTGCTGTCTTAGAATAAGCATGAATCCAGATTGGTTGAAGCCAGGTTTGGATGTGATGTGAAGATGTGAAGCAGCAGTGTGGCCTACTGAATAGGACATGGGCCTTGGAGTCAAGAGGATCTGGGTTCTCATCTGGGTTCTCATCAGAGAAGCAGCGTGGCTCAGTGGAAAGAGCCTGGGCTTGGGAGTCAGAGGTCATGGGTTCGAATTCCAACTCTGCCACTTGTCAGCTGTGTGACTTTGGGCAAGTCACTTAACTTCTCTGTGCCTCAGTTACTTCATCTGTAAAATGGGGATTAAAACTGTGAGCCCCAAGTAGGACAACCTGATCACCCTGTATCTCCCCCAGCGCTTAGAACAGTGCTCTGCGCATAGTAAGCGCTTAACAAATACCAACATTATTATTATTATTATCTTCGCTCCGCCACTTGTCTGCTTTGTGACCTTGGGCAAATCACTTAACTTCTCTGGTCCTGTTACCTCGTCTGTGAAGTGGGGATAATAATAATAATAATGTTGGTATTTGTTAAGTGCTTACTATGTGCCAAGCACTGTTCTAAGCACTGGGGTAGATACAAGGTAATCAAGTTGTCCCTCGTAAGGCTCACAGTCTTAATCCCCATTTTACAGATGAGGTAACTGAGGCACAGAGAAGTTAAGTGACTTGCCCACAGTCACACAGCTGACAAGGGGCATTCCCAGGATTCGAACCCATGACCTCTGACCTGTGTGAGGCATGGACTGTGTCTAACCTGATGAGCTTGTGCCTGGCACAAAGTAAGTACTTAACAAATACTGTAAAAAAAAAAAGGAGTGGTAGAGAAGAAAGGCAGATGTGTAGTCTTTGTCAAGGAATGAATCAATCAATAAAATATTTGGATTTGTTGAGAGCTGACTGTGTGCAGAGCACTGAAATGAGTGCTTGAGAAAGTACAGTACAACTGAGCTGGGAGCATATTCCCTACCCACAATGAGCTTACAGGCTGGATGGAGAGACAGACATTAATATAAATAAAAGAATTATGGATATGGACTTAAGTGCTGTGGAGCCAAGGAAGGGGTGAATAAAGGGTACAAATCCAAGTGCAAGATTGATGCGAAGGGAGTGGGAGAAGAGGAAATGAGGGCCTAGTAGGGGAAGGCCTAAATAAGACTTTGAAGGTGGGGAGAATGATCGTCTGTTAGACATGTAGAGGTAAGGCTTTCCAGGCCAGAAGCAGGATTTGGGCAAGAGGTTGGCAGTGAGACTGGCAAGATTGAGGTACATTAAGAAGGTTGGCATTAGAGGAGCAAAGTGTGTGAAATGGGTTGTAGGAAATCAGGGAGGTAGGGTAAGAGGGGACAAGGTGATTGAGTGCCTTAATCAATTAACTGCATTTATTGAACACTTACTGTGTGCAGAGCACCATACTAAGCCCTTGGGAGGGTGCACCATAAAAGAGTTGGTACACACATTCCTGCCCACAACAAGCTTACAATCTAGAGGGGAAGATAGACATTAACATAAATAAATAAATAAATTATGGATTTCTACATAAGTGCTGTGGGTCTGAGGGAGAGGTGAATAAAGGGTGCAAATACAAGTGCAAGGGCACCGCAGAAATGAGGGCTTAATCAGGGAAGAGTCCAATCAATCAATCAATCATATCTATTGAGCACTTGCTGTGTACAGCACACTGTACAAAGTGCCTGGTGGAGTACATCACAGAGAAGTGAAAAGACTTACCCAGAGTCATTCAGCAGGCAAGTGGTGGAGCCTGGACTACAGCCCAAGTCCTCTGGCTCCCAAATCTGGGGCATGCTACTTCCCATGACATTTTCCCTTATTTTGCAACAATGCTGCTGAGGAAGAGATTAATGAAATTACTCGCCTAAGGTCACCCCAAGTAAAGGAGGCAGTGAAGAAAGGCATTCTGATTCCCAGGCCAGACCCTGAAGGAAGAGGAGGTTAGTATGGTCCTGCTTTTTACCAGGTAAAGAACCAGTAGAAACCCAGTTAGGTTTTCCCAAGATTTCCAGGAGGGCCGAGTAGCTGAGGAGAAACTTTTCCCTGGAATCAGATACCACCCCCTCAGGCTTGTACCAGGTGGGCTTGTTGTCCTCTGCCTGGATCTGCCGCAGGCAAGTTCCCGAGGCCTGAGCCCTCAGTGGTGGAAGGAGAGAGCCTGTAGTAGAGTCTTGTTGTAAGATGGGGGAGAAGAGGATTGGACCCTTTTTTTAAAAGTGGTATATGTTAAGCGCTTACTATGTTTCAAGCACTGCTCTAAGGACTCGGGTAGATAAAAGTTAATCAATTTTTATAGAGTCCTTGTCCCACACAGGGCTCACAGTCTTAGTATTGAATCCCCGTTTCACAGTGGAGGAAACTGAGGCCCAGAGAAGTGGAGTGATTTGCCCAAGATCATCCTGCAGGCAGGTGGCAGAGCCAGGATTAGAACCCAGTTCCCCTGACTCCTAGGCCCGTGCTCTTTCCACTAGGGCTCTGCTTCCCACCTGGTGCTCGAGGATAGTGTATCATAAGTGGCAAGTGCAGGAGTGGAGGCTTGATTAGAAGGGACAGTGAGCTGGGATGGCTTCACTTTGGGACCCGGGTTAATGTGGTTAGTTAAACAGCTGCAGAGGATAAGGGAAACCCCGGCTTTATTTTAAATATTCACTGTTCAGGCAGACAAAAGATAACCACGACTCAGGAAAAAGCTTGGGTGAGTGGTACTCATTTTCAGAAAAGATTGAGGGGTCATCTAATGATCTCTGAAGTGTTAATACGGAAATCCCAATATAATGTTATGTTACTTTTTTTTGCTCTTGTTTCTATTTGGATAGTCTTCAATAACATGCGAGCAGAGTGCAGTCCTACTTTATATTCATTAGAGATTTTAAGCCGCTTAGCAGACTAACAGTGCTTACTTAACAGGCACATCTTTTTGTGGGCCCATAAGATTTCAGTCAGTATCCTCATTGGAGGCAAAGAAGGCAGAGTTAGCGATCTTGTTTCACTTTAAGGCTCCAGAAACCTTGGCCTTGTGTGGGGTGGGGGGGCTGGGGGGTGTGTGTGTGTGTGTGTGTGTGTGTGTGTGTGTGTGTGTGTGTGTGTGTGTGTGTGTGTGTGTGTATCAAAGAAAGTTCATCATGTAGAGGAGCAGAAATTCTAGATTCTCTTTCTGCCTTGAGTAAGTCGGGGCTTGAGGGGAGCAGAAACCTCCACTCAGTCCCCCTGCAGGGCTTCAGCTTTCTGGGATTTGGGCGTATTTTAAGGTCAGAGCTGCCTTCTCAGGGAAAACCTATAGGGAAGTCTCTGAGAAGGATATGGAGATGTGCCCAAAGGGTCCTACCTGCAAATTCTCCCCAGTTCAGGAGAGAACTGGCAGGCAAAGGTCACCCCGGTCCCTCAGCCTTGCTGAATGACATTAGACCTGTCTTTAGGTTTCACTTACTCTCTCCTGGACTAGGGGATGGGAGACAAAACTAATAAACATCCCAGCAAAGCCCTAAGCTTCCTCGCCAATGCTCGTTAGTCAGCCACTAGCTTGCAATGAGGTCTTGGGGGAATCGTTATCCTCTCTTTACATATTTCCCTCATCACTGCAATGGGGCTGTTAATACCTGCACTGAGCATCTCTGTGCTGCAGGCTCTTGCTGCCAGCCGGCTGTGGATAGAGCTTCCCCTTACTAAAATTGGCGAAAGCCTCTGGGGCCATTCTTTAAGGGCCGTGATGGTCAGACAAAGGCTTAAGGCTGAGAATCTGCCAGCAACGCTGAGCTGTTGAAAACCAGGACCTAACAGTGGGTCTAATGAATGACAGAGCAAAGTCCAGCGTGGTTATGCAATACCTGCAGAGGACAGCTGTGCAATGTCTGCTGTGGATGGCTCTGCAATGCCTGCAGTGAATGACGATGCAATGACTGCAGTGGATGGCTGTGCAATGGCTCGCCGCCGACCTCTTTCCAACATCCTGCCTCTGGCCTGGAACACCCTCCCTCTTCATCCCATCCAACAGACAGTTACTCTCCCCCTACTTCAAAGTCTTATTGAAAGCACATCTACTCCAAGAGGCCTTCCCTGACTAAACTTTCTTTTCTTTTTCTTCCACTCCCTTCTGCATCTCCCTGACTTGCTCCCTTTATTCATCCCTCCTCCCAGCCCCACAGCACTCATGTACAGATGCTGTCATTTTATTTTTTATATTAACATTTGTCACCCCTTGAGACTATAAGGTAATTTTGGAGTGGGAAAGTGTCTATTATTTTGTTATGGTGTACTCTCCCAAGTGCTTAGTACAGTGCTCTGCACGCAGTAAGCAGTCAATAAATACAATTGACTGACTGGCTGACTGTGGCTGCAGGGGATGGCCGTGCAATTTCAGCAGGATCCTACTTGGACTTTGAGCCCGATGTGCTACAGAAACTATGTCTGACCCAATTATCTTTTATCTATTCTAGTTATTCATACAGTGCTTCGCACGTAGTAAACATTAGCAAATACCACAGTTGTTATTATTGTGACTATGAAGTCGTCCCTTCAGGGCTCTTTATTCTATCCCAAAGGTCTGAGTGCTATCGGCTTTCAAGTCAAAACCTGCGTGGACCAGGGGTGGCTGGAAAGCCTCCACTTATTCACTCATTTACTGAGTGCCATTTATGAGCTGAACACCATACCGAGTGATGGAAAAATTATATGGGTGAGAATTAGACATAACACAAGGCCCCCAAGGGCTCTCCATATGAGAATAAGGGGATGGAGGAGGATTGGCAATGGATGTATATGAAAAGATGAAACAATATAAAGTGACAAGGACAGGACAAGTACAATGACTACTTCATGAGAAGAGCAAATGACTAAAGAGGCTACAAGTTCATGCCTGACAGCTAAGTAGGGCTGTTAATATTCCAGCAGTGACCAGTGACCACAGACTTAACCTCAGCCCCAGCCCCAGCCCCAGCCATCGCCTCTCACAGTATCTGCCACAGCCTCAGCCTCAGCCAATCAGTCAGTCAATCGGATTTATTGAGGGCTCACTGTGTGTAGAACACTGTACTAAGCACTTCGGAGAGCTCAATATAATAATAGACACATTCCCTGCCCATAGAAAGCTTACAGTCTAGAGGGGGAGGCAGACATCAATATAAATAAATAAATGACATATAAGTACATAGGTCCTGAGTGTCTGGGAAGGGGGATGAATAAAGGGAGCAAGACAGGGCGACACAGAAAGGAGTAGGAGAAGAGGAAAGGAGGGCTTAGGGAAGGGCTGTTGAAGGAGATGTGCCTTCAATAAGGCTTTGAAGGTAGGGACGGTAACTGTCTGTCAGATAAGAGGAGGGAGTGCGTTCCAGGCCAGAAGCAGGAGGTGGGGGACTGGTCTGAGGGGAGATAGATGAGGTTGAGGCTGTGCCTTAAACCTGAAACACACCTACAGCCACCGCTTCAGCCATGGCCTCACAGTGTTCTAAAATTAGGGAAAAGCTCACCTCCCTGCCACTTCTGTCTTCACCCTGGATGGAGGAGCAAAGATTCCTCAGTGTCGTGAATACTCTGGACTTGGGTTTTGGGGCAGGTTTTTGGTGAGGGAGGGAGCCAAGGCTCATAGGTGTTTACTCTCCCCAGGAGACCACTGACATCAGTGAACACCCACCCCCACCCCAGGGGCCCTGCAGAGACCACACTGGGCAGAGCCATCCACCAGGACATCAGCGAAAACCTCTGATTGGCAGATTCTCCCTCTGCCCCCTCAGCGCTGCTCCTCGACTCTGCTGGGATCCTAAGTCTTTGTTTTCGGTGACTCTCTGTGATAGGTGCTTTTGGTAGGAAAGTAGATGAACATTCAATTCTTAAACAATCCTAAATTCTATTAGCCACAAGGAATAACACTTAGTATAGTGCTCTGCCCACAGTAACTGCTCCATAAATCAGATGGATAGATTGATGTGGTTGTTTCGGAAGTGGAGATTGAATTCATAAATATTATTCCTAGTGAAGGGCCGGGCAGAGAGAGGCCGAGGTAGCCCTGACCCACCTCATTCCCACCTCACTCACTCTTCACTCCCACACTCACTCACTGAGCCTCTGCTCACACCATCCTCTGCTCCAACACCTGCCTTCTGGGAGTCTCGACCTGCCAGGTTTGTGAGGTTCATCCAAGAGCGTCCGTGGAAGCATAGAGGAATTCTAATAATAATAATAATAATGATGGTCCTTGTTATGCGCTCACTATGTGGCAAGCACTGTTCAAAGCACTAGGGTAGATTCAAGTTAAGCAGGTTGGACACAGTCCCTGACCCAGCTGGGGCTCACACTCTTAATCCCCATTTACAGATGAGGCACCTGAGGCACAGAGAAGGTAAGTGATTTGCCCAAGGTTGCACAACAGACATGAGGCAGAGTCAGAATTAGAACCCATGACCTTCTGACTCCCAGGCCCATGCTCTTTCTATCCACTAAGAAACACTGCTTCTTCACTTCCCCCATAGCTGCTTAGTCAATCCACCACTTTAGGAGGTGACATGTGGTCTTCCGGGGCTTGGCTGTCCCCCAGAGGCTGCAACAGTGGGGACTGGAAGGAATCTGGTCCTTCCAGCTCCCAGACCATGTCAGGGCTCACTGGAGCCTAGTCTGGTAAGGCTCAGCCATGATCCAGAGAAATAGGATTCATGAAGTCTGTGGGATATCATTACTCTGATGGTTTGTTTGACCTGCAGATCAACCAGTCAAGACTGTAAGCCCGGCAATAGGCAGGGATTATCACTATCTGTTGCCAAATTGTACATTCCAAGCACTTTGTACAGTGCTCTGCACATAGTAAGTGCTCAATAAATACTACTGAATGAATAAATGAATCAGTGGTATTTATTGAGTTCTTACTGTGTGCAGAGCACAGTACTAAGCACTGGGAGAGTACAGTACAACAGGGCTGGTAGACAAGAGTGTTAGATGTATACGTACACTGATGTGTACGTAAATTCTTGGGGTTGAGGGTGAGGTGAATATCAAGCGCTTAAAGATTTGGGATCTTTGATCTCAGAGGTCCTTCCTCATCAGCACTCCCAATACATCATTTTCTGCATTTGGTTTTTGTATTGCCTTCCAACAGTGATCAAGTAACTGGTAGGAAATAGAATTTCTGGGTTTTCTAATCTTAATTAATTTCCATCTTAATTTAAATGTCAACACCCACTGGTGATGCATGCCTTCTTTTCTCCTCTCTCGCCTCGCCTCACATCATTCCTAGCTCATTTCTACCATGTCCAGCTCTTAGCCATGTCACGGAAGCCAGCTGGTTTCAATCACCCTGGGAGAGCACGATTTACTGTCTGTCTACTGGGGACAGCACCAAGCTTCAGACATCTCCCTGGTTCCGATTATCCCGGTAGCACAAGATGAGGGCCCCGACATGGTGCAGTGGAAAACTGGGAGGGGGGATTTGTCGAGATCCCAGGAAGTGGGAGATGGGGGACAATTAATGAAGGCGGGAGGCAGGAATGTCTGGTGACTTTTTCCCAAAGCAACATTAAGAAAAGGCTAAAAATAACAAATGAAAATGCCCAGTAACTTTGGTGCGGTGCCTGGAACCAGTTACAGAGACTTTAACTGCTCATTTTCTCCATTCCTACTGTTGCATTTTCCTTTGGGGTGTGCAGGGGAGGGGGAGGGGTAGAGACCCGGCAGGGAAGGGAGGATGATTCACTAGAGGTTTATGAGACTCAAACAGTAGGGAGGATTGTGGCGCATGCAAAGTCCAGGCACTGAACTACTTTGGGTAATGCTTCTCCCCTCTCTGGGCAGAGATCATTAGTGCTTGAAGAGGGTGAGGACTACGTTTGATCAATTCACATCAATTATGGGAAGCAGTATGGTATAGAGAACAGGCCTGGGAGTCAGAAGGTCATGGGTTCAAATCCCAATTCTGCCACTTGCCTGCTGTGTGGCCTTGGGCAAGGCACTTAAATTCCCTGTGCCTCAGTTACCTCATCTGCAAAATTGAGATTAAGACGGTGAGCCCCACGTGGGACAGGGACTGCATCCAATATGATTTGCTTGTGTCTACCCCAGCACTTAGTATAGCGCCTGCACATAGTAAGTGCTTTACAAATACCAAAGTTTTTTTTCAATCAATCCATCAGTGCTGTTTACTGAGTACTCCCTGTGTGCAGACCACTGTACCAGGCGTTTGGGAGAGAAGCAGCGTGGCCTAGGGGGTAGAGCACAGACTTGGGAGTCAGAAGAACCTGGGATCTAATTCTGGCTCTGCCACGTGTCTGCTGTGTGACCTTGGGCAAGTCACTTCATGTCTCTGGGCCTCAGTTACCTCATCTTTAAAATGGGGATAAAGACTGTGAGCCCTAGAGGGGACAGGGACTGTATCCAATTTCATTTCCTTGAATCTACCCCAGGACTTAGTACAGTGCCTGGCACATAGTAAGCCCTTAACAAATAGCACAATTATTATTATTATTACAATGCAACAGAGTAGGTACCAAGTACCTTGCCCACCAGGAGTTTACAGTCTAGAAGGGGGGACAGCTATGGACATAAGTGCTGTGGGGCCAAAGGTGGGATGCATATCAAGTCCTAGAAGGGAACAGATCCAAGGGCATAGATGCAGATGACATGTTCTGAGCCTCTCCCAGCCTCCTCCCCCATGCATCAGTGTCTACCTGGGAGGCAGTAGGTAGTATGGTGTTTCGCACATAGTAAGCGCTCAATAAATACGACGGAATGAATTGAATGAAAGTGATGAAATGCCCCAGGATGATCAGATAAGGACAGATCAGACTGGCCTGCATTCTGCTGTGGCTTCCCAGTCCCTCATGGTTTGGATTTCTTTGGCCATGGAAGCCTGTTTAGAGGTAGACCATTTGGTTGGTCACTACAGGAGAAACCTTCCAGCGGAGAAAAAGATGGTTACTGTGGTGCAGTAGGCTAAGCAACAGACTAGAAAACATGAACTGTGGTTTCCAATTTGGACTCCATCACTGGCTTGGGAAGTAGCATGGCCTAGTGGAAAGAGCACAGACCTGGGAGTCAGAAGAATTAGGTTCTAATCCTGCTTCTGCTGCTTGCCTGCTGGGTGACCATGGACAAATCACTTAACTTCTCTGTGCCTCAGTTTCCTCATCTGTAAAATGGGGATTCTATAGCTATTTTCCTACTTCATAATTAACAATAGTGATTGTGGTATTTGTTAAGCACTTACTATGTGCCAAGCACTATTCTAAACTCTGGGAATGATCAGTATACTAGCACTGGGGTAGATCAGGTCAGAGATAGTCCCTGTCCCACATTGGGCTCAGAGTCATAATCCCTATTTTACAGATGAGGTAATCTAGGTACAGAGAAGATAAGTGATTTGCACAAGGTCACAGCAGACATGTGACTGAGCCAGGAATAGAATCTAGGTCCTTCTGACTGCCAGGCCCGTGCTCTATCCACTAGACCACTCTGTTTCCCCTTTAGACTGTGAGCCTCACGTGGGACAGGGACTGTACTTGACCCAATTATCTCATATGTTATCCCAGTGTTTGGTACAGTGCTTGGTATGTAGTAAGCACTTAGCAAATGCTACGGTTATTACAATTCGGAGAGGGTAGATGCTGGTCACTGGTGGGTCAGGGCCTTCTTCTTTCAATTAAATTCAGATCACTGTCTTAAAAGCCTCTTCTCTTCACTGTGGTGCTGCGATAGGACAACTTTGACTCTGTGATTCTATCAGTCCCTCTCCCCTCCCTCTGGTTGTCTTTGATGGTTGAGCGGAGCGCCATCTCTACCTTATTAGCTCTCTGGCCAGCCGATCACCAAACTGGAAGGTCTCGAGGCTGCAGTGCCAAGCCCCTTCTTGGATTCAGGTTAGTGAGGAAGTGCCAGGTGCCTCAGTAGTCAGCTGGTCGACAGTCAGAGATGGAAGAGGGGTACACCAGCTTCAGTATTGGAATCTCCCAAGTGCTCAGTACAGTGCTCTGCACCCAGTGAGTACTTAATGAATACTACTGAAGCAGCATGGTCTAGTGGAAAGAGCATGATCTTAGGAGTCAGAGGAGCTGAGTTCTAATCCCAAATCTGCCACCTGTCTGCTGTGTGACCTTGGGCAAGTCACTTAACTTCTCTGGGCCTCATTTACCTCATTTAAGACTGCGAGCCCCGTGTGGTACAGGGACTTTGTCCAATCCGATTATCTTGTAACTATCCCATCACTTAGTACAGTGCCTAACACATCAACAAATACCACAATTATTATTAGTATTATTTTCATTATTATCTCTCTTCTGGCCCCACCTCCATTCGAACTGCTATGGACTGGGCAGCCTGACTGCCAGCTGGTATTGGAAAGGTGAACTGATTTTCTCAGAGAAGTCTCGTGGAGTAAATCTGTTCCAGGGAGAACCTCCAATCTTTCCAAAAAAACCCCCTGTCGATTGGGTGGTCCTTAGGGTGGACTTCAGGGAGAGGGGCGGCTGAGGGTTTCTGAAATGGAACGTGTGCAGGAGTTGCCTCATTATCATTTAAGATTCCATCCAATTGACATCTCCTCTCCTTTTATTCATTTCCCTTTTACAAAAGCAATTGAACTAGTGAAAACGGAGCTGGTTTTCTGCATTCCACAGTGGCAGTGGTGGGCAAGAAGCCCAAAGTGAAACTAAGTAGAACCAAATGTGAAGATGACCACTGGTTATTGGAGTGAGTGGAGAGATAGACAGACCGACAGACAGGCGGCTCAGGGGGTCAGAGGGAGAGCCCACGACATGACCTAGATAGGAGGTCATGAGGGATTTTCTCACCTGGCACTAGCCTGTTAATCTCTTGTCCTCCATTATTGGATCCCTGCGATTGTCAACATCTCTTGGCGTTTTTCAAGACACTGCTTAGTACAGTGCTAAGCACTTAGTACAGCACTCTGCACAGAGTGAATGTTCAGTAAATCCTGAGTGCATAAATAACGAGGTCTGTGTGGTCCAGAGGCCTCATAAACCACAGTTTATAAATGACTGCAACATCCATATGCTGCCACTTTCACACATCTACAACAGTGGACAGTTATTCCACCCTCTCTCTACCCACAGAGCACCTTCTTTGTTGTCAGGCCAGGGCATCATTAATCCATTTACATGTAGCCTTTTTCTAGGGAAAGAGACAGAGGACATCTGCATACTGAGCAATATTAGCTACAGTTGGTGTCTCAAGTGAAAACCAATCTGACAATCCCATTCATTCTATCTGGGGAGGCTGTGTTAAGTAGCCTTTCCGAATTGAGCCTTCTTTCTATGAAATGTTCAACAGCAAACCTCTGGTAACACATGGTGATAGCATGGAGAGGTAGATAACATCTATGTTACATCAAGAAAGTCCAAATGGATCCTGGGTTTAGAGAAAAAAAATATTGAAAGTCACTCAAATGAGATATTCGTTATTGAACCATATGGTTCACATTATGGCTCTCATCTTTTGTTCTCTGCTTATGTTGTCAAGCATTAATGTGATTGTTTTGATTCTTAATGTCTTAATGCATCACTCCTCTCAATGCATTAGGCTAATAACTTGGTTCCCTTTAAGGGCAGCGTCCCAATCCATTACCCCGTGGTTGGGGTTGGCCGTGATTGCTGGAATGCCGCTCTTTCTGATGTACTTTGGCATTTTTGGAAATCAATCCCCTGGGATTCAGGAAGGGCTGTGTAATCCCCTAGAGGGCAGAGACCAGGCCTCCTACTTAATAATAATGGTATTTGTTAAGGGCTTACTATCTGCCAAGCACTGTTCTAAGCATTGGGATAGATACAAGTTAGTCAGGTTGGACACAGTCCCTGTCCCAGTTGGGGCTCACAGTCTGAATCCCCATTTTACAGGTGAGATAACTGAGGCACAGAGAAGTTAAGTGACTTGCCCCAGATTACACAGCAGACAAGTGGCAGAGACGGGATTAGAACCCACGTTCTCTGACTCCGAAGCCTGTGCTTCTTGCTACTAGGCCATGGTACTTCCTCTTGTACCTACTCTAGCTGAGGATATATAGTTCCTCTGACCATCTCTCTCCTTCGTCCTGAACCCTCGACTGGTTTCGTGTGTCCCTCTGCATCAGACAAAACTCGCTCACGCTCAGCTTCAGAGCTTTCTGCCAATCGCCCCATCTTCTAGCACTGTTCTGTTCACCCACTGCCTCGCATAACACCCTCTGTGTCCCTCTGAGCCAAGCTCCTACTGGCACCTCGCTCTTCACTCTCCCACCTCCGTCCCCTGGCTCACGCTGCTCTCCAGGCTGGAACTCTCTCCTCACTTCTGACAGTCCACAGCTCTGAGAAGCAGTGTGGCTTAGTGGAAAGAGCATGGGCTTGAGAGTCAGAGGTCGTGGGTTCTAATTCTGGCTCCACCACTTATCAGCTGTGTGACTTTGGCAAGTCACTTTACTTAATAATAATGATGGTATTTGTTAAGCGCTTACTATATGCCAAGCACTGTTCTAAACGTTGGGATCATCAGGTTGTCCCATGTGGGGCTCACAGTCTTAATCCCCATTTTACAGATGAGGTAGCTGAGGCACAGAGAAGTTAACTGGCTTGCCCAAGGTCACACCGCAGACAAGTGGCAGAGTCAGGATTAGTACCCACATCCTCTGATTCCCAAGCCCGGGCTCTTGTCACTAAGCCACGCTGTTTCCCTACTTCTACTTCTCAGAGCCTCATTCATTCCTGACATCCTAAGCCATAGAAACCCATCAGCCCCCTCTAGGACTAATGTACTTGTTTTATACCTATCCTCAGCACTTATGTATAATATGTTTACCCAACTGGACATTCTTTTATTTATTTTGATTGCTCTGTATCTTTATTCCTATCTCCCCAGTACAGAGTGTAAAGTTCTTGTGGGCAGGATCCTGTCACTTGGTTGTTTTGTACTTCCCAAGTGCCCAGAAGGCACTATACCATGACTACCATTTCTACCACTTGTGTTACATTGCTGATGTTACTGGTCTTTGCAAGGAGAGACAAATAACCCCCAAGCCCTCAGTAAGTGGAAGAGTTGAGAAAAGAACACAGGTGGCTCAGACATTCCAGGTACCTGGCTCCATTCCCAACTCCCAGTTCCCTCTTCATTGGATCCTGGAACTGCCACCAGGATGTCACGAGAGCCAGTGGGGCACATCCCCTCTGAGAGGCCATCCTTGATTAAGCCCTCTTTTCCTCTTTTTCTACACCTCACTTAGTCTCCCTAACTTGCTCCCGTTATTCACTACCCCCTCACACCAGCCCCACTGCACTTCTGTCCACATCCATAATTTATTTATATTAATGTCTGTCTCCCCCTCAGAGTGTAAGTTCATTGTGGAAAGGGAATGTGTCTGTTATATTGTTGTATTGTACTCTTCCAAGCGCTTAGTACAGTGCCTGGCACACAATCAATGCTTGATAAATGCCACTGATTGATGCACTGATTGGGGCAGGATGTAGGAGGCTAAAAGGTACTGAGAACCAATGATGCCCCAAATGGTTTCACAAGGGAGGATCTGAGGGATTCAGCTAATCTCCCGAAACCTGTGAAGGACTGGAGAGTGTTCAGGGCACAGATGCGACAGTGATTTCAGTCAGTCAATCAATCAATCAGTGGGATTTATTGAACGCTTACTGGTGCAGAGCTTAGTACTAAATACTTGGAAGAGTACAATATAGCAGAGTTTGTAGGCAGGTTCCCTTCCCATGAGGAACTTATGTCTAGAAGGGGAGACAGACATTAAAATATTTTATGGATTTGGATATAATCGATCAATCAATAGTATTTATTGAGTGCTTACTATATGCAGAGCACTGCACTAAGCACTTGAGAGAGTACAATACAACAGAATTAGCAGACGTTCCCTGCCCAAAATGAGCTTACGGTCTAGAGGGGGAGACAGGCATTAATATGAATAAATAATATATAAATGTAGGATGTATATTTATAAATGTATAAATATAGAATTTAAAGATATATACACAAGTTCTGTGGGGTTGGGATTGGGGTTAATATCATAAGTTTTGTGGAGTTGAGGGTGGGGTGTATATTAAGTCCTTAGTACAGTGCTCTGCACACAGTAAGTGCTCAATAAATATGACTGAATGAATGAATGGGATAGATAGATAAATAGGTGGGTAGCTAGATGGATAGAATAAGATGGATGGATGGATGTTTTGATGGATGGCTATGACAGAACTTATGATATTCATCCCAACCCCACAGGACTTATGTACATATCTTTAAATTCTTAATTTAATTTAATTTAAATTTAAATTCCCCTTAAATTTAGGGGAAGCAGAGTGGCTTAGTGGAAAAAGCCCGGGATTGGGAGTCAGAGGTCATAAGTTTGAATCCTGGCTCTGCCACTTGTCAGCTGTGTGACTGTGGGCAAGTCACTTTACTTCTCTGTGCCTCAGTGACCTCATCTGTAAAATGAGGATGAAGACTGTGAGCCTCACGAGGGACAACCTGATTACCCTGTATCTACCCCAGCACTTAGAACAGTGCTCTGCATATAGTAAGTACTGAACAAATGCAAATGTTAAATTCTATATTTATACATTTATAAATGTACATCATATATTTATTCATATTAATGCCTATCTCCCCCTCTAGACTATAAACTCATTATGGGAGGGAAACATGTCTGCTAATTCTGTTGTACTGTACTCTCCCAAGCGCTTAGTGCAGTGCTCTGATCATAGTGAGCACTCAATAAATTCCACTGATTATATCCACATCCGTAATATACTTTAATGTCTGTCTCCCCCTCTAGACATAAGTTCCTCATTGGAAGGGAACCTGCCTGCAAACTCTGCTATACTGTACTCTCCCAAGTGCTTATTACTAAGCTCTGCACACAGTAAGCACTCAATAAATCCCACTGATTGATTGATTGATTGACTGATTGAAATCACTGTTGGTTCTGGGCCCCGAACACATTGCCCAGAAGCTCATTTCATAGTCCCAGAATTGCGAGCAAGACCTTTGCTACTCTCCTTGGCACTCCATTTGGACCATGAGGGATCAAGTAGCACCTTCTCCCTCATGGAGAAACAGAGGTACACCCTGGAGAAGGTACAAGAGTAGGGGAGGGGGCAGCCATGGGTGCAGAACTCAAGCCATGCCCCTCCAGATGCTCTCTGCTCTAACTAGAGAAGCAGCATGGTGTAGTGGATAGAGCACAGGCCTGGGAGTCAGAGGTCATGTGTTTTAATCCTGCTCTACCACTTGTTTGCTGTGTGATCTTGGGCAAGTCATTTCACTTCTCTGTGCCTCAGTTACCTTATCTGTAAAATGGGACTTGAGACTGTGAGTCCCATGTGGGACAAAGATTGTGTCCACTCTATTTGCTTGTATCCACCTCAGTGCTTAGTACCCCAGTGCTTATGGAAGCAGCATGGTGTAGTGGATAGAGCATGGTCCTGGGAGTCAGAAGATCATGGGTTCTAACCCTGGCTCTGCCACTTGCATGCTCTGTGATCTTGGGCACTTTGACTTGGACACTTCACTTCTCTGTGCTTCAGTTCCCTCATCTGTAAAATGGGGATGCAGACTTTGAGCCCCACCTGGGACAACCTGATTACCTTGTATCTAACCCAATGCTTAGAACAGAGCTTGGCACATAGCAAGTGCTTAACAAATAACACAATTATTATTATTATTTTTATCAACTACCTAGTAGCATTTCTCTGCCATGAGGGAAGCAGGCAGTTGGAGCGAATGTACGTGGCCTCATTGCCAGGCAGGTTCAATAGCCAAGCAAGAAGAGCCGTGGGACTCTCCATGGGCCACCGGCTGTTACATTGCTTGCTTACGACAGAATCATGAAGCATTTTTCCCCATCACCTCCAAATGAATCGGACTCCAAAGGAGAACCCGGAAGGGAAATGTTTGGGAAATGCTGAGCTGAGGAATTTAACTAGGAGAAATAAGTGCCAGGTCTCTTTGTTTGCTTATTAATAGGTTCTGCGTAGCAGGCTCCGGGGGGAATGCCCTCCTTCCAATTGCTAGTGCGAAAGCATCCAGGCCATCAGCAGGATGTGAATAGGGAATAATGGGAAGGGAAGGAAAATCCCATCACTAAAGATTGGTAAACTTAGACCATCTACAGAAATGAAAGAGAGATGTTGCCAATCTGGCTGTCTATAAATCACCACCATTTTCATACTTATGACATGTGCTAGAAGAACAAAAGAAGTTTGAAGCCTTTCTGTTAGACATGGCTTCTATTTCCCAAGCAGCATATAAGCATTCTGCACCATCCTGGGAAGTTTTTCTCCCCCAAGTCTGCAATTCTATTTGGAGATCATGTGAAGCGGGTGTTTTACCTGTGGTCTGTGTTCTGTATGCTCACGGATGGTTGAGGAGCTGATGTAAGGAAGGGTTATTGCTATACCAGTGATGCATTTCCCAGCCTCAAAATGATGACAATTCCATGGAGCTTGGCCTATTTTCCCCTCGTTCCTATCCAACCAATCAATGGCATTTATTGAGTGCTTACTGTGCGTAGAGCATCATACTAAGCGCTTGGGAAAATACAATACAACAGAGTTAGTAGATGTGATCTAGAAGGAAAACCCCACTTTCTCTTTCAAGGCAGGAGTCAGATGGGTCAAATGTCCCCTTTAGCCAGGTCAGCAACCCATTTCCTTCCTGCTCCTCGGTCCCTGGGAAATGAGGATTTTCCTGTGGGAAGAAGCTTCTCTTGTTCATTTGTGGCCTAGTCCTGCTCCCTCTTACTGTATGCAGAACACTGTACTAAGAACTTGGGAGAGTACAGTATATCAATAAACAGATGCATTCTCTGCCCACAACAAGTTTACAGTCTAAAGGGGGTGACAGACATTGATATAAATAAATAAATGTAAATAGATAAAATTGCAGATATGTACATAAAAGCTGTAGGGTTGGAACCAGGGATGAATAAAGGGAGCAAGTCAGGGCACCGCAGAAGGGAGCGGGAGAAGAAGAAAGAAGGGTTTAGCCAGAGAAGGCCTCTTGGAGGAGATGTGCCTTTAATAAGGCTTTGAACTGGGGTGGGGAGACTAAGTGTCTGTCGGATCACAGCCACCATGGTAATAATAATGATGGTATTTGTTAAGCTCTTACTATATGCCAAACACTGTTCCAAGCGGTCCACCACCACCATCACCACCATCATCATCACCATCACTACCAACATCGCCACCACAGCCATCACCACCACCATCACCATCATCATCACCATTAACGTCATCTCACTTCAGGATTTCTACTCTGACTCTTAATCCTTTATCCTCTCCCCTTTCCCACCCCACTTCTTCCATCCCCTTTGTTCTTCCCAACCTCCTGAAGACATCCTACTCTTTCTGGCCTGATACACAGGTATTTGGAGTTGGGAATAGAACTAGAAGCTGGTGACTTTCGCCTGTCCAAAACCCGTTCCTTGCCGGGCTCTCTCCCGGCAATATCTCTCCTTCTGGATGTCCTGACCGAAGGGGTCAAATATCTCGCTTTCAAGTCCCTCTCCCGGTACCGGGGAAGGAGCCATTTGCACTTGGATTATTAGTTTGGGAGTTAATTTGGAGATCAGCAAGATGGAATTTCAACACCAAGGGGGAAGGAGAGAGGTGCCTCCGGGCTGAAGTTGGAAGCTGAACAATTAGATTCATTAACAGTAATGGAAACAGAGAAGATGAGCAGCAGGAAATAAAATAAAGGCAAGATGGATGCTCTGTCTTCCTGGCCAGGCGTGCTCATTGTGGATGAATGTAAAATTGATGACCTTTGGCTGGGCTTGAGCTTGGCTGGGGCTGATGAGTGAAGAAACCTCTCTCTCCTCTCTGGGCCTGTCACCCAGAGGCCTGAGGCCCTGGGAAAGGTGGGGTTGAATGCGGAGAGGAGAAAAGGGAAAACTTCTGGTATGGCTGAGGAGAAGAATCAAAGGGAAGGGAAGGACGTTCCTAAAAGAGCATCTTGGATTTGGAGTTAGAACTCACCCCCATATTCAATGACTCCTTTGACCGCCGGCTCGGCTTGGAGACAGGGGTCAGGGGAGAGAAACCCAAAGAGGTGGCTAGCCCTGTTCCTCAGGAATGTATCCACTGCAGGAACAACAGAAAGGTAGATTCATGCCTTAGAGGTCAGCAAGGCCAGCAGAGAGGGCGTGGAAGGTGTGCTGAGCCAATGCCACATGGTCATTTTGCAGTGTGACCTGTTCATGGTACATGAAATGAAATCGTAGTCACTTGAGTGAAGTACTTCTGGTGCCATTTATTCATCAGGGTTCAGGAAGATGAATGGAGCCGAATGACTGGGTAGCAGCCTCTGAGGTGGACCTCCCGGTTGTTGGCCGAGCCAGCTCTCGAACAGCAAACCTGATGCTCACATCTGCTTTTGCTCAGGACCCAAAGTCCCACACCCAAGTGCTGTGCTGAACACTGTCCGGCTGGCCTTGGTGCGATTCCGTGGACGTCCTTTGGCAAAGAAAGCCCAGCTAGCCAACCTGGAAATTCAATGAGTTAATTAGGGAGAAATTGTCTGCGATTTCCTTCTCCACTCTATCTCCCCTCCGGCCCCCACTCCCTCTGCAAATCTAAGCAGTGAAGCCGCCTCTCGCCCCACGTGCCAGAATGATTAATGGAAGGACCACAATGAGGTCAATTAGCCAGGGTCGGCTTGAAGCTGAAAGGTGGAGTGTGTTTCTTTATTGAACACTGCATTCCAGCTCCAAACTGTGACCTGGGCTGCAGTGATTGATTACTGGGGCAGTGCTCTGATCACTTACCTTCAGTGCCATACCTTGGCTCAGAAAATCGGGCTTTCACTATCAATTAAAGCAGGACAAGGAGACCCATTCAAAATCTGAAATGCATACCTAATCCCAGAGCCGTGGAGCGAACGGAGCTGGGAGCCGGGAGCCGGGTGCTGGGGGCTCACCGACCTCCTGGGCCCCTCCCCTGAGGAGGTTCAGGTCGGGGCATCTGGTCCACCGGTCCAACACAGGCAAGTCCTGGGCCCGGTCCGAGCCAGTAGGGTTGGCTGCCCAGGGCAAGCTCTGGCTCTAACTCTGCCGGGAAGCCGAAAGCCGTCACAACTCTGAAGTGGCGGTTGTTTCTGTATCTCATCTTATGAGCGGCGGCCTCTTTTTAGCAGGAGCCTTCATGGTTGTAGGAGTAACATTGGATGAGTGCGACCTTGGTGCAGGGCATTGGGTTAAGTGCTTGGAAGGTACAGGATCAGAAACTAGCACAGTCCTTGGCCACAAGGAGCTTCCACTCTAACAGGGAGACAGACATAAAAACACAAGCCCTGAAAACAGGTTAAACTCTCAGTCCTCTTCCCGATTACTTGTCCTTCTGGGAGTGTTCACTTTTTCATGGGATCCCAAAGAGTCTTCTTGGAGAGGCAGTGCAGCCTAGTGGAAAGAGCGTGGGTCTGAGCAGCAGGAGACTGAGGTCCTAGCCCTGCCTCAACCAAGCCAGGCCTTGTTGTTCAATTCTTTGAACTCTCTGGTCCTCAGCTTTTTCTTCCAAAAAATGGGGATCGTAGTACTCGTCCCTACCTCCCAGGGATGTTGAAGTAATTAAATGATATCTTTGCTTATGAAAGTGCTTTGGAAAAAATGCTTTATCAATTAAAGTGCTTAGTGCAGTGCTCTGCAC
Source organism: Ornithorhynchus anatinus (assembly GCF_004115215.2). NCBI lineage: Eukaryota > Metazoa > Chordata > Mammalia > Monotremata > Ornithorhynchidae > Ornithorhynchus > Ornithorhynchus anatinus. The sequence continues at coordinate 109,407,685 of NC_041732.1, read as the reverse complement.
ATGGTAAGCACTCAACAAGCATGACTGATTGATTGAAAATGAACTACGTACAGTTGTCCCTCAAACTTGAAGAGTGGCAGTGTAGTCTAGTGGACAGCTCCTGGGACTGGGAATGAGGAAGACCCAGGTTCAAGTCCAGCTCTGCCAATGACCCACTGGGTGACCTTGGGCAAGTGACTTTTAACCTCTCTGGGCCTTAGTTTCCTCATCTATCAAATGGGGATAAGATCAATTGTGAGCCTTGGGCGGAACAAGAACCGTATCAGATCAGATTACCTTGTATCTCCCCCAGCATTTAGCACAGAGTGAGTGCTCAGTAAATGCCATAAGAAATACAATAAAGAAGATACCCTTAAGGGTGAAGGTCATCCCTGGATGCATAAGTGGCCAAGAATCTAGTGAAGAACTTCCAGACATTACTTAAAATGGGATCAGGGTTTCACACCCCTTTGCTCTCCTGCCAGGGTCCTCAGAGAGGGAGGAGGTCCACTGGGAAATCTTTTTTTCAGGCAGTATGTCACATGGGCACCTTTTTTTTAAAATGGTATTTGCTGAGCACTTCCTATGTGCCAGGCACTGTTCTAAGTACTGGGATAGATGATGATGATGGTATTGTTAAGCACTAACTATGTGTCAAGAACTGTTCAACGAGCTGGGGTAGACACAAACTAATTAGGTTGGACCCAGTCCTTGTCTCACATGGGGCTCACAGTCTTAATCTCCATTTTAAGGGAACCGAGGTTCAGAGAAGTTGAATGACTGTTGCCCCGTGTTACCTAGCAGATATGTGGCAGGGCAGGGCTAGAACCCAGATCCTTCTGATTGCCAGGCCTGTGCTCTAATAATAATAATAATGTTGGTATTTGTTAAGCACTTACTATGTGCCGAGCACTGTTCTAAGCGCTGGGGTAGACACAAGGGAATCAGGTTGTCCCACATGGGCTCACAGTCTTAATCCCCATTTTACAGATGAGGTAACTGAGGCACCGAGAAGTGAAGTGACTTGCCCAAAGTCACACAGCTGACAAATGGCCGAGCCGGGATTTGAACCCATGACCTCTGACTCCAAAGCCCGTGCTCTTTCCACTAGGCCATGCTGCTTCCCTATTTGTCACCAGCTTTGAGTTTGGGCAGTTGGGAGATTGAATGACTTTTGTGTCTGGACAATAGAATTATTTCTCCGACTAAGTTGTTTCACTCCTGCAATCTCCTTATCTGCCACTGAGAACTCTGGAGTGAGGAAGAGAACCATTCAGTTAACAGTGAGAAAGGAACACTTGGGTCAGTGGAAATCTAAATCCTTCCCACAGTCAGTCAGTCAAATATGCTTATTGAGTGCTCACTCTATGCAGAGCACTGCACTAAGCTCCTGGGAGAGTACAATACAACAATATAACAGACACAGTCCTTGCCCACAATAAGCTTACAGCCTTGGGCTACAAAATGGCTAATTGCCCGATTGACCATTCTGGGAGAGGGGAAGGAGCTGACAAAAATCCAACCTTCTAGATGTTACATCGGAGAATCCCATTGCAGAACAAAAAACTACTTTTTTTTTTTTTACAGAGAGGAAATGAGATGAAAAATATCCTATAAACATTTTCCAAAATTCCTGCATTTTCTGCTATTTTCCCCAAGGAAGACCACAATGACAGAAATGTGATTTTTGAAAGCTTGTTTGGTCTGTTCCTTTCCCAAGTGTAAGTTTGTTCCTTCTGGCATAGTTTCTGGACCTTTGTCCAAACCCATTTAAATTATAAAATATCAAGGGACTTCTTAGTATTTCTTTGGAGAAGTTCAGTCTTCCAGCTTGAATGTCTCTCACAGTTAGACTGAAGTAGCTCTTTCTGTGTTTAACAGTAACTGGACTGAGAAAGATTTTACTTTTTTATCCTATTCCATTGTCTTTGACAGAGTTCCCTGCTGAAAACCACTTAATAAAAGCTTTTCATTAAGGAGATAAATGTTGCTTTTGTCACAGGAGGACGGTGGAAAACTTGGTAGAGAAGTGAGCATTGACAGTTGTTCATTCTTACACAGAGCTTCTGAAAGAGAAATGGGGAAATCAATCAGTTATTAGTATTTTCTGAGTGCCCTACTGCATGGGGAAGGAACTTACACTCTAGCTTGGGTTTTTTTTTAAGCACTTGGGAGAGTACAATCGGTTCAATAGTATAAATGATAGATTATAAGTAATTTTTATTAATGTCTGTCTTCCCCTCTAGACTGTAAACTCACTATGGTCAAGGAATGTGTCTACTAACTCCCTTTTATTGTACTCTCCCAAGTGTTTAGAATGGGTTTCTGCACACAGTAAGTGCTTAGTAAATACCATTGATGATGGTGATGATGATGATAGCGTGAGTCGGTCTAATAGGTACACAAGTGATTTGAGTGGTTGTGAGAGAAAAAAATGCTGAGATGTCAGTTGGAAAGATTCAATAATTAATCAGGGAAGGCTGCACAGAAGGCTTTACAAGAGCTTTAAAGAAGTGGAGAGTGGAATAAATCTCATCATTTTACAGATGGGGAAAATGAAGAGCAGAGAATTTGACAACTTGCTCCAGGTCACACAATAAGTTGCTGCAGATTTGAGGAGGCAGACATGTCTTTGACTTTAAGATCTACTCTTTCTCTTCTACAGCACCGTTTGGGAAAGAGCCCTAATTATGAAGAGGAGGTAAAGAGTCTGATTGTGAATGTGAAAGATAATCGAATGCCATATGGGCAAAGAAAAAAAGTAGTTTTTTGTTCTGCAATGGGATTCTCCGATGTAACATCTAGAAGGCTTTTAGTAAGACGATCTGTTGAAAGGTCTATCAATAAAATGTTGATGCGCAGTTTCAGAATTTTTAGTGACTACTCAATCACTACAGTTTTGAAATGGCATGCGTATTATTGTTTAGATTTGAAACCATCTCAAAATGCATCCCTATTAGTCTCTTCCTGTCCTAACAAGCAAAATGTAACTGAAGGCTAATTTTTCAGCAAATCAAGCTTAAGGCTCTAGTGAAGGGCATTTCAGGGTCTGTGGTCTCTTCTGCTTGCTAAAGGTAGAGAAGAAGTTTTGGTTTGCAAATCATTTAGCTAGTGGATGACCACTGTTGTCAGCTAACATTTATTGACTGTCCTCTCAATAACATCAACAACAGTATTGATTGAGAAGTGTACTAATGTGTGCAGAGAAGTGTACTAGGCACTTGAGGCCATCAGTCAATCATTCAATCAATGACATTTATTGAACACTTACTGTAGGCAGAGCACTGTTTTAAGTGTGTGGGAGAGTACAGTGCAATAGAGTTTGGTTGTCTTGATTCTTGCCCTTATGAGGAGCTTACAATCTAAAGGGGGAGACAGACATTTAAACAATTCACAAATAGGGGAAGCCATGCAAAGGACAATACACATTCCCTAACTGCCAGGAGGTTACAATAATATAGAATCCATCGAAAGTATTTATGGAGCAACTGTGGGCAAAGCACTGTACTAAGCGCTTGAGAGAGTACAGTACTGTGAGTGGACACGATCCTTTCCTTCCAAGAGCTTACAGTCTACTGTGTGGAGAGCACTGTACTGAGTGCCTTCAGAGAGTTTTACAATCTAGAGAGGGAGACAGGCAGGCAAATAAATTAAAGATAGGATGCATCTGTATTCATTCATTCATTCATTCATTCATTCATTCATTCATTCATTCATTCGTATTTAATGAGCACTTACTGTGTGTCGAGCACTGCACTAGGGGCTTGGAAAGTACAATTCAGCAACAAATAGAGACAGTCCCTACCCAAAAGCTGGCTCACAGTCTAGAAGACTGTAAGTTGGTTGTGGGTAGGGAATATGTCTGCCAACTCTGTTGTACTCTCCCAAGCCCAGGTCATCTTTGGGGTTCCCCCACACCAGACATGTTGCCTCCCTGGACTCTGGCCTGGGCTCCCCTCCTCCAAGCCTTCAAGGAGACATCATCCTTTCCTGCCTCCCACCACCCTGATGGGACAGAGAACAGCCACCACAGGCCTCCTGTGGAGGCCAAGTCCTTCCCCAAACCCTGGGAAGACTACAGGAGAAGGAGGGTGGTCTAACGGAAACAGTATGAGCCTGGGAGTCAGAAGACCTGGGTTTTAGTCCTGGCTCCACCAGTTACCTGATGCATGACCTTGGGAAAGGTACTTCACTTCTCTGTGCCTCAGCTTCCTCCTTTATAAAATGGGCATTGTATATCTGTTCTCCCTCCTATTTGAACTGAGAGCCCCATGTGGGATTGGAACTGGGTCCAACCTGACTGACTTTTATCTATCCAGCACTTAAAACAGTACTTGATACATTGTAAACACTCAGCAAATATCATTTTTAAAAAACAGTGGTTGCTGTGGCTCAGTCAATCAATCATGTTTATTGAGCACTTACTGTGTGCAAAGCACTGTATTAAGTGCTTGAGAGAGTACAACAGAGTTGGCAGACATGTTCCCTGTATACAATGAGCTTGCACTCTAGAGATACATCCTACCTATATTTTATGTAGCTATGGCTATGCCCACTACTTTGAGCTCTGAGGAGCCTGAAATTGTTATTATTTTATGTTTCCATCTCTGTCTTTCATGCTCTAGAGTTTCATTATTTCAGTGCTTCATTATTTCATTACTTCAATGAGAAGCAGTATAGCTTAGTGGAAAGAGCACGGGCTTGGGAGTCAGACAACGTGATTACCCTGTATCTACCCCAGAGCTTAGAACAGTGCTTGGCACATAGTAAGCACTTAACAAATATCATAATTATTATTATTACTCTGTGCAGAATGATGTTTTTAGAAAAATGATCTGGGCATAAAGTGAAACATGGACTGGAGAGAGGAGAGACTGGAGACAAGGGAGGTTGGCGAAAAAGCTGATGCAGTGCTCAAACAGAGATGGTCTGGAGTCAGGCTGGGGCTGTTTGGATGGAGAGAAAGGGGTGGATTCTGGAAATTTTGTGGAGGAAGACTGGCAACAGACTGAGAAATATGAGGGCTGAAAGACAGGGAGGAATCAGGGATCATGCCAGAACTACTTGTCAACTGTGAAGGGAAAGTTTGGTGATGGAGAAGATTTAAGAGGGAAGATGAGGAATTCAGATTTGAACATATTGAGCTAGAAGTGCATGGAGGGATGTCCTGGAGACATTCATTCATTCAATCGTATTTATTGAGCGCTTACTGTGTGAAGAGCACAGTACTAAGTGCTTGGGAGAGTACAATATGACAATAAACAGGCACATTCCCTGCCCACAATAAGCTTACAGTTTAGAGGGAAAAGTCAAGACTAACGTGGTAGATTTGAGAGACAGCTGAAAAGCAGTGTGGCCTTGTGGATAGAGCACGGGCCAGGGAGTAAGAAGGACCTGGCTTCTAATCCTGGCTCCACCACTTGTCTGCCATCTGACCTTGGGCAAGTCACTTAACTTCTCCATGCTTCAGTTACGTTATCTGTGAAATGGAGATTTAAGACTATGAACCTTAGGTGGGACATGGACTGTGCCCAACCTGATTATCTTGTAGCTACCTCAGTGCTTAGTACAGCGCATGGTACATTGTAAGTGCCTAACAAATACCATAAAAAAAAATCTATCCAGCTGAAGCTGTGGGAAAGGATGCACTCACCAAGGAAGCACATATAGATTGAAAAGTGATGGGGACCCAGATCAGAGCCTGAGAAGCTTGACAGAGTCTGAAGAAGACTGGATTGAAACATCAAGGTTACTTTGGGTTTCCAGGACTTGGGAGTCTTCTTGGTGTCGAATGCAACTGAGAACTTGAGGGGGACTAGGATGGAGTAGCATCTGGGAGATTTCACGAGAAGAAGGTGGATGTTAGAGAGTGGTCTCAGTGGAGGGAAAAAGGGCAAAGGCCAGACTGTAGAAAATCAAGGAGGGAGTTGTAGGAGAAGAAATAGGGGAAGTGGGAGGATAAAACCCATTCTAGGAGTTTGGATAGGAATGGGAGGGAGGAAATGAGGCCATAGCTGGAGGTGCGTGCAGTGGGGTCCAGAGAAGGAGGTTTTAGGCTAGGGGAGACTTGGGCATGTTTGAAAGCAGAGGAGAAGGAGCTTTCAGAGAATGAGAGAATGAGGGTGTCAGTCAGAGAGGGAATGATGATAATAATAATAACTTATATTTGTTAAACTCTTACTATTTGCCCTGCACAGTACTAAACACTGGGGTAGCTCTAAGATAATCAGGTCCCTCTTGGGACTCACAGTCTTGAATCCCCATTTTGCAGGTGAAGGAACTGAGGTACAGGGAAGTTCAGTGACCTTTCCAAGGACCCAAAATAAGTGAGTGGCAGAGTCGGGGTTAGAATGCAGGTCCTCTGATTCCCAGGCCTGTGCTCTTTCCACTAGGCCATGCTGCTTCTCATACTAGGCCTCACTGTTCAGAAGCACTGCTTCTGAATAGTTGAATGCTCATGAAAGGTAGCCCCTCTGCCAAAGGACCAAATGACAGTCCTTCTTAGCATTATTTAATCAATCAATAAATCAATCAATCACATTTAGGACAAACTAAAGGGAAAGGAGACTTGTGAGGAGAAGGGAAGAGGGCAAAGTGGTCCAGGGGAAAGGTGAGCTGTCCCCAAGTACCAAGCTGTCCTGGGTGCTTGAATGTAATCTATCTCCTGTCTGGAATGTTATCTATCTCTGGATCTTGTGGAGATCCAGTTGTCTGCTTCCAGGAAGCTCTTCAGAGACCTGATGGGAAGAAGAAATCCCAGAATGTAATGACCTCATTGTCGAACCCCAATCTGGCCTGGTGTGTTTGGGTCAGCAACCTCTTGGCAGATGAACTGTGAAGAGGAAGTCTGCTGCGAGCCTTGTGTCAGGCAGGACACTCTGAAATGGAAATCCAGCTTCTGCTAAGCCGTCCCACTTGTCATTCGAAGGTGATTTATGACCCGTGAACTGGAACAGCAAAAATGAAATTCATTTGGAAAATATGCAGAAGAGAAGTGGGGGAAGATATTTCTGGAGGGGGAAGAGAGGCCTGAACCAGTGGCCTTAGCACCTAATGGAGCGATTGCACATACTGCTTTCAGTTTAGAGAAATAGTGTGCTCTGATGGAAAGATCACAGGACTCGAAGTCAGGCGACCTGGGTTCTGGTGCTTGCCTAATGTGTGGCCTTGGATGAGTCACTTGACTTCTCTGTGCTTTAGTTTTGACCAAGAAAACTCTTTGGATACACTGCCAGAAACGATTGCAGATGGAGGTGGGGCACTCTGGGAGAGATATATCTATGGAGCTGCTATGGATTGGATTGGATTGCTCATTATTTGTTCTCTTTTCCCCACAGTCTCCGAGCCCCATGTGGGTCAGGGCCCCTAATTTGATTGTGTGGTTTTTATCCCAGTTCTTAGCAGGGTGCTTGGCCCAGAGAAGGTTCACAAATGCTCCACTTATCATTACCCTATTCTTGTACAGTCTCTTTTCCCTCTCTTCTTCCCTAGCTTCACAGTGTTCAGAGATCAGGACACAGATAATCCAATCTGGTAAAGGGGCCATAAACCTTTTAGGGAAGACTTTTATCTGGAAAGAATCCTGGCCTGCTGAGCAACAAGAAACCCTGGGGAAGGACCGCCCCCCCCTCCCCCCCCCCCCCCCCCCCCGCACGACCCCGCCTTCCCTCCCCCCATCCATCCTCTACTGTGGATGCCCAAGGTGGGTGCTCAGAGGAGAGCCATCGGCTGTTCCCTGGGGTGGGGTCCGGAGCTCATCTTACCCCCTGAACGATCAGGGCATGGGGTGTGGGGTGCGGGGCTGTGAGATGTGGGGTGGTCAGCCCCAGGCCAGGAGCCAGGACCAGAACCTGGGTTGGTGCTGATTTGGGGAGAGGGGAGGAAGCAGTGGAAGGAAGTCTATTCCCATGGTAAGATTTTTGGCTCACTTCCAAGAGTTGAAGATGAAAATAAGACTCAAGGGAATGAAATCTCCAAGTTTGTTTTCTTTTCTGAATCAAACTAAAACATGGATTCTTAAAGAAAGATCTTCATTTTGTTTTCAGGAGTAGGAATTTTTGTGTGAATGCCTTTGGTAGGAAAACATTATATTCATATGGGAAGGGATTACAGAAAATTCCTTCCATCCCATAGCACAACTTCAGAAAATACCAATTTGCTAAGTGATTTATTATTATGATTATTCTATTATTATTTTAATAATTATTGTATTGAATTGTAAAGTAATAATAATAATAATGTTGGTATTTATTAAGCACTTACTATGTGCAGACCACTGTTCTAAGTGCTGGGGGAGATACAGGGTAATCAGGTTGTCCCACATGAGGCTCACAGTTAATCCCCATTTTACAGATGAGGTCACTGAGGCACAGAGAAGTTAAATGACTTGCCCACAGTCACACAGCTGACAAGTGGCAGAGCCGGAAGTCGAACCCATGACCTCTGGCTCCGAAGCCCAGGCCCTTTCCACTGAGCCATGCTGCTTCCCCTATGTGTCAAGCACTGTTGAAAGCGCTGGGATAGATGCAAGTTAATCGGGTTAAGTGAAGTAGTTTCTCCCAACTAAAATGAACTTTATTATTATTACTATTAACAATTATTTTTATTGTTATTATTTTTGTTAGTATTATTTTATTATTAATAATAATAATGACGATGATGATGATGATTATGATAATCTCGCATCCCCCTGCCCTCCACTTTTCTGTGCCCCACCCCCACTAACACTGCAGCATTTCAATATAACCTAAATCTTTGCAAAAACACAATCTCTTCTCCCAGATACTTACTTGTGATGTCTTGTCTTTGCTGTCGAGTCATCTCCAATCCATAGCGACTCCATAGATATATCTCTCCCAGAGTGCTCCACCTCCATTTGCAGTCGTTTCTGGTAGTGTATCCAAAGAGTTTTCTTGGTCAAAACGCAGAAGTGGTTTACCATTGCTTTCTTACATGCAGTAAACTTGAATCTCTGTCCTCTACTCTCTCCCATGTCTCTGCCGTCTAGCACAGGTGAGTTTTGACATGTAGCAGATTGCCTGCCACTTGCTGGCCACTGCCTGAGCTAGGAATGGAATGGGTAGGCCTCTACTTGACTCTCCCTCCTGGACACTGGTGGAGTGCTGGAAACTCTCCAGGTGCGACCCTGAGAGGGATACTTGTGATGTACAGATCTTTAAACTTTGTTGCTTCCCCTTACCTGCAATTTATTTTAATATCTATCCCCATCTAGATTTTAAGCTCCTTGTGGGGCAGGGATCATATCTACCAGCTCTACCACAATGCACTTTCCCAAGTACAGTGCCCTGCACACAGTAAACACTCAATATATACCACTGTTGGATTGATTACTAATAGCCCCCTCTCTAGACTGTGAGCTTGTTGTTGGGTAGGGATTATCTCTATTTGTTGCCGAAGTGTACTTTCCAAGCACTTAGTACAGTGGTCTGCACACAGTAAGTGCTCAATAAATGCAATTGAATGAATAATACTACTGCACTCTCCCAAACTGTAATAATAATAATAATGTTGGTATTTGTTAAGTGCTTACTATGTGCAGAGCACTGTTCTAAACGCTGGGGTAGACACAGGGGAATCAGGTTGTCCCACGTGGGGCTCACAGTCTTAATCCCCATTTTACAGATGAGGTAACTGAGGCACAGAGAAGTTAAGTGACTTGCCCACAGTCACACAGCTGACAAGTGGCAGAGCTGGGATTCGAACTCATGACCTCAGCTCCCTTCCCAGAGTTAGCATTCAATAAATATTATTGATTCATTGCTATTAGTAGTAATAGTACTATTTGTGATAGTACTGTGCAAAGTGCTGGGACAGAGACAAAACTAATCACATGATAATCCAATCAGACACAGTCCCTGTACCACATAGGGTTCACAGTCTAAGAAGGAGAATTTAACTGAATTCATTCAAAATCTGATTTGGGAAAGAGCACAGAAATAACTACTGTTTCTCCATGTGCTTTAAAATTATGTTACAGTGAAACATTTCAGTAATCACTGGAATGAACACCTGGAAAATCACTCCAGAAAGTATTGTTCATGTTTCCTGGCCTCAAGGAGTTTACAAATTAACTGGGGGCTTACAATCCTAATGATAATAATAATAGCAATAATGTTTGATAAGTAGCATGGTCTAGTGGGAAGAGAATGGGCCTAGGAGTTAGAGGACCTGGGTTCTAATCCCTGCTCTGCCACTCTGCTGCTGTGAGACCTGGAGCAAATCACCTAGCTTCTTAGTGTCTCCGTTCTTCAGTGTAAAAAATGGGGAATTCAAATCCTGTTCTCCCTCTTACTTAAACTGTGAGCCCTATGTGGGACCTGATTATCTCTAATCTACCCTGCATTTATTATTCATTCATTCACTCATTCATTCAATCATATTTATTGAGTGCTTACTATGTGCACAGCAATAGACAATCCCTGCCCACCACAGGCTTACAGTCTAGAAGGAGGGTGACAGACATCAAAAAAAGTAAACAGGCATCAATAGAATCAATATAAATGAATAGAATTATAGATTTATATACATACAGGGCTTGGCACATAATTAGTGTTTAACAAATATCACGATTATTATTATTATACACTTGCTATATGCTAAGCATTGTAGTTCTGGGTTAAATAACAAGACAGATTAGAAACAGTCCCTGTCCCACATGAGGTTCAGAGTCAAAGTAAGAGGGACAATAGGTATTGAATCCCCATTTTAAAGATAAGGAAACTGAAGCCCAGAAAAGTGATGTGATTTGCCCAAGGTCACACAGAAGTCAAGAGGCAGAGCCAGAATTAGAACCCAGTTCCTCTGATTCCCATGCCCAAGCTCTTTCCACTAGGCCCCACTGAATTCCTTTCAAATGAAAATTATTTTTCTACATTTTTTTCTCCTTCCTCTTTCTTTTTTACTTGGTCTTCAGAACCGGCATAATGCATGTGGCAGAGGGTGGGGATGGGGATGGCTGCTGCTGGGTCCAGGAGCAAAAGGCCGAAAAGGGGCTCATTGTATCCGGGGGGGCAGGAAACTCTGATTCTTCCTGAGTGCCCCTCTCTTAGCTCCTCACAGAATCCTCTCCTCTCCCATATTCCCTTCAATTAGGGACATTTGAAAATGCCCCGACATTTTCGACCCCAAATTTGAATTAGAAAAAAATCTGGGCTTTAGAAACTAACCCCATTTCTTCCAGCCTTGGTGAATCTGGAGAAGTGGTTTCAAAAAGCCTTCAGGGACTTTCAACAACATAATGACCCCTACTCTGAGACAACCTCTATAAATGGAGAGCCACGTTTGCCTCTCCAAGCACGGCAAAGGTTAAATTAGTCCAGCCAATCTCACCATTCCAACGTTTAATGAACCTATTGTCTGGGCTAAAAACACTACAGCTGGCATCTCGTTTATTTTCAGAGTTTCCAGTGCCAGTCAGATTCATGTTTCTTGGGAGTGGTCTAGCAGATAGAACGGAGAGGTGCTGGGGTTTAAACTCTGGTACCTTTAACCTGTAGAGCATCTTTAGAGAAGTCAATTGGTGGTTGTACCTCAGTTCCCCCTCCCATAAAGCCGTGATTGTCCCTGTTTCCTCCCTGCTCCACTTCCTCAGGGCGGCATTGAGCATGGAGATGGTGGTGGCGGAATATGCTTGGGAAAGATAAGGGCAGGACTGTAAGTCAGATAATGGCACACTTGCCTTCTGAGCTGGATTTATCTGCCACGGTTTTTTCCCTTGGCCGGGGTTTCCAGACGAGCAGAGTGGGTGAGAAAAAACCAAGCCCTCTAGAAGCTTTTGTTTTGGGTTTGGAAGGAGCCTGTGCAGCTGCCCATCAATCCGGGTGCCCACTGCAGCTCCCTACCCCCATTATTGTCCAATTACTAATTGGCACAATGATCAAGGGACAGGAGGTGGGGGAAGGGGCCACGGATGGAGCTGAGTGGAGCGGGGGGATGAGGGAAGACTCTGACATCTGATCTCTTGAACTGATTAGACTCACTATGCACTGCGTGTTGTTTATCATGGTCAAGCTCATTTCCTTAGCTGAGCTCTGATTTCTCTCAGTCCAGAAACCTCACACTGAGGCTCTCTTGAAATACTTGTATTTCTAGCCAGGATTCATCTACTGAAGAGAGATTCCCGCACACTACTTTTCATTAGCTGACGTTTCATGGAGCGATTGGGGACAGAGACTACCTCTGTTCTCTTCTAGTCCTCATTCTTTACTTTATTTCACCTCTCCATTTATTCTCTTTTTCACTCTCTGGAAACCCCTCCTTTCCCATAGTCCAGGATATTCCATCTTGTGGTTGTCTTTCTCTCTCTCTCCCTCTGTGTGTGTATGTATGTGTGTGTGTGTGTTCATAAACTAAACCTGTTTTGACTTTGAAAGAGACTTCATCTTTGATGGAAATCTGTGATTTCGAGGGTGGCGTGTGATTTTTCCCAAGAAACTCCCTATTCTGGGTCATAGGGAGGCAATGTGGGTGGAGCTGTGTGCGCTCCTGCTCTCTCCCCATCTCTGTCTCCTCTCTCTCTCACTCACTCCTTCCCTCCCCCTTCTCCCTCTCCCTCTCTGTGTTTCTCTCTCCCTTGCTCTCTCGCACACACTTTTAGTCTGACTCTCTTTCAAAAATACACCTTTCTTTTCAAATAAAAAAAAAAACAAGAGGGGGAATTTGACATTATTGTATAATTTAAAATTGCACAGCCTAGAGCCCCCCAAACTGAGCATGTAATTACACACATACTAGAGGTAACAGCAGTGCTGATAATTATTCTTTACACTGGAGGGATCTTGCTGATATCCCACAGTCAGAAAGTGGGAACTACAATATCTTTAATACCATCCTTAGAGACCGTCATAAGCAGAAGAGAAGTATGAGAAGGCACACAGGGTCCAGAGCAATATCTTCATCGCGCCACAATGTCAGGGGCTTTAGCACAGCAGAAATCAATAGTTTCTAGTTCATTTTTTTTTTTTTGGTACATTTTTTTTTATGACCCAACCTGAGAAAGTACAGGGAAGCCAGAGGTATGAAATGATAGGAAACAAAACCTTTTTAACAGAAGGCTTGTCTGTTTAGAAGGGTAGTGTGCTACAGGTTATGGGAGACAAGGTCTGTATCCAAGCTGAGAATAGCCACAGCAAAAACTCTAATCCTGGAATAATTCCACCTTCTTCAGATCCTTCAGTGAAAATTACAATTCCCTTTTCTCCTGGATGGACAGCTTTTTTATTCAGTTGTATGTAAACTTTAAGATTTTTATAGTGCAGATTCCACATACAGTGTACCTAATATATACATACATATATAGAGAAGCAGCGTAGCTCAGTGGAAAGACCACGGGCTTTGGAGTCAGAGGTCATGAGTTCGAATCCCAGCTCTGCCACTTGTCAGCTGTGTGACTGTGGGCAAGTCACTTAACTTCTCTGTGCCTCAGTTACCTCATCTGTAAAATGGGGATTAAGACTGTGAGCCCCACGTGGGACATCCTGATTCCCCTGTGTCTACCCCAGCGCTTAGAACAGTGCTCGGCACATAGTAAGCGCTTAACAAATCCCAACATTATTATATATGCGTGTATATACACACATTGTATGTCTGTGTGTGTATATACACAAACACATTCACTAAAGCCACTAGGTGTTCTATGTATATTTGCACACACTGGCTACGACCTTTTTTCCTGGGGGGAGTGCTTTTATCTGCCACTTTAGCCAGGCTCCACCCCGCAATTAATTTGAGGGAGGAGGGGGCCAGAGAAGGGGGTGGGTGGAGGTCCATTTGCTATAACTTGACTGGTCTCATTGCCCGGTGCAGGGGGTTCAGAGAGTGGTTTGGGGTCCGGAGTCAATGCTCCGTGTCATGTGCCAGGCTCATGGGCTCAGGTTGCCTCTTCTTTAACCTCCCCCAAATCCTGAACCTAGGCAGTGACCTTGTGGAAGAGATTTTCCCACCGCTTATCCATATGCCCCTTCCGCCCTGTACCTCTTTCCCATGCACCTCTTCCTAATGCACCCCTTCCTCATCCATCCTCTTCCCCGTCACCCCTTCCTAATGCAACCCTTCCCTGTGAACTCCTTCCCACTGCACTTCTTCCCCACTGCACTTCATCCCCCCCTCCACACCTCTTCCCCCTGCAAAGCTCTTTGTGTCCACCTCTCTGGGCATACAGCATGGCCAGCAGCTGCATTGTGGATGGCAGGATTCAAGACATAAGGAAAGAAAAAAAAAGAAATACTATGGGAAGAATGGGAGGCGGAAGGGGAGCAAACGATGGAGTAGGAAAGAGAAATCACATGGGAATACCGAAGAAAGGAATAATTAAAAGGGATTTTCAAGGAAGAGGAGGAAAAACAGAAAAAAAGAAGGAAGATTCATTCATTCATTCAATAGTAAAAGCAATGAGAAATATTCAGGGAGGCAGGACACAAACCAAAAGGAAGAATGCAGTCCATTCATGCATCCATTCAATCATATTTACTGAACTCTAACTTTGTGCAGAGCACTGTACTAAGCGCTTGGAAAGTACAATTCGGCAACAGATAAAGACAATCCCTATCCAACAATGGGCTCACAGTCGAAAAGGGGGAGACAGACAGCAAAACAAAACAAGTAGGCAGGCATCAATAGCATCAAAATAGAAAAATATTCATTCATTCAATAGTATTTATTGGGCGCTTACTATGTGCAGAGCACTGTACTAAGTAATTGGAATGGACAAATCGAATTATAGATACATGCACGTCATTAATAAAATGAATAAAATAATAAATATGTACAAATATACACAGGTGCTGTGGGGGCAGAGAAGGGGGTAGAGCATTGGGAGGGAGTAGGGACAATGAGGAGAGGAGGAGGAGCAGAGGAAAAGGGGGGCTTAGTCTGGGAAGGCCTCCTGAAGGAGGTGAGCTCTCAGTAAGGCTTTGAAGGGGGGAAGAGAGCTAGTTTGGAGGAGGTGAGCAAGGAGAGCATTCCAGGCCAGATGTAGGACGTGGGCCAGGGGTCGACGCAGGACAAGCGAGAACAAGGCACAGTGAGGAAGTTAGCGGCAGAGGAAAGGAGTGTGAGGGCTGGGCTGGAGAAGGAGAGAAGGAAGATGAGGTAGGAGGGGGAAAGGTGATGGGCAAGTGATTTAGAACATGTCTCTTCATTTTTCTCTGTCTCAGTTTCTTCATCTTTAAATGGGGATTAAATACCACCCTTTTCTTCTGGAAAAACTATCAAACCTTGGCTTTCCAGACACTGTCCTCTCCTGGATCTCCTACTACGTCTCTGGTCGCTCAGTTGCAATCTCTCCCACAAGCTCTTCCTCTACTTCCAGCACCCTATAGAAGTTCCTCAAGGCTCTGTTCTGGGCCATTCATTCATTCTACACACCCACTCCCTTGGAGAACTCATTTGCTGCTAAGGCTTCAAGTACCATCTCAGTCAATCAATCAATCAATTAATCATATTTATTGAGTACTGACTGTGTGCAGAGCACCATACTAAGCACTTGGGGGAATACACTATAATGGAGTTGATAGCTATACTCCCTGTCCACAGTGAGCTTACAGGCTGGAGTGGTATACGGATATTACTATAAATAAAGAAATTACAGATATGGACATGAGTGCTATGGGGGCTGAGGAAGGGGTGAGTAAAAGGGACAAATCCAAGTGCAAGTGTGAAGCAGAAGGGAGTGGAGGAATCATCTCTCTGCAAATGATTCCCAAATCTCCCATTTCAGCCCTCACCTCTCTCCTTTGCAGTCTTGAATTTCCTCCTGCTTTAGGACATCTCTAAATGGCTGCCTCGCCGACACCTCAAACTCAACATGTGCAATAGTGAACTTCTCATCTTTCCTCCCCAAACTCTCTCCTCCCCACAACTTTCTCATTCTACATTCATTCATTCATTTATTCAGTTGTATTTACTGAGCGCTTACTGTGTGCAGAGTATTGTACCAAGTGCTTGGAAAGTACAATTCAGCAATAAAGAGAGACAATGCTGCCCACACCCGTTTGCAGTCTAGAAGGGGAGAGATAGACATCAAAACAAGGCATCAGTAAAAATAAATAGAATTATAAATCTATATACCTCAAAACAAACAGGCATCAATATAAATAGAATTATAGATATGTACAGATGTAAACAAGCAGCTTGTGACAAGCAGCATGGCTCAGTGGAAAGAGCACGAGCTTGGGAGTCAGAGGTCATGGGTTCTAATCCTGGCTCCACCACGTCAGCTGTGTGACTTTGGGCAAGTCACTTAACCTCTCTGAGCCTCAGTTACCTCATCTGTAAAATGGGGATCAAGACTGTGAGGCCTACGTGGGACAACCTGATCACCTTGTATCCCCCCAGCACTTAGAACAGTGCTTTGCACATAGTAAGCGCTTAACAAATGCCATCATTATTGTGAAGCAGCGTGGCTCAGTGGAAAGAGCATGGGCTTGGGACCCAGAGGTCATGGGTTTGAATCCCGGCTTTGCCACCTGTCAGCTGTGTGACTATGGGCAAGTCACTTTACTTCTCTGGACCTCAGTTCCCTCATCTGTAAAATGGAGATGAATACTGTGAGCCTCACGTGGGACAACCTGATTACCCTGTATCTACCCAAGCGCTTAGAACATTATTCTGCACATAGTAAGCACTTAACAAATACCAACACTACTAAACAAGTGCTGTGGGAGGGGGAGAAGGGGTAGAGCACAGGGAGCAAGTCAGGCGATTCTGAGGGGAGGGGGAGCTGAGAAAAGGTGGGTTTAGTCTGGGAAGACCTCTTGGAGGAGGAGAGCCTTCAGTAGGGCTTCAAAGAGAGGAAAGGTGATTGGCAGATTTAAGGAGGGAGGACTTTCCAGGTCAGAGGTAGGACATGGACCAAGGGTCGATGATGGGACAGGTGAGGATGAGGCACAGTGAGAAGGTTAGCACCAGAGGAGCCGGAGTGTATGGACTGGGATGTAGAAGGAGATGATACTGTAGACAATACCACCATTCTTTCTGTCTCACAAGCCCACAACTCTGGTCTTATCCTTGACTCATCTCTCCCCTTCAAACTGCATATTCAGCCAGTTACTATGTCTTGTCAATTCTATCTCCACAACATCTCCAAAATTCGCTTATTCCTCTCCATCCAAACTGCTACCTTGCTGGTCCAAGCACTTATGATATCCCGCCTTGACAACTTAATCAGCCTCCTTGCTGATCTCCCTACCTCCAGCCTCTCTCCTCTTCAGTCCATTTCATTTTTCCATTTCATTTTTCTTAAAAATAATTCTGGGCACATCTCCCTGCTCCCAAAGTGCCTCCAGTGGTTGCCCTTCTGTTTCTGCATCAAGCAGAATCTCTTCATCATCGGATTCAAGGCATTCAGTAAGTTTTCCCCCTATTATCTTTCCTTTCTCCTGTTCCATTGCAACCCAGCCACACACTTCACTCTTCTAGTATCAGCTTACTCACTCTCCCTCATTCTCACCTCACTTGTCCTTGCTCACACACTCCCTCCTGCCTGTAACGTCCTCCTACAAATCTGCCAGACTACCACTCTCCCCATCTTCAAAATCTTATCTCCTCCAGGAAGCCTTTCCTGACTAACCTTTTAGCCCCCACACTCTATTTTACCTCACCAGTGCACTTTGTCCCAAACCCTAAGCAATTAGACACTCACCTTATGCCCATTAATGCCACAACACTCACTAATATATCCCTATACACAATCTCCCTTCCCTTACCTGTAATATTGAATGTCTCCCCCAATACACTGTAAGGTCCTTGAGGGCAGGGATCATGTCTTCTAATGCTCTTGTTTTCTCCCAAGTAAATTCTTGGGAGCAGAGTAAATGCTCTGCACTCAGTAGATACTCAGTAAATACTATTGGTTGACTGAGCTCTAGGAGGGAAGAAATAATATATCAAAGAACAAGAACAAGAAGATTTGAATTTAACTGGATTAGAACCATTGACTGGATTGGGAGTAAGTAGGGACTGTCTTGGGGGATAAGGAGTGAATAGGTGGATATTGATCTGACTCTAGCTTCTTCCATTAATCATCAGTAGATTTGTATTTTAATATTCTTCCTGTCTTGAAGACTCGCCCTTTGAAATCCCTCAAGTCCCACCTCAGAATTGTTGCCCATAGGAAATATTCCAATTCTGCAATGATAGGCAGGGAGAGGTAGAGAAAATTCTAGAACTTATTTTCCCCCCTAAAATGTTCCCATACTCTCATCTGCCTTTACTCCACAGCCATGGATCAAAATTTGCAAACCTCTGCTAACAGATGATGAGTTACAGTGCTTTTCATATAGTAAGCACTCAATAAATATGATTGATTGTTTGAATGAGTGTAGTAATAGTAGTCAACAGTCACATATCCAGAGACAAGGAATATCTAGGCTGGGAATAACTAAAAGAGAGAGAGAGCAATCAATCAATCAATCAATACTAGTTATTGAGTTTTTACTGTGTGCAAAGCACTATTCATTCATTCAATAGTATTTATTGAGCGCTTACTATGTGCAGAGCACTGTACTAAGCGCTTGGAATGAACAAGTCGGCAACAGATAGAGACAGTCCCTGCCGTTTGACGGGCTTACAGTCTAATCGGGGGAGACGGACAGACAAGAACAATGGCAATAAATAGAGTCAAGGACATCTCGTAAAAACAATGGCAACTAAATAGAATCAAGGCGATGTACATTTCATTAACAAAATAAATAGGGTAATGAAAATATATACAGTTGAGCAGACGAGTACAGTGCTGAGGGGATGGGAAGGGAGAGGGGGAGGAGCAGAGGGAAATGGGGGGAAAAGAAGGTTAAGCTGCGGAGAGGTGAAGGGGGGGTGGTATACTAAGCACTCAGGAGAGTTCAATAAAACAGAGTTGGTAGACACATTTCCTGCCCATCAGGAGCTTATGGTCTAGAGGGGGAGGTGGACATTAAAATATGTTACAGATATTCATATAAAGTGCTGTGCTGTGAGAATGAGGGTGGGATGAATAGCAAATGTTTAAAGGGTGCAGCTGCAAGTGCAAAGGCTAGGCAGCAGGAAAAGGGAGAAGGGAAATGAGGGCTTAAGTGGGGGAGGCCCCTTGAAGGAAATGGGATTTTAATAAGGCTTTGAAGGGGGGGAGAATGATCATCTGTAGATGTGAAGGGGCACGGAGCTTTAGGACAGAGGGAGGATGTGGGAGGATAGAGAAGCAGCGTGACCTAATAGATAGAGCACGGGGCTTGAGAGTCAGAGGTCATGGGTTCGAATATCAGCTCCACCACTTGACAGCTGTGTGACTTTGGGCAAGTCATTTAACACTGGGCCTCAGTTCTCTTATCTGTAAAATGGGGATTAAGACTGGGAGCCCAACGTGGGACAACCTTATTATCTTGTATCTACCCCAGCACTTAGAACAGTGCTTGGCACATAGTAAGCATTTAATAAATACCATTATTATTATTATTATTTTGTGTGGGTTAGTGGAAAGAGCACAGGCTTGGGAGTCAGAGGTTGTGGGTTCTAATCCCAGTTCAACTACTTATCAGATGTGTGACTTTGGGCAAGTCACTTAACTTCCCTGTGCCTCAGTTACTTCATCTGTAAAATGGGGATTAAGACTGTGAGCCCCACATGGGACAACCTGATTATCTTGTATCTACCCTTGTGCTTAGAACGGTGCTTGGCACTTAGTAAGCACTTAAATACTATTTTATTATTATTATTATTAATAATAATAATAATGTTGGTATTTGTTAAGCGCTTACTATGTGCCGAGCACTGTTCTAAGCGCTGGGGTAGACACAGGGGAATCAGGTTGTCCCACGTGGGGCTCACAGTCTTAATCCCCATTTTACAGATGAGGTAACTGAGGCACAGAGAAGTTAAGTGACTTGCCCACAGTCACACAGCTGACAAGTGGCCGAGCCAGAATTCGAACCCATGACCTCTGACTCCAAAGCCCGTGCTCTTTCCACTGAGCCACGCTGCTTCTAACCACGTTGCCACGTTGTCTATTATGTGGGCAAGGGGTCGGTGGAGTATTAGATGTGATCATGTTATAGTAAGCAGGTTGAAATTGGAGGAGGGAAAGCCTGCAGACTGGGTTGTAGCAGGAATTCAGCAAGATAAGATTGGAAGGGTTGAGCTGACTGAGTGCTTTGAAGTGGATGGTAAAGAGTTCGATGTGGAAGTAGATGGGCAACCTTTGGAGGTTTCTGAGTAGTGGGAGATGTGAACTGAATTTTTTTTAGAAAAATGATATGGGCAGCAGAGTAAAGTAGATTGCCTTGAGATGGGAGGCAGGGAGGTCAGTGGGGCAGTTGATGCAGTAGTGGAGGTGGGATAGGATAAGTGCTTGGATCAGCATAGTAGTAGCTTGGATGGAGAGAAAAGGGCAGAATTTATTAATGGTATAAAGGTAGAACCAACAGGATTTGGTGATGGATTGCATATGTGTGTTGAATGAAAGAGGTGATGGGGATAATGTTGAAGTTTTTTGTTTGTTTAATGGTGTTTGTTAAGCACTTACCATGTGACAGGCACTGTACTGAGCACTGAGGTAGTTACAAGCTGATCAGGCTGAACACAGTCCATGTCCCAGTTGGGGTTCACAGTCTTAATCCCCATTTTACAGATGAGGGAACTGAGGCACAGAGAAGTGAAGTGACTTGCCCAAGATCACACAGCAGATATGTAGCTGAGCCAGGATTGAAACCCAGGTCCTCTGACTCCCAAGCCTGACCTTTTTCACAAAGGCCACCCTTTTTATGAGCTTGTCAGATAGGGAGGACAGTGGTGTTGTCTACAGTGATGGGAAAGTCAGTGGAAGGATGAGGTTTGGGTGGGAAGATGAAGATGGACATGTTAAGTTTGAGGTGTCAGTGGGATGTCCAAGTAGAGAAGCAATGTGGCTTAGCAGATAGAGCACAAGCCTGGGAGTCAAAAGGACCTGGGTTCTGATCCCAGCTCTGCCACATGACTGCTGTGTGACTTTGGACAAGTCACTTCACTTCTCTATGCCTCAGTTACCCCATCTGTAAAATGGGGATTAAGAGTGTGAGTCCCATGTGAGACAGGGACCAAGTCCAATCTGATTAATTTTTATCTACCCCTGCACTTAGAACAGCACTTGACACATAGTAAGCACTTAACAAGTACTGTTATCATTATTGTTATTATTATTATTATTAGCTGTCATATTTTACAGAGTCTTCCTTCCTCATGACCACCCAGGTCTAGACTTTGGGATGACCACCAAAAAGTCATTTTTAGTCCTAACTCTGATCTGTCTCCTTCCTCCCAATCTGCAACCTTCTCACAGGCTGGGTCACGCAAGATATCCAAAGTTTCAAAGTCCTCTTTTGGGTAGAAAAAATGTGCTTATTAGTGAGCACTCATCTTAACAAGCCCCAGGAGACCCTATACATATGTTTTTTAATCTGAAAATTAGTTATTTCCAAACTGGTATATAGCTATGGAACACCCAAAGCAAACTCACTTTTTAAAATGTTAGAATCAATTAATCAGTCATTGGTATTTATTGAGTGTTTACTATGTGTGGAGCACTATATTAAGCCCTCAGGACAGTACTGTACAATAGAGTAGGTAGACACAATCCCTGCATACAAGGAGTTTACAGGTGAGGGAGTGAGACAGACACTATAACAAATTACACACAGGGGAAATGGCAGCAAATAAGAGCACAGGCCTGAGAGTCGTCCTTGACTCAGCTCTCTCATTCACCCCACACATCCAATCCGTCACCAACACCTGCCGGGCTCACCTTCACAATATCCCCAAGATCCGCCCTTTCCTCTCCATCCAAACTGCTATTGTGCTGGTACAAGCTCTCATAATATCCTGACTGGATTACAGTGTCAGGCTCCTCTCTGATCTCCCTTCCTCCTGTCTCTCCCTGCTCCAGTCTATTCTTCATTCCGCTGCCCGGATCATCTTCCTACAGAAACGCTCAGGGCATGTCACTCCCCTCCTCAAAAATTTCCAGTGGTTGCCTATCAAACTTCTCACGAAACAAAAACTCCTCACTCTTGGCTTCAAAGCTTTCCATCACCTTGCCCCCTCCTACCTCACCTCCCTTCTCTCTTTCTACAGCCTACCCCATACACTCCACTCCTCTGCTGCTCACCTCCGCAAGGTCCCCCGTTGGCGCCTCTCCTGCCATCGGCTCCTGGCCCATGTCCTACCCCTGTCCTGGAATGCCCTCCCTCCTCACATCCGCCAAACTAACTCTCTTTCCCTCTTCAAAGCCCTACTGAGAGCTCACTTCGTTCAGAAGGCCTTCCCAGACTAAGCCCCCCTTTCCCTCTGCTCCCCCTCCTCTCCCTTCTCCCCACCCTCTGCTCTTCCCCCTTCCCCTCCCCTCAGCACTGTACTCATTTGTCTTTATTATTCATTACCCTATTTATTTTGAGAAGATCTGCTCACATATAGAGAAATGCTGGTCACGTAGAGAGGAGTGCTGATCACGTATAGAGAAGTGCTGTTCATGTATATATGCAGGGGTGTTGTAGGGTTGAGGGTGGGGTTAATATCAAGTGCTAAAGAGCCAAGTGCACAGAGCTTTCCCGATTAAGTCCTCAAGACTGTCAGCCCGCCGATGGGCAGGGATTGTCTCTATCTGTTGCTGACTTGTACATTCCAAGTGTTTAGTACGGTGCTCTGCACACAATAAGTGTTCAATATATACGATTGAATGAATTTCCATTACACCCTCTCCCTTCTGTGTTGCTCTCGCACTAAGATTTCTACCCTTTATTCACCACAACCTCAGCCCCCCAGCACTTGCACACCTATCCATATTTTATTTCAATTTATTTGCACACATATAATAGTTAATAATTATGGTATTTGTTAAGTGCTTACTATGTGCCAAGCACTGTTCTAAGCACGGGGTATCCTCTGGACTGTAGGCTTCTTGTGGGCAGATAAAGTGTCTGCCAACTCTGGTGTACTGTACTCTCCCAAGCACTTTGTGCAATGCTCTGCAAACAGTAAGCGCTCAGTAAATACCACTAATTGATTGATTTATTGCATAGATGACATAGAAAGGAGAGAGAATAGGGGAAAAGATGGCTTAGTCAGGGAAGGCCTCTTGGAAGAGTTGTGATTTTCAATAATGCTTTGAAGGTGGGGAGAGGGATGGTCTGTTGACTATGAAGTGGGTGGGAATTCCAGGCCACAGGCAGGACATGGGCAGGGCTCGGCGGTGAGAGAGATGAGACTGAGATACTGAGAGTATTCATTCATTCATTCAATCATATTTATTGAGCACTTACTATGCTGTGTGCAGAGCACTGCACTAAGTGCTTGGAAAGTACAATTCAGCAACAGATAGAGACAATCCTTATCCAACAGTGGGCTCACAGTCTAGAAGGGAGAGACAGACAACAAAACAAAACAAGTAAACAGGCATTAGTAGCATCAAAATAGACAAATAGAATTATAGATATATACACATCAATAATAAAATAAATAGAACGATAAATATGTGCAAATATATACAAGTGCTGTGGGGCGGGGAAGGGGGTAGAGCAGAGGGAGGGAGTAGGGGCGATGGGGAGGGGAGGAGGAGCTGAGGAAAAGGGGGGCTCAGTCTGGGAAGGTCTCCTGGAGGAGGTGAGCTCTCAGCAGGGCTTTGAAGGGGCAAAGAGAGCTAGTTTAGCAGATGTGAGGAGGGAGGGCATTCCAGGCCAGAGGTAGGACATGGGCCAGGGGTCGACGGTGGAACAGGCAAGAACAAGGAACAGTGAGGAGGTTAGCGGCAGAGGAGTGGAGTGTGTGGGCTGGGCTGGAGAAGGAGAGAAGGGAGGTGAGGTAGGAGGGGGCAAGGTGATGGAGAGCTTTGAAGGCAATAATGAGGAGTTTTTGCTTCATGCGAAGGTTGATAGGCAACCACTGGAGGGTTTTGAGGAGGGGGGGTGACATCCTCAGAGCATTTCTGTAGAAAGATAATCTGGGCAGCAGAGTGAAGTATGGACTGAAGTGGGGAGTGGGGAGAGACAGGAGGATGGGAGATCAGAAAGGAGGCTGATGCAATAATCCAGTTGGGATATGATGAGAGCTTGTACCAACAAGGTAGCGGTTTGGACGTAGAGAAAAGAGCAGATTCTGGTGATGTTGTGAAGGTGAGACCAGCAGATTTTGGTGATGGATTGGATGTGTGGGGTGAATGAGAGAGTGGAGTCAGGATGACACCAAGGTTGGGTGCTTGTGAGATGGGAAGGTTGGTAGTGCTGTCCACAGTGACGGGAAAGTCAGGGACAGGACAGGGTTTGGGAGGGAACTCTGGGAAATACTGAGAGTAGGTTGGCAGAGGGAAGTGTACAGATTCCATTTTGTAGGAGGAAATCAGTGAGGTGAGGTAATAGGCAGAGAGATGATTGAGTGTTTTAAAGTCTGTGGTAAGAAGTTGCAGTTTGATGGGTTGGATGGGCAACCACTGGAGAAGCTTTCAGAATGGGGAGTTGTGAACTTGACATTTTTGTAGAAAATGGATCCAGGCAGCAGAGTGAGTATGGACTGGAGAGGGAAGAGCCCGAGGCAGGGAGTTCAGGGAGGAGGCTGATGCAGTAGTCAAGGTAGGTTAAGATAAGTGTTTGGCTCAACAGAGTAGCAGTTTGGTTAGAGAAGAAAGGGTGGGTTTTAGCATATTGTATTGTACTCTCCCAAACAGTACACAGTAAATACTATTGACTGATTGGTCAGATAGGATGCGTGGAAGGTCAGCAGAAGTGAGGACTGACATGGTCCAAAGCCTTCATGCCACTGGGGTTCCAGGAGCCACTGAGGAGAGAATCTTCTGCCTTCAGCTTCTTCTCTCTGACTTACACAAGCCAAGGCTGCCTTCCAAATACTTGCTTAAGGGGAGTTTCCCTGCTCCTGATAACTTCCAATCTGCATTAGGGAAGTACAAAAGAATAAAAGACTTTGGCTAGGAGGAGATTTTTGGTAATCTTGGTGAGAGGAGGTTCATTGGAATGTTGTGGGCAAAGTCTATATTGTAGGAGATAAAGGAACAAGTGGTAGTATGGATGACGAAAGCATGAACAAGCCATTTAGCCATGAATGGAAAGAGAGGGATGAGGTGCTTTTTGGAGGGGGTGAGGGAGACACATGGTATTTGGGAAGCAGTGAGGCTTGTTGGATAGAGCATGGGCCTGGTAGTCAGAAGGACCTGGGTTCTAATCCTGGCTCTGCTACTTGTCTGCTGTGTGACCTTGGGGAAATCACTTCATATCTTTGTTCCTCAATTACCTCATCTGTAAAATGGGGATTAAGATTGTAAGGCCTATGTGGGACATGGACTGTGTCCAACCTGATTGTCTTGTATTTACCCCAGTGATTAATAGTAAGTGCTTTCCCATTCCTCTCCATGAAACTGTTACCATGTTAATACATTAATTTATCCTATCACCCCTGGATTACTGCATCAGTCACCTTGCTGACCTCCCAGCCTCCTGTTTCTAGCCACTCCAGTCAATACTTTACTCTGCTGCCTGGATCAATTTTCTACAAAAACTTTCAGGATGTGTTTCCCTGTTCCTCAAAAAACTCCAGTGGTTGCCCATCTACCTCCACATCAAACTAAAGCTCCTCAAAGCCGCGTGGTTCAGTGGAAAGAGCATGGGCTTTGGAGTCAGGGCTCATGAGTTCGAATCCCAGCTCTGCCACTTGTCAGCTGTGTGACTGTGGGCAAGTCACTTAACTTCTCTGTGCCTCAGTTACCTCATCTGTAAAATGGGGATTAAGACTGTGAGCCCCACGTGGGACAACCTGATTCCCCTGTGTCTACCCCAGCGCTTAGAACAGTGCTCTGCACATAGTAAGCGCTTAACAAATACCAACATTATTATTATTATTGAAGCACTCAATCACCTTGCTCCATCCTACCTCATCTCACTACTCTCCCACTACAACCCATCTCACACACTTCACTCCTCTAATGCTAATGTTCTCACAGTGCCTTGATCTGGTCTAGCTGTCCACCTCTCGCCCATGTCTTGCCCCTGGCCTGGAACACTCTTGCTTCTCAAATCCAACAATCACTCTCCCTGCATTCAAAGCCTTATTTAAGGTACATCTCCTCCAAGAGGCCTTCCCTGACTTAGCCCCCCTTTCCTCTTCTCCCACTCCCTTCTACCTAACTCTAACTTACTCCCTTTGTTCTTCCCCATTCCCAGACCCACAGCACTTATGTACATATCTGTAATTTATTTATTTATATTCATGTCTGTCTCCCCACTTCAGCGTGGCTGTGAGAAGCAGCGTGGCTCAGTGGAAAGAGCATGGGCTTTGGAGTCAGAGGTCATGGGTTTGAATCCCAGCTCGGCCACTTGTCAGCTGTGTGACTTTGGGCAAATCACTTAACTTCTCGGTGCCTCAGTTACCTCATCTGTAAAATGAGGATTAAGACTGTGAGCCCCACGTGGGACAACCTGATTCCCCTGTGTCTACCCAAACGCTTAGAACAGTGCTTGGCACATAGTAAGCGCTTAACAAATACCAACATTATTATTAGACTGTAAGCTCATTATGGGCAGAGAATGTGTCTGTTTCTTGTTGTATTGTACTCCCCCAAGTGCTTAGTACAGTGCTCTGTGCACAGTAAGCACTCAATAAATGCGATTGAATGAATGAATGTTTAACAAATACCATTAAAAAAAACTGTATAGAGCAGAGCTGGTCATGTAGAGAGCAGAGGTGGTCAGTTGTAGAGATCTGAGTAGAACCACTGAGAAAGTCTGTGAGTCTATGGTGCCACAGTCAACCTTATTATTATTATTAATAATGATAATAATAATAATGGTTTGTTAAGTTCTTAATATGTGTCAGGCACTATACTAAGTGCTGGGTGGATTCAAGCAGATTGAGTTGCACACAGTACCTGTCCCATTTGGGGCTTATAATCTCAACCCCCATTTTACAGATGAGATAACTGAGGCACAGAGAACAATAAAATAATAATTGTGGTATTTGTTAGGTGCTTATTGTGTGCCAGGCACTGTAATAATAATAATAATAATAATGTTGGTATTTGTTAAGCGCTTACTATGTGCAGAGCACTGTTCTAAGCGCTGGGGTAGACACAGCGGAATCAGGTTGTCCCACGTGGGGCTCACAGTCTTAATCCCCATTTTACAGATGAGGTAACTGAGGCACAGAGAAGTTAAGTGACTTGCCCACAGTCACACAGCTGCCAAGTGGCAGAGCTGGGATTCGAACCCACGACCTATGACTCCAAAGCCCGTTCTCTTTCCACTGAGCCACGCTGCTTCCCCACTGTACTAAGTGCTGGGGTGGATACAAGCAAATTGGGTTGGACATCATCCCTGTCCCACATGGGGCTCACAGTCTCAATCTTCATTTTACAGATGAGGTGACTGAGGCCCAGAGAAGTGAAGTGACTTGCCCAAGGTCACACAGAAGACAAGTGGCAGAGCCTGTATTAGAACCCATGATCTTCTGATTCCTAGACCCATGTTCTATCCACTACACCATGCATTCCATCTCCAACCCCAAGGACTATCAGGGGCTCTGTGACAGAGGTGTGCTTGCCCTAAGAAGGATTTTGTCAATCAGCCAGTCAACCACATTTATTGTCAGTCAATCATAGAAGTTGCATGGCCTAGTCACAAGATCACAGGCTTGGGAGTCAGAGGACATGGGTTCTAATCCTGGCTCCGCCACTTGTCTGCTATGTGACCTCGGTCAAGTCACTTCACATCTCTGTGCCTCAGTTACCTCATCTGTAAAATGGTAAGACTGTGAGCCCCATGCAGGACAACTTGATCACCTTATATTTACCCCAGTGCTTAGAATAGTGCCTGGCACATAGTAAGCACTTAACAAATACCATATTTATTGAACATTTACCTTGTCCAGATTATTGAACTAAACACTTGGAAGAGTACAATAAAACAATAAATAGACATATTCCCTGCCCACAACGAGTTTACGGTCCAGTGGGGGAGACAGACATTAATATAAATGAATATGGATCTGTTTGTGGCTTATGGATCTGCCTGGACGTCCTACCAATTCTACAATCCCAAATATGAACCAACAGGGCTTTCCGTCTCCGTGACAGCCTTTGCCATGATCTAATGATGGTATTTGTTAAGCACTTATTATGTGCCAAGCACTGTTCTAAGCCCTGGTGTAGATACAAGGTAATCAGGTTGTCCCACGTGGGGCTCCCAGTCTTAATCCCCATTTTACAGATGAGGTAACTGAGATACGGAGAAGTTAAGTGACTTGCCCAAAGACACACAGCTGACAAGTGGCGGAGCCAGGATTAGAGCCCATAACCTCTGACTCCCAAGCCCGTCCTCCTTCCACTAAACCAGGCTGCTTCCCTATGATCTTATGCTGGCCTGGTGCCTGCCCCCCACTCATTGCCCCCCCTCGACCAGGCAGTGGCCACAGCTCTCCCCTGACCAGGGATCACCCCTGACTCCAACTGCTGCTGGACCAGGGAGGTTTATTTTTTGGCTTTTTTTTAAATAGAAAGAAAACAAATATGAAACTTCTGGTTTTGTCTTCTCCACCTGCCCCATGAGGAGACAGACCTCACATGGCACAAACCCTCCCAGGAAGCTGGGGCAAAGCCACTTTGGTTTGCACCTCGTTTCTGCTTTGAAGGGAGGGAAATGGTCTCCTGCATTATGGAATCCGGGCTGAAGGGTGAAGAAATGGGTCCCCTTCCCTTTCCCCACCCCCAGGCCCTGCCCGAGAGGCAGCTCTGTCCCCTGGTCTACAGTCGATTCGACTGTAAGCCCGTCAGTGAGCAGGGACTGTCTCTATCTGTTACCGATTTGTCCATTCCAAGTGCTTAGTACAGTGCTCTGCACATAGTAAGCACTCAATAAATATGACTGATTGATTGATTGATTGAAGGGGACACCCATCGCCGTGGTTTGCACCATTCATTCAATAGTATTTATTGAGCGCTTACTATGGACAGAGCACTGTACAAAGTACTGAGGAGAATACAATAGAACAATATAACAGAACTGGTAGACACATTCCCTACCCACAGTGAGCTTACAATTTAGAGATGCAACATGGTGGCAGGGGCGGCAACAGCAGCTCCCAGGAGAGCCCCAACAGGGAGAGCCTCAGCTCCTTCCACTCCTGCAGTCCTGCATGGCAGTGGTGGCAGTGGAGGCAACTCTATGATCGACCGGAAGACCCTCAACTGTGGCGGCCCAGATTGGGGTCCTCCGCTCTTCCCCTGCTGAGAGGCTCAGCTCCAGATAACCCCTCCCTACCCCCACGTACGCTTCAGCTACAGAGGAAACCTTGAGCTCATGTCGCCAATGGACAGTCAACAGGTCCAATGCTGGTCTGGCTCCCGTCCTCCAATAGAGCTCCACACAAAGACCCACCTCCCTCTTTCCCGGCACCACCCCCGCCCGGAAGAGTGGACCACCTCACAATTCACACTATGAGATGGATCCATCGGCAGCTATTAAAAAACACCCATTTGTCATATCACCATGAAGGATTTCGCCTGAGTACCGTTCTCTGCAGCAAAATGCGCCAACTCGTCGTGAAACCAAATCTGTCATCTGTGAATGATGAGTCATGATTCCATTTCACTCTTCCCTGAAATTAATAAAATCTCACTTACCCGTGAGGGGGAAGAGGTGGAAGAAAGGTGAAAACTACAAATCGCCATTTGATATGGGAGCTATGGATTGGCAAGCTAATCTTAGATTCATGGACCTTTTACTAGAGTCCAGTCTGGTATCCACAAAATGCCTTCCAAATGATTGGACTGAGCCAGAGTTATCTAGATAGTGTAGCTCCAGACCTGCCTCTCCCAAATTATCCCAACAATTGAAGAGAAAGGTTGATTTGGGTACTGAAGGGACCCAATTGTCTCTCCAGACTGGCTCCGTTCACTCATCGGCCTTCCTCTTTGGGTTGTGTAGGTGAGCCTGTGAGCATAGAATTGCAGGGTCCTGAGTTTCAAATTTCATTTGCTTGAAGGGTCAAAAATCTCTTATCAGCCTTCACTTCAAAGAACTTTCTCAGCACTGCGGGCAGAGGTCAACACATGGACCATAACCTTCCACAGTGGCACCCCAACAATGTTGTTCTGACCAACAAGTACCCCCCACACCAGCTTATAGGGCTGCCCTGGGTCACAGCTAAGAATCCCATATGCATTTTTTTCTTCTCCTTTAGTAGTGCACTATCAGAAATTATATTGTTTGGGTGAACAAAATGAGATTTGTCACTCTCTGGAATGTGGAAGCTGTGTTGCCTAGTGAATAGAGCATGGGCCTGGGAGTCAGAGGACCTGAGTTCTAATCCCAGCTCTGCCACTTGTCTACTGCGTGACCTTGTCATTTAACTTCTCTCTGCCTCAGTTACCTCATCTGTAAAATAGGGAGTATGACTCTGAGCCCCATGCGGGTCATGGATTGTGTCCTACCTGATTAGCTTGTATCTACCCCAACACCTAGTATAGTGCCTGAAACATAGTAAGCTCTTAACAAATACCATTTTTTTAAAAAAGAGTCCTGATTATCTTGTATCTATCCCAGTGCTTAGTACAGACTGTAAGATTCTAGACTATAAGCTCATTATGGGCAGGGAATGTGTCTGTTTATTGTTATATTGTATTTTCCCAAGCGCTTAGTACAGTGCTCCACATATAGTAAGCTCTCAATAACAACGATTGAATGAATCATTATTATTATTATTCTAACAGTGCTTGACCATAGAAAGCACTTAATAAATATTATTATTATTATTGCTATTATTATTCTTAAACTCCCTGACAGCAAGGAATGTGTCACTCTTCTGCTCTGTACTTCCCAAGTAGTTAGTACCGTGCACTACACCCACTGTGCATTCAGTAGATGCTATAATTGTTCCTCTACCCAGAGCACTCTCAGAGGTAGGATAAGTGATTAGGATACACAACTAAGAGGTTAATGGCCTCACTGCTTTTCTGCATAGACCATCCCAGAAGTAGAAAAGATAATACTTATTGAGTGCTCACTGCATGTCTTGTACTGCCCTAAGCACCTGGGAAGCACAAAATAGAGTGGTGGCAGATTTCTTGCCTCTAAGGACCTTGCACTCTAATGGGGAGACAATCAATCAATCAGTCAGTCAATCTGTCAGTTTATTTACTGAATGCTTACTGTGTGCAGAGCACTGTACTAAGAACTTGAGAGAGTACAGTATAATGGAGTTAGTAGATATGTTCCTTGCCCACAGTGAGCT
Organism: Ornithorhynchus anatinus; assembly: GCF_004115215.2. Classification (NCBI taxonomy): domain Eukaryota; kingdom Metazoa; phylum Chordata; class Mammalia; order Monotremata; family Ornithorhynchidae; genus Ornithorhynchus; species Ornithorhynchus anatinus. Next base: position 109,376,458 of record NC_041732.1, on the reverse strand, counting down.
TAAAGTCTAGAGGAAGAAACAGACAATAATATAAATAAATAAATTATGGATATGGACATAAGTGCTGTTGGACTGAGGGAGGGACAAATAAATGGTGCAAATCACAGTGTAAGGGTGACACAGAAGAGAGTGGGAGAAGAGGAAATGAGGGCCTAGTGGGGGAAGGTCTCTTGGAGGAAATGTGCCTTGAATAAGGCTCTCAGGGTAGAGAGAGTGATCACCTCTTGCATGTGAAGAAGGAGGGTGTTTCAAGCCAGAGGCAGGATGAGGGCAAGAGGTGGGTGGAGAGAGACAGAGATGAGATTGGGATACAGTGAGCAGGTGAGCTTTAGAGGAGTGAAGTGGGCAGGCTGGGTTGTAGTAGGAAATCAGGAAGGAAAGTGTAGACAGATAAGGTATAGATAAGTTGTTGAGACAGACATAAAAGTATTTACAGGCAATCAAAATCAATAACTGAATGCACAGTTAGGCAAACACACATATATATAAGATGGGTATAAATTAAGTGCTAGACATGACTGGTGGGTTTATATGACTTGGGTTGTTGGGAATTAATTGGGGAAGGCACATTGTGGGAAGTGGACTTTTGGTACCCACCCTTACTTTGCTAAAAAATTCATGAAATTGTGTGTCCTTGGCCTTGAACTTGGTTTTTACAGCTGGATTGGAGGAACCATCCATTGGCCTTGTTTTCTGAAGCGGAAGGGACAGATTGGAGAGGAGGAGGAGAATGATTCCAAAAGGAAGCAGCCAGAGAGGGAAGGATAGAAAAGCTTTGATTCTTCAGTGACAAATTTGTCAGCATCTGGGTAAATGAGTGTTCCCTTTCCATGCCCTTAAATGATTCAGTGTTGTTTGACCCCAGTTTTATAGCAAAGTGACCTCTGTTCTCTCCAAGATACATGTCCTCTCGTGCAGGAACTAACAGCGGCAGATTGATTCCTTTGAGTCCGTAGGGCACCCATCGGTGCTTTTCTGTTAAAATGCATCCTGGTGGCCTGAGAGAGGCCATACAGTCCCTTAGTACTCCCCCTCCACCTGCCTGGTACCCACAGAGTGCCTTCACACTGTCAGATAAACAACTTGGCCCCCAAGGGAGAATCCTGTTCATCCAGGTTGGCCCGTTCCATATCCATGGGAATTTATGTTTCTGGTTCCTCCAGGTTCTTGAGTTCGGTGCCTCATTGGGTGGCAGTAGATTGAGGGATTGGGAAATGAGACCTCATTTCCCCTATTCCCTCTCCCTTCTTCAGGGCCCTTGCACTTGGATTTATAACCTTTTACTCACCTCACCCTCAGCACCACAGCATTTATGTACAGATCTGTAATTTATTTTAATGTCTGTCTCCCCCTTTAGACTGGAAGCTCTGTGTGGGCAGGGACTGTGTCTACCAACTCTGTTACACTGTATCTCCTAAGCATATGGTAAGTGCTCAATAACTGCCATTGATTGATTGATTGGTTTGGCATGGGGAAACAAGCTCTGGGTTTTTGAGCTTAGTTTGCAGTGTAATGGCTGTAAGCTCTAGACTGTAAACTCAGTGTGGGCAGGGAACATGTCTACCAACTCCATTTTATTGTACTCTCCCAAGTGCTTAGTATAGTGAAGCAGTGTGGCTAAGTGGAAAGAGCACAGGCTTGGGAATCAGAGGACGTGGGTTGTTATCTCGCCTCTGCCACTTGTCTGCTGTATGACCTTGGGTAAGTCACTTAACTTCTCTGTACCTCAGTTACCTCATCTGTAAAAGGGGGATTAAAAGTGTGAGCCCCATGTGGGACAATCTGATTACCCTGTATCTACCCCAGCGCTTAGAACAATGCTTGGGACATAGTAAGTGCTTAACAAATCACATAATTTTTATTTTTACAGTGCTCTGCATGCAATAAGCACTCAAAAGATAGCACTGATTGATTGAAAAAGAGAATTTTTTAATGTGCTTCCTCTGCACTCTAAATATCTCCCAGGAGGGTTAGCTCCAATTTTTTCTAGAGGGGAATGAGTACCTCACCCATTAACAGGAGCCTATAATCCCACAGACATCCATCCATGGGCAGCATTTCCTAATTTTTGAAAAGCAAAACCAAATGACGAACCGCTCCCAAGTGCAAGAAACTGACTTAGAAATGAAGTCACATCAATTAACTTTTCTCCTCTTAAGAGAAAAGAAATTGTTGAGCCTCATCACTGCATGAAGGTTGGAAGGGAAAACTCCCTGCAAATACTCGGCTATGATTTGATTGGATTTGCTGGTTTCCCAGTGCTCCAGAGAGGCGGCTGGTAGCAAAGCCCTGGAAAGCTCTGGGGTGGGAAGGGGTGCCCAAGTTGGAAGTGTTTAGGTGGATCCAACCAGAATTGCTCCGGGGAGGAGGTTTCCAACAATGAACCTTGGCCCCCAGTCAAGGAGCTTTGAAATCCCCCAACCTGTGAAAGGTGGAAGAGCCAGTGAACTCAGAGAGTCTATCTAATAATGTTGGTATTTGTTAAGCGCTTACTATGTGCCGAGCACTGTTCTAAGCGCTGGGGTAAACACAGGGGAATCAGGTTGTCCCACGTGGGGCTCACACTTAATCCCCATTTTACAGATGAGGGATTGTGGCCTATCTGTGGGCCCTATCTGTGGCCCCTAGAACTCAGGCAACATTGGGCTCTGTTAAGCGTGGGTTCTTTTTTTTTTTTTCTCCTCTCCACACAGCCCCTTCTTTGTGCAAATCTGTTTTCACCCCAGGAACACACTCTGTCTCCTCTAGCTACAACACTACTTGCTAATTCACCGATTCATCTTTAATGAGGCACCCTGCCAATGTTTAAATAGCATTCAGAACAAAGAGAAGGCAACATTTCCAAAACAGCTGCTTCTTTTGCACGCCCCCCCCACCCAACCTTATCCTTTGAAGGGATACAGTGGAATCGGTCTCTATATGCTTTTTCCCCACCCCCATACCACCTCCCCCCTCCCCCCCCCACATACACACTCACGCTTCACTGGCAGTGGTGGTTGGAGAACAGTTGCTTGGTCCAGAAGAGAAGTTGTATTTCTCTCAGTGGCAGATAACGTAGGTAGCTAAAACCGGGATTATGGCTAGCTCTGTCACAGATACAGGTTGTAGCATTTTCTTTCCTTGTCCTGCTCAGTTGGATTGGGCGGGTCCTTGATATGATTACGATTTGCGTTAAGTGGTGTTTAGTTGGGTGACAAATTTGCATTTACGTCTATGTTCACCCTCTACCCCCTAACACTCTGTCTTCATTCCTCCCAGCTGTAGCTCACTCAACTCTCCCACCTCCCCACCTCCATTCACTGACTCACACTGTTCCCCCACATCAAACAGACCACAGCTGTCCCCGCGTACAAAGCCCTAACACACCTCCCTTCTCCTTTAACATACCTTCTCCCACTCCGTCTTTCCTAACATACTTTCTCTAATTCATTCTAGTACCCAAGCTCATACAACTCCACCAACCAAACCCAGCCCTATGTATTTGATTTTACTCCGTGCAACCTTTCTATGCCTATGTTTATTCAAGTGTACATTCAACCATTTAACTTGATTTTTTACTTGCGAATATTTTTCTCTCTCTCCCCTTCTTGAATGTAATTGTCTCCCCCATCTTGACAAGAAGCCCAAGCTCCTTGTGGGAAGAAAATGGATGTCACTCTATTCCCTTTAAGCCTTTAAGTATTGCACCATGCTAAATGGATGTTCTAGTCTGTTAACTCATCTAAACTGTAAACTCATTATAGGCAGGGAATGTGTCTACCAACTCTGTTATGTTGTACTCTCCCAAGCACTTAGTACAGTGCTCTGCACACAGTAAGCACTCAATAAATATGATCAATTGATTGATTCAATAAATACTACTACTACTAGTTTAGAATTAGGGCCAGAGAGGAAGTTTCATTGTCTTCATTAGTAGCAGGAACTATAAGGCCTTATAATTTTCATATTATTTTTTGTTGGAATGTTTTCCAAAGGATTTCGTTAGAATCCATCCTCCTTTTTATCTCCCCTTCTGGACCGTAAGCTCCTTGTGGGCAGGGAGCATGTCTTCCAACTTCGTAGTATTGTACTCCCCAATCACTTAGTGCATTGCTCTACACTCAGAAAGTGCCCAATAAATAATCATTCCATTAACTATATTCATTGAGCACTTACTGCATGAAGAACACAGTACTAAGCACTTGGAAGAGGGGTTGGCAGACATGTTCACTGCCCTCAAGGAGCTTCCATTCAAAAGCTGTACCACTGATTGATTCATTGATTGGTATCAGAGGACTACACGCTAGCCCAAAGAGATGGGTTCTTGGTTTGGAGTTGTGTTGTTCTTCCCCGTTAACCAACACTGCCAAATTCCTAACCTCCAGCTTGCACTGCTCATGCCCTACTGATGGAGTGAACATAGGACTTGTTTCACTTCTCACACTGACAACTTCTGAAACTCAATGAACAGTCCCTCCACCACCCACTAAATACGGTACTCATGGCCCTCCGATGTGTAGTATGAGGGCAAAGCAGAAGAGGGCACCGTGAGCATGCATTTTAGTGCAGCATCAACAGATGGCACAGGAAGAAGGAAGTAGTCTTCTCTCAAGTACATTCTTTGTTGCCGTTGTATGGGCCATTGATGGGCTACGCTTCTCATGCTGAGTCACAATGGGCTTAATGCACCGGTAGCTGGAAATAAATCTCACTGTATAAATATGAGTTGTGGGCAGGGAACGTGCCTACCTATTCTGTCGTATTATACTCGTTCAAGTGCTTAGTGCAAGGCTCTGCACACCCTAAGTCTTCAATAAATTCCAATGATGGATTGACGGATTAGCTTTTGTCAAACAAAAGGTTCAATTTTCTGTGATTGACACCCCATTGAGGTCACAGAGTAAGGCCTAGTGATAGAGAACAAGGTTCTGAGACTCTGGAAACTCCACGCTCTACTACCCGATTGCTCTCAATCTAGGCTATTTCTGGACTTTGTTCTTCAGTTTCCCATGTGACCTTACTGACAGTGAACACTGATGCAGGCATGTGTTGGGATGAGGGGGGAGTTCCAACTTCATGCTGTTGTGACAGTGTGCTTGGAGCCAGAAAGTTCCTTTGGGGCTGGATACTGGCCATCCCTGGCTCTCTTCAGCTTTGGTATCCCCTCAAAGGTCACTTGGTCATGTCTCTTCAGATCATGAGGAGCTAGATGGTTTTGGAAGCATTTCTTGCCTTGCTCCATATCATTCTTTAATCTCTGAGATGTTTTCATCAATCCAGTCTTGATGGTGTCTTCTGTCTTCTCCACAGTCTTGATGGCTGCCTTAGGCAGGGAATAAGTCTACCAACTCTGTTGCATTGTACTCTCCCAAGTACCTTACACAGTAAGTGCTTGGTAAGAAGCACAGACATGGCACAGTGGATAGAGCATGGGCTAGGGAGTCAGAAGGTCAGGGGTTTTAATCCTGGCTCTGTCATTTGTCTGCTCTGTGACCTTGGGGAAGTCATTTCAATTCTCTGTGTCTCAGTTACCTCATCTATACAATGGGAATTGAGACTGCATGCCCCACATGGGACAGGGACAGTGTCCAACCCTATTTGCTTGTAACCATCCCAGAGCTTAGTACAGTGTCTGGCACATAGTAAGGTTTTACAAATACCATTATTATTATTATTATTATGAATGAATATAAATGTGGTTGATTGATTGATAAGGGTCCATTGTGCAGACATTGTTCCAGGTCGGTGGGGGTACCTTATTCTGATAATGTCACTGCAGTGCTGTCCCAGAGGTCCCTGAAGCTTTCTATATTATCCAGGAGCCTGGCATTGAGCATTCTTGATAGTTGAATGCTGCTTTTCAGTGCATCTGTTGCATCGATAGCTTGAGTTTGGAGTGAGTGAGCTGGTAGTCAGTACATTATTCAACCTGTCACCAGGGTGCAGAGGTCCCAGTGTCTTTCAGTCCTGTTGCTCCACATTGATTCCATTGCTGAGGTACTACTACTAATACTAAAGATGGTATTTCTTAAATGCTTACTATGTGTCAAGCACTGCTTTAAGTACTAGGATAAATACAAGCTTATCAGGTTAGGCACAGTCCCTGTCCCACATGGAGCTCAGTCTTAATCCCAACTTTACAGATGAGGAAATGGAGGTCCAGAGAAGTGAAATGACTTGCCCAAGGTCACACAGCATACAACTGGCAGAGCCAGGATTAGAAGCCAGGTCCTTCTGACTCCCAAGCCCATGCTCTATCCACTAGGTCTTGCTGCTTCATTCATTCATTCATTAAATCACATTTATGAAGTTATTACTGTGTGCAGAGCACTGTATTAAGCAGCTGGGAAAGTACATTATAAAAACAGTGACATTCCCTAAACACAATGAGCTCCCAGTGTAGACCAGGGAGACAGACATCAATAAAAATAAATAAAATTACAGGTAATAATAATAATAATTATAATGTTGGTATTTGTTAAGAGCTAACTATGTGCTGAGCACTGTTCTAAGCACTGGGGTAGATACAGAGTAATCAGGTTGTTCCATGTGAGGCTCACAGTCTTCATCCCCATTTTACAGATGAGGAAACTGAGGCCCAGAGAAGTTAAGTGACTTGCCCAAAGTCAAACAGCTGACAATAATAATAATGTATTTGTTAAGCGCTTACTATGTGCAGAGCACTGTTCTAAGCGCTGGGGTAGACACAGGGGAATCAGGATGTCCCACGTGGGGTCCACAGTCTTAATCCCCATTTTACAGATGAGGCAACTGAGGCACAGAGAAGTTAAGTGACTTGCCCACAGTCACACAGCTGACAAGTGGTGGAGCCAGGATTAGAACCCATAACCTCTGACTCCTAAGCCCATGCTCTTTCCACTGAGCCACGCTGCTTCTCTTATACATAAGGTATATACATAAGTACCATTAGCTCGGACACGGGCGGGGAGAGCAAAGGGAGAAAGTCATGGCGACACAGAAGGGAGTGGGAGATGAGGAAAAGTGGGAAAAAGTCAGGTTTCCTCAATGGTAGACTTTGGGAGCTTCTGGGATGGCTCATTATGGGCTGGGAATATGTCTGCTTAGTCTCTTGAATTGTACTCTTCCAAGCACTTAGGACCGTACTCTGCACATTATAAGCATTTAATAAATACCACTAATTGATTGATTGCTTTGGTTTTATTGGGATGAAGTAGACAGTGCTGGTGGTTATGAGTCAATGTTTAGTCCATTCCTTAAACTGAAGAAGCTGGTTGCTCTTTACCTTTCCAATCCCAAGTGGTCCAGTGACTTTTCTCTTTGCTTTAGCATGGCTAATCACTCATGCATTGAAGTTGCCCAAGATGGTCTCCAGAAGAAGATGCCACCAACACCTGGATCTGAGCCCTGTCCTCATCAAAATGTCCAGTTTTGCTTGATGTTACAAAGCCAAACCCACAACTGCCCAGTTCAAGAGCAGCATCCATCACTGGGGGCTGCTGTTGTCATCTTCACAAAGCATCCTGATGTTTCATGTCCCGAGAGTTATTTTCTTGCTATTCATTAACTTTCTGTTTGTTACTTACTGCTTGGCAAGAGTAAAGTTCACCAGGCACAACCCTGTGGAGAGCCAGCTTTGAGTGTGGTGCCAAAGGCATCCTTTAAGTTATTTTACCAATTTCATCCTCTAAACAATACAATAATAATCTTGATGAGCAAAGCAGGGAATTGCAGTGTGACAAACAGTATACATCTTTGTTTAATGAGTGCTTTGCAGATGTGAAGTATAAATGTGATGTTCTGGGAATGATGATGATGATGATGATGAGAGTAATAATAATTGGGGCATTTGCTAAGCACTTACTCTGTGACAAGGACTGTGCTAAGCACTGGGGTAGATGTAGTACAATCAAATCAGACACAATCTTTGTCCCACATGAAGCTCACAGATTTAGTGGGAGGGACAGAAGTTCTGGAATCCAGTTCTGTGAATAATAAGTACTTGATGATTAAGCCTTGAGTGTGTGTACTTTATATTTCCCCTCAAAGTGCCCTAAGTAGTTGGGGAGGGTGTGGTCATTGTATATGTGTGGATGTGTGTCAGCACTGCTAATAGTCTCAAATGTTTACAAAGTTGTTCTTGGACCTTTCCACACTTTTAATGTTGTAAGGATAGGCTATCCAACGAGGCAGGGCATCAGTTGTACATTTTTCAATTTATATTTTAATAGTTTTGGCTAATCTGCAGAGTTTATGTAGCGATCATTTTTCTGAAGTATATCTTTCCCTCAGATCAGTCAATGGTATTTATCGAGGGCTTACTGTGTGCAGAGTACTATACTAAGTGCTCGGGAGAGTACAACTAGAACTCCTCTGGGAATAAGAAGCTGCCGATCTCACCTGTCTCACCACCGCCAACGTCCTGACTCTGACCTGGAACGCCCTCCCTCCTCTAATCTGACAGACCACTACTCTCTGCTGCTTCAAAGCCTTACTGAAGGCACATCTCCTCCAAGAGGCCTTTCCAGACAAGCCCCTCTTTTCCTCAGCTCCCACTCCCTTTTGTGTCACCCTGGCTTGCTACCTTTGCTCTTCCCCCATCCCAGCCACAAAACACTTATGTATATATCTGTAATTTTATTTATCCCTTTGCTGTTCCCCACTCCCAACCACAAAACACTTATGAACATATCTGTAATTTTATTTACTTGTATTGATGTCTGTCTCCCCCTCAGTAGACTGTGAGCTCATCGTGGGCAGGGAATTTCACTATTTATGGCTGTATTGTACTTTTCCAAGCACTTAGTACAGTGCTCTGCACATATTAAGCATTTAATAAATACGACTGAATGAATGAATGAACTTCCTGCCAGGTGGAGTTTGGTAAACTCTGCAATTAGTTCTAGAATCTTCTAGATTCCCTCTCCACCCTCTACCATCAGTCTGAAGGAATTGGGTTATACTCTGCTCAAGCACTTAGTACAGTGCTCTGCACACAGAAAAAGCTCAGTAAGTACCATTCTTGATTGAGTTGTTAGGGAATTTTCATCAGAGGCAGAGGGATTGACTAGATAGTCTCTAACAGTCACTCCAATCCCGTAGGTGAGAGGGGATGAACTCTTTCCACCCTCTGGCTATTATTGGTACATTTCTAAATATGTCACCTAGAAATCAATCAGTGTTGGCTTTGAGTCAGTCAGGCTTGGCAGGAGGAGGCTTGGGCGAGGTGATCCCCAGAGGCAGTGGGCGGCTCGAGGATGCTCCAAGTCTGTTTCCCTTTCTGTCACCACTACAAGCGCTGCTGCAGTTGCACGGGTGCAGTTGGTCGGCCCATCCAAGGGGAGCTGGCAGCACTCTATGTCCAAACCCTCCTGTACCATGGTGAGAAGTCACAGCCCCTGTCTGTCTTCTTAGGGAATGCTGAAGGCGAGGCAAACCTGGCCATAAAGCAGCCGTCTGGGAATGGCTATGAAATTCCTAGTTAGTTTCCATTAGTTTTGGAATGCCACTGGGCTGGAGCAAATCTGCTCCTGGGGGGCTTTGACTCTGGGGCATGGGTGGGGCGGGGTATTTGGCCACCACATTGTTTGGAGGTGGAGCCCCCTGGAGATTTGGAGGAGAGCTCCCTTCCTCTGATTCCCACCGGAAAGATCTTCTATGTCCAACCTGAATGACTTGTACCTACCTCTGATCTTAGAACAGTGCTTGGCATATAATAAGCATTTAAAAAATACCATACTTTTTTTTTCAGGAAAATGCGAAGGACTGTTCAAGACCTTGTGCGCGGGATCATTCAAGGTGATGTGCGAAGGAAAAGTGGGAGCCCAGTGGGCCGACTAGGCTGCCTACTCCAGCCTCGAATGGCAAGCTTCAGCCACAGAGGCTGAAGCCCAGAGTGGGTCGGGGGGGTGGGGGGTGTTGGCCCAGTAGTGTGCTCTGAGCTCCTGGCTTGGAAGCCTCCATCTTAAGTGTTTGTCCCCATCTCAGTTCCACCATCTGCTCCCTCGAGCTGCCCTCAGAGAGATGCTGTGGGCCGCTGTGGCAGGCTGATTGGTTGGATGCCTGCCCGAGGTCCCAGATGTGCACTTCCCCTAGAGGAGAGCATTGTGGGAAGTGCAGCCAGCCTGTTCCGCTATCAGGTTTTTGAGTTGAGGACGCTTCTTTTTTCCTTTCTTTTCTATACTGTGACCTTCCCCTTTGCCACCCTGCAGTCTCCCAAGGTGCAACTGAGCAGGAGTCTGCGGCGGAAGGAGCCCACTGTGCGGCTTTAACTGTCTTACTTCAGTCAGCCTGCCGTTCCTTCCCCTGGAGACGTGCAGGCGCTTCCATGGAAACAGAAGGACTGGGTATCTTTTTCCAGGAAGCAGCTCCACCTGATCCACATGGGGGGCTGTTGTTCTTTCATGATGGCAGGGAGGGGGTTGGACGGGCATGAGGGAGGGAAGGGAGGGGCTCTCAGGACTCGACTTCTTGGACACTGTAAGACCAGAGAACCCGAGAGATGTGACTGAGGTATTTCTTCTCCTTTCCCTTCTTCTGATCTGTCCTCTTTGTACCTGGTGACTTGTTTTTTGACAAGTGCAGTTAGATTACCAGGTCGATATGCCAGCAGGGGAGGGTCCTCTCATCTCTCCACAACTTTGAGGATAATCACTGAATGGTCCAGAAGTGATGCAGGGCCTCCTTTCGCCATCAGGCTGGCAGTCTGTGGGCATACCTGTGGCACACTGGCAACTCCTTTGGGAATGGCCGATAGGGTGGGGTGCGCTGCGTTTGTACTCCATCCTCCAACCCAGCCAACCTAGGAAGAGCACACAGTTCAGCCCAGACCAACCAGACTATGACCAGAGCAATGATCAGTGTTTCACACCGGCCTGGAGCACTGAGAACAGAGTGAGGTTCAGTGCTTCCCACCAGTCAACCTGAGAATGGAAAGAGATTCAGTGCTCCACACCAGCCATCTTGAGGACAGAGTGAGGTTCAGTGTTCTACACCTGCCAGTCTGAGAGCCAAGGGAGGTTCAGTGTTCCACACCAATCAATCAATCATGTATATTAAGTCTTGCTGTGTGAAAGAAACTGTATGAAGCACTTGGGAGAGTACCACACAGCAATATAACAGACAAATTCCCTGCCCACAGTGAGCTTATAGTCTAGAGGGGGAGATAGGCATTAATTTAAATAAATAAATTACGAATATGTATGTAAGTGCTGTGGGGTTGGTGGGGCATGATGAATAAAGGGAGCAAGTCAGGGCAACCCAGAAGAGAGTGGGAAAAGACGAAATTAGGGCCAGCTTGAGGACAGAGTTATGTTCAGTGCTCCCCAAACCCAGCCAACTTGAGGTCAGAGTGAGATTCAGTGGTCAACGCCAACCAGTCTGAGGACAGAGCTAGTCAATACTGCACACCTGGCAGTCTGAAAAAAGAGAGGCTCAGTGCTCCATTCATTCATTCATATTTATTGAGTGCTTACTGTGTGCAGAGCACTGAACTATGCGCTTGGAAATTACAATAGAGCAATAAAGAGAGACAATCCTGCCCACAGTAGGCTTACAGTCTAGAGTCTAGTGCTCCACACCAGCCAGCCTAGGAACAGCATGATGTTCAACACCTTCTGGGGCAATCTGAGCTGCTGATATATTATTATTATTATTTTTACATTAAGTACTTACTATGTGCCAAGCATTGTACTAAGCACTAAGGTAGATACATGATAATCAGGTTGGGCACAATCCTTGTTCTACACAAGGCTCACGGTTTCAGTATGAAGGAATAGGATTACATTAATTCATTCATTCAATCATGTTTATTGAGGACTGTGCCTCTATCTCACCTGTCTCATCACTGACCCCTAGCCCACTTCCTGCCTCTGGCCTGGAATGCTCTCCCTTCTCAAATCTGACAATTGCTCTCCCCTGCTCCAAAGCTTTATTGGAGGCATATCTCCTCCAAGAGGCCTTCCCAAACTAAGCCCCACCTTTCCCCATCTCCCACTCCTCTCTGCGTTGCCCTGACTTGTTCTCTTTGTTCTTCCCCCTCCCAGCCCCAAAAGCCTTATGTATATATCTGTAATTTTATTGATTTATATTGACATCTGTCCTCCCCACCATTTATTCATTCGATCATATTTATTGAGTGCTAACTATGTACAGAGCACTGTTTTAAGACTGTAAGCTCATAGTGGGCAGGGAGTGTGTCTGTTTTGTTGTATTGTACTCACCCAAGCACTTACTACAGTGCTCTGCACACAGTAAGCACTCAATAAATTTGATTGAATGAATGAATGAATGAATTAGAGGAGTGAAATGTGCTGGGTTGCAGTAGGAGAGTAGAGGTGAGGTAGGAGGGGACATGGTGATGCACTGCTTTGAAGTCACTGATGAGGCAGGGTCTGTGCCCTTAGATTTCAAGCTACCCCTAGGCTCGGGTTGGGGGGGTGGCAGTATAGAGAAGCAACATGGCTCAGTGCAAAGAGCCTGGGCTTGGGAGTCAGAGGTCATGGATTCAAATCCCAACTCTGCCACTTGTCAGCTGTGTGACTTTGGGCAAGTCACTTAACTTCTCTGTGCCTCAGTTACCTCATCTGTAAAATAGGGATTGAGACTTTGAGCTCTACGTGGGACATCCTTGATCACCTTGTAACTCCCCAGGGCTTAGAACAGTGCTTTGCACATAGTAAGGGCTTAACAAATGCCATCATTATTATTATTATTAGGGAGGAGAGAGGAGGACTGCCAGCTTGGGGCCTCCCACAGGCTGCAGGGCTCTAGGCTAACTGACCAAGAGTGAAATACAAAACAAAGAGGGGCATTTACTGTCTCCTGTCATGTAAGAGACCTTCCTCAACTAAGCCCTCTTTTCTCCTACTCCCTGTCACCTATGCACTTGGATCCTTAGCCTTTAAAGAACTTGATATTCTCTCTGCCCTCAGTCCCACAGCATTTATGTCCATATCCATAATTTATTTTAATATCTGTCTCCCCCTCTAGACTGTAAACTCCTTATGGGCAGGAATATGTCTACCAAATCTGTTATATTGCAGACTCTCAAGCACTTAATAAAGTGCTCTGCACACAATGGATGCTCAACAAAATCCACTGATTGACTGATTGATTGACTGACTTTAAGGTACTCTATCAACTCTCTTCCTACCTTCCTTCTCTCTTCTCCTACTTCAACTAAGCTGACACACTTCATTCCTGTAACTTGAGCTCATTTAACCCCCAACCCCTTGCTCAAGTCCCCCTCTCTGGCCTGGAACTATATTTCCTTTCATATTTGAAAGACCAACACTCTCCCTTCAAAACCCTCCTAAAATTACATCTCCTCCCAGGGACCTTATCCACCTTCCCCTCTATGTCAACTCTGCATTTGGCTGTATACCCCTTAAATAATTTGATACACAACCTAGCCCCACAGCACTTATGTAACTTTTCTTATACTCTACTATATCCCCATCTGTGATTTATTGTGATAACTATCCCCCCCCCCCCAGGTTGATACTATGCTTACTATGGGCAGGAATGGTGTCTATCAACTCTGTTGTAATTTTTTTAATGGTATTTGTTTAGCGCTTACAATGTGCCAGGCACTTTACTAAGCACTGGGGTAGATACAAGTTAACCAGGTTGGACATTATCCATTTCCCACATGGGGCTTACAGTCTTAATCCCCATTTTTACAGATGAGGTAACTGAGACACAGAGATTGAGATGATTTTCCCAAGGGCACATGGAAGAAAGGTGGCAGAGCCAGGCATAGAACCCAGGTCTTCTGACTCCCAGGCCTGTGCTATGACCACCAGACCACATTGCCTTTCTATTGTTTAATGTTGGTATTTGTTTAATGTTGGTATTTGTTAAGCGCTTACTATGTGCCGAGCACTGTTCTAAGCGCTGGGGTAGACATAGGGGAATCAGGTTGTCCCACGTGGAGCTCACAGTCTTAATCCCCATTTTACAGATGAGGGAACTGAGGCACAGAGAAGTTAAGTGACTTGCCCACAGTCACACAGCTGACAAGTGGCAGAGCTGGGATTCGAACTCATGAGCCCTGACTCCAAAGCCCATGCTCTTTCCACTGAGCCACGCTTCTTTCCCAAGAGCTTAGTACAGTGCTCGACACATAGTAAGTTCTTAATAAGTATGATGATTCGATTGATAATAATGATAATATTTGTTAAGGACTTACTATGCACTGTACTGCATGCTGGGGTGTATTTAAATAATCAAGCTGGACACGGTTCCTATCCCACATGGGGTTTGCATTATCAATCGCTCAATCAATCAATCAATCCCACCTGGGCCTCACATTGACTGTGATCAACAAGCTTCAAAAAGTGTAGGCCAGGGTAGATCCACTCATGGTCTGTGTCAGGGCAAGAGGAGAGGCTTCGGTTGACTTTAACTCTCTCCATCTAGCTCTGCTCAAGGAGGAAGGATGGGCTGAGCAATTTAGAGCAGTTCTTGGCACATAGTAAGCACATAAATACCACAGTTATTATTATTATTGTTTGTCAGCTTCTTGCTCAGCAGGTAGAGAGGGGCTCAAACCCCCCACTGGCAGGAAACTCACTTAGCATGGGGGACCTCAGAGGATGCTTTGCCCAGAGGGAATTCAGTTCTCACTGTTGCCAGAAACAGCAGTCCTAGGATGGATTGGACCACCAATCAACCAATCAATCGTATTTACTGAGTGCTTACTGTGTGCAGAGCACTATGCTAAGTGCTTGGGAAAATACAATATGACAACATAACAGAGTTGGTAATAATAGTAATAATTATGGTACTCATTAAGTGCTTACTATGTCAAGCACTATTGGGAAAATACATGATAACAATATAACAGAATTGGTAATAATAATAATTATATTGGTACTCATTAAGCACTTACTATATGCCAAGCACTGTTCTAAGAGCTAAGGTAGCTACAAGTTAATCAGGTAGTAATAGTCCCTATCCCACATGGGCCTCACACGCTAACTCTCCACTTTACAGTTGAGGTAACTGAGGCCCGGAGAAGTAAAGTGACTTGCCCAAGGTCACACAGCAGACATGTGGTGGAGCCGGGATTATTACCCAGGCACTTCTGACTCCTAGGCCCATGATCTGTCCTAAAGGGGATCCCAGGAGAAGCCTAGTGGCCTTGGGGGTAACAGATCCAGTTCTGGACTATGGCTGAGGAAGGGCTTCCTGCTGACCATGGCATCTGTGTCACCAGCCCACCCTGGGGGAAGCCAGCAGGGCCTACAGCCCACCCAGTTCAGCCCACTATCCTTACCTTCAGCAAGCTGAAAGAGGGAAGCAGCCCCCATCCAAATCTTTACAAAGCCCAGACTGGAAAGCCTCCCCTCAAAAACACTCGATATGCAAGACACTCACAATCTTGTGAAATGGAGTGGAGCGAAGTGATCATATAGAAGGAAATCAGTGAGGTATGGTAGGAGGGGCGAAAGTGATTGAGTGATCTAGAGCTGGTGGTAAGGAGTTTCTGTTTGATGTGGAGATGGATTGTCACCACTATAGGTTCTTGAGGAGTGGGGAAACATGGACTAAACAATTTCTAGAAAAATGACTAGGGGAGTAGAATAAAATATGGACTTGAGAAGGGAGAGACAAGAGGTAGGGAGGTCAGAGAGGGACCTAATTCCTTCATTCTTTCAATCATATTTATTGAGCTCTTACTGTGTGCAGAGAACTGTACTAAGCATTTGGAAAGTACAATTCAGCAATAAGGAGAGACAATTCCTGTCCACAATGGGCTTACAGTCTAGAGTAGTTAAGGTGGAATAGGGTAAGTGCTTGGATCAATAAAATAGCAGTTTGGATGGAGAGGAAAGCATGGATTTTAGTAATGCTGTGAAGGTAGGCTGACAGGATTTAGTGACAGATTGAATAAATTGGTTGAAGGAGAGAGAGGAATCAAGGATAATGCCAAGGTTACAGGCTTTGGAGAGAAGGAGAATGGTGGTGCTATCTACAGTGTTGGGAAAGTCAGAGGGAGGACAGGCTATGGGAGGAAGTTGAGTTCTGTTTTGAATGTGTCAAGCTTGAAGTGTTGGCAGGACCTCCAAGTAGAGGTGTCCTGAAGGCAGGAGGAAATACTGGACTGCAGAGAAGGACAAAGATGAGGGCTGGATATATAGATTTTGGAATCATCTGCATTGAGAAGGTAGTTGCAGCCATGGAGGTGAATGAGTCCTACAAGAGAATGGTTGTAATTGGAGAATAGAAGGGGACCCAGAAAATAGGCTTGAGGGACTACCACACTGTTAGGGTGGGAGACCGGAGGAGGAGCCTGAGAAAGAGACTGAAAGTGAGCTGTCAGAGAGAGAGAGATGGGAAAGGAGAAAGTATCAGTGAAGCCAAGATTAGATGAGGTTTACAGAAGGAAGGGTTGGTCCACAGTGTCAAAGGCAGCTGAGAGGTCAAGGAGGATTAGGATGGAGTAGAGGACATTGAATTTGGCAAGAAGGAGATCACTGGTGATCTTTGAGCGGTCAGTTTTGGTGGAATGAAGGAGGAGGAAGTCAGATTGGAGAAGTTCAAGGAACGAATTGGAGTAGAGGCAGTGGAGGCAGCAGGTGTAGACAACTCATTCAAGGAGTTTGGAGAGGAATGATAAGAGGGAGATGGGGCTATTGGAGGGGGGCCGTGAGATCAAGGGAAAGTTTTTTTTAGGCTAGAGGATAAATGAGCTGTTTGAAGGCAGTGGGGAAGAAGCCACTGAAGAGTCAATAGTTGAAGATGGCAGTCAGGGAGGGAAGAAAGGAAGGGTCAAATGTTCATTCATTCATTCATTCAATAGTATATATTGAGCACTTACTATGTGCAGAGCACTGTACTAAGCGTTTGCAATGTGCAATTCAGCAACAGATAGAGACAATCCCTGCCCAATAATGGGCTCACAGTCTAAACGGGGGAGACATCAAAGCAAAACAGAACAAAACAAAACAGCATCATCAAGATAAATAGAATCATAGAGATATACACATCATTAACAAAATAAATAGAGTAATAAATAATATATACAAATATGCACAGTGCTGAGGGGAGGGGAAGGGAGAACAATAATAATAATAAAGTTGGTATTTGTTAAGTGCTTACTATGTGCAGAGCACTGTTTTAAGCACTGGGGTAGATACAGGGTAATCAGGTTGTCCCACGTGAGGCTCACAGTTAATCCCCATTTTACAGATGACGTAACTGAGGCACAGAGAAGTTAAGTGACTTGCCCACAGTCACACAGCTGACAAGTGGCAGAGCCGGGAGTCGAACCCATGACCCCTGACTCCGAAGCCCAGGCTTTTTCCTCTGAGCCACGCTGCTTCTGAGGAAGCAGAGGAAGAGCAGAGGGCGGGAGGGGGGAATGGGGAGGGGAGGAGGAGCAGAAGGAAAGGGGGGTCAGTCTGGGAAGGCCTCCTGGAGGAGGTGAGCTCTCAGTAGGACTTTGAAAAAGGGAAGAGAGTTAGTTTGGCGGATGTGAGGAGGGAGGGCATTTCAGAACAGCAGTAGGACATGGGCCAGAGGTCACCGGCAGGACAGGCATTAATGGGGGACGTGAGGAGGTGAGCGCAGAGGAGTGGAGTGTATGGGATGAGCAGTAGAAAGAGAGAAGGAAGGTGAGGTAGGAGGGGGCAAGGTGATGAAGAGCTTTGAAGCCAAAAGTGTTTTGATTAGTGTCAAGGGATGGGTTCATAGGCACAGGTGGAGGGAGTAGATCTTGGGAGGAGGCAGAAGATCTCCTCTTGATGAGAGAGTTGCAGGAAGAGGGAAGGACTGTAGAGGAGCAGGGGAGATTTCAGGGAGAGCACACCTGATGATTTCGATTTTATCAGTAAATTGCATGACCAGGTCCTCTGGCCAATAGAAGGGTGCGGTGGGCGTTGGTAAGGGACAGAGGGTTTGAGGAGCAAGATAAGCATCTAAAACAACTGGTGAGGGCAATAGACAGTCAGGGAATCAAGAGAATCAATGAGAATGGAGAAATAATGTTACCGGATAGAGGAGAGGCCAAAGTTAAAGCAAGAGAGGATGAATTTCTGATAGATGAAGTCAATAAGATGTCTGATTTTCCACCAGCAGCACTTTGCAGCTTCTGCATAGGAGCAAAGGACACATGCTGTGGAGGTTTTCCAGGGCTGTGAGTTAGCGGTATGAGTTCAGGTAAGGGATAGGCAAGCTAGTGAGTTGAATTCAGTAGAGAGGGTGGTGTGGAAGGTGTCCATTTATGCATCAAGGATAAGTAGACTAAATGGGGCATGATGACTTGAGAAAAGTGGCGCCTTGACTTGAGAAAATACCCAGGAAGAAGAGGGCTGCAGAACCGAGTTTGCCCTCCTCATTCAACCCTATCTCCAGTTCCCCACTCACACCAACCCCACCCCACCTAATATTTCATTCCTTTTCTCAACCAATCAATCAATCAATCAAAAAATGGTGTTTATTGATCACATATTGTGTGCAGAGGACTGCATTAAGTGCTTAGGAAAGTATAATTCAGTAGAATTTGTCTACATGATCCCTGTCCACCAGAAATGTATAGTTTATAGGACTGTAAGTTTACAGTTCTTCATCCATTATGTAATCATGCCATGCCCATTTTTGTTCATATATTCAATTATTTACTCAATCCCCATAGTCTGAAACACCTGGGCTGCTCCCTGTTAAATCAATTAATCAAGCTATAAATAGTACTTACTGAGGACTTACTAGGTTCAGAGTACTATGCTAAATGCTTGGGAGACTACAATACAACAGAATTGGTGGACATGTTCTCTGCTCCCAAGGAGCTTACAGTCCAGAGGGAGAGACATATTAAAATAAATTATGGATAAGTGCCTACATGCTGTACAACTGAAGGTAGAATTAATTCAAGTGCTTAAAGGGTGCAGAACCAAGTACATAGGTGATGAAAAGGGGAGAGGGAGTATAACACATATATATACCTATCTCCCACATGTGTATGCACACATATATATAAATACACGCACCTGGCTTTACCTTTTTCTTTACTTCTCAACCTCCTCTTCCAACCTCCTTCATCTTCCTCCATCCTCCTCCTTCTCCGCCTCTTCTTCATTCTCCTCCAACGTCCTGCTCTGTTCTCCTTCTCTTCCCCCTCCTCCATCTCCTCCATCTTCCTCCTCATCCTCCATCCTCCTTCTCCTCTTCCTCCTCCTCCTCCTTCATTCTCCTCCTCCAATCTCTTCCTCTAACCTTCTCCTCCTTCTCATCCTCCAGCTTCCTCCTCCATCCTCTTTTTCCTCCAATCTTCTCCTTTTCCTCCTCCATCCTTATCCTCCTTCTTCCTTCTCCATCCTTTTCCTACTCCATCCTCCTCCATCATCTGTCTCTTCCATCAACCTTATTTTCCTGGGGAAAAGGGAGCATTTTGAAGGAGTCTTTTCCTCAAGAGGCATGAGTCCTTCTGGATCCTTGTGGAATTGAGGCTTACGAAAGGATGGGATGGAGTGCTCTGGCCCCGTCTCTCAACCCTAGGCATATGTCTGACTCTCGGTTGAATCCACTGGTGTGTGGTGGGTAACTGGTAGGATATGGACCAGTCTCAGGAGCCCAGCTGGCCCTGGGTTTTGGATGGCCATGGAAAGAATCAGTTGAATAATGTGCACTTTATTTTTCCCCTCCTAATTCAGCTTGCAGCTCCTTATCCTGGCTGCTCTCTTCCTTTCCCCTCCTCCTCTTCCTCCTCCTTCTCTGGTGTTCCAGCAGCAGACCACCAGACTTGGGCTATGCCTTGAGGAAACCCGGAAAGCCAGGAACGATTACAATCGACGTCAGGTTCTGTCTCTCCATGGTCCCTCCCTGCCACAATTAACACCTTGGGGAGGAATTTGAAATCAAGTGATTCTTTTTCAATTACCACATAGAAAACTGTTTAATAAAACAGCACAGCGAGCCCACTTGCTCTTTTTGGAAGTCTAATTAATTCATTTGCGGAGGCCACCCCCTGCTCAGCGCCGGGTCTCTTGCTCATTAGGGAGGCTAAGGCTCGGGGTCCATTGGTCACAATCAAGCACTTAGTACAGTGAACTGCAGACAGTAAGCACTCAATAAATATGATTGAATGAATGAATAAATGAATGAATGGACAAACACATTGGCAGGTGCTGATGGCATCTGATGGCTTGAGGCCACATAGGGCCCCACCCACTGTGGTGGCTATGTCAATTGGGTCCATCCCGGGGTGGGCCCTTCTCCCTTTGTTCTCTGACGAGTTTGAACTTTGACCCGACTTGCCTCTGGATCTCCCAGAAGGCTCCACATGGCATCTGTAGGGGCCTTCTGAAGGCAGCACCCATCCTGTCCCAGCTAGCTTGGGCTCCCCTCAACCGGCCGGCACTCCTTCTACATTCTTCAGTTTTCTCCTGTTCAAAAAAACCTGTTTTTTCCTATCATTTCAGGCCAAGGGTCCCTGCTGAAAGGTTTTCTGAATGCAGTATTTCCTACTTAGGACATTTTTTCTTGTTCTAAGTTCATTTCTTTAATATCAGTGACGATGATAGTGATGAGGATGATGATGGTGATGAGGACGATTATCAGGATGCTAATAATGGCAGTGGAGTCTACTGTCCTAAATGATAGACAATCCTCAGTCCAGACATCCAGACTTTGAGACCGAAACCCTGCGTGGAGGAGTTTGTAGAGCTCAGGCCGCTGGCGAGGTGCTACTCACGCTATCTCTCGTTCCTGCCTGTCATGTTCCCTCTGGGGCACAGAGCGTAATGAGCAAGTCAGGAGGCAGGGGTGCAGCACACTGAGAAGTACACCCAGAGGATTTTTCTACGTGGGAGCCATTGACAGCAGAAGTGAGCACAGCACACTGCTGACACTGGCCTGTAGAGCCATGACCCAGAGGCGGTTGCCTCGGGAACTGCTGTGATCTTTGCTTCCCACCTTAGCCAGCTACTTTTTTGAATTTCTGCTGGGCCCTTGCGTATCATGAGCTGCCCAAAGGGGTTCTTTGGTCAGAAACCTTCACCAAGTCACTTCTACCTCTGGCTGGGTCAGCCCCCACTGCAATGAGGCCTCACTTGGCTTCTGGGGAGGGGAGAACATTCCATTTGGGAGTTGGGAGACTGGGGTTTGAGTCCCAGCTCTGCCACTGGTCCTACTGTGTGACCTCGGGCAAGCCATTTACCTCTCTGGGCCTCAGTTTCTTCATCTGTGAAATGGGGAGAAGATAGATTGTGAGACTCCAGTGAGACAGGAATCACGTCTGATATCCTTGCATTCATCCTAGGGCTTAGCACACATTCAGGACTTAATGAAGACCACAGCCTAAAAGAGAGGGAGGGCAAGTATCTTATCGCATTATACAGATGAGGGAATTGAGGCAGATAGAAGTTCAGTGACTTGCCCAAGACCCCACAGCAGGCAGAATCGGGGTGATTCCTGACTCCTGGCTCCTAGACCTGTGCTCTTTCCCTGAGGCTACATTGCTGTTCTTATTTCCTGGGATGTTAATGTTGCAGAATTGGGGCGGGTACACATAGCATTACCTTTTGTCTCTCATGTCAAGAACATTCTTTCCTTCCATTTGTTCCAGATCACCCAAGTTCATTTTGACCTGTGGTCTATGCTGCTCTTTGAAAGCCATAGTGTCGTGCTTGGTTTGGTGTTTATTCATTCATTCAGTCATCTTTATTAAGCGCTTACCTTGTGCAGAGCACTCTAATAAGTGCTTGGGAAAGTACAATACAGCAGTTGTCTGGAGATCAAAGCTACAGCAGGACTCCATCAGAGAGAATGCATTGGAAGTATGAAGTACTGTTATGGGCAATGTTTCTTGAGCCCTAGGGATTATTTAATGAGGAGCTGATGAATCTGAAGAGAAAGGAGGATTCTACCTCTTTAGAGAAAGCCCTCTACAAATCTCTATTAAAGGGAAAGGATGTAGGTGGATACACAGACAGCTGTTCTTCAAGCCCTGTCTGGCAGCCAGCAACCCTGTGGTTTCTCTTGCTCACATTGGACAAGAATGTTTCTCCATTCCCATTGCCACTTGCAAGGTCATTCGTTCATTCAATAGTATTTATTGAGCACTTACTATGTACAGAGCATTGTACTAAGCGCTTGGAATGTACAAATCAGCAACAGAGACAGTCCCTGCCCTTTGACAGGCTTACAGTCTAATCAGGGGAGACAGGCAGACAAGAACAATGGCAATAAATAGAGTCAAGGGGAAGAACAGTTCATAAAAACAATGGCAAATAAATAGAATCAGGCTGATGTACATCTCGTTAAACAAAATAAACAAAATAAATAGGATGATGAAGATATATACAGTTGAGCAGACGAGTACAGTGCTGAGGAGGTGGGACAGGAGAAGGGGAGGATGAGAGGGAAAGGGGGGAAAGAGGGTTTAGCTGCGGAGAGGTGAAGGGGGGGTAGAGGGAGCAGAGGGAAAAAGCGGGGAGCTCAGTCTGGGAAGGCCTCTTGGAGGAGGTGAGCTTTAAGTAGGGATTTGAAGAGGGGAAGAGAATTAGATTGACAGAGGTGAAGAGGGAGGGCATTCCAGGACCACCGGAGGATGTGGGCCAGGGGTCATTGGCGGGATAGGCGAGACCGAGGGACGGTGAGGAGGTGGGCAGCAGAGGAGCGGAGCCTGCAGGTGGGCAGTAGAAAGAGAGAAGGGAGGGAGGTCCTTAAGTGGGGCTGCAGCAAGTCACTTCCTAGACCTCACACTTTCTCAATCCTGTTTCTTCCCTTGACCTCACAAATAAGATGGAGGGGTGAAGGCAGTGGGAGAGAGCAAGTCAAGACTGCTGCTCTCAAAACTGCTTTTAAGCAATCCATCAATCAACAATATTGAGCCTGTTCTCTGTACATAGCACTATATAAAGCACTTGGTAGAGTACAATAGAGTAAGTTAGATTGTAAGCGCCTTGAGGAAAGGGATCATGTCTACTTGTACTATTGTACTCTCCCAAATGCTTAGGACAATGCTTTGCACAGTAAGCACTCAATAAATACCACTGATTAATGGATTGAGTAAGTGGACATGATCTCTGTCCTTGAGAAGCGGGGAAGCCAGACACTAAAATAATTTACAGGTAGGGGAAGCTACTAAGTATTAATAATAATGTTGGTATTTGTTAAGCGCTTACTATGTGCAGAGCACTGTTCTAAGCGCTGGGGTAGACACAGGGGAATCAGATTGTCCCACGTGGGGCTCACAGTCTTAATCCCCATTTTACAGATGAGGGAACTGAGGCACAGAGAAGTGAAGTGACTTGCCCACAGTCACACAGCTGACAAGTGGCAGAGCCGGGATTCGAACTCATGAGCCCTGACTCCAAAGCCCGTGCTCTTTCCACTGCGCCACGCTGCTTCCCCATTAATTATTATTAAGATATACAGGGAGAAAAAGGGTAGGGTAGGGAGTTGAAAGATTAGTCAGAGAAAGTTTCCTGAAGGGAATCTGATTTGAGTAAGGCTTTGAAGATGAGGAGAGTGGTGATATAGCAGTTATGAAGGGGGACAGAGTTCCAGTCATGAGGGAGGGCGTGAACAGGGGGTGACGATAAAATAGGCAAGATCAAGGCACAATAAGTAGGTTTGTGTTAGAGGAGCACAGTGAGCGGGTGGGGCTGCAGTGGGAGAGGTGTGAGGTGTATGAGGGGCAAATCTGATTAAGTGCCTTAAAGCCAAGAGTAAAGAGTTTCTGCTTAGTGCAGAGAGGGATGGGCAACCACTGGAGGGTTTGGAGGAGTGGGGAAATGTGAAAAGAACAATTTTTAAGAAAACAAACCAGGCAGTACTGGAGAAGAAAGAGGCTGAAGTCCGTGAAATCTGGGAGGAAGCTGATGCGGGAGCCGAGATGGGATATAACACATAGTTGGGTCAGTGTGGTATTAATCAGTCAATCAGTGATATTTATTGTATGCTTACTGTGTGCAAAACCCTGTACAAAATGCATGGAAGACTTTAATAGAGCTGGACAGAGTGCAGTGGAGAATAGCAGTTTGGATGGAAAGGAAATGGGTGGATTCTGGAGATGATGTAAAAGTAGAACCGACAGGATTTGGAGAGAGACCGAAAATGCAGGTTGAAGCAGATGAGTTCAGGATAATGCCAAGGTTCAGGAAACTGTAACACCTATGATATTATCCTTGCTCTCATGTTGTTTTTCTGGTTTTTGTGGATTCACTTTTCTTTGTGTGTCTGTCCTCTTATTCTTAGATAAAGAGTCCCTCTGGGGCCCTGGCTCATGTCTAATTTTATTCTCCACCTTTTCCCCTGTGTTTAGTAGAATTTAAAAAGTACCAATGCTACTGCTAGTTAACTCCACCCCAGAGGTGGGTGTAGAACCCTTCCCGGCATGTGGAAGCAGAAGGGAGCCCCACCCAGAAAGCCCCAGGGGCTGCTGGGAAATGAAAGCTCTCAGCTTCTTTGCTTCCTGGGAAATGCAGTTTTTTTCCTTATCTTCCTAAAATTTCCTTACCGGCTTCATTCAGCCCTCTGATCAGATGGTTTGAAATCTTTCAACCCTCACGAAAGATTGACAGTGACAGCAGGGTAATACAACTGTCTCCTTTGTACTGTCTGAAAAATGAAGGAAGCATGTCAGGATAACTTGACTTGGTTTTGCTTTAATCCTAAACTATGGATCTCTTTGATCCGAATGGTCATCTGTCCACTGGAGGCCAAGTACGGGAGGTGTGGATTATCCATTTAAGGCCTATTTATTACTTTCTGGAATTTGATCGATTTTTATGAGGAAATTTGGTCACTTCTGTTGATTCTATTGTTAACCCAGTCACTGATGTGTGAGACCTTGGAAAAAAATAATTGATTGCACTTACAAAGGTCCAGTGAAAAGTTGAACAATTAATTATTCAGTGAATTTGATCAATGCAATAGGCAGCCAATTGGATCTTTCAGGACAGAAATAGAACGTCAGGTAGGGACATAAGGGGCTTTCACAGCCTGATTAACCCTCCACTAACCATTGTGAAGCCAGTTCTGACATCCTCCATCATTTTAAATGTGTAGGCCAGGATGTCAGCCATAGAAAAGCTTTGTTGGCTGCTGTGGGGAGGGGGAGAGTGAGCAAATGGGAGAGTGTCTAGGTTTCTGTTACCAGTGACCCAATCAGGTAACAGGACTGTCCTTCTAGGAAACTTGACCAAAGGAACCACATACCGGGATCATGGCTTATGACAGATCCTCCTCATTGAAGTGACCCATTTGGCCCCACATGCCAGGGTGCACCATCCCAGCATCATTTGGGGGACTCACACTATTCCCAGATGACATTCCAGCATCACCTGGGAGATGCATACCTTGGCAGCCAAGGCTTAGGCCCTTTATAGCCAAAGAAATCCAAATTCCCAAATGCTTCCCAGACTCTTCCCCCTTAGTTTTCAGTCTGACAAAAAGTCCTTCAGTCAGTCAGTCAATCATATTTACTGAGCATTTACTGTGTGCAGAGCACTGTACTAAGTGCATGGGAGAGTAGGATATAAAAATATAGCAGGCACAATCCCTGCCTAATACAAGCTTACTGTCCACAGGGGAGTTTTCAGGATAATACTCCGTTATACTCTCCCAAGCACTTAGAACAGTGCTCTGCACACAGTAAGTACTCAATAAATACCATTGATTGATTGATTGATATTGGGGTTTCTGAAGCCACCGGAAGTGTAAACTGAGAACACCTGAGGGCTTTCAGGCAGTTTTGCATATGAGATGGTTTAACCATTTCTGATGGGCACTCCTATCTTGCTCACCATGGTAAATATGACTCCCTCTAGACTGTGATCTCACTGTGGGCAGGGAATGTGTCTATCTGTTGTATTGTACTCTCCCAAGCCCTTAGTACAGTGTTCTGCTTATAGTAAGCACTCAATAAATGTGACTGAATGAGTCAATGAATGAAGCAACTTCCCTTTTTCTTTTGACGATCCTATATGGGAGCCTCTTCTCAAGGAAATTCCTCTCCTGATGAATATAGGAGTCATGATCTTCTGACTGCCCCATGACCTTCTGACTCCCAGGCCCCTGTTCTATCCATTACATCATGTTGGTGGGCAGGGAGGGAAGAAGGGAAGGTGCAAGTGTTTTGATAAGGTGCAGTGGGATTGGGGATTTGGTGGTAGTCAAGGTGGGACATGGTAAATTCTGGTATCAGCAATTGGATCAGGTGGAGGGGGTAGATTTTGAGAGGACGCAGGAGATCTCTTGAGGTACTGCTGGGAAAGATTGGAGAGTCAAAGAAGGGTCAGGAGGAGGGAGGGACTTGAGCGGAGCAGGGAAGATTTGAGGGAGATCATTCCTGATGGTAGCAATTCTGTCAACAAAGTGCATAGGCAGGTCAGTAGGGGTAATCAATCAATCAATTGAATTTATTGAGCACTTATGTGCAGAGCACTGTAATAAGCACCTGGGAGAGTATAATCTAACAGAGTTGGTAGACATATTCCCTACCCACAGTGAAGTTAAAGTCTAGAGGGGCAAGAGATGGGGGTGGGAGGTACAGAAGATTTGACGAAGGAATTAAACATCTGAAACAGATGGTACTGACAGTGGACATCAGAGTTAATAAGAATAGAGAAATAATGTTGCTGGATGAAGGGAAGGACAGAATTAAAACAGGACAGTATTAATTTCAGATGGATGAGGTTGATCTGGTATCTGCATTTCCACCAACACCATTCTGTAGTTACAGCACACAGGAGAGGAGGAAGTGGACTTTGGAAGTGACCCAAGGTAGCAGGTTAGAGGCATGAGATAAGGAACTGGGAAGCCAGGGAGTGTTGTTCAGTGGAGAGGGTGGTGTCGAGAAGTGTGGATTTGTGCATCTAGAGTAGGTAGTTTGGGTATGGAGACCAAATGGAGTATGATGACCTCAGATAGTTGGAAGAGGTCAAACGATTGGAGGTCTATGTCAGGAAACAAGACAGATTTGCAGGGTGTGTGTGGCAGAGAGAGATGGTAGATGAGAAGGTTTTACTTGGATAGAGAAACTGCAGAGTTGGTGAGGGTAAAGCTTGTAATAATAATAATAATAATAATAATTGTGGTATTTGTTAAGTGCTTACTATGTGTCAGGCATTGTACTACATGCTGTCAGGGAATGCAAGCAAATCGGGTGGGACATAGTTCCTGTCCCACGTGGGCCTCGTAGTCTCAGTCCCCATTTTACAGATGAGGGAAGTGAGGCACAGAAAAGTTAGGTGACTTGCCCAAGTTCACACAGCAAATAACAGAGCTTGGGTAGAACCCATGAACTTCTGACTCCTGGGGCCATGCATAATGACTAGAGATAATGAGATTGACCATTTGGGTGAGCAGGTAAGGTGGGGTGGAGCAGGAAGTCAGTACAATTTAGACTAATAGAAAGCAGGTAGTGGAAAGGTCATGGGGAACATCCACCTGGATATTGAAGTCCACAAGGAATAATGTAGGGATGGAGAAAGAGAAGGATTTTGAGAGATTAAAATAGTTTAGAAAGATGGAGGAGGGGTCTGGAGTGAGGATGGTAGATGATTGTGACATAACTCAAATGGATGGTAGAGTGGATGATATAAGCTTCAGAGGAAAGAGAGGGATGGGGGAGTTGGGATCGTGTGAAAGAGACACTAGAACAAGAAAAGAGCCATCTCCATCTACACCCATATCCTTGGAGAACTCATCTCTTCGGGGATTATTCCCAAATCTACATCTGCAGCCCTATTGCTTTCCTTCTCTGCAGTCTTATAATAATAATAATCATTATGGTATTTATTAAGCACTTACTATGTGCCAGGCACTGTACTAAGTGTTGGGGTGGATACAAGCAAATTGGGTTGGACATAGTCCCTGCCCCACATGGAGTTCACAGTCTCAATCCCCATTTTACAGATAAAATGACTGAGGCCCAATGAAGTGAAGTGACTTGCCCAAGGTCACACAGCAGACAAGTGACAGAGACAGGATTAGAACCTGTGAGAACCTATGAAAAGCAGTATGGTTTAGTGGAAAGAGCCCGGGCTTGGGAGTCAGAAGTAATGGGTTCTAATTCCAGCTCTACCACTTATCAGCTGTGTGACTTTGGGCAAGTCACTTAACTTCTCTGTGTCTTAGTTACCTCATCTGTAAAATGGGGATTAAGACTGTGAGCCCTACGTGGAACAACCTGATTACCTTGTATCTACCCCCAACACTTAGAACAGAACTTGGCACATAGTGAGCACTTAACAAATACAATCATTATCATCATTAACCTATGACCTTTATACTCCCAGGTCTATGGTCTATTTCCTCCCCCTTCAGGACATCTCTACTTGGATGTCCTGCTACACCTCAAACTTAAAATATGTGAGATAGAACTCATCTCATTGCTCTTCTTCTCTGCAGTCTTGTAACAGTAATAATCATTATGGTATTTGTTAAGCCCTTACTATGTGGCAGGCACTGTACTAAGTGCTGGGGTGGATACAAGCAAATTGGGTTGGACACAGTCCCTGTCCCACATAGGGTTCACAGTCTCAATCCCCATTTTACAGATGAGGTGACTGAGGCCCAGTGAAGTGAAGTGATTTGCCCAAGGTCACACAGCAGACAAGTGGCGGAGTTGGGATTAGAACCTATGAGAACCTACGAGAAGCAGTGTGGCTTAGTGGAAAGATCACAGACTTGGGAGTCAGAGGTCGTGGGTTCTAATCCTGCCTATGTGGGACAACCTGATTACCTCATATCTACCCTAGTGCTTAGAACAGTGCTTGGCATATGGTAAGCACTTCAATACCATAATAATTATTATTATCATTTTCCTTCCCAAACCCTGTCCTTCTCCTGGCTTTCCTTTCACTGTATCTAGCACCACTATTCTCCCTGTCTCATGAGCCTGTAAACTTGGCATTACTACCCCTCATTTAACCCACATATTCAATCTATCACCAAATTCTACTGGCTCCAACTTAATAACATTGCTAAAATCTGCCCTACACTCTCCATCTAAACTGCTACCATGTGAATCCAAGCATTTATCTTAGCTACTTAACTACTTAACTACTGTATCTGCCTTCTCTCTGACCGCCCCCCCCAGACTTCTGTCTCTCCCAACTCCAGTCCATACTTAACTCTGCTTCATAGATCATTTTTCAGCAAAAACATTTAGTCCATCTCCCTATTCTTCAAGAACCTCCAATGACTGACCATCCACTTCTACATCAAACAAAAACACCTTAGCATTGGCTTTAAAGCACTCAATCAGCTCGCCCCATCCTACCTCACCTCACTTCACTGATCTACTACAGCCCAGTCCACCCACTCCATTCTTCTAGTGCCAACTTACTCACTGTACCTCTCTCTTGTCTATCTCACCACAAACCCCTTTTCCACATCCTACCCTGCCCTGGAACTCCCTCCTCCTCCACATATGCCATATTACCGCTCTTTCCACCTTCAAAGCATTATTAAGGTCATATCTCTTCCAAAAGGCCTTCCTCGATTAAGCCCTCTTTCCCTGGCTCTCTTTTCTTTCTGCGTCATCTATGCACTTTGATCTCTACCCTTTGGTCATTTGATAGTCACTCCATCCTCAATCCCACAGCACATATGTAGATATTTTTAATAATGTAGTATAAATCACTTATTTATTCATATTAATGTTTGTCTGCCCACCTAGATTGTAAGCTTGTTATGCACAAGGAAAGTATGCTAATTCTGTTGTATCATGCCCTCCCAAGTACTTAGTACAGTGCTCTGCGCATAGCAAACACTCAATGAATGCCATTCATTGTTTAATTGATCGATTCATCAGTCTCCTTGCTGACCTCCCTGCCTCCTTTCTCTCCTAAATCCAGTCCATACTTTAGAATGCTGCCTGGATCATCTTTCCACAAAACCATTCAGTCTATTTCCCTACTCCGCAAGAACCTCCTGTGGTTGCCCATCCACCTCCACATCAAACGGAAACTCATTACCTAAGCTTTAAAGCACTCAATCACCTTGCCCATCCTACCCTATCTCTTCGATTTTCTACTTCAACCCAAACCGTATACTTCGCTCCTCTAGTGCCAACCTCACTCTACCTCATTTTCATCTATCTCATTGCCAGATCCTTGCCCACATCCTGCCTCTGGCCTAGAGCTCCCTCCCCATTCATACCCAACAGACAATCACTCTCCCCACCTTCAAAACCTTATTGAAAGTACAACTCCTCCAAGAGGCCTTCCCCAACTAAGCCCTCATTTTATTTTCTCCCTCTCCCTTCTGTGTCACCTTTGCACTTGGATTTATGCCCTTTATTCACCACAGCAACAGCCCCATAGCATTTATGTGCATAACTGTAATGAATTTATTGCTATTTATGTCTTTCACCCCCTCTAGAGTGTAAGCTCCTTTAGAGCAGGGAATGTGTCTACCAGCTCTGTTATATCGAGTTGGTAGACAACTCTCAAGCCTTAGCACAGTGCTCTGTGTACAGTAAGCATTCAATAAAAATGATTGATTGGTTGCCAACAACTGCACTTTTCTTAGTGTGTCTTGGGGAGTGGGAGAAGATGAGGCCCTCTGTAGAGAAAGCAAGAAGGGAGACAGCATCATCTGGGAAAGGCCAGGTTTCACTGATGGTGAGGAAGAGGAGTGACTGGGTCAGAAACAGGTCAAGGATGAAAAGAGGCTTTCACGTGATGGAACAGGGGTTCCCTAGGCCACACCTGGCTGAGGCTGTGGTCAGGGATGGGGGTGGCGGGAGGATGGAGAAAGGGAGCAGTGGGAGGGGCTTGGTGGGAGTGATTAAACGGGGGTAGGTGGCTCAGAGAGGGTTGAGGGACAGCTCTGGGAAAAAGGACAGGAATAGGGCAGAACAGGAGGGAGAGAATGGTGTGAAGGGTGGGGAAGAGTTGGATGGAGTAGGTTGAGGGTTTGCTGGGAAGGAAGGATTGGGATGGGTTGATTAGAGGGAGGGGATTGAGTGGATGTGATGAAGTCAGAGAAGTTTAAGGGTTATAGATGAGGTTGTCAGCAGCAATAACTATTTAATCTGGTGGTTCCTTTGACTAACTGCTGGATTAGGGTTGAATGCATGTCCTTGGGTCTTTGAGAATAAAGAAGGGAATGCTCAGGAGGAAAGAGAGAGTTGGGTTGCCAGGAAGGCAGGCAACTGATGAGATGTAAAAAGGTGGGTCATTGTCACTAGGGTGCCAGACAGCAATACCTGTAACATGTTCTCCATTGTGAATTCAGGTCTGGCTGCAGGAAGAGAGAAGATGTAGGAAAGGACATTTCTCAGCTGGAACAGTTCGGGAGTAGTTTTTTGCTTCCAGTAGGTAGTCATGGTAGGTAGTGGTTCAGATGTTAGATGGTCTTGGGCTGGCTGAGACCCCTCAGCAGAGAGAGATCTCCAAGTCCTCAATTACCTCTGCTCCGCAGATGTTAGATGCTCATTAGACCCGTCATGTCTTATTTCACTGGATGCTTATTTTATCCTAGTGAGTTGGCATTCTTATGCAAGCCTCTCAAGATGCATTATTTCTGTGTACTCCCTGACAATAATGCAGTATAGCCAAAAATGAAATCCTCAAATAATTTAAATAAACATCTGTTTTGAAGCGTGTAAATCTTGAGATTCACTCACCTGAAATCTGAGGGGGAAGAGAGAATGCACTGGGAATATTTCCCAGATAGCAATGTCTTTCTATATTATAACATATATATTTGGCCTTCAAATTTGAAGATGACACCATTGAGAGTGAAGCTCGCCCACTGAAAAGGCCAATCTGGGACCTACAGCCGCAACTGCATTGGGTACGCACTTTATCTGCCCCTCGTTGTTTGATGCATTAGGTACCATTGTTGCTTTTTCCTACTTTTCTCACAATCCTTTCAAGGGTTCTGCTCAAAAAGAGCTACACTCCCATTTTGATGGCAGTGCTCCATGCTGGTCTGCCCTCAGCAATCAACTCCCAGTTTTCAGTTGGGATGCAGCATTGTCTGAGGCTTGGTTTTCCATATCCTGAAAACGTTTCCTCTGCCCTCCTCACTTTCAGTTTCCCCATTTTGGCTCTTGACCCAGCAGCTGTTTGGGTCTCCTTCTGTCATCTATCTTCTCATGTTCCCTCCAGTGCAGCTGTGTTCAGGAGAGCCAGGAGACGACTTTGTTTCAGGGCTTCATTGTTTCTGATCCTATATTGCCATTTGATATTGACTCCGGCCAGTAAATGAGGCTAATGGAACTGGTGGAGGAGCCGCATATGGTGGGGCCTGTGTGGTGTCCAGGTTTCACAGCTGGAGAGAGGTTGGGCAGCCCTACAGCTCTGTAGGCCTGGACCTGGGTACCACACTGTCTCTGCACTCTGTGTGACAGCCTCCCAAAAGATAGGCTGCCTTTCTTGATTCTGCTTTCTTCTAGTCCCTTGTCACTCAAGGAGCAGCATGGCTTAGTGGAAAGAACATGGGCCTGGGAGTCAGAGGACCTGGGTTCTAATCCTAGCTCTGCCATATGATTGCTGTGTGACCTTGGTCAAGTCATTTCACTTCCTCTGTGCTTCAGTTCCCTCATCTGTAAAATGGAGATTCAATACCTGTTCTCCCTCCTACTTACACTGTGAACCCCGTTTGGGTTTTGATTATCTTGTATCTACCTTCACATGTAGTACAGTGCTTTTTTACGGTATTTTTAAAGTGCTTACTATGTGTCAAGCACTTTTTTAAGTACTGGGGTAGATTCAAGTTTATCAGGTTTATCAGTCCCTTCCCCATATGGAGCTCACAGTCTAAATAGGAGGAAACAGGATTAAATCCCCAGTTTGCAATTGAGGAAACTGAGGACGAGAGAAGTTAAGTGATTTGCCCAAGGTCACACTGCAAGCAATTGGCAGAGCTGGGATTAAAACCCAGGTCCTCTGACTCCCAGGCCCACGTTCCTTCCATCAGGCCATACTAGTTGGCACATAGTAAGTGCTTAACAAATACCCTAATTATAATTGTTATGTTATTATTATTATTATTACTGAGCCCCTCTGTGTTCCAACCTCTGAACTCAGTGCTTGAAAGAGTATTAGTAGTAATAGCATTTATTAAGCACTTACTGTGTGTAGAGCAGTGTACTAAGTGCTGGTAGAGACTATGAAGATGGCAATTAGACACAGTTTCTGCTCCTCCTAAGTACCATCCCTGCCCTCATGGAGCTGAAAATCTAGCAGAGGAGACAAACACTAAATTTAATTACAGGTAAGAGACTCTCTTCTTCCCAAGTGTGTAATACAATGCAACCACATCAATTAATCCTCAATAAATGTTACTGCTGTTACTATGACCATTGCTACTATTACAACTAGTAGTATAGTGCTCTGCACAGTAAGCACTCAATAAATACGACTGAATAAATACAATTGAATGACAACTTCTACTTCTATTACTTCTACTACTACCACTTCTTCTATTTCTAGTAATAATAATGTTGGTAAGTCACTTAACATCTCTGTGCCTCAGTTCCCTCATATGTAAAATGGGGATTAAGACTGTGAGCCCCACGTGGGACAACCTTATTCCCATGTGTTTACCCCAGCGCTTAGAACAGTGCTCTGCACATAGTAAGCGCTCAACAAATACCAACATTATTATTATTATTATTAAGTGCTTACTATGTGCCGAGCACTGTTCTAAGTGCTGGGGTAGATACAAGGTAATGAGGTTGTCCCACGTAGGGCTCACAGTCTTCATCCTCATTTTACAGATGAGGGAACTGAGGCCCAGAGAAGTGAAGTGACTTGCCCAAGGTCACACAGCTGACAAGCGGCGGAGCTGGGATTAGAACCCACGACTTCTGACTTCCAAGCCCAAGCTCTTTCCACTGAGCCACACTGCTTCTCTACTACTATTCTATTTCTACTATTTCTACTACTTCTCCTCCTCCTACTATTACTACTACTTTACCACTTTTTTTTTTATAGCATTCGGTAACCTCCTCACTGGGCCTCGTTCTTGCCTGTCCCGCCATTGACTCCTGGCCCACATCCTACCTCTGGCCTGGAACACCCTCCCTCCTCCAATCTGCCAAACAATCACATTTTCCCCTTCAAAGCCTTACTGAAGGCTCACCTCCTCAAAGAGGCCTTCCCGGGCTAAGCCCCTCTTTCCCTCTGTTCCCCTCTGATCCCCATCACTCTGACTCTCTCGCTTTGCTCTACTCCCCTCCCCGCCCCACAGCACTAGTGTATATATGTACATACCTGTAATTCTATTTATTTATATTAATACCTGTTTACTTGTTTTGACTTATAAATATATCTATAATTCTATTTATTTATACTGATACTATTGATTCCTGTCTACTTGCTTTGTTTTGCTGTATCCCCTTTTTAGAGTATGAACCCATTGTTGGGCAGGGATTGTCTCTATCTGTTGCCAAATTGTACATTCCAAGTGCTTAGTACAGTGCTCTGCACACGGTAAGTGCTCAATAAATACAATTGAATGAATAAATGCATTTGAATGAATGAATGAAAAGTGCTTACTATATGCCAGGCATTGTATAAAACTATGAGTAGATACAAACTAATCAGGTTGGACACGATTCATGTCCCTCATGAGCCCCCCAGTCTTAATCCCTGTTTTACAGATAAAATAACTGAGGCACAAAGAAGTCAAGTGACTTGCCCAAGGCCACCCAGCAGAAAAGTGCAAAGCCATGAGGCCTCGTAGAAAGAACATTAGCCTGCAGGTCAGAGGATCTGGGTTCTAACCCTGGCTTTGTCAACTTCCTATTGTGTGACCTTGGTTAAGTCACTTCACTTCTCTGTGCCTCAGTTTCCTCAACTGTAAAGTGGAGGCTATATACCTTTTCTCTGTCCTATGTAGATTGTGAGCCCCATACAGATCATTGACTGTGTCTGACCCAATTAATTTGTGGCTACCCCAGCACTTAAAACAGTGTTTGACATAGTAAGCGCTTAATGAATTCCATTTTTAAAAAGTGGTGGAAGCAGGATTAGAACTCAGGTCCTCTGACTCTGAGGCCCATAGTTTTCCCACTGGGTCATGCTTCTTCTTCTTCCTGTACAACTACTACTAACTACTTCTACTAGTACTCTCCCAAGCACTTAGCATAGTGCTCTGAACTGCAGCAGCAGCAGCAGCTTCATGTTTGAGTGGCTGATGGTGGGATGGGGGGTGAGGGAGATAGGGGTGAATGGTCAGGGAAAAGACAGCCCCCAACTACCGCCTCATGAAGACAAATCTTTTATTCTTAAAGACGATCAGAGGAGGAGATTCCAAAGGACCCGCTGGTAACACATTCAGTGCAGACCACCTGCAAGAAGCTAGCTGCCTGCTCACTCACCAGATAGATCCCTCGTGGTCCCCTAGGGCAACACAAGCCCAGACGTGAAGGGTCCCATCAGTGGTTCCCAGGCCCTCTAGTTTCTGAGGACTATTCATTTGGGGTCTGGCCTCAGGCTACAGGACTAGGACCAGGACCAGGACCAGGAAATTGATGTATGTACATATCTGACAGACCACCATGCTCCTCATCTTCAAAGCCTCTTAAAAACCACATCTCCTCCAAGAGGCCTTTTCCAACTAAAACCCTCATTTCCCCTACTCCCTCTCCCTTCTGCATCACACTTGCATTTGGATCTGTATGCTTTAAGCACTTGATATTCACTCTGCCCTCTGCCCCACAGCACTTTTGTACCTATTTTTAATTTATTAATTTACATTAATATACATTTCTCCCTCTAGACTGTAAGTTCTTTGTGGTCAGAGACTGCTTCTCCCAACTCAGTTGCTTTGTACTCTTCCAAGTGCATAGCACAGTGCTCTGTACACAATAAGTACATAACAAATACTATGGATAGATTTATTGATTAATGTTTGTGCTCAGTGAACACTATTTCCTCAAGCTGCCAGTACAGTTATAGACCTTAATGGTTTAGCTCCATTTCTCAGGACAAAATTCTACATTGAGTAATTGTATATTTATTGTTATGGGGTTTGTTAAGGGCTTATTTGGCACTATGCACTGGCTAAGTGCTGGCATCAAAAACAAGATAACAGATCACACAAAGTCCTACCTAATACCACTAAATGGGGAAAGGCATAGAACAGTAGCACAAAATATGAACAAGTTTTACAAATTCAACAGACCAAAACTACCAAGTTAAATAGACTATAAGCCCCTGGAGGCTAGAGTTTGTATCTACTAAATCTATTGTACTGTCCTGAATGCTTAGTACAGTGCTCTGCATATAGTAGTTGCTCAATAAATATGTTTGATTGATTGATTGATTGAATGATCACAGTAGCTAAGATTGTCCTCCCTGATCTCATCATCATCAGCAGCAGCAGCTTCATGTTTGAGTGGCTGATGGTGTGATGGGGGGTGGGGGGATAAGGGTGAATGGTCAGGGGTAAGGCAGCCCCCAAAATGGCCTGGGAATTGGGAGCCACATGGTGTAGACACATTCCCTGACCACAAGGAGCTCACAGTCCAGAAGTGGAAATGAACATTAAAATGAATTATGTTTATGTATATAAGTGTTATGGGGCTTAGGGAGCTTAAAGGATACAGATCTAAGTGCACAGGCGGCACAAAAGGGAGAGAGAGTTTGGGAAAAAACTGCTTAATTGGGGAAGAACTTTTGGAAGGTATGTTGTTTAATAAGGCTCCAAAGGTGGGTAGAGTGGTGGTCAGTTATGTGAAGTGGGAGGGAGTTCCAGTTCAGGGGGAGGACATGGGCCAGAGGTCGAGTGTGAGACAGAAGAGATCGAGGTAGAGAGTGTAAGCTGATATTAGAGGAATGAAGAGTGTGGGCTGGGTTGGAGTCGGAAATCAGGAAGGTAAAATAGGGAGGGATGAGCTGATTGTGTCCTTTAAAGCTGATGGTGAGGAGTTTTTGTTTGTTGCAGGGGTGCACAGTACTGTGCTCTGCCCACACTAAGTGTGCAATAAATACAAATGAATGAAAGACAACCACTGGAGGTTCTTGAGTGGAGAGATGTGGGAAAGCTGAACCTGACCTGAAGAGATTGCAAACCTATGATTTCTCATCTTGTGCTTAGACACCTCTGTTCCCTTTTCCCAACATCCTTGCCTCACATCACGGCTGCCTGAATGATTCCTCAGAAAGTAAACAACACTAGGCAGTGAGGGGCTCTGCAGAGCCAAATTTCACCTGAATTCAGGATAACTCAAGCAACTCACTGTTTTGAAAACACACTTTACCACTTCAACAGATTAAAGCTCCCCTTTCCCTTCCCCTTTTCATCCAGAAACACCCACAGTGATGTGAAAAGTCTTTTTTTTCTCAGCTCTTTCCCCAGGTGTCTTACTGTTAACTCAGTTTTTCTTCGTCCCTTTCTTTCCCTTGCCTTCTCTTTCTCCCTCTCTCTCTCTCTTTCTCTCTCTCTCTCTCCCAACCACTCCCCTCCCCGGGCACCATCTCAACCTGGTCCCTCAACACACCTATCCTCTCCCCTGGGTTCATTTCCTCTAACAACAGTAAACAAGCAGGAGGTTTGAGGAGATGGGTAGCTCTAATTTGGCCAGTTTCTATTTGATTGAAAGGTGAGACTGCACGTTTAAATGTTTTATCCTCTTCTTGTTAGTGGCATCACTCAATCATGACTACTAAGCTTCCAAGTGAATGGGACGGAAGTGTCAGGGGAATTACTCTCTCACACTAGGAAATGTGGGGGGTTTAGTTCAAACAGCATCTGAAGAAAGCTGGTAAACAACAGCTGAGATGATGAAAGATCAAATCAACTCTTTGCTTTGAAGAAAAAGATATTAAAACTGAGAGTGTTACAATTCCTATTACAGCATCCTTCCTTCTGCCCCCAGCCCCAAGCCCCTTTCCCTAAACTCTCCCCTTAAAGTCGAAAATAAAAACCTCTAAAAAGAAGGGGGCTTTCCGGCAATAGAGCTCCATCCCCAGGTCAGCTCCCAGAACCGCTGTTCCCAGCAATGGGATGGGAGCCCAGAAACACCGTTTTACTCCTCCCATATTTGGAACCAAATTTTCATTGCCATGCTCTGTTTCTTTTGGGAAGCCAGGAGGGAGAAAGCCAAGGCCTTTTTTGGCTTCATTTTGCCTCATTTAAAAGCTCCCAAGATGGGAAGAAACTCCAGGAAAGAGATCTGAATTGGCATTGCGATAAATCAGCCCGTTTTCTAGAAATTCTATTCTCAGAATGTCAGCAGGTAAGAGCAAAACCCATTCACGGCTTGTTTGGAGGAGATGGATCGAAGGCAAGTACACCTTATTTAAAATGCAACCCAGACTGAAGAAGCAGTGTTGACTAGTGGAAAGAACATGGGCCTGGGAGTCAGAGGACCTGGGTTCTAATTCTGGCTCTGCCACTTGACTGTGGGGCAACTTTCGGAAAGTCACTTAACTTCTCTTTTCTCTGTGCGTCAGTTTCCTCATCTGTAAAATGAGGCTGAATACTCATTCTTCCTCCTACTTAAACTGTAAGTCCTATACGTGATAAGGACTGTGTCTGACGTGACTATCTTGTATCTACCTCAGCACTTAGTACAATGCTTGGCACATATTAAAAACTTAACAAATACCGCAATTATTATTATCAGAAAGCATTTAGTCTATCTGGTTCCTTGTTTCTAGTTCTTTGCCCAAAGTCACTGGGATGTTTGTGTCACGCCGAGCGGTTTAACAATCAATAATATTTATTGTTTAATTGTTAAAAAAGACAGGGAGCAACTGACTTTGGGTACTTTTGATACAAAAGTATCACATGGTGATAGTTCACCAACAAAGCTAAACATGAATCATGAATAATGGGTTGGTATTAAAAGAGCCAGCCTGTTTTTAATTCATTCTTTTTTGGCTTACATTCGTTTGTATTAGATGTAGCTAGAATTTATTTATTCATATTAATGTCTGTTTCCCCATCTAGACTGTAAGTTCGTTATGGGCAGCTAATGTGTCTATCAACTCTGTTGTATTGTATTCTCCTAAGCGCTTAGTATAGTACTCTGCACACCATAAGCACTCAATAAATATGATTGATTGATGGATTGATTGAACTCTGCTTTTGTCCTTATTATTTTGGACTCTGCCAATCTGGCCATTAGTCTGCAAGCACCTCAAGGAGCCATGTTTTGTACTTTTGTTATCAAACAGTTTGTAGTGATTCAATGCTTACTGTATGTAGAACACTCATTATATGTTTCCAAGCACTTAGCCCAGGGCTCAACACTAAGGAGGCACTCAAAAAATCCTGATCATGATGGTGCTTAAATAGAAGTTCTAAGGTTCAGGGAGGTTACGTGACTTACCCGTAGCAGGTGAAGGAGCAGAGGAGGGCCGAGAACCCAACCTCTTGAGAGCCAGCCCTGAGTCCTTTCCAGCAGGACATGCTGACTTGACTATCCACAGTTCCCTGGCCTTGGTCCATGACCTCAAGGAGTTTACAGTCTAATTAACGCCCTGGAATCTCACAGGGCCAGTGATTCTGGCTCCTAGCCCTGGGGGAGTTTATGGTCAGGAAATAAACTGTAAGTTCCTTATAGGCTAGAGAAGCAGCGTGGCAAAAGCCGGGGCTTGGGAGTCAGAAGTCATGGGTTCAAATCCTGGCTCTGTCACTCGTCAGTTGTGTGACTGTGGGCAAGTCACTTAACTTCTCTGTGCCTCAGTTACCTCATCTCTAAAATGGGGATGAAGACTGTGAGCGTCACGTGGGACATCCTGATTACCCTGTATCTACCCCAGCGCTTAGAACAGTGCTCTGCACATAGTAAGCGCTTAACAAATACCAACATTATTAGGCAGGGATCACATCTCCCTGCTTCTAGACTGTGAGCTCCTTGTTAGGTTGAGATTGTCTCTATTTGATGCCGAACTGTACTTTCCAAGCGCTTAGCACAGTATTCTGCACACAGTAAGCGCTCAATAAATACGATTGAACGAATGAATGAATGAGTGAATCTACCAACTCTTTTGTGTTGTAATTTCCCACCTGCTTAGAAAAGTGCTATGCATAGAGTAAGCCCAGAATGCACACTTCGCTCCTCTAATGCTAACCTTCTCACTGTGCCTCGATCTCGTCTATCTTGCCGCCAGCTCTTTGCCCACATTCTACCTCTGGCCTGGAATGCCTTCCCTCCTCAAATCTGACAGACAATTACTCTCCCCCTCTTCAAAGTCTTATTGAAGGCACATCTCCTCCAAGAGGCCTTCCCTGACTAACCCCTCCTTTCTTCTTCCCCCACTTGCTTTTGCATCTCCCTGACTTGCTCCCTTTGTTCTTCCCCCATTCTAGCCCCACAGTACTTATGTACAAATCTGTAATTTGTTTATTTATGTTAATGTCTGTCTCCTCCCTACCTCCAAGGAGACTGTAAGCTCATTGTGGGCAGGGATTATGTCTATTTATTGTTATATTGTATTCTCCCAAGCACTTAGTATAGTTCTTTGCACACAATAAGTGCTTAATAAATATGGTTGAATAAATGAATGTATGAATGAATGAATAAATACTGATGATTGATGACCATTCCCTGATAAGAAGGTGGGCAGTATGAGATGGTTTG
This sequence comes from Ornithorhynchus anatinus, assembly GCF_004115215.2. Classification (NCBI taxonomy): domain Eukaryota; kingdom Metazoa; phylum Chordata; class Mammalia; order Monotremata; family Ornithorhynchidae; genus Ornithorhynchus; species Ornithorhynchus anatinus. The sequence continues at coordinate 109,335,993 of NC_041732.1, read as the reverse complement.
AGGACAATGGAATAAATCCCCAATTCCCACGAAGTCCCAGTCCATTTGGAGATGGTCCCAGGGTGGAGGAAACAGAACGAGCTTCCATATTTTGTGAACCTGATTAGAGTCCAAACTAGCCACCAGGAGGGGAGCTGTTTTGGAGAAGGGACAATTTCCCTGCAATCAGGCTCTGGATGATTGGCTTTATTTTACTGTTCATTCTGTCAGTTCCTGTGGCTTAGAAACTTCACTAATGGCCTTGGGTAATTTGGTATGGAGCAAATTTAAACCCTGATGTTCTGCCTTGCCATACTGTAGTCTTCTCTTTCACTCTACAAATAAAGCAATCAGCCATTCCCCAGTGGATCGTTGTGCAAACATCCTCTGCCCCTGTGGGCAGGAGGAGCCTAGGTCTAAAGGCTCACACTGTTTGAAAGCGCACACACTCCCTGAGACTCAGCACTTCACACTCGGAGGAGGGCCGGGATGGCCGTGAGAGGCTGTGGAAATTTCAGTTTGGAAATCATTTTTAACTGTGTTAAACCGAGAGCGCCCCTGTCCAGGTGTAACAGAGAAGCAATCAATAAGTCATGTTTCCAGCCTCTCATCCCCAGTGCTATTTTATTGAACACAAGTTTAATTGACCTGAAAAAGAGGCTTGCTAGTTCCGAAGCCCGCTGTGTTGCTAGCAAAACAAACATTCCTCAGCCTTTGGTTTCCGTGTTATTCTTATGCTGAGTTCCCCTAAACAGTCTTGACTGAGCTGAAAGTGAATCTCCATGTTGGCAAGATTAGGCCAGAACATTTTCTAAGGAAAAGAAGGTGTTCTGGGGCCAAAGAAGATATTTGGAAAGAACATTTGGGATCGTTGACTGTGTCATTAATTGTTGCATGTAATTCATGACTACTGCTCTAATAATGTTAATAATGTTGGTATTTGTTAAGCGCTTACTATGTGCAGAGCACTGTTCTAAGCGCTGGGGTAAACAAAGGGGAATCAGGTTGTCCCACGTGGGGCTCACAGTCTTAATCCCCATTTTACAGATGAGGGAACTGAGGCACAGAGAAGTTAAGTGACTTGCCCACAGTCACACAGCTGACAAGTGGCAGAGCTGGGATTTGAACTCATGAGCCCTGACTCCAAAGCCCATGCTCTTTCCACTGCGCCACGCTGCTTCTGCTCTACCTACACCACTTACCCGACTCAGACTGGAAGCCCATGTGGGACAAGGGATTGAGTCTGGTCTGATTACCCATTTCAAGGGTGGTGCTTAGCACAGTGCTTGGTATGGAGCAAGATCTTAATCAATCCTACAACTAATTAAAAAGCATATGTGAGGAAATATGGTGTGGGAAGGAAAGTTCCATTATTAAGGATAATCAGTTAAAATACTTTAATTTGGCTCTGTGACATTCAACCCAGGACAGCTTAAAGGACACTTTTTTTTCTGGTTCTAGTTATTGTTTGGTGCCAGAGGATTTGCTCCCTTTATTCATCCTTCTCTCAGCCCCACAGCACTTATGATCATATCTGAAATCTATTTATATCAATGTCTGTCCCCTGCTCTAGACTGTAAGCTCACTGTGAGCAGGGAACATGTCTACCAACTCTGTGATATTATACTCTCCCAAGTACTTGGTACAGTGCTCTACACAGAGTAACGTTCAATAAATACAATGGATTGATTGGAGGCTTGAACGGGCAAAGAGCACAAAAATGAAAAACAGTTTTCCCGGTGTTGGCTGTACCACTGTGCCAAGAAGGTAAGCCCTACCATTGGCCCATAGGAATAGCCCTGCCCTGGGGATGAGGGGCCCTGGGGTCTGGCCCCAGACCTGCTCTGCAGTTGGCTAACATGGGCAGAGACAGTGCATGCACTTTGGTGTGGGCTGTACGCCTGCCCACCTGCTCATTCGCTGCGCTCCGTGCCCCAGTGGGACCCTGAAGGTTGAAGGAGAGGTGTGGGAGTCTCATCGATTCCTCCAAGCACATTCTCAGTCCTGAGACCCCATTCCCAGAACACAGTCCTCCCCAGATGTAAAATGCTCCTCAAGTCCTTCCTCCTCCAACAAGCCTTCCCTGATTAATTCCCAGATTCCTGATTTATAGAAACTCAACAGCCACCTCTGGCACTTAGTTACATTTTTTCGTCTTCAGCCCTTATTCATTCATTCATTCATTCATTCATTCATTTGTATTTATTGAGCACCTACTGTGTGCAAAGCACTTTACTAAGTGCTTGGGAGAGTACAATATAACAACAGACACACTCCTGCCCACAATGAGATCACGGTCTAGAGGGGGAGACAGATACTAATAAAAATAAATAAATAGAATAAATAAGTGCATAAATTACAGATGTATGCAGATATATGCATATGTGCTGTGGGAATGGAAGGGAGGATGAATGAAGGAGCAAGTAAGAGCGGCTCAGAAGGGAATGGGAGAAGAGGAGAGGTAGGCTCAGTCAGGGAAGGCTTCTTCAAGCCTTATGAATCCATATATTATACAGTGATATACATATTCAGTTGTACATTGTATTATTATTAATGTTATTATTCTTAATAATAAATTGTCATAGTATAATTAATTAGAGTAATAACAATCCTGGTATTTAATAATCATGTTGTTTTTAAGTGATTACTATGTGTCAAGCAGTGTTCAAAGCTCTAGGGTAGATCGTGGTGCAGTGGAAAGAGCATGGGCTTTGGAGTCAGGGCTCATAAGTTCGAATCCCAGCTCTGCCACTTGTCAGCTGTGTGACTGTGGGCAAGTCACTTAACTTCTCTGTGCCTCAGTTCCCTCATCTGTAAAATGGGGATTAAGACTGTGAGCCCCACGTGGGACAACCTGATTCCCCTGTGTTTACCCCAGCGCTTAGAACAGTGCTCTGCACATAGTAAGCGCTTAACAAATACCAACATTATTATTATTATTATTATTACAATCTAATCAGGTTGGACACGGTCCCTGTTCCACATGGGACTCACGGTCTTCATCCCCATTTTACAGATGAGGTAACTGAGGCCCAGAGAATTGAAGTGATTGGCCCAAGGTCACAGCAGACAAGCGGCAGAGCCGGGATTAAAACTGGGTCCTTCTGACTTTCAGACCTGTGCTCTATCCACTAGGCCACGCTGTTGCTAACTGTGTGTCAAACACTGTAATAGGCACTGGGATAAATATTAGTTAATCATGTCAGACATAGTCCTTGTCCCACATGGGGCTCAGAGTCAAAGTAGGAGGGCAGTCAGGTATTGAATCCATGTTTTACAATGAGGAAATTGAGGTACAAAGAAGTTAATTGACTGCCCCAGGTCACAGAGCAGACAAGTGGCAGAATTGGGATGAGAACCTGAAGCAGTGTGGCTTAGTGGAAGGAGCCCGGGCTTGGGAGTCAGAGGTCATGGGTTCGAATTCCCGCTCTGCCGCTTGTCAGCTGTGTGACTTTGGGCAAGTCACACAATTATTACTCCCCCTCCTCCTGAACCACCACCACTGCCAGCTCTATGATGACTTCTACTACCAGCCTTCAATTCTCCCATCCTTCCCAGCAGTATCTCTAGAGGAGATCTCTTGCTTCCTCTCAAAAGCCACCCCTTCCACCTGCGCATCTGACCCCATTCCTTTGCTCCTTATAAAAACTCTAGCCTTCTCCCTTCCCTAAAAGCTATCTTCAGTCGTTTGCTCTTCAATGGCTTCTTCTTCACTGCTTTCAAACATGCCCATGTCTCTCCATCCTAAAAAAAACCCTCCCTTGACCCTATGACTCCCTCCAGTAATCACCCCATCTCCCTCCTACCATTCCTCTCCAAACTCTAAAAGTGAGTTGTTGGCACTCTCTGTGTCAAATTCCTCTCTTCCAATTATTTTCTTGACCCCCTTCAATCTGGCTTGCTTCCCCTTCGCTCCACAGAAACTGCCCTCTCAAAGGTCACCAATGATCTCCTTCTTGACAAATCCAATGGTCTCCATTCCATCTTATTCTTCCTCAACCTCTCAACTGCCTTTGACACTTTGGACCACCCCCTTCTCCTGGAAACATTATCCAACCTTGGCTTCACTGACTCTGTCCTCTCTTGGTTCCCCTCTTACCTCTCTGGTAGTTCTTTCTCAGCCTCCTTCGAAGGTTCCTCTTCTGCCTCCCACCCCCTAATTGTGGTGGTCCCTCAAGGTTCAGTTCTGTGTCCCCTTCTATTCTCCATCTACACCCACTCCTCTAATACTAACCTTCTCACTGGACCTCGGTCTCACCTACCTTGCTGCTGACCCCTAGCCCAAGTCCTGCCTCTGGCCTGTAATGCCCTCCCTCCTCACATCTGCCAGAAAATTATTCTCCCCCTCTTCAAAGCTTTATTAAAGGGCATATCTCCTACAAGAGGCCTTCCCAGACTATGCCCCACCTTTCCTTATCTCCCACTCCCTTCTGTGTCACCCTGACTTGTTCGCTTCACTCTTTCTCCCTCCCAGCCCCACAACACTTACTTACATATCTGTAATTTTATTTATATCATGTCTGCCTCCCCCCGACTAGGCTGTAAGCTCGTTGTGGGCAGGGAATGTGTCTGCTAATTGTTGCATTGTACTCTCCTGAGCGCTTAGTACAGTGGTCTGCGCATAGTACAGTGGTCTCAGTAAGTCCGTGGAATGAATGAATGAATGAATGAATGAATGAATGAATGAATACAACTACTACTGCTACTCCTGCGCTACCACCACCACTAGCTCTATGACTCCTCCTCCTCCTTCTCCTCCTCTTCCAGCTCCTCCTCCTGAAGTGTCAGGCCCAAGGCCTACCTGAGGCTCCCTAAGTGAGACTCCATCACCATCACTCAGAGGAAGGAGAGAGCTGCAGGGAGGGCAGGCTTCTAGCAGAGTCACTGCCTTCCATGCACCTTGGATAGAGAGGGAAAACAGGAGAAAAGGCTGCTGGGCTTCTGAGGAAGTGGTCTGGCCAGCCAGGAAGTGAGCTGGGCTCTGGGGAGCAGTGGAATGTCCAGGCTAATTGTAATTCCCTTTGGTTCCAGGAAGGGTCCAATGCCTGGCTTTTATGCTTGGGCCACTAGTGAGTCAGTAAATCGTAATTATTGAGCAACTACTGTGTGCAGAGCTCTATACTATACAAGAAGCATCATGGCTTAGTGGAAAGATCCCAGGCTTGGGAGTCAGAGGATGTAGGTTCTAATCCCGGCTTCGCCACTTGTGTGCTTTGTGACCTTGAGCAAGCCACTTAACCTCTTTGTGCGTCAGTTACCTCATCTGTAAAATGGGGATTGAGACTGTGAACCCTATGTGGGACAATATGATCATCTTGTATCCCCCCAGTGCTTAGAACAGTGCTTTGCACATAGTAAGCACTTAACAAGTACCACCCTTATTATTATTATTAATAAATAAATTACAGGTATTTTAATAATTTCTGTGAACCTGGGAGGGAGGGATAAAGTCAGGATGATGCAGAAGGGAGTGGAGAAGAGGAAAAGAGGGCTTAATCATGGAAGGCCTCTCAGAAGAGATATGCCTTCAATGGGCCTCCTATCCTTCTGGGAGACGGGCACTTGCCTGACCAAAGCTTGGAGCCAAGTGGCCAGCCCCATAGGCTGATGGAAAAATGGGAGCTGGCAGAAGGAGACATCTGCTAATGATCTGGAGGCTCCCTCAGGAAGGGGTTCAGGACTTTCTCCCCTGCCCTAAGAGCACAGGGAGCCCTGCTTGACCAAGACCAATGAAGGCCTAAGTCCCAGAGTGCCAAGGTACTACCTATGGTGACCTAGGCCACTGCCGGCCATGCCAGCCTGGAGCCCAGGGTGTTCCAGCTGCCACAGTCCTAGCCATGGGCCCCTATGCCCTATTCCCTGTTTGGCAAGGCCACCTGGAGTCGCCCTCTGCCCAGCCGCTCATTTCAGCTCTGATAAAACTGTCGACAGGGCGGCCCAGGAGACTCAGGGATAACTGGGACTGGCCCAGCCAAAGATCATAAATCAGCCTTTAAAAGCATCCTCAGGTTCAGGGGAGGGTTTAAACTGACGTTATTCCTCTTCTTTAAGAAGCCTCTGAGGCTCACAAACAGAGTTTACACTGGGAAGTTGGGATGCTAACAACCTCGGCTCGTTTCCCTGGGTTTTATATTGCCAGTCTGAATCCTGTTCGAGGAGACTAAAGGGATGTGGGAGAAAAGCTCGAGGGAAAAAGTGCATGCGCACACACACTCACTAACACGCACACACACACATGCATAGACGCACATGGCGTTTTGGGCAATTCTTCACAAGGGCGTTTCAGACCAACTCACCAGGGTGCAACTGGATCGACGGGAAGAGCTGTCCCATAACTCCCACTCTGACGCCCCCAGACTCTCCCTTCTTTCCTCCCTCCCTTCCAAGGCAGCCCACCCCATGTCCAGCTGGGCAGGGTGGAGGCAGGGGCCCAATGTAGGGTGTTGGAGAAGGTGCTCAGCTGGGACCCATTACTCCGCTCAGCAAATGAATCAACCCATCAGACACGGCCCCTTCCATCTAGAAACTCCCAATTGAATATGAAAGAAATGTAACTTTCAGAAGAGCCACCTGCCTCTTCACTGCCTGACAGAAAACCCAGAAGGGCTGGATAGCGGACTGCCCAGGGCAGAAGCCATCCAGTCACGGATAGGCTGGATTTGGGGGCGGAGGCCCTGAGCCCTGCGTCTGAGTTCAGACCGTTGGCCTCTCTGGCTCTTCTCCGGCTCAAGCTGTTGTGTTGGGCTCCACCCCAGCAATGACATGGTTGTAGCTGGCTGGACCCACCGGCCCCTGCCCCAGCTCAGAAAGGGCCAAGAGTAGCCAGTAGCCTGAGACCTCCCCTTGGCCAGCCCAGGGCAGACAGTAGGACTGTCTTACTCTCTGGCCTGGGAGAAGCTGAAGAGAAATTCAGAAATGGCCAGCATATAGTAAATGCTTAAGAAATTTCAAGGAAAAAAATACAGCACTGCTCAGAGACAGCTGCCTCTGCTTCCTCTCCTCCAATTCTCTCCTTGGTCCCCTCCAATCTGGTCACCCTCACCTTACTCCCCCTCTAGACTGTAAGCTCCTTGTGGGCAGGGATTGTCTAACAAATCTGTCCTATTGTCCTCTCCCAAGCACTTAGTACAGGCACTACACATAATAAGCACTCAATAAGTACCACTGTCCACTGACCATTGGGAGGAATCTTCCTCCATCTTTGTCTGCCCTTCTTGGCTCCAAGTGGAACGTAGAGGCCCAAGATTGCATCTGTGCCAACATCACCCCATCAACCCCTCTGAGCAACTATGGTTGGAGATCTTATAGATATTTCATTCTGTTTGGAATAACACTGAAAATCAGGGAGAAAGAGAAGGTAAATGTGTAAATGCTTCTTGTGGGATATAAATGGTGGGCTCCAGATGTACCCATAATATTTACTTCATAATTCATTTCAGTTGTCTGTTTACCCCCATCGGATTGTAAGCTTCTCGAGGGAAGATTTCATATCTACCACTCCATTCATTCATTCATTCATTCATTCATTCATTCATTCATTCATTCATTCTTTTATTCATTCAATCATATTTTTTGAGTGCTTACTGTGTATAAAGCACTCTACTAAGTGTTTGGGAGAGTACAGTATAACAACAAACAAACTCATTCCTGCCCACAACGAGTTAATTTAGTACAATGCTCTGCACACAGTTAGCGCTCAATAAATATGATCAATTGATTGCTCCACATTGGATTTCTACAGCTAGAGCCTCCCTGAAGAGGGTTCTGTGAGTGGTTAATCATCTTTCACTTAGTTACAGTAGCAAAGCTCACTCATGTGAGAAGGAAATTGACTCTATCTGGGAAATGTCTCTGTTATCTCGTCCATCTTCAGTGCTTTAGTTAAGGAGCTCCAGGAAATCAACTGAACTCACTGGACCAAAATGGAGCAACTCCAAAAGTGCCTGCACACTTTTCTCCCCACAACTTGCCCAGAACCATGTACTCTAAATAGATTCATATCAAGAAGTATGAAAAATAGATTGACCCTAAGACTGAGGAAGTATCAAAATTTCACTCAAGATTTCATCATTTCCTCCAGTGGGTGCAAACAACTCTTTTAAGGAAGTTGAAGAGGAATAGTAGGAGGGTAATGGGGTGATTAACTGGAGGGAACCATGGGGGTCAAAGGAGGGCTTTTTTTAGGAGAGGGTTTACATGAGTTTGCTTGAAAGCAGAGGAGAATGAATCATTGGAAAGTGAACTGCTGAAGGTGGCAGTCAAGGAGAGAAGAGGGAAGGCCGAAGTGTTTAGATAAGGTATGAAGAGGTACGTCAGAGGTACAGGTGAAGGGAGTAGATTTACAGATGAGGTGAGAGCTCTCGTCTTGAAAAATTTTGGGAAAATGGGAAGTTGAAGAAGGTGCAGGGGACAATTTAGGGAGATCATGTCTGAAGGTTTCAATTTTATCAGAAAAGCACTTGGCCAGGTCATTTGGGGAAAGAGGTGGTGGAGGGAGGATGGGGATTTGAGGAGGAGAGCTAATAAATATGATCGAATCAATTAATTAATGAGGGAGTTAAGCATCTGGAACAGCCAGAGTGGGCAATTGTTATGAGAGGCAATAAGAATGGAGTAGCATTGTTGTCAGGTGGAGGAAAGGGCAGAATTGAAGCAAGTGAGGATTAATTTGAAGTGGAGGAGGACCCAACAGTGCTCCAACAGCATATGCACAGGAGCAGAGGAAGTATACTGAGGAGGTGATCCAGGGTTGCAAGTAAGTGGTATGAGTTCAGCAGGGGGACAGAAGACTGAGGGGATTGAGTTTGGTGGAGAGGGCAGTGTTGAGGTACTCGATTCGTGCATCAAGAGAAGGTAGTTTGGGGTATGATGATTACATCCCTCCCTCCTCACATCTGCCAAACGAACTCTCTTCCCCTCTTCAAAGCCCTACTGAGAGCTCACCTCCTCCAGGAGGCTTTCTCAGACTGAGCCCCCCCTTTCCCTCTGCTTCTCCTCCCCTCCCCTTCCCCCCACTCTTCTCCCCTCCCCTCCCCTCAGCACTGTGCTCATTTGTATATATTATTTATTACCCTATTTATTTTGTTAATGAGGTGTATATCTCCTTGATTCTATTTATCTTGATGATGTTGTCTTGTTTGGTTTTGTTCTGTTTTGCTTTGCTCTCTCTCTCCCCCATTTAGACTGTGAGCCTGTTATTGGGCAGGGATGGCCTCTATCTGTTGCCAAACTGTACATTACAAGTGCTTAGTACAGTGCTCTGCACATAGTAAGCACTCAATAAATACTACTGAATGAATGAATGAATGAATGAAAATCAGACCTTTTCCATTTTTCTGGGGATGCCTTCCAAGTAGGGTTCCTCCAAATTTCACCCAGCTGTGTCATGTACCCGCCATTAGGGCAGGACTCTGGCAGCTCAGGTTTACTGCTTGACTTTGCCAACCCTGTCAGAGAGGTGGGTGCTGAGAATTATCCCTCTTCTACAAAGAGGGAAAGTGAAGGCCACAACTTTAGGCTCCTGCAGTGGCCATCAAGTCTCACTTAACAGTTACTTGCTCAGGAAGCCATCTCTTGCTTGCCAGGATCCAGGGACCTGTGAAATCAGAAGCCAAATTCCAATCCTATTGGCCTCTAGGGAAATTAGGTAGGAGGAAAATATGGCCTCACTGTGCTCAGGAAAAATTATTTTAAGAATTGTGTGTGCATGTGTATGTGTGTTTACTCATTTGTGGAAACATGCACACCCATGTGCTTGTGTGTGTCCATCACTGGCTGACCAAGAGGGAAGAATATGATCCTAGGCAGTGAAGTGCCACAAGAAAATATAAAGGGTTAGCCATGGGGGACAACCAGGAGGCCCCAATCCTGCCATTAATTTAACTAGCTCCAGTGGCAGCTGGTTCCTTCCTCACCTGCACTTAACGAGCTGTTAAAAGACAGGCAGGAGCTGCTCCCAGCCTGGCACCCCCAAACAGCCTCCAAGCCTTCCTTCCGGGACCACAGGAGGCAGCAGCACAGGCCAATGCTTCCAGGAGGTGGGCAGGAGGCTGCCCGAGTCTCCAGAGGAGAGACTGTGGCTGAGAGAGCAGAGCCCCTTTCCTCTCCACCCAAACGGCTACCTTACTGCTACAGACTCTCGTTATATCCCGGCTAGACTACTGTGTCAGCCTTCTCTCTGACCTCCCTTCCGCCTCTCTCACCCCTCTCCGGTCTATTCTTCACTCAGCTGCCCGGCTCATCTTCCTGCAGAAACGATCTGGGCATGTCACTCCCCTTCTTAAACAACTCCAGTGGTTGCCTATCAACCTCCACTCCAAACAAAAACTCCTCACTCTAGGCTTCAAGGCTCTCCATCACCTTGCCCCTTCCTACCTCTCCTCCCTTCTCTCTTTCTACCGCCCACCCCGCACGCTCCGCTCCTCTGCCGCCCACCTCCTCACCGTCCCTCGGTCTCGCCTATCCCGCCGTCGACCCCTGGGCCACGTCCTCCCGCTGTCCCGGAACGCCCTCCCTCCTCACCTCCGCCAAACTGATTCTCTTTCCCTCTTCAAAACCTTACTTAAAACTCACCTCCTCCAAGAGGCCTTCCAGACTGAGCTCCTCTTCTCCCTCTACTCCCTGAAGCAGCGTGGCTCAGTGGAAAGAGCAAGGGCTTTGGAGTCAGGGCTCATGAGTTCGAATCCCAGCTCTGCCACTTGTCGGCTGTGTGACTGTGGGCGAGTCACTTAACTTCTCAGTGCCTCAGTTCCCTCATCTGTAAAATGGGGATTAAGACTGTGAGCCCCACGTGGGACAATCTGATTCCCCTATGTCTACCCCTGCGCTTAGAACAGTGCTCGGCACATAGTAAGCGCTTAACAAATACCAACCTTCTGCAGCTAAACCCTCTTTTCCCCCTTTCCCTCTGCTCCTCCCCCCTCCCTTCCCATCCCCTCAGCACTGTACTCGTCTGCTGAACTGTATATATTTCCATTACCCTATTTATTTTGTTAATGAATTGTACATTGCCTTGATTCTATTTAGTTGCCATTGTTTTTACCAGATGTTCTTCCCCTTGACTCTATTTATTGCCATTGCTCTTGTCTGTCCGTCTCCCCCGATTAGACTGTAAGCCCGTCAAATGGCAGGGACTGTCTCTATCTGTTGCCGACTTGTTCATTCCAAGCGCTTAGTACAGTGCTCTGCACATAGTAAGCGCTCAATAAATACTATTGAATGAATGAAAGCACACGGCTGCCCTGGGCTCCGGAGGGAAGAGTGTTGTTGGAGAATGTGACAGAGTAGAGCACAAGGCTGCCCGGGTCTCTGGAGCGGGGAGGGTGGCTGAGGCAGCTGGACACGAGGCTGCCTGGGTCTCCGGAGGGGAGAGTGTGGCTGAGAGAGCAGACAAGCAACTAAGGGAGGGAGCTGAGATTCAGTCAAGACCCAACCAAAGTCAAACTGATTCTTGGCTTGAGCTGTTCCTGAAGGAGGCCTGAAGAAACAGGCTGGGGCAGTGACATCTTTGCCCAGAATTTCTTCCAAAGTTTGTCTTTGGTGCATATTAGTGTCTGCCAGAAATTGAGGCCACACAAGTCCTAAAGACAGGTAGTTCAGGAGAGACAGCGAGGAGGCTAATGGAGGCAGAGAGGATCTATGTTCCAGGCTAAAGCTTGTGAAATGAAAAGAGGACCCTACTTGGAACCTCCATTGATTGTTTGTGTTTGCTTGCTAATTTCCTCCCTGGCAGTCTATCACCTTTCACTGTCAGCCCAGCAAGGGCCCGCTCCCCTCTGGGGCCCTAAACGTGTGCGGGGCAGACTCCTCGCTCCCTTCTCATGGTGGTGGTGCAGGGGCTGGGGCCCAAGCCTGCGCTCTCTGCTCCTGGCTCTCCGCTCCCTGCTCAGCCCAGTGAGTGCTGCTGGGACCCGACACATTCCACACCAGCTGACCTTTGTTCACCTCCCTCTAACACAAGCACCATTAGCAGCCTCACAGCACGAAGTATTCGATGTCTGGAAAAAGTTCATCAGGTCAGCTCCCCGCAATATCTTTCATTCTCTCAGCCTGGGTTTGTGGTAGGGAATGGTGTGGGAGCAGGGTTTCTCTGTGGATACTACACATCGACCAATCAATCAGTCAATCAATCAGTCAACTGTACTTAATGAATGCCTTCTAGAGAAGCAATGTGATCTAGTGGATGGAGTATAGGCCTGGAAGTCAGAAGGAACTGGGTCCTAATCCCTCCTGCGCCACTTACTTGTTTGCTGTCTGCTGTATAATCTAGAGCTAGTCACTTAACTTCTCTGGGCCTCATTTTCCTCATCAGTAAAATGGAATAAAATAGATTGTTAGTCCTGGGTGGGACAAGTACTGTGCTAGATCTTAAAATCTTGTATCTATCCCAGCACTTATCACATAGTGAGTGCTAAATAAAAGCCATAATAGTAATGATGATTATAATTATAATAATTATGGTATTTATTAAGTGTTTACTATGTGTCAGGCACTGTACTAAGCACTGGGGTGGATACAAGCAAATCAGGTTGGACTCAGTCCCTGCCCCATGTTGGGCTCACAATCTTAATCCCCATTTTACAGATGAGGTAACCGAGGCATAGAGAAGTGAAGTGACTTGACCAAGGTCACCCATAAGACAAGTGACAGGGCCAGGATTAGAGCCCATGACCTTCTGACCCCCAGGCCCATGCTCTATCCTCTGTGCCATGCTGCTTTTCATATTATCACTATTCGATTACTATTACTAGAGGAGGAAGAAGGAGAAGTAACTAATCTTTCCACTGAGTTAATCTCAGTGCAGTGTATGACTACAAAATCACTTATTCATTCATTCGTATTTATTGAGTGCTTACCATGTGCAAAGCACTGTACTAAGGGCTTAGGAGAGTACCATATAACAATAAATAGATGCATTCTCTGCCCAAGGTGAGCTCACAGTCTAGAGGGGGAGAAAGACAGTAATATTTTTCATAAATAAATAATTATAATGTTGGTATTTGTTAAGCGCTTACTATGTGCAGAGCACTGTTCTAAGCGCTGGGGTAGACACAGGGAAATCAGGTTGTCCCACATGGGGCTCACAGTCTTCATCCCCATTTTACAAGATGAGGGAACTGAGGCACAGAGAAGTTAAGTGACTTGCCCACAGTCACACAGCTGACAAGTGGCAGAGCCGGGATTCGAACTCATGACCTCTGACTCCAAAGCCCGTGCTCTTTCCACTGAGCCACGCTGCTTCTCTTCAGGTGCCATGGGACCGGGAGGGGAGATGAATGAAGGGAGCAAATCAGGGTGACTGCAGAAGGGAGTGGGAGGAGAAGAGAGGAGGGCTTGGTCAGGGAAGGCTTCCTGCAGAAGATGTGCCTTCAGTAAGGCTTTGAAGTGGAGAAGAGCAATTGTCTGTCTGATATGAGGAGGGCTGTTGTTCCAGGCCAGAGGCAGGATGCAGTTGAGAGTCCGGTGGTGAAGTAGATGACATCGAGGTATAGGGACAAGGTTAGGATTAGAGGAAATAAGTGTGCTTATTCATAACTTGTTTCCAACAACCACAATCCTATTGATTGGTAAAGCATTCCAGAGCAATCTGAGCAACTCTGGGAAGTTTAGACCCAAAGGAAAGAGATCCTTTCAGGAAATACTCTAAACAAGAAAAGAGAGATATTTCAAATAAGAATGGCTAGATTGGCCAAAAAAAGAGAAAAAAAATCCAAACCCCAAATCACCACCAGGAATTAAAAGAGGAATTTTTCCAACATTTTGACAAAAAGAGCATCAGCAGAGTAAAAATGGACTCTTTAGAAGAACTAAACTAACCGAGATTCTGTTGGCCACCTAGTCTCCATGCACTGTCCCATCTGAAACAATGCCTGATTAAGTTCTTTTTCCCCAGCTCCTTCTCCCTCCTTCACTATCTATGCATTTAGATCTGTGACCTTTGAGCATTTGGTATTCGTCCTACCCTCAGCCCCCCAGCACTTACATACATAACTATAAATAGCTATAACTATAAAATATTTATTTGTATTAATGTCTGTCTTCTCTCTAGACTCTAAGCTCACTGTGGACAGGGAACTTTTCTGTCAGTTCTTGTACTCTTCCAAACGCTTAGTAAAGGCTCTGCACACAATAAGTGTTCAATAAATATTATTCATTGATTGACTGATTGAAAGAAGGGACATGAGACTATCATCCCAGAGAAATAATAGTGGGCAATTGAGCAGAGAAGAAAAAGGAAAGGATGGCAATGTTCAAAGCTTTCCTTTATTTTCTACTTCTCATTTTTACCAGAGAGAGAGAACTGCCCCGAGAGACCAACGTTCTCAAAATGGGCATGTTAAGAGAGGAGAAATCCAGTTGGCAGATGACGACAACATTGTCTAGCGAAAGGTTTCATGTTCCAAAGGCGAGCGGTTATCAGGCTCAAATAAGACACATTTGTGGGAATTAAATGAAACCAAAGCAGAAATGGTGAAGTGTTAACTGGTATTTTTAGAAGTTTATATAATGACAGGTCAGATTCCTGAGGGCTATACAAAGTGGCAAATCTAACACCATTTAGTCAAAAGGGGGCAAAAGATATAGCAAGCAATTATAGTTTAACGCCAATTGTGGGAAAAATATTAAACTCTTCTGGAATTTATTGAGGGAACAGCTTGAGAAGTGTAATTTGATTAGAGACAGCCCACCTGAGGGCATTTTGGAGTGGGGGGGGAGGAGGTGGGAGTGAGATGGAGGGAAGGAGGGAGGGAGAGAAAGGGAAGAGGGGGAGGGAAATGAGGAGGAAGAGAAAGGGGAGGAGGGCTGCCAGTAAGTCTTTCCCCCTTTAAGCCTCCGAGCACTTTGGAAATGTAGCATTTGCAAGAGCCCCAAGGATGGTAACAGTTGCCAGTCTGGGGGTCCAGTTTCCCCAGTGTTGCCCTGGGATGGAGTCATGTAGCTTTCATTATCAGTCAAGCCTCACGGTTCTCAAAATATTCAAATTTTCCAGAAATCAACATCAAACTCCAACCCCAATTACTATTGGCCATTAAAGACCCTCCTATGTTCAGGATAAGTCCTGGAGTTGAAAAGTTCCATGTCCTGTCCAGCAGGGTCTATTTGTCACTCTGCTTTGACTCAGGCTGGTCATTTGTATGGTTTTAGGCCATACAGTGTGGTTTTCAGCCAGTACCCCCAATAAGCCCCACTACTGATATAACATCAGGCACCAGCCTTTCACTCTGGAATTTTCATTTCCAGCTCTCAACCCCCCTCCACCAAGTCCCCCAGCTTGGAAGTAGGACCTGTGTTCAAGGGACCTGGTGGAGGGTGCTCATGTCAGCTCTGGAGTGGAAGGAGGGTTCAGGGATGTGGCTTGGATTCTGCAGATTGCCATGAAAGGTACGGTTTGACAATGTTATGATGCATTGCATTACTTGTTTACTGTGTTTTCCACATCTCCATCACTCGTGTACTCATCTCTACCCAACCTCAGAACCCATGTTTATTTGGTTATTAATTTTGTTTACTCTATTTCTGAATATTCTGAATATGTCTGAATATTTCTCAATACTCTTCTTTCTGTCCCTACATTAGAAGGTAAGCTTCTTATGAGCAGGAATCTGTCAGTTTGTCATTCTATACTTTTCAAAGAGCCTAGTAAAGTAAGCCTAACCAAGGGGGCACTCGATAAGTACTGCTACTACTACTGCTGCTGCTGCTGCTGCTGCTACTACTGATGATGAGGATGATGGTATTTGTTAAGCGCTTACTATGTGCCAAGCACTGTTCTAAGCACTGGAGTAGATACAAGACAATCTGGTTGTCACATGGGGGGCTTACAGTCTTAATCCCCATTTTATAGATGAGGTAACTGAAGCACAGAGAAGTACAGTGACTTGCCCAAGGTCACACAGCAGACAAGTGGCAGAGCTGGGATTAGAACTCACATCCTCTGACTCCCAAGCCCATGCTCTTTCCACTAAGTGACGCTTCTTGTCACTGCCACGTAACTACTGCTGCTGCTGTTGCTACTATGTCTACTAGTAGCAGCGTGGCTCAGTGGAAAAGAGCCCGGGCTTGGGAGTCAGAGGTCATGGGTTCTAATCCTGCCACCGCCGCTTGCCAGCTGTGTGACTTTGGGGAAGTCACTTAACTTCTCTGTGCCTCAGTTACCTCATCTGTAAAATGGGGAGCAAAACTGTGAGCTCCACGTGAGACAACCTGACCAACTTGTATCCCCCCAGTGCTTAGAACAGTGCTTTGCACATAGTAAGTGCTTAACAAATACCACCATTATTATCATTATTACTACTGCAACTAATACTTTGGCACTTCACAAGCACTCAATACAGGGCACTGCATATGGGTGCTTAGTAAATACCCTCATTACTAGTAATGTCACGTGTGTCCATTACTTGTGGGTTGGCAAAGGAGCATGTAGCAGTTGGTGAGTGCCACCTGTGACTACCTCTTTCGACAATGGGGTTGCCCCGTCTGACTTTGTGCAAGCTAGGATGGTTTCAAGTTCCTCAGAGGCTCCAATTTGGGCAGTGATTTCACCATCTTTCACTGCTAGACTTCAAGGTGAGTTCTCTGGGCTACCACCTGGAAGGTCAGCGGTTAGGGGAACTGGAAGGTAAAAGGAAAATCACCCCAAGCATGACCCTGCACTCAATGGCTGGGCCTGGGAATTGGTTTCTGAACCTTGTTCTGTGCTGGCAAAGTAAAGAGCTTCCAAATCACTTCAGCCTCTTGCCGGAGAAAATATCCTAGAGGCCGTCACGCTTGAGAAGAATGTAGCTGTTTTCTGGGCTTATAGATGGAAAATGTAGCTATTAATGCAGACAAATGTAAAATAACAAGTCTGGGGGCAGTACACCAAAGAGAGAGGGAGAAAATGTGTACATATTAAATGGACCCGCATGCTCGCATACTGATCAGCAGAGGGATTTAGGGGTTATTGAAGAAAAATCCTTCTGGCCATCATCCCAGTGCATTGCTGCAGTTTAAAGTTTAATTTTTTTTCAAGCCAGGCTCCTGGGGTGTATCAGTCGAGGGGTGGAATCCAGATGGAGAGGTGTGGGAAGGTTGAATGGGCCAGGCAGGCAAGCAGGCAGGTAAGCTCCCTGTGCTCAAGGCCTGGCCAGTGAGTGACTCAAGGTCCAGGCATGATGGGCTCTCAATGGGGTTTGGAGAAGAGGTGGGAGGCTGGATTCCTGCTTTGCTGCTCCAGGGATGGGGGCCATTAAGGAAGAACTCATTCCCCAGGAGGGGAGGCTGAAAGGGCAGAACTGAGATCAGTAGAGGCTTCCTCCTTGTGGTGGGACTCCAGGCGGCCAAGCAGACATTGGCCTCCAAATGCAGGTGGCTCTTGGAGGGAGGAAGAAGAGGGCCAACTTCCTGAGAGCATTAGTGTCCCACTTAGCAATGATATTGGACCTTGAGGGGCTGAGGAGGCTGGCACCTATACTCATCCACTCACAAGATGGTGTCAGGGAGACTTTGGGGGGTGA
Source organism: Ornithorhynchus anatinus (assembly GCF_004115215.2). Taxonomy (NCBI): domain Eukaryota; kingdom Metazoa; phylum Chordata; class Mammalia; order Monotremata; family Ornithorhynchidae; genus Ornithorhynchus; species Ornithorhynchus anatinus. The sequence goes on along the minus strand of NC_041732.1, from coordinate 109,318,519 downwards.
CTGAGGTTCTGAAGTTGACACTAATCAGCAGAGACTAAGAAGGGACTAGAATGGACCAGGTGCCATAGTGGATTCTGATTCTCAAGGAGGAAATGGTACATTGCACACTGTGGTCAGCAGGGAGCATGGCTGCTTGAAGAAGAAGCTAGGGAGGGAGCACCCTCTGTGACTTTCATTCATTCATATATTAATTCAATCATTTATTGAGTGCCTACTGTGTGCAGACCACTGTACTAAGCACTTAGGAGAGTACAATATAACAATAAACAGACACATTCCCTGCCCCAAATGAGCTTACAGTCTAGAGCAGGACGTAGATATTAATATAAATAAATAAATGAATAAATAAATAAATAAATCACAGCTATGTACATTAGTTCTGTGGGGCTGGGGGTGGGGGGGCTGAATAAAGGGAGTAAGTCAGGGGGATGCAGAGGGAGCGAGAGAAGAGGAAAGAGTTACCTTCTCGGCTGGAGCAACCTGAAGTTGTGTGCTAACCAAGGAGGTGGGCAAAGAGTAGTTCCAGTGACTGAAGGGTTGGGTGTGTGTGATTGTGTATGTATGTATGTGTATCCATGTAAGTGTCTGTGTGTCTGCTTGAGAGGATTGTTTCTGATTGTGAGGGGGAGTTGTTTATGTGGGTATGTTGGTGACTCCCATTCTGATGACCCTCTTCTCTTTGTTTTCTTTTTCCTCTTTCACTCTGTATCCCCATCACTTTCCTTCTCTCTGTTCCTCTCTCTCTCTCTCTCTCCCTCTCTTTCTTTCGTGGTTTTGTTAAGTGCTTACTATGAGCCAGACACTGTACTAATCGCTGGGGTAAATATAAGATAATCAAGTTGGACACAATCTTAGTCCTCATTTTACAGATGCTGTAACTGAGGCACAGAGAAGTAAAGTGACTTCCCCAAGATCACACAGCAGACAAGTGGGAGAACCAGGTTTCAAACCCCTCTCTCTCTCTCTCTCTCTCCCTTTCCCACTTTTTCACTCTCTCTCTCTAACTTCTCTATTTCTCTGCTTTGGTTTCTATCCTTTTATCTTCCTTCGCCACCCTGATCCCAGGAGGACCAGCCCTTAAGAGACACCTGCCCCATTCCCCTCCATTTCCCTTAGAGCTCCCAAAATATCATCACTTGGAGATTATTGAAATTCACAGAATATCCCAAAGTGTTATTTTAGCCAAAAGGTTCACCTTTCTCCCCAACTGCCATGTTTCCAATGCTATGTTGAAAAGTAGTAAAATGAGGTTAAACTCATTTTATTCTCCCACTCCCTCCTCCCCCCCGCCCCAACACTTCTCAGGCCAAGTTGTAGCAATCAATTAATCATATTTATTGAGTGTTTACTCTGTGCAGAGCACTGTACTACTACTACTACTACTAATAATAACAATAATAGTTGTAGTATGTGTTAAGCGCTTACTGTGTGCCAGGCACTGTACTAAGCTCTGGGGTGGATACAAGCAAATCAGGTTGGACACAGTCCCTGTCCTAAGTGGGACTCACAGTCTCAATCCCCATTTTACAAATGAGGGAACTGAGGCCCAGAGAGGTGAATTGACTTGCCCTAGGTCATACAGTAGATAAGTGGCAGAGTGGGGATTAGAACCCATGACCTTCTGACTACCAGACCTGTGCTCTATCCACTATACCATGCTGCTCCCCACTACGCCATGCTGCTTGGGAAAGTTCTTCTCGTCTTATGCTGTCGAGTTATCTCTGACCCATAGCGACGTCATGGACACATCTCTCCCAGAACACCCCACCTCCATCTGAAGTAATTCTGGAAATGTAACCGTAGAGTTTTCTTGGTAAAAATACGGAAGTGGTTTATCATTGCCTCCTTCTGAGCAGTCAACTTGAGTCTCTGCCCTCTACTCTCTCCCGTGCTGCTGTTGTCCAGCACAGGTGAGTTTTGAATTGTAGCAGATTGTCTTCCACTCTCTAGCCACTGCTCAAGCTAGGAATGGAATGGGTATGCCTCGGTTTGACTCTCCCTTCCATAGTCGAGAGTGGTAGAGTACTGGAAACTCTCCAGGTGTGACCCTGAGAGGGGACTTGGGAAAGTACAATAGAATATTGCCCTTTAGCATCTTAGCATCTTTAGCATCCCCTTTAGCAGGGGAGAAAAATACTTAAATAAGTTGTCGGTAGGGGTAAGTAAATAACAATAATTAATAATAATTATGGTATTTGTTAAATGCTGACTTTGTGCCAGGTACTCTACTAAGTGCTAGGGATACAAACAGTCCCTGTCTCACGTGGGGCTCATGGTCTCAATCCCCATTTTACAGATGAGGTAACTGAGGCCCAGAGAAGTGCAGTTCATTCATTCAGTTGTATTTATTGAGCGCTTACTGTGTGCAGAGAACTATACTAAGTGCTTGGGAAGTACAACGCAGCAACAAATAGAGACAATCCCTGCCCACAACGGGCTTACAGTCTAGAAGGGGGAGACAGACATCAGAACAAGTAAACAGACATCCGTAGCATCATTATAAATAAATGGAATTATAGGTAAATACACATCATTCATAAAAAAGAAATAGAATTATAATTATAAATATGTACATATATACACAAATGCTGTGGGGTGGGGGTGGGGTAGAGCAAAGGGAGAGAGTCGGTGTGATGGGGAGGGGAGGGACTTGTCCAAGGTCACCCAGCAGACAAGTGGTGGAGCCAGGATTACAACGCATGACCTTCTGACTCTCAGGCCTGTGCTGTATCCACTACACCATGTTGCTTCTTTAGAGGAATGTACATAAATACAGTGAATTGTGAGCATTGACTACCCAAGTGCTTAGGTGAGGAGGGAGTGGTGGGGTGACAGTAGGGAGGAATAATGGGTGGGGAGATGAGGGATTAATCATGGAAGGCTTCCTGAAGAAGATGTGATTTCAGAAGGGTTTGGACAATAGGTAGAGTAGTGGCTTGCCAAATGTGAAGGGGGAAGGACTTCCAGACAGGAGGGAGGGCAAGAGTCAACGTGAAAGATACGAGACAGAGACACAGTGAGGAGGTTGATGTTAGAGTGAAGTGTGTAGACTGGGTTGTAGAGGGAGAGGAGGGAGGTTAAGTAGCGACCAGAGAGCTGATTGAGGGAGAGCTGATTGATTGCCGTAAAGCCAATGACAGGAGTTTGATATGGAGAGGAATTGGGCACCTGCTGGAGGATTTTGTGGAGTGGGGGAGACATGGGCAAGAAATACCATTTTAGAAAAATTGACTTGGGCAGCAGACTGAAGAGTAGACTGGAGAGGAAAGAGACTGGAGGTAGGTAGAGCTCTATATTCATGTAGACATGTTCTGTGGGTGGCAGCAGATGCAAAAATGCAGAGAAGGAGAGAGGTCGGGGTTGGAGAGGTAGCTTGGAGAGTAATTTTCATAGAAGTGGTAGTTAATAATAATGTTGGTATTTGTTAAGCGCTTACTATGTGCCGAGCACTGTTCTAAGCGCTGGGGTAGACACAGGGGAATCAGGTTGTCCCACGTGGGGCTCACAGTCTTAATCCTCATTTTACAGATGAGGTAACTGAGGCACCGAGAAGTTAAGTGACTTGCCCAAAGTCACACAGCTGACAAGTGGCCGAGCTGGGATTCGAACCCATGATCTCTGACTCCAAAGCCCGTGCTCTTTCCACTGAGCCACGCTGCTTCTCTAGTTGAAACCATGAGAGGGAATGGACTCCCCAAGGGAACGGGTGTAGGTGGAAATTTGAAGCGGATCCAGAGTTAGGAATGGAAAGCAGAGGAAAAGCTGGAGAAATGGCCAGAGAATGAGTAGCCAGAGAGGTAGGAGAAGAACCAGGAGAGGACAGTATCCATGAAGTCAACATTAGATAGTGTTTCCAGGGGAAAGGGGTAGTCCAGTGTCAAAGGCTGCCTAGAGGTCAACGAGGATTAATGAGGAGTAAAGTCTGTTAGATTTGGCAAGAAAGTCATTGGTGACCTCAGAGGGAGTAGTTTCAGTGGAGTTAAGTAGGCCAGAGGGAGGGTAGAGGGTCAAGGAAGGATTTGGATGGGAAGAAATAGAGGCAGGGGGTGTGATCAACCTGAATCATTAACTAGGCATCTGACAAGAAAGACAACCTGGTGGAAATCTGTAGGACAAATAGGTTCTGAGGCAGACCCCCACAGAAAGATGGGTTGGGGAGGGGGAGAGGGAGGAGGAAACAAGGTTGCAGAAACCCCTGCTCCTCCCACTCCCTCTGGAAGTGGAGGAAGCTTGAGGAATTAAGGTTTCTCCATATTGATCCTGATCTGGCGAAATACGCTCTGAGGTCTTCAGAAAGCAGCTTCCAGAAGTACTGTCCCCTTATCTGGATGCTGGAACAAGAAGTTGATAATAATATGCTGCCCTGCTTCTGGAAGTGTCACTAAGAGAATTCTGCAGTGAGCTCTGAATTGCTGAGCCTCAGTGTGTTTGAGCCTACATGATAGTCCGGGCCAGATGGAGGAAGGAAGGGAGGGAAGGACGGACAGAGAGCTCCAGGGCATGGCCCCAGGACCTTCCCAGCCTCCGTGTTGCCTCAGTGCACCCCGTCCATATCAGGCAGCACGTGAACCTCGGTGGGGCATCCTGAGGCAACCAGTGACATGGAAGACTTTGCCTTTGGTCTATGGTTCTCTTGGGGCTGGGCCTCACAGATATTAGCAGGTGTATCTATGACACTGCCACCATTTTCCTTTGTCTACATCCCATTGTCCTTAGCATCACTGTCCCTGTTCTTTGGTCCTGGCCCATTGCGCCTGCCACTGTTGTACCATCTCACTGTCCCTTCCTCCACTGGCCTTCTTCCATTGTTCGGAGTCCACTGTCCCTTCCTCCACTGTCTTTGGCCCATCATTCCTGCCACCTTTGTACCTGACCCATTGTCACTGCCCCCACTGGCCCTCTTCCATTGTTCCCAGCCCATTGTCCTTAATGCCATTGTTTCTGGTTCATCATCATAGGGAGCGGCATATAGTGGAAAGAGTATGGGCCTGGGAGTCAGAGGACCTGGGTTTTAATCCCGGCTCTGCCACTTCCCTGCTGTGTGACCTTGGGCAAGTCACTTTACTACTCTGTATCTCAGTTCCCTCATCTATAAAATGGGGATTAAATACCTGTGCTCCTTCCCTCCATGTGGGACTTGATTATCTTGTATCTGTCCCAGAGTCAGTACCGTGATTGGCACACAGTAAACTCATTACAAATACCACCATTATTATCCCTGTCACCGCTGTCCCTGGCCCAAGCATTTGCTGGACAGAGATTCTGAAAAAGTATGGCACTCACCCCTGTGTCCTCCTCCCCACTGCATTCTGAGAGGCTTCTGCTGTGGAGGCCAAGTCTCCGTGGAAATAGTGCTGGCTAGAGCCAATTATGTGTACATGCAAAAGTACGGCAGGAATGATTGATAAGTATAATCATTGCAAGATGCAGCAGCAGGACAGCAGTGTTTTAGATGCCTTTCTTTTCTATCAAAGTAAATCCTCTCAGAGACTCGGCCATAAACCTCAACCTGGAAATCAGGAAACCTGGACCGGCTTCCACCACTAACTTTGGTTAGGCACTTAGCCTCCCCTAGCCTAGCTCGGTTCTTCCATCTGTAAAATGAGGATAATGAGGGTGATAATACCTGTTCTCACCATTCGCCTCCCCATCTCCCCAGGATACCCCAGGGATGCTGAGAAGATAAACGAGCTAATATCTTTGAGCTCTTCAGAGAAAAGGTAATATATAAATCCAAGGTATTGTGATTATTCCTACAACACACCCAATTAACATTGAGAGTCAATTACCTGACCCTGAATAGTGCTAACCTGGTCTGCTTAAGACTCTATCCCTGTAGCCCCCAGTTTAAGGAAAAAGAATGGATGGGAAATGAAGAAGTGAATTTTGGGGTGAGATTAATATCAGGATGATTTCAGCCAGCTTTTTGCCTCCCCTTACATCCAACTCCACCCACTGCACTGCCTAACTGTGGAAAGTAGGATCTGGGATGGGTTCATCTAAATCTTAGGGCTGGCAGGGCAACTTCATCTCCCTGTCACCAACTCATCCTCTCTGTTAAAATGTGTTCTTCCCTCCTTCCAAAATGATATCCTCCATCTTGCTTTCCCATTCCAATCCACCTGGCACCAGGAACTGCCATTCTTTAGGAATTCCTTCATACTTTTCATGATCTCTGATGTTCCATTTATGATTTCTATTTGTATCACTGTATGTATGACAGGTGTTCATAAATTCCCGCAATGTATTTTCTGTTGCAATTGATCAACAGTATTTACTGAGTGCTTACTATGTGCAGATCATTATGACTAGTGTTTTGGAAAGAAGTCACATGGTACCTGACTTTAAGGAGCTTACAATCTAATTTAGGGGAACAGGTAAACACAAATTCTTTCTAAACAAAGGAAGAGGAACAACATGGTTGCAATTGGTAATAGAAAGAGTGTGGGCAATGAATAAATGAATAACTAGATCAGTAAGGAGAATCTATATATGGATATGTACCCAAGTGCTAAGGACAGCTATTTAAAATAATAATAATTATGGTATTTAAGAGTTCCCAGTCTATGTAGGAGGAAGTAGGGTATAAACACAGAAACAGCATGGCCAAGTGGATAGGCAGAGCACTGTACTAAGCATTTGGAAAGTACAATAAAGCATTGAAAAGGACCTGGGTTCTAATCCCCATTCTGCCACTTGTCTGCTGTGTGACTTTGGGCAAGTCACTTAACTTCTCTGTGCCTCAGTTTCTTCATCTGCAAAATGGGGATGAAGACTGTGAGTCCCATGTGGAACATGGAGTGTGTCCCACCTGATTAGATTGTATCTTCTCCAGTGCTTGGTATAGTTCCTGGCACATGCGCTTAACAAATACAAACAAAAGCAATTTACAGGTGAGGAAACTGAGTACAGAGAAGTGAAGTAACTTGCCCAAGGTCACATAGCAGACAAGCAGAGGAGCTGGGATTAGAATCTTGGTCCTCTGGTTCCTGGTCCATGTTCCTTTCACTAGGCCACTCTGCTATTGAGATCAAGTGACCTGTGTTGGTGAAAATAAGTCGAGATGCCTCTTGGAAGTGGGTTTCTTGGAAGGCTTAGAAGATGGAAAAGGGATGTTGTCTGGAAAATTCGCTTTGTGTGTTGATGAATGTGTGACTGTTCTGTTTCCTCCATTAGATTGTAAGCTCCTGGAGAGCAGAGACAGAATCTTTCAGCTCCTTTTTTTTTCCTTCACCCTTTCACAGTGCCTACATCTCAGAGAGGACCCCTTCTATAGACATTAGAGTGTAAGTTCCTTGTGGGAGGGGAACCTGTCTTGAGCTGCTGTGAACAGGGAATGTATCTGCTATATTGTTGTGTTGTTGTGCTCAGCCTGCAGTAAGCGCTCAACAAATACGATTGATTGATGGGCCCCCTGTAGTACTACTTGCCAAGAGCTTAGTACAGTGCAGTGCTTTCAGAGGGTGCTCAATAAATGCAATGCCTCTGTCTCCTCCTCCTCCTAACTGCTAAAGGTCAGACAAGGTCATTTTGCGCTCGCCAGAGCCCCACGTTGTGGCACCTAGGAGCAAGTTTGCATCCAATTGATCCAAACTATCACTCCCTTTCCTGAAAACCTATGCCTGCTGCTCTCCTAGTGACTCACCCTGGCACCTGGATATCATGGAGTGGATGAAGCTTCATCAGAATCCTGGAATTTTTAAGATTCACTGTAGATTTCCCTATTTCCAGGCTCCAGAGTTTGTGGGGGGTTGGGGAGGAGAGGGTTTACTGGTTTGAAAGGCTGAATCTTAATCCCCTCCCGCAAGCACCCATCAGTGTGGGAGAGGGGATACACAGGTAGCAGATTATTTTTAACTCGGACTCGTTACTTGGAACGGCTTTTCCATATGTTGTTGTTGTTCGATTCCTTGCATGATTTTTCTCAAATATTTGTAGCATATGTCACATCAATATGCAGATTTTAAATTATGGATGCCTTTCATCCAATCACTTTCAGGGGGGAAGAAATGCAAGTTTTATACTCCCTAGCAGTACCACAGGTCTCCTGGGCATAAGATAGCATTCAGGTAGACACAGCTGGTGAAATGCATCACATCAAATTAGTATCAAGGGTATTGAGGCTCTAAGACTACGGGCAGACAATTCGCTTCTAATGTACTGCTTTTTAGATTGTTGGAGAAACTTGAATCCCAATTCTCCTGTGAAATGAGTGATACTAACACGCCTGCTCAAATGCTGAAAGTGAAGATCAAAGCAGCAGTGTCCAAATTGGCTTTGCAAACAAAGCAACCTCACAAATCCCCCAGGGCTGTGGTGCTAATTTTATCAAGTCTCCCTGGCTCTTCTGCTATTAAATACCAATAAATAAATGTTTTCTCTGGGTTTGCCGGTGGCCTGTTTGTCTGACAAACAAGCCCATTTCCTTTTAAGTGTGAGATTTTAGTCGACTAATAGAATTAATCTATTTTTAATGAAAATGCGAATGGCTTTTACTTAGAAATCTACCTCCTGATCTCCCCTTACCCTCCCCCACCTCTCTCATCCTCTCCACACACATGGCCTGCCATGAATATTTCAATCCTGCTCCAGCTTTCAGATCAATATGGGCAACTTTCAAGGCTTATTGATTTTCAGAGCTTTGACTCACAAGGGTGATAAAATATTTCTCAAGTTATGAGACCTGAGTTAAAGAGTCTTTGCTGACCCTTCAGCATTGACCAGACATCTCTGTCTGCCTCTCTCTCTTGCAAGCACCAGGAGAGATTTATGACTAAGCAATAAGTCTTGGGAAGGTAGGCAATATTTTCCCATTGGGCCCACTTAGGGTCAGAAAGAGCGGAGGCCAAAGTGTGTAAGAGAGAGAGGGAAAGAGAGGGAGAGAGAGAGAGACAGAGAGACAGAGACAGAGATAAAGAGAGAGACAGAGAGCTCACCAGCAGTGCTAGGTAGAGGGTGACTCTCCCCATTCAGTAAGACCCACCCCACGGTCCGCCTTGTTCGCTGATTTATTTGTCAGCTGGTCTGACTCCTCCTCTCGGGCCCCTTTTAAGATGGAATCCCCAAAGAGGACCTTAGCAACATACGCAGAATTCCCCACTGATACGTGGGAGCTGAGCCTCTCCAGATGGAGAGGAGATGAGCTAATTATACCGTCAGGTATGTCCCGGGTGCCGTTAGCATGTTGTTCCAAATTTGTCACAGTGGTTCTACGGCAAAGCTTCCATTTTTTTGGATAAGTGGTCTGAAATGTTTTTTATTATTATCATTATTATTGTTGTTGTTGCTCTTGTTCTTATTAATTGCACTTGTTGAGTTCTTACTTGGTGCAGAAGCTTCTGTTTCATAATCAAAAGCAATCACATTATCAGTCCTAGGTGGGATTGAATACACCCAAATATGTGTCTGGACAAGTTGCTTTGGGGAATGTAAAAAACATGGTTCAACGAGTAGAATCTCTGCCTTCTAGGAGGTTACCAGCTGAAGCGGTCAACATCTGCCTGGGCAAGTCTATTCAAGGCCTTCTATTGAGAAGCAGCATGGCCTAGTGAACATAACACAAACATGAGAGTCAGAGGACCTGAGTTCTAATACCTCTCTGCCACTTTTTTGCTTTGTGACCTTGAACAGGTCAAGGGCCTCAGTTGCCTCATCTGCAAAATGGGAATTAAGGCTGTGAGCCCTATATGGGACATGGACTGTATCCAACCTGATTATCCCATATCTTTCCCAATGCTTAGAACAGTGTTTAGCACATAGTAAGCGATAAACAAATACCATTAAAAAAGGCCATAAAATATTGAGAGAGAAAACTGCAATTCAGACCAGAAGCCTGTGACTCCAAGTACTAAAGCAAAAAGTCTCTGTCATTCATTCCTTCAATAGTATTTATTGAGCGCTTACTATGTGCAGAGCACTGTACTAAGCGCTTGGGATGAACAAGTCGGCAACAGATAGAGACAGTCCCTGCCGTTTGACGGGCTTACAGTCTAATTGGGGGAGACGGACAGACAAGAACAATGGCACTAAACAGCGTCAAGGGGAAGAACATCTCGTAAAAACAATGGCAACTAAATAAAATCAAGGCAATGTACAATTCATTAACAAAATAAATAGGGTAACGAAAATATATACAGTTGAGCGGACAAGTACAGTGCTGTGGGGATGGGAAGGGAGAGGTGGAGGAGCAGAGGGAAAAGGGGAAAATGAGGCTTAAGCTGCGGAGAGGTAAAGGGGGGATGGCAGAGGGAGTAGAGGGGGAAGAGGAGCTCAGTCTGGGAACGCCTCTTGGAGGAGGTGATTTTTAAGTAAGGTTTTGAAGAGGGAAAGAGAATCAGTTTGGCGGAGGTGAGGAGGGAGGGCGTTCCAGGACCGCCGGAGGACGTGACCCAGGGGTCGACGGCGGGATAGGCGAGACCGAGGGACGGTGAGGAGGTGGGCGGCAGAGGAGTGGAGCGTGCGGGGTGGGCGGTAGAAAGAGAGAAGGGAGGAGAGGTAGGAAGGGGCAAGGTGATGGAGAGCCTTGAAGCCTAGAGTGAGGAATTTTTGTTTGGAGCGGAGGTCGATAGGCAACCACTGGAATTGTTTAAGAAGGGGAGTGACATGCCCAGATCGTTTCTGCAGGAAGATGAGCCGGGCAGCGGAGTGAAGAATAGACCGGAGCGGGGCGAGAGAGGAGGAAGGGAGGTCAGAGAGAAGGCTGACACAGTAGTCTAGCCTGGATATAACGAGAGCCCGTAATAGTAAGGTAGCCGTCTGGGTGGAGAGGAAAGGGCGGATCTTGGCGATATTGTAGAGGTGAAACCGGCAGGTCTTGGTAACGGATAGGCTGTGTGGGGTGAACGAGAGAGACGAGTCAAGGATGACACCGAGATTGCGGGCCTGAGAGACGGGAAGGATGGTCGTGCCATCCACGGTGATAGAGAAGTCTGGGAGAGGACCGGGTTTGGGAGGGAAGATGAGGAGCTCAGTCTTGCTCATGTTGAGTTTTAGGTGGCGGGCCGACATCCAGGTGGAGACGTCCCGGAGGCAGGAGGAGATGCGAGCCTGAAGGGAGGGGGAGAGGACAGGGGCGGAGATGTAGATCTGCGTGTCATCTGCGTAGAGATGGTAGTCAAAGCCGTGAGAGCGGATGAGTTCACCGAGGGAGTGAGTGTAAATGGAGAACAGAAGAGGGCCAAGAACTGACCCTTGAGGAACTCCAACAGTTAAAGGATGGGAGGGGGAGGAGGCTCCAGCGTAGGAGACCGAGAATGATCGGCCAGAGAGGTAAGAGGAGAACCAGGAGAGGACAGAGTCCGTGAAGCCAAGGTGAGATAAGGTATGGAGGAGGAGGGGATGGTCGACAGTGTCAAAGGCAGCAGAGAGGTCAAGGAGGATCAGAATGGAGTAGGAGCCATTGGATTTGGCAAGAAGGAGGTCATGGGTGACCTTAGAGAGAGCAGTCTCGGTAGAGCGGAGGGGACGGAAGCCAGATTGGAGGGGGTCTAGGAGAGAATGGGAGTTAAGGAATTCTAGGCATCGATTGTAGACGACTCGTTCTAGGATTTTGGAAAGGACGCACAGTGTAAGAACAAGATTAATCCATCAGTCATACCTTATGAGCACTTACTGTGTGTTGAACACTGTACTACATGCTTGGGAGAGTACAATGTAGCAGAGTTGGTGGACTTGTGTCCTGCCCACAAGAAGTTTACAGTCTAGAGAAGACGAACATTAATATGAATTATGGATATGTATATAAATGCTGAGGGGTGAATCAAGGGCACAAAACAAGTACAGGGGTGATGCCAAAGGGATAGGGAGTAGAGGAGTAGAGGCTTAGTATGGGGAAGTCCTCAGGGGAATTAGCAAGTAGGGAGGGAGGCTGGAGGAGAAGGACTTTTACTTACTGGATTTTGTTCACTATTCCAATATTTGAAGCTTCTCGATCAAGCCCTCAATATGTGGCTTTCCCTCCCTAAGCCTTCACTTTCCCTATTCACCCTCTCCTGTTCCTCTCTTATGCTCTTGTGTATGTAGCCCTGAAACACTTTAATAATTACCCCACCCCCCATCCCAATAACCCCTATATACATAAACTGTTTCTTCCCCTAACTCTGATTTATTTTAATGTTTCTCTATCCCTGTAGTCTGTGAACTCCTTGTGAGAAGGTATTGTGTCTACCAGCTCTATTGTATAGTACTGTCCTAAGTGTTTAGTACAGTGTTCTGTGCATAATATGTTCTCAGTGAATATTATCAACTGAAGTACGGGCCTGAGAGTAAGAAGGACCTGGTTTCTAATCCCGGCTCCACCACTTGTCTGCTCTGTGAACTTGGGCAAGTCCCTTAATTTTCTGGTCCTCAGTTACCTCATCTGTAAATTGGGGATTGAGACTGAGAGCCCTAGGTGGGACAGGGACTGCATCCAACCCGATTATCTTGTATCTACCCCAGCATTTAGTACAGTACAAGACACATAGTAAACTCTTAATGCTACCACAATTATTATTATTATTATTTAATGATGGATTGGGTTTTTTTACTTTGGTGAAATAAGGTCTCTCCCCACAACCCGCCTCACTCAGCTCTCTCTCTCTCTCTCTCCCTCCCTCCCCAAATTTAACCCTTTGTTTTTTCCCTTTTGATTCATCCAACTGTCAGATAATATTTATTAAGCACTCCTGTGTAGCACATGGTGCTTGGCTAGGCACTAGAACCGAATTGAATATTTAAGCAAATGGTAGGCAAGATTCCCTTTTCTCTGAAACTAAAGGGGCTATTAATCACAGTTTTAAGTGCTGGGTAATTGCTCTAAAATGGAACAACACACGCAAGGGAATAAAAAGCCTCTAAAGGATGAGTGTGTGTGTGTGTGTGTGTGTGTGTGTGTGTAAATATATATGTGTGTGCATGTGTTTGCATTCATGCTAATTCATGGAACTGTGTGTGTGCATGCCTGTGTATTTGTGTGGGGGTTTGAGAGTGTGTGTTGTGTGTATGTGTGTGTGATTTTCAAAACTTGGCTCTGTGGCCGGTAGCTGTGGGTGCAGATTCTCATTGCACAAGGAGAGATGGCAGCCATGCTCTATGTTGGAAAGGCTCTATCCTCCTAGAAAGTTCCTGTGTTCTCTAGCAGGTAAGTGTTCCTTAGGGTCATTTGAAAACATGGAGAGGCCTCATTATTTGTAACAGTTGGGGTGCAGGGAGCATTTTGGGCCGGGTGCAGAGGGAAACAATAATAATAATAATTGTGGTATTTGTTAAGCTCTTCCTATGTGCCAATCGCTGTACTAAGCACTGGGGTGGATACAAGCAAATCGGATTGGACAAAGTCCCTGTATCACATGGGGCTCACAGTCTCAAACCCCATTTTACAGATGAGGTAACTGAGGCACCGAGAAGTTAAGTGACTTGCCCAAAGTCACACAGCTGACAAGTGGCGGAGCCAGGATTCGAACCCATGACGTCTGACTCCAAGCAGCGTGGCTCAGTGGAAGGAGCCCGGGCTTTGGAGTCAGACGTCATGGGTTCGAATCCCAGCTCCACCACTTGTCAGCTGTGTGACTTTGGGCAAGTCACTTAACTTCTCAGTGCCTATGTTACCTCATCTGTAAAATGGGGATTAAGACTGTGAGCCCCACGTGGGACAACCTGATTCCCCTGTGTCTACCCCAGCTCTTAGAACAGTGCTCGGTACATAGTAAGCGCTTAACAAATACCAACATTATTATTATTGTTATGAGGTAAGTGAGGCCCAGAGAAATGAAGTGATTTGCCCAAGGTCACATAGCAGACAAGCGGAAGAGCCAGGATTAGAACCCCTGACCTTCTGACTCCCAGACCCATACTCTAACCACTAGGCCATGGAAAAGAGTCTGAGAAATCTGACCCTAGCTATCCAAGTTGGGAGGGCCTGGCTGGCTCTGGAATTCCTGTTGAGGAGGGGTCTGAGAAGCAGAAGCTCCCCTGGCTTTCATCTACTGCCCCCCTCTAGCCGGATCGTTGCAGGCCATTACCCACCCGGGGTGGCCAACATAGACTTCTGCCCTCACCAGCCCATGTGGAGGCTGTTGATCCATTAGGTTTCCCCCAGTATACTAGATGACTGTCTGGCCCTGGAAGAAGGGGAGGGCCAGTGGGCAAGAGAAGATCTTGTGTCCTTAGAAGGGACCTAAATTTCTGCCTTGCATTTTCCAAAAAAGTCCTTTGACAGAATCCATGACCAAGGTCTTCATGGATATTTCATCTATCTCGCCGCCAACCTCCCGCCCACGTCTTGCCTCTGGCCTGGGAAGCCCTCCCTCCTCATATACCCCAAACAATGACTCTCCCCACTTTGGAAGCCTTATTGAAGGCTCATGTCCAAGAGACCTTCCCTGACTAAGCCTTCCTTTTCTCTTCTCCCACTCCCTTCTGCATCACCCTGTCTTGCTCCCTTTATTAACCACCCCAGCCCCCCAGCACTTACGTACATATCATTAATTCATCTATTTACATTAATGTCTGTCTCCCCCTCTAGACTGTAAGCTCTTTGTAGGCAGGGAATGTGTCTGTTTAGTGTTGTCCTGTACTCTCCCAAGCGCTTAGTACAGTGCTCCACACAGAGTAAGTGCTCAGTAAATGTGAATGACTGATTGACTTCTTTTTCCCTGCCCCTCACCAGGGTGGGACATAGAGAAATGGGTAACAAGTGGAGCAGTCGACAGAGAGTAAAGTGGCCCTCCAGACTGGAGCCAGGTAATAATAATAATTATTATTATGGTATTTGTAAAACATTTACTATGCCTAGTGGCAAGAGCATGGGCTTGTGAGTCAGAGGTCATGGGTTCTAATCCCGCCTCTGCCACCTGTCTGCTTGTGACATTGGGCAAGTTACTTAACTTCTCTGTTTCTCAGTTACCTCATCTGTAAAATGAGGAATGAGACTGTGAGCCCTAAGTGGGACAACCTGATTACCTGATATCTACTACCCCAGTGCTTAGAACAGTGCTTGGCACATAGTAAGCACTTAACAAATATTATTATTATTATTATCATGTGCCAGACACTGTACTAAGTGCTGGAGTGAATACAAGCAAATCGAGTTGGACACAGTCCCTGTCTCACGTGGGGCTCACAATCTCAATCCCCATTTTACAGATGAGGCAACTGAAGCACAGAGAAATGAAGTGATTTGCCCTAGTGATTTGCACACAGCAGGCAAGTGATGGAGCCAGGATTAGAACTTCTGACCTCCTGAAACCCAGGCCCAAGCTCTAGTCACTACATCATAGCTCTGCAGGTGAGGATAGAATCCAAAGAAGGCACCAGGGAGGTTTTGAGTCTGAAGGAATCATACACAAGATGGACTTGGTGAAAAAGGAGGATTTTTCCTACCCCACTATCTCTGAGGGTGGCGTCAGCCCCCTCTTCTGACCCTGCAGCACTAGGTTCTCCTTGTGGAGAGGGAATTGAGTCTACCAACTCTATTGCATGTCCCCTCCCAAGTGCTTAGTTCAGTGCCCTGCACCCAGCAACCACTCAATAAATACCATTGATCTATTGACTGGGCTCATGGAAATGGCTCCTCAAGAACATTTTCCGATTCCTGGGAGGAAAGCGGGAAAGTTGGCTTGCACAGGATCCCGAGACCAAGTATCTTTTCATTGGCTTCCCCAGGTAGTCTGGAGAATATTTTAGAGACCTGAGCAAGGCTAAGTCAAGGGTAGAGGGAGATGACCTCGTCAAGTTCCATATCTTCAATCTCTCCTATTACAGTGGAAGCTCACGATGGGCAGGGTATGAATCACTTCTCTATTTTCTGCTTCCTAAATGCTTAATTCTGGGTATTGCTCCCAGGAGGTGCTCAGTGAATACTACTGCCATTAGTCCTGCTACCCTTCTCCAGTGGGTCACTCTATGGGCTTCCCCAGTGTCCACAGTGGGCAGTGACCCTGCTAAGGCCACCTGGGGCCCAGGGCCTGAGCCAGCCCACTGGCTTTTTGGAAGGCTAGACCTTAGGCTGAAGACTGTAAACTCATTGAGGGTAGGGCATGTGTCTGTTTATTCTTATATTGTATTCATTCAATAGTATTTATTGAGTGCTTACTATGTGCAGAGCACTGTACTAAGCGCTTGGAATGAACAAGTCGGCAACAGATAGAGACAGTCCCTGCCGTTTGACGGGCTTACGGTCTAATCGGGGGAGACGGACGGACGAGAACAATGGCAATAAATAGAGCCGAGGGGAAGAACATCTCGTAAAAACAATGGCAACTAAATAGAATCAAGGCAATGTACATTTCATTAACAAAATAAATAGGGTAATGAAAATATATACAGTTGAGCGGACGAGTACAGTGCTGAGGGAATGGGAAGGGAGAGGGGGAGGAGCAGAGGGAAATGGGGGGAAAAGAAGGTTAAGCTGCCGAGAGGTGAAGGTGGGGTGGTAGAGGGAGGAGAGGGAGGAGAGGAGCTCAGTCTGGGAAGGCCTCTTGGAGGAGGTAAGTTTTAAGTAGGGTTTTGAAGAGGGGAAGAGAATCAGTTTGGCGGAGGTGAGGAGGGAGGGCGTTCCAGGACCACGGGAGGACGTGGCCCAGGGGTCGACGGCGGGATAGGCGAGACCGAGGGATGGTGAGGAGGTGGGCAGCAGAAGAGCAGAGCGTGCGGGGTGGGCGGTAGAAAGAGAGAAGGGAGGAGAGGTAGGAAGGGGCCCAAGTGCTTAGTATTGTGTTCTGCACACAGTAAGCGTTCAATAAATACAATTGACTCAATGACTACCTAAGCAATGCCACCTCTAGAATGTAAGCTCCCCCTTAGACTGACTGTAAGCTCACTGTGGGTTGGGAACACGTCTACGAACTCTGTACTCTCCCAAGGGCTTAGTACAGTGCTCTGCATACAGTAAATACTCAATAAATATGATTGAAAGATTGTTCTCACTCAGATGTGTTAGAGTAAGGCAGATCTAGTGTCTGCATCCATTTCATTGGCCCGGGAAGGGAGAGCTATAAGTTGGGTTGTTTTTGCTGCAGCTGAGCTGACTTTTTAATGACAGAAAATTCGACTGAGTTGATAGCATTTAGGTTGATCTGTCTGCATCTGATTATGGTTGTTTCCAAATCCAAGCAGTTGTTAATGAAACAGTTGCTGTTTTGTTGACAGAACATTAATTACTTGATCTTAGGACTCAGTAATTGCACAGGCCCCCTCTGTATACATCACTAATTACATTAGCAATTATATGGCATTTTAAAGACAAAGAAATGACTGCAGCAATTGCAGTGTCACAGGTACCCTGCTGTTAGATTTCAATCAAATTCCTAATGTTTCAGAGCCTTGCAGAGGCTCTCTCTGGAGGATGTAGGTCAGTGGAAGGGAGTCAACCAGAGATCCAGGGATCAGGACAAAGAGATCTAGGGATCTGGAGGTGGTGATCCAGAGATTGGAAAGTGGAGATCCAGGGATCAGGACATGGAGAGCTCACATCAAAGTGGGGAGGGCTTGGATCCAGCCAGGGCCAAGAATGGCTTGTAAAAAAAAGGTGGTTGCAGAGAGAAAGAATGGAATTCTCTGTGGCACTTCTTTCTGCTGTGGGCAATGCTGATGTTGAACCACTCCATCAATCCGTCAAAAATATCCACTGAGCACCTACTGTGCTCAGAACACTGTACTGTGCACTTGGGAGAGGTCAAGAGAGTGAGAGCTGACAGTAGAATTGTGGAGAACCACACATTCATCCAACATGTGCTCTGCAGCTTTGTCTCTAAACTGGAGCCAGACACCTGAGGACCAATCTGGCCCTCCTACTTTGTAAGGAAACCTACCTGTGTCCCACAGCACAGCTGGATGTTAGGTGCCCAGAGCTCCTCACATGACTTTCTCCCCAGAGCTCAGAGTTCTTAATTTCTTTTAAATGACCCAATTGGCAGAGAGGTCATAGTACTTATTGAGCCCTCAGAGGGTGCAGTGTTCTTTACTTGGCACTTGGGAAGGGCAGAATAAAGACAGGATGGGTTACCTGCTGTCAAGGAACTTCTGGTCTAAAGAAGTAGACAAGTCTAAAAATAATTGCAGGAATTGTCAAAATAAATAATTGAATGTACATCTGAATGGATGTGTAATCATGAGTGCTGTGGGAACCTGGATTGACCTTCTCCTCTGACAAATGAAGGAATGGAAGAATGAGATGGAAACTATTGTTGAATCGATCAGTTGGGGAGCTGGCTAGAAACCAAGTCACCTGCCTCTCAGGGCTCCTCTTAGAGCCTTCTCAGTTAGGATTGGGTCTCTCTATGGCTGCTGGCACAAAGGATAAGTTACCACTAAATTTAAATTGGAGACAAACCAATGGCCTGATGATTAAGTGTTGAGGGTGGGCGGGGGTGTGGGAGGGGTAGCCCTCACTGTGTGGCCAGTGGTCACTCAAGGGTCAGGTTGGGCAGAGTCCAAACAATCACTGCTTCAGCCTGTGGCCATAGGTTAAGGGTTGGAGACAGACCATTGGCAGGTAACCTTCGCATCAGCAACACTCTCAAACATGCCTTAGACTCAGGCCCTTGACCTCAGGTCCTCCCCACTCAGATCCACTGCCTTCATTCTCCCATCTGTAAGTTATGATAGGGTATTCCTACCCTGCTATGCTGTAAAGTTCCTCAATGGCAGGGAGGTATCTACTCACTCCACTGGACTCTCCCAAGCATTCAGCACAGTGCTCTGCACAGGCCAGGGAGTCAGAAGAACTTGGATTCTAATCCTGACTCTGCCACTTGTCTGCCTTGTGACCTTGGACAAGTCACTTCACTTCCTCTGTGCCTTAGTTACCTCACAGGTAAAATGGAGATCAAGACTGTGAGCTCTATGTGAGACAGGGACTGTGTTCACCCCAATTATCTTGTATCTTCCAGAACTTAGTATAGTGCCTGGAATATAATCAGTGCTTAAGAAATACCACAGTTTATTATTATTATTATTATTATTATGAGAAGCAGCATGGCTTAGTGGATAGAGCATGGGCCCGGGAGTCAAAGGGCATGGGTTCTAATCCCGGCACCTCCACTGTCTGCTGTGTGACCTCGGGCAAGTCACTTCACTTCTCTGTACCTCACTGACCGCATCTGCAAAATGGGGATTATTACTGTGAGCCCCATGTGGGATTGGGACTGCGTCCAACCTGATTTGTTTATATCTACCCAGCACACATTACTCTGCTTTGCTCATAGAAAGCACTTAGCAAATACCACAATTATTATTATTAGTAGTAGTTGTAGTGGTAGCAGTAGTAGAAGCTTGCCAGCTTTTTGAAGGCAGGCACTTCCAAGTGCTTGTCACAGTGCTGTACATACTGTAGGTGCTCAGTAAATTCTAGGGATTGATTGACTGATTGATCAGTGGGTTCCACTCCTTCAGTGGTCATCATTTCCCTTCCTCCCTCCTCCACTATGGCTGGGCTTCCCCCTCCCCTCTCCCTCCTCCCTCCTTTTTCTCCTCCTCCAGAGTTGCCATGGACCATCCATCTCCTCCTTGTCCTCCTCATCCTTGTCTGCCTTTTTCTGCTCCTCCACACTGGCATTCCTGCTTTGGATTTGTACCCTTTAAGCATTTAATACTCACTTCACCCTCAGTCCCACAGCCCCTCTGTCCATATTCTTATATTCTGCCATTTCCCCTAACTGTAATTTATTTATTGTCCATCTTTCCCTCTGTTGTAAGCTTCTCATGGGTAGGGAACTCTTCCAACCACTTAGCACAGCGCTCTGTGAAGTTAAGTGCTCAGTAAATATCATTGATTGATTGATGGATTTTTTTATGGTCTTTGTTAAGTGCTTACTATTGTGCTTAGCACTGGTGTAGATAGAAGGTTGTCAGGATAGACAAAGTCCCTGCTCCACATGTGGCTCACAGTTTTAATCCCCATTTTAATCTCCATGTGGAGGCTGGGCCATGGTGTCCAGATTGCCAACCCCCTGGAGTACAGGACAGATGAGGGAGGAGAACACAAATACCAACTCTGATATCATGGGAGTGGTTGAGTGGTTTGGACTGAAGTTAGCTCTGCCAGGCTGATGAGAAACCCAAAGACTGTTCTCTCCAGCAGTGATGTAGTTTTGTCTGGAATGGTGAAGGGTGAGAATCCAAGGGCTCCAGGGATTTTTTGTTTTTTGTTTTTTTCATGGTACTTGTTAAGCACGTAAGTGTGCCAGACACTGTACTAAGCACTGAGGTTGATATAAGCGGACACAGTCCATGTCTCACATGGGTTTCACAGTCTTAATCCCCATTTAACAGATAAGGTAACTGAGTCACAGAAAAGTTAAATGACTTTCCCAAGGTCACACAGCAGTCAAGTGGCAGAGCCGGGATTAGAACCCAGGTCTTTCTGAGTCCTAGGCCCAAGCTCTATTCTCTAGGCCATGCTGCTCATCTCCAGCAGAGATGGACAGTGACAATGAGTGATGGACAAGAGTCTGGATCAGTGAGCAGTGATAGGGTAGGAACTTTTCTCTCCAGTGGGGACAGACAGTTGTCTGGAACAGTGTACAGCAAGAACTTAAGAACTGTTCTTTACAGAGGAGACAAGCATTTATGCTTGGAATGATGAATGGTGCGGGACCTGAAAATTGGTCCAGCAGTAATGGACGGCTATTCTCTGTGTGCTGTTTAGGGTTTGGCTCTTGTTTTTTGCTGAAATTTTCCCTATTTTTTCCCCTTTTTCTGACTCTCATCCTTTCCCCTCCCCAGACCGTGAGCTCCTTGTGGTCCAGGAACCAGACATTTATTGTCTTCCATGCTGTAAGCACTTAATACATGTCTGAATGAGCAGATTATACTCTGGTTTCTAGTTCTCCAGCTTAGTTTCCTACTCATCAACAAGCTGGATTGTCTCATGTTGAATTCACTCTGTGATGAAGAATCATTGCAGGGTTTATCTCTTGGGTTCCTTTCAGGAAACTGCCTTAGGAGAAGTATAAGTCACTTCAGAATAGCGCTTGGACAAACCATTGCCTGCCCTGAAAATGGCTGTGAGAAAGTGGCTAACAGAGACATAGTCATTGCTATCATGACCCCATGGTTTTGTCAGCGTTATTGATGGTTAATCTTAAAAGGGTGGAGAGTGGGTTACATCTGCCTTTCGATCTCTCTAGCTCAGGGAACTGGAGTTAGCGTTTCTCTTCGGGATGTTCCTTCCTTTCAAGCCTGACTTGGATAGTGGTTTGAAATATGGCTCTTCACAGCTGATGTGATTAAAAAATAGGTTAGAAAGTGGAAGAACTGAGCCATTTTCACATTTCACCCCAACTCCAGCTTGATTCTTAGTTTGTGAAGTGATGATGCTTGTTCCATGAAAAGTGGCGTGCTCCTTGCTCCTCCATAGAGGAAGGGGATTGGAGCCACAAAGTTTCTTTTGGAATACGTCAATGACAGCAAATGCAAGTGGTAACTCAAACTGAAGCTCCTCAGTGAGCCCTGATATGTCAACCCAGTGCAGCTGTCAGTGTTCAGCTTAGAGGTCATATGCTCAGTTATTCAAAAGGCAGTGGAAGGTGTGTAAATCATGGTTTATTTGAAAAAAGAAGCCTCGTAAGCTAAGTCGTTCCATAATCTAGACATAGTATTAGTGGTAAGAGTAGTAGGAATAGTATTTATTAAGCACTTGCTGCGTGAGGAGCACTTTACTAAGCCCTGGGAAAGAATACACATGTGAGGAATTAGAATGGTCCCTGTTCCTCAGGGGACTTATAACCTAAGAATATAAGTGGAGTTAGGGGACTGGCAACAGACACATAAGGAATGATGAAACAATAAAACACTAAAACAATATAAAAGATGAGAACCAGTACAAACAATAAAACCAAATATCAGCTGGGTACTTTGGCTAATGGAGCCGAAATTCAGGCTGCTCGGGGCTCAGAGTCCAGAGAATAATAATGTCGGTATTTGTTAAAGCTTACTATGTGCAGAGTACTGTGCTAAGCACTGGGATAGATACAGGGTAATCAGGTTGTCCCACGTGAGGCTCACAATCTTCATCCCCATTTTACAGATGAGGTAACTGAGGCCCAGAGAAGTTAAGTAACTTGCCCACAGTCACACAGCTGACAAGTGGCAGAGCTAGGATTCGAACCCATGACCTCTAACTCCCAAGCCCGGGCTCCTTCCACTGAATACCCATAGCCACAGATGCCACCAGTCTTCATGGGCTTTTGGGTGGGCCTCTGGCTGTGGGTGTTGTTCTACCATACTGTTCCATCTCATTGGATGTCTATGGCCCACTCACCTCCCTCCATCCTGTTTTCCCTAGTTGTCAAATGATCTTTGTCTTTCTCTACCACCCCAGGACTGTTGTGGGAGGTGATTACTTGTATGGTGAAGGGCTCAGAGAGGATCAGAGAATGGTGGCATCAATGTTCTTATGAATGAAGAACACAGGCAACTTTAGTATAACTGTGGTACTTAGGTAACACTTACTATTCATTCATTCATTCAATAGTATTTATTGAGCGCTTACTATGTGCAGAGCACTGTACTAAGCGCTTGGGATGAACAAGTTGGCAACAGATAGAGACAGTCCCTGCCATTTGATGGGCTTACAGTCTAATCGGGGGAGATGGACAGACAAGAACAATGGCAATAAATAGAGTCAAGGGGAAGAACATCTCGTAAAAACAATGACAACTACTTACTATCTGTAAGACTTACTATCTGTCAAGCACTGTACTAAATTCTGGGGTAAATAGAAATGATAATAATTGTGGTATTTATTAAGTGCTTACTATGTGCCAGGCACTGTACTCAGCACTGGGGTGGATCCAAGCAAATCGGGTTAGACACAGTCCCTGTCCCACATGGGGCTCACAGTCTCGGTCCTCATTTTATGGATGAGGCAACTGAGGCTCAGACAAGTGAAGTGACTTGCCCAAGATCACACAACAGACAAGTGGTGGAGGCAGGATTAGAGCCCATGACTTTCTGACTCCCAGGCCCTGGCTCTAGTCACTATGCCATGCTGCTTCTCAAATACAAGGTAATCAATCAATATATAAAGGTAATAAAATACAAAATAATCAGGTTCTTGCATGAGGCTAAGAGTCTGAATAGGAGGGAGAATGGGTATTGAATCCCCATTTTGCAGATGAGGGAACTGAGGCACAGGGAAGTTAAGGGACTTGCCCAAGGTCACGTAGCAGACAAGGGACGATATCAGGATTAGAACCCAGGTCCTCTGATTCCCAAGCACATGGTTGGTATTTGTTAAGTGCTTACTATGTGCCGAGCACTGTTCTAAGCGCTGGGGTAGACATAGGGGAATCAGGTTGTCCCACGTGGGGCTCACAGTCTTAATCCCCATTTTACAGATGAGGGAACTGAGGCACAGAGAAGTTAAGTGACTTGCCCACAGTCACACAGCCGACAAGTGGCAGAGCTGGGATTCGAACTCATGAGCCCTGACTCCAAAGCCCGTGCTCTTTCCACTGAGCCACGCTACATGGTCTTTCCACTAAGCCACACTGTTTATCACATTATGACTGAACTTTACGATCTCACTTTCTCAGAACTCTCCTGGCCTTTCTGGCCCCTCTTGTGAGAGAGCAGTGTAGAGTTACCTGTTTCCCCTCATTTTAGGGGATTTTAGCAATTGTCAGCTTCCCTTAGGCGGTTCTGTCTCCACCGTGGTATAACTACCAGATGCCATAAAATCTAGTCCCCCAAACACAGATAATAAGACCCTGCTATTTCTATAACTTGGTCCTATTAGAGCCCCATATCTCTGCATCTCAACAGCTGCTTGTTGTCACTGAGGGAAATATTTAGCTCACCTGTCAATTTTCTAGATGCTCCACATAAGTGGCTGAAAGAATAGCTACTGTTTCACCATTTATTAAACTGGAGTTTAGGTGCTGACAAACCTCAATGCTTAAAACAAACTTTGAGAAGCTTCTGCCATTGTTTTAGGTCTCTGGTTGATAGAATGAAAGAGAATATGTTGAATTTGTTGAGCACATAAATGGCTTCAGAGTTATTTAGATATGGTGATAAGTCCTCTATTAGAGCCAGAGGCAATGTGATGAGGATAAGAAAGCTTCTATTATGATACTGACTAGAATTCCTTCTAAACTCTGTCCAGTTCTGTGTGATGGGCTCTCCAGGGGCCCTCAATTGCTGGGTTATTTATTCCCCAATTGGTCTAGATTGCCAAATCAGTCTGTATGGGAAACAGCATGACCTAGAGGAGTGAGCACTTGTCTGCTGTGTGACTTTGGGCAAATCACTTCACTTCTCTGTGCCTCAATTTCCTCATCTGTAAAATGTGGATTGAGACTGTGAGTCCCAAGTGGGATAGATACTGTGTTCAACCCAGTTATCTTATATCTACCCCAGCATTTAATACTCTGCTTGGCACAGAGTAAGTACTTTACGAATATCATTATTATTAAATCCCAAAGTCCCTATGGTGGTAGGTAGTTGGCATCGACAAAGTCAAAGGTTCATTTGATTGGACCTGAGGGATCCTCTAGCAAAGTCCTGGGCTGCACTGCCCCAAAGGAACCCAGGAAATATCATGGTTTAACCTTTTCTTTGACAGCTCTGGAGAGGAATACTGAAGAGCTCCACAAGCTCCCTGGGCACAGCTTCCCAGCATCTTAGGCTTCACAATTAGAACTTCTTCCTACCCTGCCGCTGACCCCTAACCCACATCCTCCCTCTGACTTGGAACTCCCTTCCCCTCTTTAGCCAACAGACCACTACTCTATATTCAAAACCCTCCTAAAAATCATATCTCCTCCAAGAAGCCTTCATTTCCCCTAACCATCCTCCCCTCGAGACAATGAAAACGTGGTTTTGTGCCCCTTAAGCACTTTGACACTCACCCCATCCTCACAACACTAATGTTCATCAATCAATCAATCTGATTTATTGAGCAATTACTGTGTGCAGAGCACTGTACTAAGAGCTTGGGAGTGTACAATATAACAGAGTTTGTAAACATGTTTCCTTCCCAAATGAGCTTATAGTCTAGAGGGGGAGAAAGATATTTTAATAATTACAGATATGTTCATAAGTGCTGTTGGACTGAGGGTGGGATGAATAAAGGGTACAATCCAAGTACAAGGGTAACAGAAGGGAGAAAGAATGGGGAACATGAGGGCTTAGTTGTGGAAGTCTTCTTGGAGATGTGGTTTTAATAAGGCTTTGGAGGTGGAGAGAGTGATTATCTGTCAGGTATGAAGCCCATGGGATTTCCAGAACAGAAGCAGGGCATGGGTGAGGAATTGGTGGTGAGAAAGATGAGATCAAGATAGAGTAAATTGGTTGGTGTTAGAGGAGCAAAGTGAATGTGCTGGGTTATAGTAGGAAATCAGTGAGGTAAGGTGGGAGGGGGCAAGGTGATTGAGTGCTTTAAAGCCAATGGTCAGGAATTTCCATGTGATGCACAGGTGGATGGGCAACCACTGGACATTCTTGAGAAGTGGAGAAACATGGACTGAATTTTTTTTAGAGAAATGATTTGGGCAGTGGTGAAGTAAGGACTAGAGTGGAGAGAGAGACACAAGGCAGGGAAGTCAGCAAGGAATATTATGTAGTAGTTAAGGCAAAATATGATCAGAATGGAAGCAATTTGGATGGAGAGGAAGAAACGGATTCTAGAGATGTTATAAAGGTAGAATACACAGGATTTTGCACCTGAATGAATTTTCAGGTTGAATGAGAGAGATGAGTCGAGGATAAAGCCAAGGTTACAGGCTTGTGAAGACAGGGAGGATGGTGATGCTGTCTACAGTGATGGGAAAGATGGAAAACTGATAGAAAGTAGCATGGCCTACATAATATAATATGGCCTGGGAGCCAGAGGACCTGGGTTCTAATCCTGGCTCTACCACTTGCTAGTTGTGTGGACTTGGGCACATAACTTCATTATGCTTCAGTTACCTCAAATCAAAAAGGGGTTTCAGTAACTGTTCTCCTTCTTACATATGCTGTGAGCCCCATGTGGGACAGGGAATGTATCCTGCCTGATTAACTTTTATCTACTCCAGCACTTAGAACAGTGCTTGACACACAGTAAGAACTTAATAAATACCATAAAAAAGAGACTTGGGGAGGACAGGGTTTGTGTGGGAAAATGAGGGGTTCTGTTTTGGATCTGTTATGTTTGAGGTGTTGGCAGGACATAGAAGTAGAGATGTCCTGAAGGCAGGCAGGAAGCAGCATGACCTAGTGGAAAGAGCCCAGACCTTGGAATCAGAGGACCTGTGTTTTAATCCCCACTCAGCCACTTTGTATAACCTTAGACAAGTCATTTAACTTCTCTGTGCCTCAGTTACGTCAATCGGTAAGTCCATGTGGAACTTAGACTGTGTCCAACCTGAGAGCTTCCCCTCTCAGGGTCACACCTGGAGTTTCCAGTACTCTATCAAACTTGACTACAGGAGGGAGAGTCATATTTATTGAGCACTTACTGTGTGCAGAGAACTGTACTAAGCACTTGGAAAGTACAATTCAGGAACAGAGACTATCCCTACCTAACAACAAGCTAACCAGTCATTATATAATAATAATAATAATGTTGGTATTTGTTAAGCACTTACAATGTGCCAAGCACTGTTCTAAGCACTGGGGTAGATACAAGGTAATCAGGTTGTCCCACGTGGGGCTCATGGTCTTCATCTCCATTTTACAGATAAGGTGACTGAGAAGTTAAGTGATTTGCCCAAAGTCACACAGCTGACAAGTGGTGGAGCCAGGATTAGAACCCATGACCTCTGACTCCCAAGCCTGGGGTCTTGCCACTGAGCCATGCTGCTTCTCATATATATCATCAAATATCAAGCAGTGTTCTAAGTCTGGGATAGATACAAGTTTAACAAGTCTTACATAGGGCTTACAGTCTAAGAAGGAAGGACAACAGGTATTGAAACTCCATTTCACAGCTGATGAAACTGAGCTACAGAGAAGTTGAGTTTGTTGTGGGTAGGGAATGTGTCTTTTATACTGTTATACTCTTCCAAGTGCTTGTACAATGCTCTGTACACAGTAAGCACTCAATAAATATGATCAATTGATTGATTAAGTGATTTGCCCAAGGTCACACAGCAGGCAAGAGCAGAGCTGAAAGTAGAACCTGGGTCCTCTGACCTAAGTCCTTCTTGAAGCATTTTAAACCTTTCCTTCTTGCTCTGAGCAGCAGCTAGTCTGCCTGGTCTATCCTACCCACTTGGTCTATTCCACTGGCCTAGTATTTCCCACCTACCCAGTCTACCCTGCCCACCTGCTCTTTCCTCCCCAACCTAGTCTATTCCTTCCATCTGGTATTTCCCACCTGCCTAGTCTATCCTGCCCATTTAGGAAGTTAAATGGTCTATCCTGGTCTATCCTGTCCAGACACATTCCCTGCCCACAATGAACTTACAGTCTAGAGGCAGGGAGACAAACATTAATATAAATAAATAAATTACAGATAGGTACGTAAGAGCTGTGGGGCTGGGAGGAAGAACAAAGGGAGCAAGTCAGAGAGATGAAGAAGGTAATGGGAGCAGAGGAAAGGGCGTGCTTAGACAAGGAAGGTCTCCTGGAGGAGATGCGCTTTCAATAAGTCCTTAAAGTTGAGGAGAGTAATTGTCGGATTTGAGGAGGAGTGTGTTTCAGGCCAGAGGCAGGACGTGGGTGAGGGGTCAGAGGTGAGATAGGTGAGTTCAAGGCACAGTGAGAAAGTATTACAGTGAAGTGTGTGGGCTGGGTTGTAGTAGGAAAGTAGGGGGGCGAGGTAGAAGGGGACAAGGTGATTGACTGCTTTAAAGCCAATGGTGAGGAGTTTTTGTTTGACATGGAGGTGGATGGGCAACCACTGAAGTTTTTTGAAGAGTGGGGTGACATGTCCTGAATGGTTTTTGTAGAAAAACGATCCAGGCAGCAAAGTGAATATGGACTGGAGTGGAGAGAAGCAGGAGGCTGATGGAGTAATCCAGGCGGGATAGGATGACTGATTGGATTAACGTGGTAGCAGTTTGGATGGAGAGGAAAGGGCAGATTTTAGCTATGTGGTGAAGGTGAGACCAACAGCATTTAGTGATGGTTTGAATATGTGGATTGAATGAGAGAGACGAGGCATGGAAAATGATAATGATAATAATAATTAGGGTATTTGTTAAGCACTTACTATATGTCAGACATTGTACTAAGCACGGGGTAGGTACAAGCAAATTGGGTTGAACACAGTCCTTGTCCCACAAAGAGCTCACAATCTCCAACCCCATTTTAAATGGTTTGCTATAGTGCTTTTATCATCAAAGTGTTCTCACATTAGTTAGCTCATTTCAACCCTCACAACACCTCTATGAGGTAGGGACAAGAGGCAGGTATTAATATCCCCATTTTACAAATGGAGAAACTGAGGTTCAGAGAAATTAAGTGACTCACCCACGGTCACACGGCAGGCTAACAGCAGAGCTCAGTCTCGAACCTAGGTCCTTCAGCATCTAGATCAGTGCCTTGACGCTTCACTTTATGGGCTTGTGAGACAGGAAGGATGGTGGTGCCATCTACAGAGATGGGAAAGTCAGGGGGAGGACAGGGTCCAACCCATCCACCTGGTCTAACCTACTTGTGTGGTCTATCTCTCCTGCCTCACCTAAACCTCCATCTCAATCTAACCCTCCAGTCTGTGTCGTCTATGACAGCCCCACAGCATTTATATACGTATCTGTAATTTATTTATATTAAGTTCTGTATTCCCCTCTGGACTCTGAGCTCATTTTAGGCTCGTTGAACATGTCTTCCAATTCTGATGCCTTGTGCTCTCCCAAGCACTGGGTACAGTACTCTGCACACAGTAAGCACTTAAAGAATACCACTAATTGATTAATTAATTAATTGGTCTGTGGCATTTGGCAGAGAGGCTGCTGTCCATGTACACAAGCTCGGGGATCTGGGTTTTAGACCCAGCTCTGCCACTGTCTTGCTGAGTGACCTCAGGCAAGTCACTTTACCTCTCTGGTCCTCAGTTTCCCCATCTGTAAAACGGGGATAAGATACCTGCTCTCCCTCCCTCTAAGGGGACCACATCTGCTGATATGATTATCTAGTAACTATGCTAGTATACAGTTTAGAGAAAGTCCTTAATAAAAACCATAAAAATAATCATTACTATTGACTTGGATTCAACTGGGGAGCTCAACACTGAATAGAACACCCTTCTAGTATCCTGACCAATTCTAAGGGTAAAGGTGCTTTATTGTTAAGAAATTCTAATATCATTCATTTCATCATCATCAGTAGTATTTATTGAGCACTTACTATGTGCAGGGTACTGTACTAAGTGCTTGGGAGAGTACAGTACAACAGAGTTGAGAGACTTGTTCCCTGCCCACAAAGAGCTTTCCTTCAAAGCCTACATGAAATTGTTTAATGACACTTAGCAGTTTGGAATGAGGTTAGTGAGGGGCTGGCCAAGCTCAGTCCCTGGCCAGGATAGTAGTAGATCTCCCAGCATGAGTTCACTGGGTTACTGCTTAGTTTATTGACACAGGATGCCTTCAGAGCTGGGCATTTTTAAATGGAGCTGAATCTTCTTGCTCATCAGCATCAGAATGAGATTATGATGAGACACTATTAAGTGAAACTTCTTAAAAGTTGGAGGTCCTCAAGACAGAGACTATGACTTTGACTCCAATTATACCAAGCACCTAGCACAGGGCTCCGCACACAGTAGGCACTCACTGCCTACTCCAATACCTAAATCATTGAAGTCGATACAGCCCCATCATTTCAAGGGTCTTATCTGCCTCCCCTTCCCACAGGCTGCTGGGAAGTTAAACTGAGTTTCTTGAGCACTTTGGGTTCCTTGAATATTTGAATATATTGAATATTCCTATTCCTTGAATAATTATAGAGGATATTTCCTTTGAAAGCTATGGAGATTAGGACTGTCCCACGCTCAGCCTATAATGTACAGCCAAGAGGGTAAGACTCAATACATCTCAGTGGTTTTTCCTTTTTTTCCCCACAATCCCAAACCCTTTTAAGTCTTGTCCCCCTGTCAGGCTCTGAAAGGAACTATTCGAAAGGCAGTTCGGTTTCATTATTTTAGTCCCTTACTTCTGAAACACACCTCAAAATGGGGAGGGCTGGAATTGTCTCATGTTAGTTCCTCAGCCCTTTCCTCTCTTCCCAACACCCTCTTCTTCCCCCACAGTGGAGGTAAGAATGGGGAGTTGGCACTGAGGACTCAGAACATTTAGCCTAAGGCTCGACTCCTCCCTGGGCTTCTTCATCTCCTCCAGCTGCTGCATCTGCCACAGGTTCCCTCTCCTCTGCCACTCTGATGAATGTCAAGGTGAGGTTTCAAATAATTTTGCCTTCTCTAGTGAATAGATCTCATCAGTCTTATCTCACTGGCCCATACAGTGCTGCTAAGCAACATCACTCACACACATCACAGGTTCCCAGACCTGCCAGCACCTTACCAATGTCCGCTGGGAGTACATTTTGGAAGCACACTGAGCGGCAGCATGGCTTAGTGGCAAGAGCATGGGCTTGGAAGTCAGAGGACATGGGTTCTAATCCCGCCTCTGCCACTTGTCTGCTACGTGACCTTGGGCAAGCCGCTTAACTTTTCTATGCCTGTGAGCTCATCTGTGAAATGGGGAGTAACACTGTGAGTTCCACGTGGGACAACCTGATTACCTTGCATCTATCCTAGAGCCTAGAACAATGCTAGGCACATCATAAGTGCTTAACAAATACCATCTATCCCAGTGCTTAGAACAGTGTTTGGCACATAGTAAATGCTTAAAAATACTATTATTAATTCATAATTAATCCTGATAAACATCCTCTAGGCTGTAAGGAAATGTGCCAACTGTGGTGTATTGGGCTTTTCTAAGTGCTTATGACAGTGCTCTGCACATAGTAAGCGCTCCATAAATACCATTGGTCATTTGATCCTGGTGCTGTTTCTGATTTCTTGCCAACATTCACTTCCAGGTGTCTAGCCCTGGGACACTGGGAGGGCACGTTCACTGTCCAGTTCACTGTGTTTTCTCTAGCCCTTCCCCCTGCTCTCCCAGCACTTCACCCGCCCTATGGAGGAATGTTTCCCTTTGACCCTTCAGGCATGGAGTGGCTGCCAACCTAAATAACACCCCAGGCCAAAATTTAGTTTTCACTGGGAACAGTTGGTCCTTTTGCAAGTGAATATCCAGGCTGTTGGATCAACTCTTAGAACACTAGGAAAAACAGTGAGGTCTAATGGATAGAACAGTCAGAAAATGCTAGAAATCAAAATCAAAGTGTGGACCAATAGGAAGAATCACCCCAGGAGGCACTGCAATCCATGGTGCTTAAGCGGGACACAGTCCTCTAGACTTTAAGCTTGTTGTGGGCAGGAATTTTGTCTGTTATATTGTTGTATTTGACTGTCCCAATCACTTAGTACAGTGTTCTGCACACAGTAAGTATTCAGTATTTATAAGTGATTGACTGACACTTCCTTGTTCCTGAATTACATGATTCTTGCCTCTCCATCCCTGCCAACATCTATGTGCGTGGGAAAGGCTCTGGTCAGCATCTTAGCTGAGAGGATCTCTGTGTAGGGAGAGACCTTTACAGATTTAATGGTCTCACCTTCAGAGGAGCACAGTCATTGCCCCCAGGACTGAGTCCCCCGGGAGGCCCCAGGCTTGAGGTTGGCCTGGGGTGCAGGCACCACCCAGGGACAGGACAGGCATCTGGGTTAGCAATTCCGGTTTGAGGATGCATGGAGCCTGGAGAGATTTCAGAGGGCCCTTATATTCCTAGAAGCCTCCAGGGAAATCCTGGCCTTGTCCATGACTGTACAGTATCCTCCGGGCCCATCAGAGCCCCTAGGAGGGCTCAGAGCTGGCCCAGGCCATGGCAGGGGCCGGTTTTGAAAGCTGAAGCCCATACAGCCCAGAGTGGTTGCCACCAAGCCACCTTGGATGAACTTGAGTCCCTATTGCAGTCCTAAGGAGGAATAGGATTCTTTGGAGCACAAGATTCCTCCCCATCTCCCCAGTGCTATTCCTTTCCAAACTGCTTCAGTGACTTCTTACTCCTGCTGCCTCCTGTCCTCTCCTTCGGTTCTCTCCTTGACCCTCTGCAATCTGGCTTCCTTCCCCTCCATTCCAGGGAAACTGCCCTCTCAAAGGTTACCAATGACCTCTTTACCAAATCCAATGGCCTCCAACTCCAAGTAACCCTCCATGTACTCTCTGTCAAAAACAGAACTCCTTATCTTCCCACCCAAACCCTGTCCTCCCCTTGACTTTCCCATCACCATAGACAGCACCACCATCCTTCCTGTCTCACAAGCCCCATAACCTTGGCATTACACTTGACTCCTCTCTCTCATTTAACCCACATATTCCATCTATCACTAAATCCAGTCAGTTCAACCACCCCGACATCACTAAAGTCCATCTTTTCCTCTGCATCCAAACTGTTACCACATTAATCCAAGTACTTATAATAGTAATAGTATTGTTAAGCACTTACTGTGTGCCAGGCACTGTAATAAGCACTTGGGTGGATACAAGCAAATCAGGTTGGACAAAGTCCCTATCCCAGATGGGGCTCAGAGTCTCAAACCCCATTTTACAAATGAGGTAACTGAGGCACAGAGAAGTGGACTTGCCCAAAGTCACACAGCAGACATTTCACCTTAATTACTCTATAAGCCCCCTTGTTGAACTTCCTTGCCTCTGTCTCTTCCCACTCCAGTCCATACTTCATTCTGCTATCCTGATCATTTTTCTATAAAAATGTTCAATCTGCCTTTCCCCACTCCTCAAGAAGCTCTAGTGGTTACCCATCCACCTCTGTATCAAGCAGAAACTCCTTAACATCAGTGTTCAATCACCTTGCCCCCTCATACCTTACTTTGATACTCTCCTACTGCAATGCAAACCACACTAGAGAAGCAGCATGGCTCAGTGGAAAGAGCATGGGCTTGGGAGCCAGAGGTCATGAGTTCGAATCCCAGCTCTGCCACTTGTCAGCTGTGTGGCTGTGGGCAAGTCACTTAACTTCTCTGTGCCTCAGTTACCTCATCTGTAAAATGGGGATGAAGATTGTGAGCCTCATGTGGGACAACCTGATTACCTTGTATACCCCAGCGCTTAGAACAGTGCTCTGCACATAGTAAGCACTTAACAAATACAAATACCAACATACTTTGTTCCTCTAAAGCCAATCTACTCACTCTACCTCAGTCTCATCTCTCTTGCTGCCAATCTCTCACCTACATTTTGACTCTGACTTGGCACACCCTCCCTTTTCATATCTAACAGATGAAAATATTCTCCCCACCTTCAAAGCTTTATTGAAGGCCCATCTCCTCCAAGAGGCCTTCCCTGACTAAGTCCTCATTTCCTTTTTTAACACTCCCTTTTGCACCACCCTGACTTGCTCCCTTTATTCTCCTCTCCACTCCACCACAGCCCCAAAGCACATATGTACATATCCATAATTTATTTATATTAATTTCTGTCTCCCCATCTAGACTGTAAGCTCATTCTGGGCTACGAATATGTCTATTATATGTTGTATTGTATTCTTCCAAGCACTAAATATGTCTTGCACACAGTAAGGGCTCAATAAATACAACTGATAGATTATTTGAGTGAGTTTTAGTGACTGTACAGGGATTTCATTTCTTTTTCTTGTCTTTCTTTAGTTCAAACCATCAAAGGTTGGTGATAAGGCCCAGCACCAAAATCCTGAAACTACTTCTGAGCAGAAAGCTACAGCAGATATACACAGGGCCTGGAAGGAAAGTGCTTTTGTCCACAGACCGTAAGATGATCAGAATACTAAAGGGAAGACTATGGGATTTAATAATAATGATTGTGCTATTTGTTAAGTGCTTGCTCTGTGTCAGGGCCTGTATTAAGTGCTGGAGTAGATACAAGATAATCAAGTCCCACCTGGGGCTCACAATCTAAGTAAGAGGGAGAACAGGCATTGGATCTCCATTTTGCAGATGAGGAAACTGAGGCACAGAAAAGTGAAGTGACTTGTCCAAGGTCACGAGCAGGTAAATATGGAGCCAGGATTAGAATCTAGGTCCTCTGACTCCTAGGCCTGGGCCCTTTCTACCTTCTCTCAAATTTAAAGAACAATCAGTAAAATCTGTTCCTAGCCACCCTCCAAACATCTTTATTTGTTCACTGCCAAACCAGATCTTTCACACAGAATTGATTTTTGTAATCAAACAATTATACCTTGCACTCATTTAATCATATTTCATTTTCAACCTGCCCAGACTGACCAAGAAGGTTTCCATAGACTAAGAATGTTTTCGTCCATGGCCCTGTGCCTTTCTCATGATAGGTAGCTCCCCAGAGCACAGACTCAGTCCAGACAAGTGCTTATTCAATGCTCGCTCTTCCCCCTGCCCCAACCTATATTAAAACACAGCTGTAGGAGGCCTTTGTTCTAGCACAACCCCAACCATTGGATGGTTACGCTAACCCCATCCTCGGGATGGAATGAAATTCAGCCATTATATGGTGATTTGCAGTTTTACAGATGGTAATTACATAATTTGTTCATCCTTTCTCCAGTGCTATTTTCCAAGTATCTGAAAATGTGGCAACATGAAAATGTGTCCAAATCCAAAAAGCAATTCACATGGCCAGCAAAGAATTGGAGAAGTGGGGAGGAGACAGAAGAGAAAGAAAAATGTGCAGAAAAATTGAAGGAGAGTGGAGAGGAATAGAAGAGGGCACAAGAGGAGGATATGGAAAAGAAGAAAGGAGGTTTCAGTTGCAGAGAATGGCTGTGGAGAAGGAAGGCTGACATTTACAATTTGTTCTCCAGCTACCAAGCCCTCAAAAGAGTAAAAGAATCCTTTTTTTGTCTGTGGGAGGAAGAATCTATGTTTTTTTCTGAAGTCTATTTCTCTTCCCTGTACTGGGAGCATTCTGCTACTTCTAAGTTAGTCAAGGGTTTGGCCAATGCCCTTGATAATATGATTGTAAAGAAAGCATCTCCTGACTCAGATTTTTCCCCAATCAATTGATCAATCAATGATATTTATTGGGTGATTACTCTGTGCTGACCCCCCTACTAAGCCTGTGGAGAGTATAATACAACAGGCTCCCTGCCTAAAAGCAGCTAACAATCTAGAAGGGGACAGACATTGATATAAATAAGCAAATTATGGATATCTGTATAAATTCTGTAAGGATGAGGGTGGAGTGTATATCAAGTGCTCAAAGGTTACAGATCCAAGTGAATAGGTGAGGCAGAAGAGAGAAGGAATAGGAGAAGAGAGGGGTGAATTGGAGAGATGTGACCTTAATAAGGTATCAGTGGTGGGAAAAATGGTGGCTTGGAGTGTTTAGATGGGGTAGAATTTCCAAGCAACTGGGGCGTCTAGTACAACAAAGTTGGTAGACACATTCCCTGCTCACAGGAGCTTCCATTCTAGAGAGGAGTGGTCAATTTAGACCTTACAGTCTAAGGAAGAAGTGTGATAGGACAGGAGAATGGGGTGATGAGAGATCTGGGCTAAGGGCAGGAGAAAGGTCCAAGAAATAGTCTGGCAGTCAAGCAGGGGAACAGACATCACATTTCTTAGGGCAGATTTGGGGCAAGACTAATGATCCAGAGAAGCAGTGTGGCTCAGTGGAAAGAGTATGGGCTTGGGAGTCAGAAGTCATGGGTTCAAATCCCAGTTCAGCCTCTAGTCAGCTGTGTGACTTTGGGCAAATCACTTAACTTCTCTGGACCTCAGTTACCTCATCTGGAAAATGGGGTTAAGACTATAAGCCCCAAGTGGGACAACCTGATCACCTTGTATCCTCCCCAGTGCTTAGAACAGTGCTTTGCACAGAGTAAGCATTTAACAAATGCCACAATTATTATTAGTACTAGTAGTAATAATAAAAGCAATAATTATAGTATTAAGCTCTTACTAAGTGACAAACATTGTCCTAAATTCTGGGAAAAATATGTCGGAAACAGGTTGAACATGGCCCATATCCCACATGGGACATCAGTCAATGAATCAATCAATCATATTTATTGAGCATTTACTGTCAGTCAGTCAGCTGATTGTATTTACTGAGCTCTTACTGTATGCAGAACACTGTACTAAGTGCTTGGGAGAAAACAATGTAACAATAAATAGATACATTTAGCTTACAGTCTAGAGGGGGGAGACAGATATTAATATGAATAAATGAATTACAGATATGTACATAAGTGCTGGAGACTGGGAGGGGGGATGAATGAAGGGAGCAAGCCAGGGTGACTCAATTGGAAGTGGGAGAAGAGGAAAGGAGGGCTTAGGGAAGTCCTCTTGTAGGAGATGTACCTTCAACAAGGTTTTGAAGAAGGGGGAGAATAATTGTCTGTCAGATCTGAGGAGGGAAGGCATTCCAGGCCAGAGGCAGGATGTGGGCAAGGGGTCAGTGGCATGATAGACTAGATTGAGGTACAGTGAAAAGTTTAGCATTAGAGGAGTGAAGTATGCATGCTGGGTTGTAGTAGGAGAATAGCAAGGTGAGGTGGATGGAGTTGGGGGGTCAAGGTGATTAAGTGCTTTAAAGCCAATGGTGAAGTGTTTTTCTTTGATGTAGAAGTGGATGGGAAACCACTGGAGGTTTCTGAGGAGTGGAGAAACATGGACTGAGAGTTTTTGTGGAAAAATGTTCCGGGCAGCAGAGAAGCAGCGTGGCTCAGTGGAAAGAGCCCAGGCTTTGGAGTCAGAGGTCATGAGTTCAAATCCCGGCTCTGCCACTTGCCAGCTGTGTGACTGTGGGCAAGTCGCTTCACTTCTCTGTGCCCCAGTTACCTCTTCTGTAAAATGG
Source organism: Ornithorhynchus anatinus (assembly GCF_004115215.2). Taxonomy (NCBI): domain Eukaryota; kingdom Metazoa; phylum Chordata; class Mammalia; order Monotremata; family Ornithorhynchidae; genus Ornithorhynchus; species Ornithorhynchus anatinus. The sequence continues at coordinate 109,281,722 of NC_041732.1, read as the reverse complement.
GGATGAAGTCTGTGAGCCCCACGTGGGACAACCTGATTCCCCTGTGTCTACCCCAGCGCTTAGAACAGTGCTCTGCACATAGTAAGCGCTTAACAAATACCATCATTAGAATGGAGTGGAGAGAGACAAAAACAGGGAGGTCAAGAAGAGGCTGATACAGTAATTAAGGCGAGATAGGATGAGTGATTGGATTAACATGGTAGCAGCCTGGGTGGAGAGGAAAGGGTGGATATTAGCGGTGTGGTGAAGGTCACACCAACAGGATTTAGTGTTGGATTTAATATGTGGGTTGAATGAGAGAGGAGTCAAGGATAATGCCAAGGTTACAAGCTTGTGCGACAGGAAAGAGGGAAAGTCGGGCAGAGGACAAGGTTTGGATGGGAAGATAAGTTCTGTTTTAGACTATTTAAGTTTGAGGTGATAAGAGGAAATCCAAGTAGAGATGTCTTGAAGGCAGGAGGAAATGCCAGACTGCAGAGAGGGAGAGAGATCAGGGCTGGAGGTGTAGATTTGGGTATCATCCATATAATAATAATAATGTTGGTATTTGTTAAGCGCTTACTATGTGCAGAGCACTGTTCTAAGCGCTTGTCCCACGTGGGGCTCACAGTCTTAATCCCCATTTTACAGATGAGGGAACTGAGGCACAGAGAAGTTAAGTGACTTGCCCACAGTCACACAGCTGACAAGTGGCAGAGCTGGGATTCGAACTATATAGAACTATTATACTGTTGTGTTGTACTTTCCCAAGTGCTTAGTATAGTGCTCTGCACACAGTAAAAGCTCAATAAATACAATTGATTGATTGATTATTTATATTAATGTCTGTCTTCCCCTAAAGACTGTAAGTTAGCTGTGGGCAGAGAACTTGTCTAACAACTCTACTGTATTGTTCTCCCCCAAGCACCTAGTACAGTGCTTGGCATCCAGTAAGCACCAAAGATTGATCGACTGATTGATCGAAAGAAGGATGGTAGGTGCTCAATAAAACCAAATGCCTGACCGATTGGTCATCGATCAACTGTATTTATTAAGCACATACTGTGCTCAGGTGGTATAGAGGTGGTATATAGAATATAGAGGTGGTAGTTGAAGCCGTGTGAGCAAATGAGCTCTCCAAGGGAGTGGGTGTAGATAGAGAACAGAAGGGAACCCAGAACTGAACCTTGAGGGACACCCACAGTTAGGGTGCAGAGCACTGTAAAAAAGCACTTGGGAGAGTACAATATAACAATATAACAGGTTCGGTCCCTGCCCACAAAGGTCTTACTGTCTAGAGGGAGAAATAGACATTAACATAAATAAATAAGTTTTGGATATGTACATAAGTGCTGTGGGGTTGAGCCAGAGAGATGAATAAAGGGTGCAAGTCAGGGTGACTCAGAAGGTAGTGGGAAAAGAGGAAAGAAGAGGTTAGTCAGGGAAGGCCTCTTGGAGGACATGTGCCTTCAATAAGCTTTTAAGTGGGAAGAGTAGTGGTCTGTCGGCCATGAGTACATGTCACCTTGACCCACGTGGAAGCCCAGAGATAGCCAGCCCCTGCCTTCCTTTATCCTCATAGTTCAGAGCCAGTAATAAGATCGATGGATGGAAATTGTGCTCACCATGGTTAAATCAACTTCAGCTCCAGCGAGGCTTCCTGAACAGCTGTCAGTGGAGTTCAACTCAAAACCCTCCATAGGTATGGTATATAAGTTATAGGGAAAAGAGAAATATTCAGCTCCAGAAAATTGGATAGAGTCTGACAAGGAGGGCTGGTCTCATGACTTCAAGTTCAGGGTAAGGAAGAGCATATCTATAGCAAACTGAACCTCAGACCTCCACGGTGAAGATAAACTGGGAGAAAACGGCGGCAAACTTGTAAATAGTTTTATTGGGGGTATGCCTTGCTCATGAAGGATTGAATCATGTCTAGGCTCTCATTTTCTCTTCTCCCACTCCCTTCTGGCCCATCCTTTCACTTGGATCTGCACCCTTTATTGACTCCTCCCTTAGCCCCACAGCACTTACGTACATAACTGTAATTTATTTATATCAATGTCTGTCTCCCCGTTTACACTGTAAACTCATTGTGAACAGGGATCATGTCTACCAACTCTGCTATATTTTACTCTCCCAAGCACCTGGGACAGTGCCTGAGCACAGTATCTGCTTAATAAATACAGTTGATCGATGACCAATCGGTCAGGCATTTGGTTTTATTGAGCACCTACCATCCTTCTTTCGATCAGTCGATCAATCTTTGGTGCTTACTGGATGCCAAGCACTGTACTAGGTGCTTGGGGGAGAACAATACAGTAGAGTTGTTAGACAAGTTCTCTGCCCACAGCTAACTTACAGTCTTTAGGGGAAGACAGACATTAATATAAATAATCAATCAATCAATTGTATTTATTGAGCTTTTACTGTGTGCAGAGCACTATACTAAGCACTTGAGAAAGTACAACACAACAGTATAATAGACACATTCCCTGCTCACAGTGAGTTTTACAGTCTAAAGGGGGAGACAGACATTAATATAAATAAGTAAATTACAGATATGGACATAAGTGCTGTGGAGCTGGGGTGGGGTGGGGGTGGTGAATAAAGGGATTGAGTCAGGGTGATATAGAAGTGAATGGGAAAAGAGGAAATGAGGACTTAGGGAAGGCTTCTTGGAGGAGATATGCCTTCAATAAGAATTTGAAGTTGGGGAAAGTAAATGTCAAACATGACATGTTAAATAAATAATGTCCATGTACATAAGTGCTGTGGGGTTGAGGCGAGGGGTGAATAAAGGGTGAAAAAAAAGGAGCTTCCTATCTCTAGTGGGATCTTGAGACTGATATATTGAGTCCAGTGTCTTTACCAGAGGGGTGGGAAGAGCTGGAACCCTATCTCCCAAACTCTAAGTGTCTCCTTTAGGGGGTTTCCATCATCAGTGAGTAGCATTACAGCCTACTGGAAAATGCCCGGGCTTGGGAGTCAGGGAACTTGGGTTCTAATCCCGGCTCCTTCACTTGCCTGCAGTGTGACCTTGGGCAGACCACTGAACTTCTCTATGCCTCAGTTTCCTCATCTGTAAAATGGGGATACTTATTCCCTCCTACTTAGACTGTGAGTGTCATGTGGGACAGGGACTATGCCAGACCTCATTGACTTACATCTACCCCAGCGCTTAGGACAGCGCTTAAGAAATACCATCATTATTCTTATTAATTATTTCCAGTGGAGGTGAGACCAGTCACTTGGCCAGAACCAGGCCTGGGGCTCACAGGATCCCTTACCCTCGAGGTCGCCAGAAAGTCCATGGGGCTATGAGGGAAGGATCCAAATGGAAGCTCTGGAACTTTCAGGCAATCGACTTTCCAGTCCCTTCTTACAGTACAAAAATTTTATTTTTTTTTTGTTAGGATAATTTAAAGTTTAAAACTGAAGTAGACATATTCATTTTACAAACGAGATATTCTTCCATAAGTAAGACCATTAAAAACAGTAAACCAAAAAAAGCTATCTTTACAAAATGCTCTGTGCATAGCAACTTTATACTGTATATAACTGACAAAGCCAAACGATAAAATGAACTATACAGTTTGAGAAATGAGACCTTACTTTACAAAAGGGAGGAGATAACGGTTTTTAAACCATGCATATTAAAGTGTGCAAAGAAAAGGGGAGAATTAAGATGCTATAACAAAAACAAGATAAATAATGAAATAAAATATCCCTTTTAAAAAAAAAACACAATTCCTCTTACAAAGTCAGGATAAAGTTTGTAGTTACCTATAGAAATACTTGTATTTCAAGTGGCACAAAATAAGCTGGGATGGGGATTATTAAACAGCAATGACTAAAAAGGATAGAGTAGCTTTTCATTTAATACACTAAAAAAATCCTTACACACAAATTTGTACATTTAAATATTTCCGTTGTTGCCAACATCCTAGCTGAGTGATCCAGGACTTCTGGGTATTCAGTTACACACATTTTTCGGTGTTAAAGCTACCAACAAGTTCTACAATCATTTTGAAGACAGTACTGTACTCATCTCCATGCAAGAGCAAAATTCACAGATCCTAAAGCAATGCTACTTTTTAAAAAATTTGTCCTTATGTTTGATTGGCTCAAATCCAGGTCCAGACATGCTGAATTTTGGTCAGCCTTTATTGTTGGACAATTATGTTAGCTTTCCCCATTTCTATGTGTTTACATTTGGGATATTCTTGGGGATGTTTCTTCGGGTCTGGACCCGTTGGGGCCCTAGGCTTTTCCGTAAGCAGTAGTTGCATGCACTCCAGCTATCCAAAACTTTGGATTTTCTTGGTGCATAGAAATCCTACTCAGGTCATTTCTGAAAGCTCCAAAAGAAAAAAGAGAAATCAAAAAGGGAAGGTAGGTGGGCATGAGAATGTGGGTGGTTTAGAAAAGTGATGAAGATTCTCTTTTCATTACGTCTCTCCGTGTGCCCAACTTGACGAGAGCTCTATCAGGCTGTTTTGGTCCACCCCAAAACACCATGGTTGGGGGAGATGTGTGAGCTCCTCCTGGCCTCCTGTAGGGCCAGCAGAGTCATGATGACCTTATTTGAATTGTATTGAGTCTAGGGGCATTTGGAGAGTCACAGGCTCTCCAATAAAGTCTCTTTGTGACTCACCCCTTGTTGGCAACTAATGCATCTTAAAGTCACCTCCCCAAGCCTGAAGCATCTCAGCAATCTAGCAGACACATCATGGGTATACAACTGAAATGTCTGGGGAAGTAAATCCATTCAGTGGGTCTCCTACTATTCAGACTTGTGTTGCTTGGAACTAGCGGCTTGTGGAGGGATTTCTGGATTTTTCATTGTTCCCTCTTGACTCCACTCCCCAGTGCAGTCTCACCTGGGAACTATACTCAGTGGCTTCAACTTTTCCTCTGTGTGTGTGTGTGTGTGTGTGTGTGTGTGTGTGTCTGTCTGCCTTTATGTGTCTGGGTGCCCAAGAGTGGGTCTGTGTGAATTCTGTCTGTCTTTATGTGTCTGGGTGCCTATGAGGGGGTCTGTGTGAATTTAACCAAATGAATTTAATGGTAGTGGGAGAGTCCAGAGACAGATCTGGAGGTGAGACTCCAGAGTGGGCTTGGACCAGAAAGCTTCTTCATTGCTTAGCAGGGCTATTTAGCAGGCAAGGAGGGAAAGTAAACTGGTCCGGAGCACAGGCCTCCTCACTTGGGCTAGCGACCAATGTGGACTGTGAGTACCAAAGTGACTCTGTTGGTGCTTGATCTAAAGTCCTGGAGGGCTGGGGGATGAATGTCCACTGCCAGGCCCTCATTCCAGATATCTTTAGAGGGTCTTGCTTCATCAGCTCCAAACACTGGAGCCTCTTATGCCCACCCTGCTCTCAACCTTTAATGATGGGCGGAGAGCTTGGAGGCAAGAACCTAAGGTGAGATGTGGAAAATCCAACACTAATTCAACTGGAATGTGATGGAGTCAGAGGGTACTGTGTGGCTCTGGAGTAGGGGTGAAAATCCCCTCCTAGCTAAAATGGCAATGGCAATAGAAAACTAAATGGGATGCACAAGTTAAGTTGAATCCAATATGGTCGTGGCCGAAGAGTGAACTGATGTATCTAGGCATGCATGCATGTGTGAGTGTGCGTGTGTGCATGTGTGTACATTTGTGTGTATTTGGGTGCCCTTTTGACTTTCTGACTTTTCAATGAGTTGTTCTGAAAGAATCTATGAAATTACATGTCCATGCACATGGTGAAAAACACCACAGAGGTGGGAGTGTAGGTAGGTGTGGCCAAGACATAGCTGCAGAAATCGTCACAAACCTTTCAACTTGTTCCTACATTTTTGCATCATTTTCATTGTACAATGGGAAGAGAAAATCCCCTTCCAAAAAGATTTTCATTTCTACCTCTACTTACAATAAGTTACACATTTATTCATTTAAATAATTGTAAAACATTTTAAATTTTTGTGGTTTTTGTGTTTTTCAAGAGATTCAACTATAAGCAAACACACAGACAACAACATTTTATCATTCAATTCAGTTTTGTTTTTAGAAAGTCTTCCATGCTGGTACCCTGTTTTGTTCAAATTTTTTTTTTCTGCACAAACTAAATTGATATCTGAAAGGCTTCATAGAAAATAGAAACTTCAACTCTTTCCTACAAAGAAAATCAAATAGTATCCAAAATATCAAGCTTGAATTGTTTGCCAATTTGTTTGAATATTTTACAAACATAGGAAGGTTTTTTGTAAGGTCCGTTAAGTCAAAACTTGCATTTCCGTTCCTAGAACTGACCAGATCAAGGGCATTGGCCGCCCTTGTCCATGACAGGATTGGAGTTTGTGTAGCTGTGGTCGCAGCTACGGGAGAAATGAGAGGCCGAGTGAAGATGCAGGCTCCTTGCATATCCAGATCCATATATAGTGTTCCTTTAGGGGCCTGGGGTTCCCCAAAGAGCTTGTAGTGCTTTCCTTATTAGTGGTCCGTCAGAATAAGTAGTTTTGTGCTGGGAAAAAGCAACTCTTCGTCCTCTTTACATTGGGGGGACAACAAGACCGGTCATGGCTGCAAACAAAGAGTGGGAGAGACGTGAGACTTTGGTGGCCCCGGGGCCAGTGGGTGCCTGAGGGGGTGGGGAAGGAATGAGCAGCGTGGCTTAGTGGAAAGAGCCTGGGCTTGGGAGTCAGAAGATGTGGGTTCTAATCCCAGCTCTGCCACTTAATAATAATAATAATGTTGGTATTTGTTAAGCGCTTACTATGTGCCGAGCACTGTTCTAAGCGCTGGGGTAGACATAGTGGAATCAGGTTGTCCCATGTGGGGCTCACAGTCTTAATCCCAATCCCCATTTTACAGATGAGGGAACTGAGGCACAGAGAAGTTAAGTGACTTGCCCACAGTCACACAGCCGACAAGTGGCAGAGCTGGGATTCGAACTCATGAGCCCTGACTCCAAAGCCCATGCTCTTTCCACTGAGCCACGCTGCTTCTCCACTTGTCTGCTTTGTGACCTTGGGCTAGCCACTTAACTTCTCTGGGCCTCAGTTCCCTCATCTGTCAAATGGGGATTGACTGGGAGCCCCATGTGGGACAACCTGATTACTTTGTACCTACCCCAGCACTTAGAACAGTGCTTGGCACATAGTAAGCACTTAACATATACCACTATTATTATTATTAGGACAGGGTGATCAGTCCATAAGGCATTCCTCTCTCCTCTACTTCTCCCTCCGCCCCCATCCCCCGAAGGCCATAGGACATCTGTCACCAAGGCTGGAGCAGATTCCAGCTGCCTAGCCTCGTGGCTGCGCCTGAGCAATCTGGGTGCCGCTATGGCAGCGAGCCGCCTTGGGACATGCCCAACTCATTAAGTCACTAGATTCCAAAACAAAGATTTAAAGGGAAAAGTCCCTTTGGGAGACCCTAAGGAGACATCAAGGAAATCATCCTCCCTTCTGGCTCCTTAAAAAGGTACATTTTCAAGGCACAGGGTGGGATAGGGGATATTTTTGGGCAACTGAAAACTTTAGTCCCAAGATTGTCAATAATACTGAATTTCCTCTTAATATAAATCTAGATTTCCATCCCTCACAACCTCACTGAATTATTTTTAGAAGGACAAGATTGGCTATTTTGATCAAGTCCCCCTCTCCCCTGACAGTTCTCAGCGGGTGTGTGATCGTTTGGCAAAGCTAGTTGGGCTTCTGGGTGTGCCATTCTTGGCTCCAACTCTCCTCTTGGGGCAAATCTGCACTTGCACCATCCCAGTCCCCCATCCAGGAGGCAGAGGAAATATCCACAGAATACCTGCTCATCCTGAGATGGAATGGGGAGCGATGGAGGGGGCCGTTCTCCACTCCCCACCGCCCAATGCCTAGTTACAGGTAATTAACATACAAGAACCTGCATGGCCTAGTGGGAAGAGCCCGGGCCTGGGAATCAGAGGACCTGGGTTCTAATCCCAGCTCCGCCACTTACCTGTTGTGTGACGTTGGGAAAATCACTTTACTTCTCTGGGCCTCAGTTCCCTCATCTGCAAAATGTGGATTTGATACCTGTTCTCCCTCCTGCTTAGAATGTGAGCCCCATATGGGACATGATTATTTTGTATTTAACCCAGCACTTAGTACAGTTTTTGGCACATAGTAAGCCCTTACAAATACCCCTCTGACTCCCTGTCTAGACTGTAAACTCATTATGGGCAGGGAACGTGTCTGCTAATTCTGTTGTATAATACTCTTCCAAGCGCTTAGTACAATGCTCTGCACATAGTAAGCCCTCAATAAAGATGATTAATTGATTGAAGAACCCCCCAAATGGATCCAGTTCCTGAGACCCTGAAGCAACATGGTGACAAGTTGCAAGTTTTAATAGCTTATAGAATGATCCTCTTTTTTCCCTTTAACTGAAAGCTTACCCCACATCCATTTGTCCATTGATTCCGTACATTGCTACTTCATGCTGACCGAGTGGCATATTGCAGAAGGCCTCCCCCTTCCAGGCCTGAATCCTTGTCTTTCTCTCTACCTCTCTGCAGCTCTCTTGGGCAACACTGTTGGTAACCTATTTCCCAGCCTGTTCAGCCTTTATTGAATGTTTGTGAGTTCTGGATTAAGGTCTTACACAGCTAGCAGAGCCGTAATTATTTTTGCCTGAATTACTTTATATCGAATCGATGTAACTTTTCAATAAAAGTGCTTCAACTCAGGACACTCCCTGAAGAGTCGGGGATATAGCAACCCCAGTAATTATCCTAGAGTGAGAGTTTTCTCTTTCCTTTTCTTTTCTTCCTTAAGGGAACTGGAGAAAGAATTAGACGTGTAGTTTTTCAAATTACCTTGACAACCTGCAATCAGCAGCGAAATGCTTGATTAACGCCGACTCCAGATTGGATCTAGCCTACCAGGTATAAATCTCTGGCCAGAAGATTTCCAGCAGATATTCTCCACTTTTAACTTGGCTGTTTAATTTAAAGCCACACAGCTCCTTCCTTTTCCCAACTGCTTTCTTCAGGTCCCTCAGAGGGTTGCCAAGGAACTTGTTGAAAGGGCAGCCTGGTTGGGGTAACAGGATATACCACAAGCTGCCTAAGAAATATGAGGTTTCAAGTTTCTTTCCTTCCCTCTAACCCTGCACTGGCTTCTTGCATCTGACTTGTCTCCTTGCAGCAAAAGACTAACACTTTTTGCTCTGAGGAGCCAAATGCAAAAGAATCAAAGCCACTCAAGGAGAATGAGTTTAAACTGAATGAGAAGCAGCATGGCCTAATGGAGGAAGCATGGACCTGGGATTCAGAAGAACCTGGTTTCTAATCTCGGCTCTGCCAACTGCTTGCAATGTGAGCTTGGAAAGTCACTTAACTTCTCTGTGCCTCAGTTTCCTGAACTGTAAAATGGGGATATCTACTCTCCCTCCTATTTAGACTGTGAGCTCCATGAGGGACAGCGACTGTATCTGACCTAATTAACCCATACCTACCCCAGAGCTTAGAACAGTGTTTGACACAGAGTAAGCGCTTAATAAATACCATTTAAAAAAATGGAGGGAGTGAGCTTTTTTTGAGTCTTCTCTTTCCTCTACTAGATCTCTTGCCTAGCAATTCCAACCTGGCTGTAGCACTCTGCTTCCATACTGGAACAAACACAGAGCCTTATGCCAGACGTAATAGAGCTGATCTTTGCGCATGAGAAATTTTTGGAATCCTGGAACTCTGTGGCTGGGAGGTACTGTGAGATGTTACCTAGTCATTCCCCCGTCTAAATAGGATTGAGCTTAAACCGCTCTAGAGGCTGGCACTCTGCCCTGCTCTTATGAACCCCAAAGAAGGACGTTCTTCAGCCTCCCTTAGTGAAGCAGCCTAGTCCAGTGAAAAGAGCACAGGCTGGGGAGTCAGAAGACCTGGGTTCTAATTCCAGCTGCACTTCCCTCCTGTGTGACCTTGGGTAAGTCACTTCATTTCACCTCAGTTTTCTCACCTGTGAAATGGGGATTCAGAACTTGTTCTCTTTCCCCTTAGATTCTGAGCCCCATACGGGTCAGGGACTGTGTCTGACCTGCTTACCTTATATCTACTCCAGTGCTTAGTGCTCACACATATTAAGGGTTTAACAAAAACTATAGCTATTATTATTAACATCAGTACCTGGTGCAAAGTAAACACTCAACAAATACCATAATTATTATTATGTTATTGTTATTACTACTATTATCAAAGCAACCACCTCAACCAAGGCGTTCTTCCTTCAATCTCATCCAAATCCTTCAAGTTGCAGCTTAAACCTATTCCCTTGGGTTTGGTTTTCAGGGGAGAGAGAAAAAAACTAGTTGTCCCCTGTGTAAAATTGTCCTTCCTATAATGAACGGCAACGATCATTTCCCCCTGCCTTCTTTTCTTTAGATGAAGGTGAGTCCTTATTGCATTAGCCTTTTCTCTCAGGTCCTAGATTGGAAAGCTCCTTTCATTCTCCTGGCCCACCATGAACCCAAGAGCCGCACCCCATTAGGATCATGGACTGTGTCCATCCAATGGAGGTACTCTCCAGGATGAGAACAAACTTTCACTATTGCTTTCCATGTGGTGGTGGGAAGGGTGACCACTCTGCTTGCTGCCCTTGGGCCAGAATAACTGGCCCTCCAATTTAAACCCCTTCCTGAATCCCTCCTCCTTTTCTCCCTCTGTTGAGCTGGAATTCCTGAAGATATAAGGGAGAGTGGAATTTCCCACTCGTGGTTACATGTCTATGGGATCTCCCATGCAATGGTGAAGAGAAGCAGAGGGTGGTGGCTCTTCCAACCCACTGGAAAGGTACTAGAGGGACAAAAGGGTGTTCTAGTGAGAGAGCACTGGCCTAGAAGTCAGAGACATGGTCTTTAGCCCCAGCTTTTCCTCTTGCCTGCTGTGTGACTGTGGGAGAGTCATTTACCGCTGCTTCACTTTGCTTTCTGGTACAAGCTCTCATAATGCTGATACAAGCTCTCATAATGCTGGTTCAAGCTCTCATAATATCCTGACTGGATTATTGTGTTAGCCTCCTCTCTGATTTCCCTTCCTCCTGTCTCTCCCCAGTCCAGTCTATTCTTCATTCCGTTGCCCGGATCATCTTCCTTCAGAAACACTCTGGGCATGTCACTCCCCTCCTCAAAAACCTCCAGTGGTTGCCTATCAACCTTTACATGAAACAAAAACTCACTTTTGGCTTCAAAGCTTTCCATTGCCTTGCCCCCTCATTCCTCACCTCCTTTCTATCTTTCTACTGCCCACCCCGTACACTCCACTCCTCTGTTGCTCACTTACTCATGGTCCCCCGTTCATGCCTGTCCCACCATCGACCCCTGGCCCACATCCTACCACTGTCCTTGAATGCCCTCCCCCCTCACCTCCGCCAAACTAACTCTCTTCCCCTCTTCAAAGCCCTTTTGAGAGCTCACCTCCTCCAGGAGGCCTTCCCAGACTGAGCCCCCCCTTTCCCTCTGCTCCTCCTCCTCTCCCTTTCCCCCCTCCCACCCTCGGCTCTTCCTCCTTCTTCTCCCCTCAGCACTGTGCATATTTGTATATATTATTTATTACCCTACTTATTATGTTAATGAGGTGTATATCTCCATGATTCTATTTATCTCAATGAGGTTGTTTAGTTTAGTTTTGTTCTGTTTTGCTTTGCCGTCTGTCTCCCCTGATTAGATTGTGAGCCTGTTACTGGGCATGGATTGTCTCTATCTGTTGCTGAATTGTACATTCCAAGCGCTTAGTACAGTGCTCTGCACATAGTAAGCGCTCAATAAATACTACTGAATGAATGAATGAATGAATGAATTTTTCTCATCTGTGAAATGGGGATCATCCCTAAATCATGTGAAACACCCTGGGAATAAAAGTGCTCTGTAAAATTGAAGGTGTTCTTAAGCTCTCCTGTAGCTGAGCCAAACACACTGAATTGGAAGCTATTCTGAGCTGCCTTGCTTACTTTAATCGCAGCCACGTTTCAGATTTGGCAAGTTGGCCAGTGGAAGGGGAAAGTGGAAGGGGAAGGGGGAGGGAGTTATGTCAGGGTGGGGGAGGGGCAAGAATACTACCCCTGGATACCAGGAAAAATGTACTTTGCATACTTTCTATTGGCCAAGTCTGGGCTGGAGCTCATGTTGTTTCTCTGCACAGGGCAAGACTGAGGGAATCTTTGGATGGTCAGTTCTCGCTTCCCTAATAAGTTCCAGGGTGTGAGTCTTTCCTTTCTTAAAGAGTGTGAAGGAATTTGCAAAGGTGGCCAGAAATGTGTATTAGATGATGGATGGCAAGCGTCATATCATTACTCTAATTTTCTTACTCTGGGGATATTTGGAGAAACCCTTTAAACTATAGCTCCTGTTTAGATTCTGTGCCTTTTCAATGTGTCCCCTTCTGAGTGCTGTTAACTCAACCCTATTTCATGCGAATAAATGAAGCCAAAGACCTGGACATGGAAAATAACATCACTGGATGGAGAGGAGGAAGGACCTGCAGGAAATGACTGGCAGTTGGATTTTAGCCCTGCTTAGTACAGTGTACATAGTAAGCACTTAGTAAATACCATTAATAACAAAACAAAACAAAAACACACCAGGCTGATGACTGGTAACTATCCCTTCTATGGGACCAGCCACTGGACACTCTAACACCAGGGTGGAGTCTGAATTCAAAGCAAGCAGAAGACTGACACCTTTCCTGTGAGCTTCCAGAGTGTTCAATTTGTTTCTTCTGACAGTTTTTTTTTCTCTTATTTAGCTACTTCTTGGGCCTGATCAGGTCTTCTCTCTCAATAACTGATTCCACAGCCACATCCTGGACTGAAACTCAGAGTGTGGTATTGAGGCTTGTATTCCATGGGGAATGCTCAATGATTGTTGAATATCCTCCTTGGGCCCCGGGCTCTTCCACTCTTGAGGAAGGTCCTTGGCACTCACTCAGTTCCCACTGTTTGCACGAGAAGAGAGACCCAGTGGCCCCAGACGTTTTTCATTAGTGGGATGGGGTTGGGGAGGTATTAAGGGATGGGTTACTGGGGACGTGGAGTGTTTGGCCCATCCAACCAACATTTCCCACCAGTTCTGCTGAGCTTAGCTCAGAGGTTGAATTTGAATAAGGTTGACCGAATCTCTGGCTTTCTTGGACCGCCTGAGTTTTGGCCGTCATTGCTCACCGAACTGCTGACACCCTCCTCTCCCGCCTCCCCAGGTTTTGGCTAACTTTGCTAACTGAACCCTTGATCACCTGGGGACTTTGGCCATCATTGCTAGCTCAACCTCTGACCCCCTAGGTTTTAGCCTTCATTGCTAAATGAACCTCTGACCTCCTGGGTTTTAGCCATCATTGCTTGTCACATGTGTTTTCATGTCAGAATGTGCCAAACAGCCTTAAAATAATCTGGTCAGTCAGTGATCCATGGTGCTCAGCAGTTTTCAATTTGCTCTCTAGCCATCGGCTGCCTTCGCCTCATGATGAGATGATTAGATACTCGTGTACTCATCACATTTGTGTTACGTCATGTCATATTACATTTTATTGCACTGTTCACAAGTGGGTTTGACGTGTGATATTAATTTTTTTAGAAACACACTCTTATTCCCCTCTCCCCACCACCCCCAACTGACTGGGCACCTGCTATCAATTTGCCATGCCGGTAACTCAGAGTCCTCCGAATGGCTGGTGATTCCGGGTGGATCCTATCCAGTTCTACCACTGGAATGTGTATGCACTACAGATGGCAAGCAGACTAGGTGAGGAGTAGATGGTGTCCCATGGCATCCTGTGGTGGAGCGGCAGCATGGCCTCATGGGCTGACTACAAGGCTGGGAGTCAAGAACTCCTGCATTCTATGTTTGGCTCCACCCCTGACAAATTCTGTGACCTCGGGTCTGTAGGTAGGTCCCTTGGTATCTCTGTTTCCTCTACCTTGCTTTTTAATTGAGGGTGGAGCTAGTTAAAAAATCTATGCATGTCTCATGGTAAAAATGCCAAAGGATCTCTTGGTAGTTGGAAGCTACAGAAATAGGATGATGATGATGATGATGATGATGTCTTTTACTATTACTCAGTTCTCCAACGGAACACAATTTTTTCATCCTCATCCCAAAAAGGTTACATTTTCTTACCTCTAAATCCATTGCCATTGCCACTAGAGCAAGCTGGAGAAGGGGAGCCCTGGGGTCTGATGACAGGAGCAAAGGCGCTCTTCTGTTTGACAGCAGGAAACACCGAGGAGGAGAATGGGAGGATGGAGGAGGTGCTGGAAGAGCCGACAGTTGGACTTGAAGACATGACTGGAAAAGAAAGCACATGATCCTAGTTGAGATTGTGACACCTCCAAATGGAGGACATTTCTCAAGTGCCTTAAAGTTACCAGATCCTCCCTGGAGAAGGAGGTCCCTTCTCTTCCCCTGAAGGATGTCTGGCCTCAGAAAAACCTGTTTTCTCCACCAAAATCCTACAGCCAGGACCTGCAGATCCCTCCTCTCAAGCAAAAAGTTGCATCTCTATGGACCACTCACTCCGAGGATATAAAAGTTTATTAATATTTAGTCTGGTTGTCCCCTCCTACTCTCCCCAGAGCTCAGGGGAAATAAAAGCAACACCCCAGCTCTTTCTGATGTAATGGTTAGGAAAACACACCAATAGTAACATAGAAAGGACTGAAATGAGGCCAAAGAGCTAAGTGGTGTAACTGCCAAAAAGAAAGCAATTTGCACAAGGAAGCCCACAATCCATTAGTGTCACATACTCCAGAAAGCCATGTGCATAATCATTTAGGACATTTTATTTTGCACCTTCAATGTTTCTGGTGCAAGAGGTTAGAACTGAGGTTACCAGAATAAAACTACAAGTAGACCATGTAAGGTGAAGTATTGGAATCACAATGGGGACTTTCAGGAATCTTGAGAGTTAGAAAATTGACCCCAAAGTCATGGAGGGGTTTAGGGACAGACCCAGGAGTATAACACGGGTCTGACTTTTGTTTACTAGATCGATTTTGGGGGCAGGGAAATAGGAGGTAGAGGCAGAGACCAGAGCTAGGGCCCAGAACAAAGTGACCAGATGGCTATATCACTTCTCTGGGTTCCTGCCACCCACTTCCCTCCATCACAGCTCCTAGAGCCCTCTCTAGCTGACCATCACACTGCCTCCCCTGAAATCTTGCCCTGGCTCTCCTCCACATCCATCTATCAACCAATCAATCAGTCATGTTCATTGAGTGCTTACTGTGTGCAGAGCTCTCTACTAAGTGCTTGGGAGAGGACAGTATAGCAGAGTTGGTAGACACATTCCCTGTCCATAACGTACATGTTTACGGTCTCAAGGCGGAGACAAATATTAAAATAAAATAAACTATGAGGAACTCAATGAGAACCCTCCATCCTGACCTGCTCTGCATGGCGGGATAGAGAAAAGCAGCCGCAGCCTGATGCAACCTCCATAAAACCTTGGAAAGACTGTGTTGCTGCTGCTGTAGGGGTCACTGTGGCTAAGGTTGCAACTCCGGATTCCAAGCCACAAAAAGCCATAACTCTACTCTTCCTGCTACAGTTCCCTGCTGATCTTTGCTTTCGTCTTTATGTTGTTAGTGTTTAGTTTCATTTCTCCTTAAATGTCTGTTGCAAGTCTCCTCTCTCCATTTTTACTTTTAGAACGGGCTCCTCTCTCCATAGAAGGCAGAGACCCTGTTGAATTTTCACATTTGTATTCTTTCTCCATGCTTAGTCCAGGGTTCTTCACATAGTAAGGGCTTCATAAAAGCTACCACTACCAGTACTGTACTATTACACCCCCTTCTCCTGGAAAGATTATCTAACCTTGGCTTCACTCCTCTAAGTTCTCCTCCTATCTTTCTGACCACCATTCAGTCTCTTTTTTAGTCATCTTCTCTTCTTCCCACCCTAGAACTGTTGAGTGTCCCTCCAGGCTCAGATCTGAGTCCCCTTATAAGTCCCATCACTCACTCCTTTCAAGAAATCATTAACTCCCACAGCTTCAACTACCATCCCTATACAGATGATTTCCAAATTTCCCTCTCCAGCCCTGAACTCTCTCCTTTTCTGCAGTCTTTCATTTCCTCCTGCCTTCTGGACATCACTATTTGGATGTCCAATAGACAGTTCAAACTAAACATGTCCCAGACAGAACTCTTCATTTTCCCACTCAAACCCTGGCCTCCCCTGCCTTTTCCATCACTGTGGACAACACCAACAGGTAAGATAGGAGGGGGCAAGCTGATGGAGTACTTTTAAAGACTATGTTAAGGAGTTTTTGTTTGATGAGGAGATGGATGGTAATCACTGGAGGGAGGTTCCTGATGGGGGGGGAAACATGGACCAAATGGTTTTGTAGAAAAAATCACCTGGGCAGCAGAGTGGAGTATAGACTGGAGTGGGTAGAGACAAGAGGCAGGGAGCTCTACGAGGAGGCATATGTAGTAGTCAAGGTGGGATAGGGTAAGTGCTTGGACTAATGTGGTAACAGATTGGATGGAGAGGAAAGCGCAGAATTTTGTAATTGTGAAGATGAAACTGACAGGATTTGGTGACAGGTTAAATATGTGGGTTGAATGAGAGAGGTGAATCAATGATCATGCTAAGTTTACAGGCTTGTGACACAGGGAAGCTGGTGGTGTTGTCCACAGTGATGGGAAAGTCGGGAAGTGGGCAAGGTTTGAGTGGGAAGATGAGGAGTTCTGTTTTGAATGTGCTAAATTTGAAGTGTCTGCAGGACATCCAAGTAGGGAAGTCCTGAAGGCAGGAGGAAATGCAAGATTGCAGAGAAAGAGAGGTTGATTTGGGAACCATTTGTGAATCTGTAATTTATTTTAATGTCTGTATTCCCCTCTAGATTGTACACACCTTGTGAACAGGGATAGTGTCTTCAAATTCTTTTGTATTGTACTCTTCCAAGTACTTAACACAGAGTTCTGCACACAGTAAGCTCTCAATAAATACCCTCCATTATTTAACTACTAGAGAGTTAACAGTAACTAGTGAATGTGAGCTGTGTCTGGGCAATCCAGATAATCTAGGACCCAAATAGCCACTCCTTGCTGTGTAAATTCAATTAAATGGATTAGAATACTCCTCTCTGGGTTTTGTTATATTTTTGGTCTGGGCAATCCATGTAATCCAGGACCCAAATATCTCCTCCATGCTGTGTAAATCCAATTACATGGATTAGAATACTCCTCTCTGGTTTTTTTTTTCCCTTTCAAGTTAGGTCTCCATGCAGTGTGAGGAACTGAAAAAACGGGTTAGTCATCCTTTTGAATATATTCTGTCCTCCTAGCTCATTGTGTATACAGACTACATTGAGCGGCATGTGGGAGCTGTGTTAAATCCACCGGACTGACCCAGCAAAGCAAGTGTCCACCCAACTTGGCTCCAAGAATGATGGAGTGCAGGCTGCTGCTGTCCAAATGATGAATTGTCAGGAATTCAAAAGGTGGTCTATAAAGACCAGGTAATAACTGTGAGCCCAAACCCAAGGTGGAATAGTGCGGATGAGGAACATGCACTCCCTCTTCAAAGCAGCGTGGCCACCTATTTGAGTTAAACCAGATGGGCCACTCAGTTCAGTGCACCTCAATGGAGAGATGTTTTTCCCCTTCCGGCAGGCTAAACCAACTGCTTGGAAGAATAACTTAACTGAAAACTATGCTCTTTCCAAGGACAGGCATATTTTAATCAGCATTTCACTTTAAGGCTAGACCCAACGTGTGTGAAGGTTTCATGCCGATATGATCTAGGGTTTCCTATAGCCCCACAATGGCCAACGGCTGTGCAGAAAGAGTCGAGTTCCAATGCCGGGCCACCGGCATCGCTCATTTGTGCTCTGTGAAGGTTTCCTGGTGAACCTTCCTGGCTTTTCAGGTGAATTTTTAGAATGGACCTTAAGATCTATCATTGCATGTAGGCAGCTGGTTCTGCATCTACTCTCTCCTGGTTACTTCATTGGCTATTTACCTTCTTATGGACAAAGACCAAAAAGAAAACCAAAAAACGAACAAACCAATCTGAGAAGCAGTGTGACCTGGTAGATAGAGCACGGGCCTGGGAGTCAGAGGACCAAGGTTCTAATCCTGGCTCCACCACTTGTCTGCTATGTGACTTGGGGCAACTCACTTCACTTCTCTGTGCCTCATCTGTAAAATGGAGATTAAGACTGTGAGTCCTGTGTGGGTCAGGGTCTGTGTCCAACTCGATTTGTTTGTACTCATTCTAGAACTTAGTATAGTGTCCGGCACATAGTAAGCACTTACAAAATACCACATTTTTTTTTCCTCTGGGCCTCAGTTACCTCATCTGTAAAATGGGGATTAAGACCTCGAGCCCCATGTAGGACAGGGACTGTGTCCAACCCGATTAGCCTGTATCCACCCCAGGGCTTAGTACAGTGCCTGGCACATAATAAGTTCTGAACAAATACCACAGTCAGGTTGGACATGATCCCTGTACCACATATGGTTCACAGTCTTAATCTCCATTTTACAGATGGGGTAACTGTGGCTCAGAGAAGTTAAGTGACTTGCCCAAGGTCACACAGCACGTGGTGGAGCCTGGGTTTATTAGAACCCAGTTCCTTCTGACTCCCAGGCCCATGCTCTATCCGCTAGGCATTAAGCCCTACAAAGCAATGTGGTCACAGGGATCAGGGGGAAATAATTTCTTGTACTGGGACTGCAGTCCCATGCAGTCCTGGCTGGACTGGACCCAGCCCTTATAGTCTTACTGTATAGAGCCTTTTGCTTGAGTTAAGGGGTCTGTCAGCATTTCATTATAACCCCTATTGTCAGGGGTTTACAACTCAGCCATAAAAACTTGCTCGGAGCTGAAACTTGGCACATACTGCTACAGCCAGGAAGTGAGGTTTGTATGTAAAATGGGAAAAACATCTGTTTGGCCATTTTTTGAAGTTCTGTGAGTGCAAAAACAATAAAGATGCAGGTTTTGGATACCCCCATCTTGGCAGCCGTGCAAGTCAAACATGACTGTGGGAGTTTGATTTTCTTTTTTTAATTTACTTGGACAAGTAATTACCCTGTGGCAGGGTCCAGCCCCATCAGACTATTTTGAAAAATAAAAGAAAAAACCCACAGAGTTGAGATTTCAAACATCGGCAACTGGACAAATGGAATATAGCTTTCCTCATGGGGTTTGTCCTTCCTTTCCAAACAGGGTCTTCATATTTGGCGATGGGCTGAAATATGAAATCAATCATTCTGCTTGGGATGTTTAGCCATATGCCCATGACACTAGGCATATTTTGGAAGTCCTACAGATGATTTAGAGGGTCTAGAATCCACTCGATTACACTAGGGGAGACATGCTAAATGAAGAGGACTTCACTAAATCAAATAGATAGATCCTTTAATAATAACGTTTAGACTGTGAGCCCATCTTTGGGCAGGGATTGTCTCTATCTGTTGCCAAATTGTACATTCCAAGCACTTAGTACAATGGTCTGCACATAGTAAGCCCTCAATAAACACTATTGAATAAATAATGTTGGTATTTGTTAAGCGCTTACTATGTGCCGAGCACTGTTCTAAGCACTGGGGTAGATACAAGGTCATCAGGTCATCCCATGTAGAACTCACAGTCTTCATCCCCATTTTACAGGTGAGGGAACTGAGGCCCTGAGAAGTGAAGTGACTGGCCCAAAGTCACCCAACTGACAAGCGGCGGAGCCGGGATTAAAACCCATGACCTCTGACTCCCAAGTCCAGTCTCTTTCCACTGAGCCACGCTGAAGCACCTTGTGGATAGTGAACAGGTCACTTTTTTGTTCTGTTCTTCCCAAGTATCCAGTACAGTGCACCACACCAAGTGAGAGTTTAATATATTCCACTCTATGCCACTACTACTGTTACTACTATTATTATTATTATTACCACTGCAACTACTATTGCAGTTATTGTTACTGCTGCTGCTGCAGCTGCAATTACTACACATACCTGCTCCAACAGCTTCTAATGCTACTAGTCCAACTGCAGCTACTTTTACTGTCACTACAAGTCCAGCTGCCACTACTGCCATTACTACCTCAAACGTTACTACGGTAACTCCCAAATCCTGCTGCTACTACTACAACTACTAATAATAATAACATTGGTATTTGCTAAGTGCTTACTATGTGTAAATTACTGTTCTAAGCGCTGGTGGGAGAGGATACAAGGTGATCAGGTTGTCCCACATGGGGCTCACAGTCTTCATCCCCATTTGACAGGTGAGGGAACTGAGGTCCAGAGAAGTGAAGTGACTTGCCCAAAGTCACATAGCTGACAAGTGGCAGAGCCGGCATTAGAACCCACGACCTCTGACTCCCAAGCCCGGGCTCTTTCCACTGAGCCATGCTGCTTCTCTACTACTACTATTAAGCAGCATGGCATAGTGGAAAGAGCACGGGCTTGGGAGTCAGAGGTTGGGGTTCGAATCCCATCTTTGCCACTTGTCAGTTGAGTGATTTTGGGCAAGTCACTTAACTTCTCGGGGCCTCAGTTACCTCCTCTGTAAAATGGGGACTAAGACTGTGAGCCCCACGTGGGACAACCTAATTACCTTGTATCTCCCTCATGCTTAGAACAGTGCTTTGCACATAGTAAGCACTCAACAAATGCCATCATTATTATTATTACTAATACTAGTAATACTAATACGATTACTACTAATAGTAGTAATACTATACTAATACTATTCCTACGGCTGCTACTACTGTTACTACTACTACTATTTTTACTACTATCCGGTGATATAAGTGCTCTCTCCAGACAGGAGAGTTTTCTGCTCAGAAAGCAGAAGTCCATATTATTAGCACAAGCTGCCTGGCATTCGCCCTTATTTCTCAATGAACAGGAAATCGCTGTTTAAGTTGCAAGGAGGAATCAACAATGCCCAAGCTGCTGGAATCTCCCCGAAAGGTCCCCAATTCAACCTTGCTTCATTAACTCCCAGGTAAAGGCCTCGGGGAGCCAGATTGCCCTCAGAGGTACGTCTGACCTGTGCGAGACCAGAAGGCTATCCTCTACTGCATTCATGCAACCCGACTAGTTCAATGTTATGAGAAACCTCCACTCATGTGCAGGAGGTTTGAACTAAATCAGAGTCCTGCCACTACTCCAAGGTGGAAAGCAGGCCCCAGAAGCCTGGAGGGGGAACAGCAAGGACAAGGGAGAAGCCAAGCCGGGAAGACACAGCTCAGTCCCCACAGTCACATTTCTCCCCAACGTACCTACCTCCCCTCCCCCAAGATGGCAGCCTCCACCTGCTCCTCCAGTAACTCCTGCCACTCCTCACCCACATTCTACTGACCCAGTTCCTGCTGTTCCTCCATGGCTCCATTTCTCCCTCCATGCTTGATTGCTGTAGCTGCAGCTCCCACCACTGCTGACCCAGTTCCTGCTGTCCCTCCATGCTCCACTTCTACCCCACGATTGGTTGCTCCGTCTGCAGCTCCCACCACTGCTGACCCAGTTCCTGTTGTCCCTCCATGCTCCACTTCTACCCCACGATTGGTTGCTCCGTCTGCAGCTCCCTCAATTGCTACCAACGCTTCCCTCCTCTTTCCTCTTCAGCCGCCTCCTCCCCACGACTCTCTCCGACCCTCACATTTGGTGAGATTTTAAGCTAGTTTAATCGGTGGCAACCTCACAACTGTGAACCCACTAGGGGTCACACTACCCAAAAGAGATTCATCTCCTGTTGCCTAAATGGAATTTAAAACCAAAAATAAATTCTGAACAAATACTTCCTGCCTTCATGCTTCTCTCCCTTCCTCCCTTCCCCCATGCCTCCCCTGGCATTTTCATGCTAAGATATTTCAATCTTCCAGGCCTGCTGCCAATATCACACTTAAAGTCCCCGGATGGTTACCGCTCGGTGAAATAGCATCAGGGTCTGACGTGCTTCCCGAAATGTTTCTGCTCTTGTGTCCTAAACATTTTCCTAGTGAGCTGTGAGAGTGAATGCAGCTTCCAAAGGGGTCGATCCTATTTCCAGGGGGTGTCTTGGGGCCCTGGGGGATTGAGAGAATGACTTCACGACCCCTCCCATCCACCCCGGCCCCAGCCATCCCCAGCTTTCTGGGAAAATAAGAAGAGAGGGGAAGCACAGGCTAAACCAAACCTGGGCAATTTCCATCTCTGCTTTGGTCTTCGGTTTCCTCCCTTCTTCAATGAAGCCATTCACTGCATTCTTGCCCCTCCCCTGGCCTCCCCTCAGGAGGTACTGTTCTGAGCTAACAACAGCCAGGCATTGGGCCAGCAGCTAAGGGGAATGCTAGAGAAACAGCAGCGGCAGGGCAGTGGGGAACTTACTTCCATAGGGAGAGCCTGTGGGTGAGCCGTTGATGAACCCTGGTGACCCTGGGACCCCCAGATTGGACATGGGGACATTGCTGTACCCATTCATGCTGTTGCTGGAGGTACTGTAATTAGACTGTTGAGGTGTTGAGCTGGAGGAGTAGCCACGTGGAGAGATGCTGCTGGTGTTGCGGATGTAGCCTGCAGAAAAAAAGAAAGTCAAAGGGAACGAAGGCCCAGGCAGGGCTCGACTGCATATTTCCTGGGGAGAATTTCCTGGCTTCTGAGGCCAATGCAGTGATCCACCTTCCCAAGTAGCTAACTGTCTGTGAATCTATACACTGGGTTTCCAGGTAACTAAATCCCTGAGAACCCGCATTCCTTGTATCAAGATAACTGTGAGCCTATAGCCCAGCTACCTAGATTAATTGCCTGTGAATTTACACTCCCCCTACCCAAGTAACTGAATCTGCACACCAGCTAAACAAGTAACAGTCTATGAATCTACATAATAACAGTGGTGTTTGTTAAGCACTTACTATATGTACCAAGCACTGTACTAAGCACTGGGTAGATATAATAAAATCGGGTTGGACACAGTCCTTGCCCCACATAGGACCCAGAGTCTAAGTAAGAGGGAGAACAAGTATTGAATCTCCATTTTACAGTTGGGAAAACTGAAGCACAGAGAAGTTAATTGATTTGCCCAGGGTCATACAGCAGGCAAGTGTTAGAGCTGGGATTAGAACCCAGGTTCTCTGACTCCCAAACCCGGGCTTTTTCCATCAGGCCACACTGTTTCTCAGTTAACCCGCTATCCATGAATCGACATATTTTAGCCAAGGATAATCCCTACATGAAAAAAAGACAGGAGGAGCCAAATGGAATCAAGTCACCCTAATGCCTCTGACACAAAGGAAAGTCACCCCATTAGAATATAAAGTCCTCGAGGTCAGGGATTGTGTCTAATTAGCCAATTGTACTCTTCCAAGTGCCTAGTACAGTGCTCTGCACACAGTAGACTGTAAGCTCCTTGAGGACAGAGATCATGACTACTATAATATACTTGGCCAAGTGCTTAGCATAGTAGTCTGCTGAGAGTAGGCACTCAGTATAATACTACTGATCGATTGATCTCTTTTCCTTATGCCTCATTCTGGGTTCTGGAGTATCCCATCAGGAATGATGGCTGGCTATGTCTCTTTCACTCTCATGCAATACTCCAATTGGTTAAATTTGGTGACTTGAAGAATGAGGAGTTCTATCCTGATGACCTGAGGCAACCAATTTGAGCAGGAAATCCTGGATGATCCAGTCATTTCTACTTTGAGATCAGAAAAGAAGTCAGCAAAGGGACTATGCCAGGGACCTGAGTAGTTTCAGCTCCCCAAAATGTAGAGGTTAACGAAGTATTAATGATTGGTACTCACCCTGATGCATTAATCATCAGATATATCCAAAATAAGAAGTTTCTGCTTTGTTTATGTTAAATCTATGCATGTTTACCTATCCTCATAAATTCAGAACTACATACTTATGCATTAGGCAAATTTGATCAGAAACTGGGAGAGATCTAATTTGGTATTATTTCAAGTGTGGATCCACTTCATCTACAGAAATGCAAAGACATCCTTTTGGCAACTGCTCACCAATCCAGTCCAAGTGAGTTGAAACTAGTCCATTTAAGTGAACTGTCGCCAGTCACAGTCCAATCCAAGTGAACTCTTAGCCATCATTATTCCAATCCAAGTGAAATATCATCCATTACTAATCCAATCCAAGTGAACTGTTTTCCATTACCAGCTCCATTCAAGTGAACTATCACCTGTCACCAGTCCAATCCAGGTGACCTGTCACCCATCGCTAGTCCAATCCATCTGATCTGTCACTCGTCACCAGTCCAGGTCAAGTGAACTAGTCCAATCCAAGTGGACTGTCACCCATCACCAATCTAATCCAAGTGAACTGTCGTTTGGCACCAGACGTCCAACCTAAGTGAACTTTTACCAGTCCCCAGTCCAATCCAAGTAAACTTCTATTTGATCAGGGAAAAGGTTTCAGGAAAATAGTTTTATGATGACTCTGTAACTAAACCTTTCAAATTATGACTATTAGTCCTGCTCTTCAAGATGTCCAATGCAGGCAATCCCAAAAGCTCCCTAACCAGAGCCCAACTTTATATAACAATATTTTCATTAATACCACCCAGCAGTGAGAGAATTGGTCAAATCTGTGACTTTATTTCTTCTCTAGGGAACATTTCCTGTCCAGTGACGGGACTCAGTCATCAATTCATAGCCCTAAAGCATCAGACTCTTAGTGTCAGCCTGCCTCAGTCCTGTCAAGAAGTCATTACCTTGGTTGTTCCCTTGTGTTGACTCCGAGATGCTGACCCCTAGCTGGCTACCATAGGAGTTGATTCCCATCATGCCACTGTGAGCTGGGGAGCTGGACAAAGTGGGTATCTGGCTGGGGTTTCTGGGGACACTGTAGAGAGCTTCAGCAATGTCGGCAGCTCGCTTCAGGATTATGTCCTATAGAATGATCCATGAGTTAGTGGGGCTATTTGGTTCATTATGGTTCGTATTAATCGCTTATTCTCTTCCAAGCACTGTGCTGGGTGTTAGGGTAGATACTGGGTAATCCAATTGAACATAGTCCCTGCCCCACATGGGGATCACAGTCTGAGAGGAAGTGAGATTCAGGGACCTTATCCCCATTTTACAGATGAGGAAATTGAAGCCCAGAGAAGTTTTGCCTTCCCAAGGTCACCCAGCAGGTCAGTCATAGAGCTGGGACTAGAACCCGAGTGTCCTGACTCCCAGTCCCATGCTCTTTCCACCAGACTACTCTGTCACTGGTTAGCACTCCTAGCAAATGTCAGATTCAAAAGCTACAATGGGGAGAGTGGAAGAAAAGTGGGAACTTCTGTTGGCAATGCTTTCAAACCTG
The DNA here is from genome assembly GCF_004115215.2 of Ornithorhynchus anatinus. Classification (NCBI taxonomy): domain Eukaryota; kingdom Metazoa; phylum Chordata; class Mammalia; order Monotremata; family Ornithorhynchidae; genus Ornithorhynchus; species Ornithorhynchus anatinus. The sequence continues at coordinate 109,256,486 of NC_041732.1, read as the reverse complement.
GTTATTGTGGGGTGTTCCATAGAGGGCTTCCACTAGATCTGCCGCTCTTTTCAATAGCATTTCCTGGAAGAGAGAAAGGGAAAGGGGCCACTTGGTATTAAAGGGTAGGATGACAGAAAGGAGAATTATTCTTGGCACGTGTTGGTCTGTGGGCACATATTTAGGGTGTTGACTGAAGAAAATTGATCATTTATCAGCCCAGAAATATTTAGGGAATTGCTTTAGGTTCATAGTATTAATCTCCTGATATGTGTGTGCATGTGTGTATCACATGCTATAGTGCACTTTTGTGAGCATCTTTGCTGACATGCCTTAGAAGTGCTCTCCAGAAGCCAAGCATGGTAGGAATTGAATAGGTGCATGTCTGGGTGGAAATAACTGGTAGCCTTTTCCCCCAAAGTTTCCCTATCCATAAGATAAGTCATATGTTTCTCTGATGATTGATTGACCTGAGTTTCAGTCTCTTGCTGGGGAGCTATCCAGAGTTCTGAAATCATTTTGGACATGCCTTGTGAGAAATTTGTTTCCAATAAAGATGAATTATTTCAATAACTTTCTCTTGTTAGTTTCTATCGGAGAGAGAGTGTAATCAGTAACCCTTTCCTCTCCTTGTTCTAGCCATCTGCTTACTTTCTTTCATCCCTTTAAATTGCTACTAACCTACTTTATGATGATTATATCATGGATTTGTTCTTTTTAATAGGAAAATTTAGGGCTTTGTAGAAGCAATTGTTACATTTCAATTTTACTCACAGCTCAGAGAAAAGTAAGCTATCACTGTAGCACCCAAATATCTAAGATTCCAAATCTTTAATTATTCAAATATTTTTGGGGAAACCTTAAGATCATCATTCTGCTGAAATTTCATGATATGCAATGATTAATTCAATAAAACTAAAATACTGAGCCAAGGCCATTTGCCTGAGTCTTTTTAAAGCATATAGCTTCAAATTGTAGCACACCATTCGATTAAAAACCCTTTTCCCCCTCCTTAAGGGATTGCTTGTCTCTAAGGACTTTAGGATGGTGTTGAAGCAGTGGAGGTTAGGACATGATCTTCCAGGAGGAGTGCCGGACCAAAAACCCATTTAAATTTGGGAGAAATGAACCCTATGATACAAAACAGCAAGATGGGGAGAGAGGACAGGTTGGGGCCAGTCTGGATGTTGGGAAGCTTTTGTTCCAATAACCATATTCTGCAATATGAAATAATAATACTTATAATAATAATGGCAATGTAATGTTTGTTAAGAATTTACTATGTGTCAAGCACTTTCTAAGTGCTGAGTTAGTCACAACAATATCAGGACAGATGCAGTCCCTGTCCCACATGGGTGTCACTTGATTTGCTGTCTTAGTGACTCTCACTTAGTGTCACTTTCATCAACAGGTGCAATTCCCAGCAGAATGGTGTGCCTTGTTTTAAGATAAGGACCTCCCAATTATCCTAAAAGAAGGGTGCATAGTTCTTTGGGAAAACAGGGTGAGGCAATTCACCTGGGGTTAATAAACACTCAGCATTTATCCTACCTCTATATGCAGTGGAAAACTGAAGTGAAGTTTCACTCCGTCTCCCCCGATTAGACTCCATCTCCCCCGATTAGACTGTAAGCCCGTCAAACGGCAGGGACTGTCTCTATCTGTTGCCGACTTGTTCATTCCAAGCGCTTAGTACAGTGCTCTGCACATAGTAAGCACTCAATAAAGACTATTGAATGAATGAAAGTTTTGTAAGTCTTAGTGACATTTACTCTGTGTGTGTGTGTGTGTGTGTGTGTGTGTGTTGCTCGGGGGAGGGGGAAATATGGGTTTGTGGGGGTTCCAGTTTGGGGGTCAATATAATTGAGTTAAAATCCAGAAAGGCATTCTCTCTGAGTCACTTCCAGAATTGCTTACCTTTGCTAATCTCTCAGGGTCACCAGGGTGCCGTGGAATTACTTTCTGGAGTCTCTGGAAGCCGTAATCTATGGTGGGCTCATTCAGTGCTGCAAAACAAAAGTCCCTGGGCATAAGCCAATGCTTTTCATTGCGATCCATCTAGTACACAAAGAAAAAACTTCTGAATCTAGGATCCAGGACTCAGTGGCAGCTTGCTAAATTCAATCAAGTGGTTGATTCTTGGTGATGATGAAGGACCAGAGTGTTTCCTGTGTCCTCTGGGCTGTGTGCACTTTACCAATCAGCCAATCCCAACTGCCACATTAGACCTCATGCTGAACATCTTCTCTATGCCAGTCTACTCCCTGATAAACATTGTTAAGAGACCGTAGGAGACTGTAGTCACTTTTTCCTAAGGTTGGATTGTATGATCCAGCAGCGAGAAGGAGTGAGAAGCAGTGTGGCTCAGTAGAAAGAGCATGAGCTTGGGAGTCAGAGGTCATGGGTTCTAATCCTGGCTCTGACAATCGTCAGCTGTGTGACTTTGGGCAAGTCACTTAACTTCTCTGTGCCTCAGTTATCTCATCTGTAAAATGGGGATTAAGACGGTGAGTCCGAAATGGGACAGCCTGATTACCGATTACCTTGTATTCCCCCACCCAGGTGCTTACAACAGTGCTTGGCACACAGTATGTGCTTAACAAATAACATCATTATTATTATTATGACACCCCCTCATAAAGAAACACAGCTAGAATTTATGGCTTTAGAGGAGTCAGTCATTCAATCATATTTAGTCCATCATTCGCATTTATTGATCACTTTACTGTGTGCAGAGCACTGTAGTAAACACTTGGGAGGGGACAATATAATAGGCACATTCATCTCCCACAATGAGCTTACAGTCTAGAGGGAGCAACATGGGCTACTGGAAAGAGCACTGGCCTAGGAGTCAGAGGACATGGGTTTAATCCCAGCTCCGCCACTTACCTGCTGGGTGACCTTCGGCAAGTCACCTAGCTTCTCTGTTCCTGAGTTCCCTCCTCTGCAAAATGGGGAATCAATACCTGTTCCTCCTCCTAGATAGACTGTGAGCCCCATTATGTGATTATCTTGTATCTACACTAACAATTTATATGGTGCTCGGCACAGAGTAAGTGCTTCACAAATATCACAATTATTTCACCTGTAAATGTCAGCTAACAAGTCATAGGATAGGTGTGCATTAGGTTAATGTGAATCAAATTGGTCAGTGTTCTGATTACCCCAACATTCAGGAATGTCAAAGTGTTATACGGTTCCATATCTAGCAACATGTAACCCACATTTGTAACTTTTCTGGACTCCACTGTACCCTCTCATAATAATGATGGTGTTTTCTTAAGTGCTTATAGTGGAACCAAGCACTGTGCTAAGCATTGGGGTAGAAATGAGATAATCAGATTGGACACATTCTCTGTTCCACATGGGACCCACACTCTAAGGGCAGGGGGACAAACAAGGATCTGATTTCCATTTTACAGATGAGGAAATAGAAGCTGATAGAGGTTAAGTGACTTGCCCAAGCTCACCCAGAGGAGGGAGGTAGGGTCGGGATGGCAAAAGGGTCTCCTGACTCCTGGACTCCTGAAAATCCTCTTCCCACTAGGCCCTACCACCTCCCTGAATGAAAGAAACAGTTGAGCTGCTGGACTGCTAATCCCTCATTTTTCCTAACATTATACTGAGTAGGCTTGGCTACTTCATTTTGTTCCTTCAGCTCAGTTTGTTCATGTGTAGCCTAATTATTATAAAGTGCACTGGGAACCAAAATGATGAGCTTCTGTTATTATCATCGGGGTGGTTTTATGAAAGACCCTGCAAAAGCCAGCCTAGACGCTAACCACAAGACAGAAACACATGTGCCCAGTGAGGGGGAGGAGCAGCTGCAATGATGAATCTGCCTGCCCAGACCCTCTTCAGTGAGATCACCTTCAGGCATAGGGCAGTGGCTTGGCTGCAAGTTCACCTAGATCAAGCAGAATTGAGAGTAGGTCTTTTCAGTTGCATAGTTCCTGGGAATCAGTCAATCGGTGGTGCTTATTGAGCATTTACTGTGGGCAGAGCACTGTACTGAATGCTTCAGAGCCCACATTGCAATAGAGTTTGTAGACACTGATTCCTGCCCTCAAGGAGCTTACAGTAGTGCATAGGTAGTGCAGAAAGGAGGGAGGGGGAAATGAGGATTTAGGGAAATCCTCTTAGGGGAGATGTGTTTTTAGGAGGGCTTTGAAGATAGGGAGAGTGGTGGCCTGTCAGATATGAAGGGGGAGAGAGTTGTGGGCCAGAGAGAGGATCTGATCAAGGGGTCAGTAGCAGGATAGACGAGATCGAGGTACAGTGAGCAGAATGATGCTAAAGGAGCCAAATGCGTGGTTTGGGTTGTTATAATGGGAGATCAGTGAGGTTCGATAGGAGCGAGAGAGCTGACTGAGTGCCTTAAAGCCAATTGTAAGGAGCTTCGGTTTGATGCGGAGATGGATGGACAACCACTGGAGGTTTGTGAGGAGTGTAATCTCTGAGGCTATTTTTCCATTTAGTGACTTGAATCTGAATTGGCTTTCTCATCTTGGTCCTTGGATTGAGAAGCAGATGCTGACTTTCTAAGGAATGCCTGGGAAGATTTACTAAGAAACCTTGGATTATTAAGACACAAGAAGATCTACTCTACTACTCTGAGCCAGTTTGAAACCTATCCTTGGCCACTTGTCTCTTTTTAAGCGCTGCTTGCCTGAAGTCATGCCAGCAATGTGTTTGACAGGCTCAAGCAGAGAAATGTTGGCAGAGTGAACCCAGAAAGTGAATTAGAATTATGCTTTGATCCATAAGCTCTATTTGTCTATGCCTTTCTTCGGGAACGTAACATTAAGGTAAAAGGTCATATCCCCACTGAAATATATTTTATATTTACTTTTTATTAAATAATTATGGCATGGCAAGAAGTTAAATATTACAGAAGCTAATCAAGAGGGAGTTCAATAGAGAAAACCCAGACCTGAGAATTTAGTCTTTGCTATACATAGAACGTCTTAATCCTCCACTGGGAGTGATTCGGGTTTGCTTAAGGAGTTTAATAATACGCATTTCAACTGCCACAGAATCTAAATCCCATTTGGATCAGCCTTGAAAAACTTTCATCAATACCTTGAGATTTCATAATAATTCTCTTGAGAGCCCTGGTCTTATGTGTCACTTCTCCTTTTGATTGTGAATCTGAGGTTATTTAGCTGAGACCCAACAAATGTACATGAATTTCCATGGTCAGATTTTGGTGCTTTTTTAAAAAATAAAATAAAACAAAGCGCTTACTAAAAATAACTAATGGGAACCCCCAACTATTGTGCAAGGAAAAAAAATTTAAAAGATGCTGGACCTCAACATTAGTTCATCCAAAGGAATGGGGATGCACAAAAATGTTAAAGCTTTTTGCCACCTCTCCTCATCGAGAAACAGTATTCAAATGACTAAGCAATGGATCCATCAATCAATGGTATTTATTGAGAGCTTACTGTATGCAGAACACTGTACTAAGCCCTTGGGAGATTACACTACAACAGAGTTGGTAGGTGTGATCTGTATGGATGGATCTATGACCCCCCCCCCCCCCCACTAGTCCCCAAATTCCATTCAGTTTAATGGAGCAAAAGTTCCATGTTTGGGAATTTGAAAGAAAGATGAAAGGTAAACATATTATTAAGAGGTGGAATCTCTCTTTGTGGACACAGGAAAGAGAATATCACTAGAGTACCTGAACTGCACAAGTGAAAGATTATAGTGAAGACTTTGATATTTAATTTTAAATGAAATATTAATTTAATATTTAATTATGCTTTGGTTTAAAGAAAAGTGCCTCAGCAAGTCAGGTTGTTTGAAGAAGGGAGTAATATCCACAGTTAAAGAGACAACTGTAAAAATGAAAGATAAATTCCAAGGGTAAATCTAAATGCCACAGTGGAGCTGTGATGTGAACGCACATGCTCTCGGTAATATGTATTTAGAATATTATCGCTGAGTGCCCTGGGCTTGCCCGGCTGCCATTAAGGAGCTGTTCGAGTTTGCTGAGGAAGAACCGTCATTCAGGGGCCGACAACAGAGCCATCATCCTTCCCTTCTGCTGAAAGTCTGTATCTGAATTTCCCATCAGGGGGCAACTTCGGTAGAGCCGCAGGATATCAAGAGGGCTGTTGGTTCAAGCCCGCTCCATTTGGAGGTAGGAGCAGTTGTCCTCGGGCCAGGTTTTGATGCTTGATTTGGGTGCTTTTAACTCAAAAACAGATTCATTTCTTAAATGGGATTTTCAGGGCTAGCCCGTTTAAAAGAGAAACGACCATGTTAAATGCAAACCAGATGAGCTATTAATATTGGAACTCAGCTCAGTCATCAGCAGAGTCAAGGTTTTTGAGAAGGAGGCGAGTTCCCTTTGGCATCCTTGAAGCCCAATATGATCACTGCTCTATTATCTGGGGGTTGATTATCCGGACGGAAGAGCATCCAGGCCTTCTGCTCAGGCTCCTTCCCTGCTCCTGCTGGCCGTCTCTGGACCATTCTGCAACTCATTATTGGAGACACCAGAATGAGGGCAGGGAAATAAAGGGAAAACCAGTTGAAATCGTTTAATTTGTCCAGGTGTTAGGGTCCTGCCTAACGGTTTGGTAGGGAGGGTGAAACCATTGTGAAACCACTGTGCCCCCACCTAGCCCTCCAATGGGAGCAGCTGGAGCAGGTGATGATCAGTCCTGGGGGCCTGAAGGGTACCTACCTACACCACCTGGAAATGTGGGGACTTTAACATGGGAGCCCCATGTGGGACAGAAACTGAATCCAATTTGATTATCCTGAATCTACTCCAGCACTTAGTACAGTGCTTGGCACATAGGAAGTGCTTAACTCTTAGCTCAATCATTATTATTATGAGGGTCTGGTTTTTCCCCTGAAGACTTTCTTTAAGGTACAATTCTCATGTTGTTTTCTGTGATAGAAATCATTTTAGAGGTTCATCATCATTTCAGAGCAAACTGGTATTTGTGTAAAAAGAAATTTGGGGATTGGATGTTCTATGGATTTCAACTAACCATGCTCTCACTTTTCATCAGTCCAGGCTTAGCTACTGCCATGACCCACCAACCCTGATCCTTGTTACAAAATGGTAGGTTTTATGGTGTGGCTGGACAATACTTGATACTGTTATTGGACCTGGCTTTTGAGTGGCCTTCATCAGTTCTCAGAGGGCATCCTGCAAAGGTGGGTGAGGGCAGGAGCACTCCTGCCTGCACATGGGGAAGTTGAGGCAGGTAGTGAGGTAGTCAATGGCTAGGCAGAAGTCCTGCAGTGAAGGTCCCAGTTTAGGCTGCCAGGATGAAATTACGAGAGCTGTAAGTTGGCTGTAGCACGTGGTTGTTCCCAGGAGGAAAATGTACAGAGGGGAAATTGTCTTTAAATCACGTGGAGACTAAGCAAAAAAAAAGGCATAGGAAAAGTGCCTCCGAGTCATGTGACCAGATCTTGAAAATGGCCTGGGCCAGTACCAAATCTGGCTAACTAGATCAACCCCTAACCAGCACTTGGCATGAAGGCCACCTACAACCTCATTCCGGGGGTCTCTGACATTTGTGTTAATAATAATAATAATGTTGGTATTTGTTAAGTGCTTACTATGTGCAGAGCACTGTTCTAAGCGCTGGGGCAGATACAGGGTAATCAGTTTGTCCCATGTGAGGCTCACAGATAATCCCCATTTTACAGATGAGGTAACTGAGGCACAGAGAAGTTAAGTGACTTGCCCACAGTCACACAGCTGACAAGTGGCAGAGCCGGGAGTCGAACCCATGACCTCTGATTCCGAAGCCCATGCTCTTTTCACTGAGCCACACTGCTTCTCCAATAATGTTGGTATTTGTTAAGCGCTTACTATGTGCAAAGCACTGTTCTAAGAGACACAGGGGAATCAGATTGTCCCACATGGGGCTCACAGTCTTAATCCCCATTTTACAGATGAGGTAACTGAGGCACAGAGAAGTTAAGTGACTTGCCCACAGTCACACAGCTGACAAGTGGCAGAGCCTGGATTCGAACTCATGACCTCTGACTCCAAAGCCCGTGCTCTTTCCACTGAGCCACGCTGCTTCATGTGATTGGCTGTTGCCAATGTTGCTCTTCCAATCACATTACACTTACACTGCTTCTAGAAGCATGCTAGAGGTCAGTCATCATGACAAAAATCATTGCAGAGGTCCCCAGCCTGAATTATTCAGGCACGTTTATTGACAGTTGGATTGTTATGAGTGGATTGTTCTTGGGTAAAGAGGGGAGAAGCACACCTAACCCTTTTTCAGGCCTTTTAGTCTCAGCCCCTCAGCGGTGGCTAACATAGTAACTGGATTTGTGGTCTCCTCACTCTTCCAAACTCAGGACATTCCCATAAACTGGCTATTGTGTTAGAGAGGAGTTTGCTAACATTTAGCAGAATCAGCAGAGATAGGACAGTGTAGTTCAGTGGACTCAACCCCACCTCAGAAGCTAAAAGGTTGTAAGTTCTAGTTCTGTTGATGCAATCCACCAATGCAGTTTGTAACCTTGCACCCTCTTAGTTTTACTACTTCAGACCTCGTTTTTCTCAGCTGTTAAATGGACCTATGGCAGTGACCCCTATCCCAGGTCCACTGTGAAACATGACCACCATAAAAAATTTTGAAGGGCCTTGTAAATAGTGCTAGAGAAAAGCTCCATTTCTTTAAAATGTGTCCATTATATGTTTCCATGGGGAAAGCTCATGAATAGAAACCTAAGGGGCTATATGATGGAAAGAACCATCAGTGCCTTCTTCAGAGACCCAATGTGCAAGATTGTACTCTCGTTAATGAGACTGTGGATACATAAATACTAACCTTTCACTTCCTTAAGCAGCAGTAAACTGCTCCCTATAAAACCTTGCTGTGAGAAAAACAGACCTGTGATGTCAAAGGTGCGAAGAAAACATATTATTTTCAGAGCCTGGATGTTGTTTTTGCAACTCTTGGCAGCAGCAACCTAAGGGAATTGATTACTCAATTCTGTCTAATTACACCAGGTAAGAGCAACCTAGTGGGGCCAGACCTATTAAGGTGGGGCCTCACAGGCTTTGGGGATGGAGATTTTCAGATAAAGGGAGAGGAGTGGGAGTGGCTTTCGATCCCTGACTCTTCCTGAAATGCTTCTTTGAAAGAACCAACACTAATCTGGCCCACACAGTGGCTCTGCCTCCAATTCTTCAGGACTCCTTATCTCTCACTTGCAGAGCTTGTTTGTTTTGGCCAGTTGTTGGTGTTGTCTGCTAAAAATCATTCAATACCCCCACTGTTCCACAGTTGTCTGCATTTGAGGAGCCCTGCCCTCCTCTCTCTGGCTACCAGCTCTTCTCTCAAGCCCTCCCTCCTGCCTGGAGCTCCCTCTCCCTTCACATCTGACAGACCAGCACACTCTCCATCTTCAAAGCTCTCCTGAAATTACTTCTCCTCCAGGAAGCCTTCCCTGATGGATCTCTCATCCCCTCACCATTTTCCTTCCCTCAGGAAACACAGCGAGACTTGTCAGTTCTATTTATCTGCCAAGCCAGGGTGGCTCACAGCAGCCTGTGCTAGGATTCCGCTCAGATTTCAGAACAGTCAACTCCGGCATCTCCAGGGGCTCCTCAGTCTTCAGCCGTTGGACGGAGACGCCCTCTCGTCCAGTAATTAGTTCTCCTTGTCAGATGAGTGCTCACTCAGTGGGTCCGGTGGGGACCACCAGCTGGTTTCACGTGGGCCTCAGGACCCCCACCTTAGGTGTCAACTTCCCATCACATCCATCCAGAGGTCCAGCTGACTGATCCAGCCCTCATTTCCCCTCCCCGCCCTCCCTTCTGCAGCAACAATGCACTCGGCCGTGTACCCCTTAAACACTTTGATACACTCTCTCCAGCTCCACAGTACTTAACGTAAATATTTTTATACTCAACTATTTCCCCTATCTGTAATTTATTTAATGACTGTCTCTCCTTACAAATGGTTAGCTCCCTAGGGATAGGCAAGGATAGTGTCTACCAGCTCTATTTTGTTGTATTCTTCCAATTGTAGTACAGTGCTGGGCACATAGTAATCACTGAGTAAATACCATTCACTGATTGACTGATTGATCCAGCAAACCCCTTGACTACAAAGCTGCGTGGCCCAGTGGATGGAGCTTGGGCCCAGGGGTCAGAAGGACCAGGTTTCTAATCCCGGCTCGGTCACTTGCCTCCTTTGTGACCTTGGGTAAGTCACTTAACTTCTCTGGGCCTCAGTTACCTCATCTGTAAAATGGGGATTAAGAGTGTGAGCCCCATGTGGACCAGGGCCTGGGTCCAACCTGATTAACTTGTATCTACCCCAGAGCTTATAATGGTGCTTGGCACATAGTTAGTGCTTAACAAGTACTGTAATGATAATAATAGTAATTATCATTATTATAAAATGGTGATTAAGACTGTGGGCCTCATGTAGGACAGGGACTGTGCCCAACCCAAATTGCTAGTATCCACCCCAGGGCTTAGTACAGTGCCTGGCCCCTGGTAAGCCCTGAATAAGTACCACCATTAGACATTGTCTAGTCCTTCCAATCTCCTGAGCCACCTGTACTACCATGCTGGGGCATTTTTCTTTCTGTTTTCCTTCCTGACTTTGCAGATATAAGACACCATTTCTAAAAAGATGAAGGAGCCTGGAGGGGTCCACCACCACCCTCTCATCATGTTCTGTCTCCCTGCATCCTCTACCCCAACATGTATCACATCAGACCCTCACATGTCCAAATCTCTTTTTGGTCTTTCCTTAACCATGCACAGAAGCACCAAGGCCTAGTGGAAAGAGCACGAGCCTGGGAACCAGGAGACCTGGGTTCTAATCCCGACTCTATCACTTGCCTACTGTGTTGCCTTGGGCAAGTTCCTTGACTTCTCTGGACCTTAGGTTTCCTCATTTGTAAAATGGGGATTAAACACCCATTAAACACCCTCCTAGACTGTGAGCCCCATGTGAGACAGGGACTGTGCCCAACCCGATTATCTTCTATCTATCCCAGTGTTTAGTACCATGCTTGCAATATAGAAAGTGCTTAACAAATACCACAGTTAGTATAAACCAGTATAAAAAGGTTCTGGGCCAGAGTTAGGTCCTCTTTTCTTCCTCAGGACTTTGGGAATGTCCTTCAAAAAGGTATCAAAACTCAACCTTTATGATCTTTTTCTGGTCCAATCTTACACACTGCTTTTGAAGCAAGATAGAAGGGCTTAAGGATCACTTTAAATAATATGAATTCCAAATTGTAATATCAGCTCTGTCACTCATCTACCAAATGACTTTCAGTCAATCTCTTCATCTATTAGTGCCTCAGTTTCCCAATTAATACAATAGGAATATGAATTAAAAAAAGACTTCAAAGGAGCATAAGAGATATTTTAGTCCAGGCACATAGGCCCCTAAACCATACCACATATTGAGGCTCTGGATTCTAATCCCATCTCTGCCACTTGCCTGCTGTACTCTGCTTGCTTGGGTGTCACAACTTCTCTGTGACTCAGTTCCCTCTTCTGCAGAATGGGGATTCTATACCTGTTTTCCCATGTACTTAGAATGTTAGCCCCATGTGGAACCTAATGATCTTGTATCTACCCCAGCACTTAGTACAGTGTGTGGCTCAGTGGAAAGAGCACAGGCTTTGGAGTCAGAGGTCTTGGGTTCAAATCCTGGCTCTGCCACTTGTCAGCTGTATGACTGTGGGCAAGTCACTTCACTTCTCTGTGCCTCAGTTACCTCATCTGTAAAATGGGGATTAAGACTGTGAGCCCCACGTGGGACAACCTGATTCTCCTGTGTCTCTTAGAACAGTGCTTTGCACATAGTAAGCGCTTAACAAATACCAACATTATTGGAGAAGCAGTGTGGCTCAGTGAAAAGAGCGTGGGCTTCGGAATCAGAGGTCATGGGTTCGACTCCCGGATCTGCCACTTGTCAGCTGTGTGACTGTGGGCAAGTCACTTAACTTCTCTGTGCCTCAGTTACCTCATCTGTAAAATGGGGATTATCTGTGAGCCTCACATGGGACAAACTGATTACCCTGAATCTGCCCCAGCGCTTAGAACAGTGCTCTGCACATAGTAAGCACTTAACAAATACCAACATTACTATTATTATTACAGTGCTTGGCAGTACTTTATTAAGTGCTTAAAAAAACCCACAATTATCATTATCATTATTACCCTGTCTATCAATTAATCACTCATCAATCAATGCTACTTAGCAAGTGCTTACTGTGCAGATCACTATACTAAGTGCTTGGGGGGGTGGCGTACAATAAAACAGAGTTGGTAGACACATTCCCTGCCCACAACAAGCTTCAGTCTGGAGACAAGTTTACAGTCTAGAGGCTTCACTTCTCCATGCCTCAATTTCTTCATCTGTAAATTGGGGATTAAATCCTACTCCCTCCTACTTAGACTGTGAGCCCCATGTGGGACAGGGACTGTGTCCAACTTGATTATCTTGTATCTACCCGAGTGCTCAGAACCATTCTTGACTTACAGTGAGTGCTTAACAAGTATAATAATAATAACTATTAGTATTAAAAGATGGGCAACCACTGAACAGTCTGAAGATCAAGTTTGCTCCACAACTCCAATACTGTCCTCCCTGGATTCTCTCACATCTATACTGCCATTGTTAGGAGAGGAGGTTCCCGCAGAGAGAGAAAAGGAGAGGAGTTTATACAAATGTTTACGATAAGAACTTCTCAATAAAAAGAAAACCCACTAGGGTAAGGTGACGTAACCAAAGTCAGGTTCCAAAAGCAATTCCAGTGAAACAAAAAGAATGCAGTAAGCTGTAATGAAGGAAAGAATTCTGAATGAGTTAGGATAAACTCTATTCTCCCGTCATGGGGCACCAAACTTCCCGGGCCCCTTTCTTTATGGGAAATAAAATTCCAGCTCCTTCCAAGAGTCTGGACTGCCCTTCCCAAGAAGGAGCAGCAGCTGGAAGCAGAGCAGTAGTCTTACGTGCACATAGAGGAAGGGGAGACCCAGAACTTTCCTTGGAAAATGCAGACCACGATGGTGACATTTTCCAATGGCCCTGTAGAGTGCGTGTTGAGTCATATCTGTGCACTGCAAGGCTGGGCCCTGTCACAGTGCCATTGTGAGGGACCAATATACCTCTTCTCCCTTCACCATAACTCCAAAAAGCACCTATTCCCCCCCGGCCCCCAGAACACCCCTCCTTCCCACCTCACCAAATTACGCTCCTCCAAAAACCATTTAAAATGTTACCTCCTACAGGAGCTCTCTCCTGCTTCGTATCTGACAGAATAGAACTTTCTCCATCTTCGAAGCTCTCCTAAAATCACATCTTGTCCAAGAGGCCTTCCCTGAATAACCCCTCATTTCTCCTATCCATCCTCCCTTCTGCATCACCTATAAACTTGGGTCTGTGACCCTCAAGCATTTTGATACTCACCACCATCGGCCACTCCCCGACCCACCCCAGCTCCACAGTACTTGTGTACATAGCTTTGTTATCTTTTGCTTCTCTGATCTGAAATTTACTTTAACATCTGTCTTCCCCACCAGACTGTAAGCTCCTACAAGGCAGGGATTGTGTCTTACAAACTCTATTTTATTGTACTCTCCCAAGCTCTTAGTACAGTGCCTGGCACATAGTAAGTGTTTAACAAATGCCAATTTTTTTAAAATATACCATTGATTGATTGAGACGTTCTCTGGCCAATTCTCCTATCTTTCTCACCGGGCCTTTCCTCAGACATTTTAGCATTCTTGTGCACTTCTCTGTTGGGTCATTCATTAGTGATTTTTTTTTTTACCTGTTTTTCATTTATTTCTACCATCACACTCTACTACAGAGTATTTGGTTTTGCCTGCCTGCCTGCCTTCCCCTTGAGAAGGTAAATTATTCACAGGCAGGAATCATGCCTTGTACTTCTTCTCTTTTGTCCCTTAAGTGTCTAGTACAGTGCTCTGGACACAGTAGGGATTTAATGTAGCATTCCGTATGTAGCAGACACTTGGTTCAGTGCTCTGCATACAGGAGGTACTCGATTAAAACTACTGATAACTAAAAGGATGAAAGAACCTGTCTCTTGATATTATTGGCAAAGAACTGGGCTCTCTTTCCTAATTATTAAAAATGATTCAATCAAATCAACCAATTGATTCTATTTATTGAGCTTCTACTGTGACAGACCACTGTACTAAGCTCTTGGGAGAATAAAATGGAGTTTGGTAGATGCTATCCCTGCTCTTAAGGAATTAACAATTTAGTGGATGAGACAGATGCTAAAATAAATTACAGACAGGAGGAAGTAAGAGAGCAAAAAGATATAGACGTAAGGGCTACGGTGTGCCTGGAGGTGGGGAGGGTTGTTGAAGTACAAGTGGAATTAGTTTATACAGTTCAGCCAGATACAAGTCTAGGGACATTTTTCCTTCTTAGCACATTATTTCTCTTCAGGTACTTTATGGTTATTAATTAGATCACCCAGCATCATTCCCATTGCACCACTAGGGAAACTGAAGTAAATTCATTCAGTCATACTTATTGAGCTCTTATTATGTGCAGAGCACTGCACTAAGCACTTGGGAGAGTACAATATAACAATAAACAGACACATTCCCTGCCCACAATGAGCTCATAATCTAGAGGGGAAGACAGACACTAATAGGAATAAATAAATTACAGATCTGGACATGAGTGCTGTGGGGCTGGGCAGGGGTGAATAAAGGGAGCAAGTCAGGGTGACACAAAAGCGAATGGGTGAAGAGGAAAAGAGAGCTTAGTTTGGGAAGGCCCCTTGGAGGAGTTGTGCCTTCAACGAGGCTTTGAAGGTAAGGAGAGTAAATGCCTTCCCAAACTAAGTGCTGATGGGTCAGGAATGGGGTTAGTACAGAATGAACCATCTCCACGTCAGCATTCCAGATGATACTTCTCCCCTATTTCGGGGAGAGATTGGGAAGATGACCCAGAGTATAAAGAAGGGAAAGGATCATATCTAAGGGTAAAGGTGAAGCTGAACTCGGGTTGCTTTCTACTTTAGAAGTGGTCACCTACCTGTATAGATAAACCTTCCAGGAGCCCCTTTGCAGAACTGCTTGGATTTATAAGATAATGTCACTTCCACTACTCCAGGGATGTGTCGTGGGGGAGTCTGCACTCGGATAGCATGAGGAGTTATCAGCTGAAGGGTAAGAAAGAAGGACACACGGTCTGTTATGGAAAGATCTCAAGCCACCCCTCCCCCCACCCCACCCCCATAACCCAACAAACCCCAACCTCCTGGCTCTGGTTCAGGTGCCACCCAAACCTTTGGGCCTCTTTCCATCCATAAGTGCCTACCTCACTCCACACGAGCATGGTCCCAAACACAACCTGAAGGCCGTCAAAGAAGTTATCTCCTATAATGATGACCATGGCTCCTCCTGTAGTCCAGCCTTCGCTCGGGCTGATGGCTTTGATGCACGGTGTGGCTGAGGAGACAGAGGACGCCCTCTGGGCATTCTGTGCCAGGGATCCAGGTGTCTAGGGGCCTAGGGGATCCTCTACCTCATCAGCCCTGAAGACTGGATGCTACCCCAGAATCAAGAAATGGGCTACGTTGGCCTGGCCATGGTGACCGAATTGGTCATTCATTATCGGCCTTTTAGTGCTGTGTCATTAAACCCTAGTAGGCTGGCAAGAAGGCAAGGAAAAGTGAAGCCCTGAACTGATGGTGCAGTGGGTGTTTCGAAAAACTCTCTATCTTTCATTAGCATATTTTTATAAGCATAAAAAAAATGCCCATCTAAGATTTCCAGGCAGGGAGGAAGGGCTGGTGGGGGAGAGAAGAAGACAGAGAGAGCTGGAGAAAGAGAGGGAGAGAGGGTGAGCGTATGAATGAATCTATCATGGGCTGAGTCATTTGGAGGGGGTTTTTTTTCCCTTCCAAAAGACAATTTCTAATAATTTTCCAAAGTTTGCAGGTTGAATTTTCTTTTCCTCTTCCATATGTTTGAGGCCTCTGGACTTTACATCCCATCAGGAACCCAATATGGTTTCCAGGCCATAAGCAAAGTCAATCCATCACCCCATTTCCAATGTTGACAGGGTCAAAGGTGGAGGAGAACTTTGGCAGGACTCCAAAAACATGAGCCTACTTTGAGCAGCCAGTCAATCACATCCAATCAGTCAAGGAGAAACTGGACGGGTTCCTCGCTCGGTACATTGGGAATTTCTTCTCCCGTTTCAATGCCCGCTGGGGGAGAATTAACACCACTCCAAATTCTTTACTGATTCAATCATTTTCTTCCAGTTCATTAATTCTTCTCTAGGCCAATACAGGGCACGTTTACAAAAGGGGCAGCAAAACACCGTAATGAAATAATAACCTGGCTTGTCCGTTCAATGAACATCTTAATATCTTGGTGCTTTTGCTGGCCAATTGCTCTGGGAAGAGAAGAACTGGATGGGATTGACTTAAGTTTGTCAGTCATCCCAACCGATGCATTTCATTTTTTTGGACAACTTGAAGCTTAACAGTTACAGGTATTTGTAATTGCTTAAATGCACTCAGAAAACTAAACTACCCAGAGCTGACCGTGATTTCTCCTTGGCCAAGCAAACAAAAATCAATTAGTGTCAGTTTCATTCTGCACATTGTTATGTTTTCCCCGCAATTTGTTTAAGGGAACAACTGACACTTATTCATACATGCCTGGCACTGTAGCGTTCCTGTTTAACTAAGATGTCATATTACTCAATTTGCCTGAAAAGCCGGGCTGGCAAAAAAAAAAAAAATGAAGACGGCGTTGGATGGAAGAAATGGCAAGCTTCTGGGATGAGGATTTGCATTTGTGGATTTGTGATTGTGCAAATGCACACTAGCATCAGTGTTTACACCTTCTTAAATGCACATGGCCTGGTGAACTCCATATCCCCACAACCTCACCCATCTCCCCACCCCCTTTGGCCCTCCCCCAGATTCAGAGAAGTGAAGGTGGAATTCAAGGAAGGAAGCATGAGGACAGCACATACGTGCCCTTCTTGACTGGCCATTACCTTCAGATGGATCAAGTCTTCTCGCTCTCCTCCCGTGTTTAGAATTGTTGTGAACGAACATGTTGTCAGAAACAGCCAACACGTGTCCATCCACGTTCACTGTGGTGGACAGCACAACCTTTATATGAAGAAAAAAGAAGATTAGGGCAGGAAGCATGGCTTAGTGGGAAGAGCACAGACGTGGGAGTCAGGAGACCTGAATTCGAATCGCCACCACCAACCTACTGTGTGATCACAACATCTCTGGGCCTCAGTTTCCTCATCTGTAAAATGGGGATAAGATAGACTGTGAGCTCTATGTGGGACAGGGGCTGTGCTTGGTCTCATAACCTTATACCTATCCCAGTGCTCAGCACATAGTAAGTGCATAGTAAATGCCATCATCCTTATTCTCACTACTTGAAGCATGCAATCCACAGTTCAATTTTTTATTTAAATTCTACGGAACTTCAATTCTTAGTCTGGGGATATTTTAATGCTCTTTGATTCTCTGCGGGGGGTTAATCTCGTTTAGTCTGTAAACTCTTCCTCTAGACTCTAAACTCTTTGAGGGCAGAGAACGGATCTACCGATTCTATTGGATTGTACCCTTCCAAATGCTTAGCCCAGTACTCTGCACTTACAGTAAGCGCTCAGTAAATATCACTGATTGATTTCATCCAGGCAGTCCTGGCTGATGTGATATGTGGCGCCCCGTCGGCCTCGCCCAGCCTTGGTTTGAGCCACACTGCCAGGTGAAGAAGCCGAGCTCACAAGGCTTTTTCCAGGCGCACACCTTTGCTTGCACCAGTCACTTGCACTTTACGGCCACCAGGGGGTAGCCTTTTCATCAGCAGTACCGGTCTGGGCCAGAAGAGAGCAGTAGTGAGGTGGTGCTGTGGCGACGCAGCCGCACTAGGAACAACTGAGGCCCTGCCTGGTTCATTCATTCATTCAATAGTATTTATTGAGCCCTTACTATGTGCAGAGCACTGTACTAAGCGCTTGGAATGGACAAATCGGTAACAGATAGAGACAGTCCCTGCCCTTTGACGGGCTTACAGTCGAATCGGGGGAGACAGACAGACAAGAAAGCGAAATTCTGAATCTGAACCCTTCCAAGTGAAACAAAGTTGTCAAGTGGGTTAGAAGACTGGAGACCCCTGTTCTATTGGTTTCACTTCTCATTTGTGGTGACTCGGGATAGCGTGGTGTAGGGGATGGAGCACAGGCCTGGGAGTCAGAAGGTCATGGGTTCTAATCCTGATTTTGCCACGTCTGCTGGGTGACCTGGGGCAAGTCACTTCACTTCTCTGAGCCTCAGTTATTTCATCTGTAAAATGGGGATTGAGACTGTGATCCCCAAATGGGACAGGGATTGTGTCCAACCAGATTTGCTTCTATCCACCCCAGCACTTAGAACAATGGTAAATTGGCACATAGTAAGCGCTTAACACATTAATTATTATTGTTATTATCATTATTATTTCTATGTCCCAGTGCACTTTTCTGTCAAATGAAACTCTTGTGGGTGGGGAACATGTCTACCAATTCTGTTATATTGAACTCTCCCAAGTGTTTAGTTCAGTGCTCTGCACACAGTTAAGTACTCAATCCATTCAATGGCATCTACTGAGCACTTACTATGTGCAGAGCATTGTACTAAGCCCTTGGAATGTATGTACAATTCGGCAACAGATAGAGACAATCCCTGTCCAATGACAGGCTTACAGTCTAATCAATAAATATGATTGATTGATGGATTGATGAAGACCACGAATTCCTAACCCCCCCTTGCTCTAGCTCCCAAAGACACAGTGTGTATTCCTTTAGAGAAGACTTGCAGATAAGAGCCAAAAATCTACCTGCCCAAGAAAATATCTTCAGTTTCCCTTCGAGCATAGCAGAGAGAAAAACAAATGAAATCCGCCATTCCTTATTCCTTATTCACCCTCAACCTGCTTGGATCCCAGGCATACAAGTGAGTGTCTATCTGCACAATTATTTTCAAGTGCTTTGAGATTCTTGGGTGTGACATAAATGTGAGCACTCTATAAGTAAATATAAAAGGAAGTATTCTCTAAATGAATGTGACTCTGCCTTGATAAGACATAAGAATCAATTTGAAGGTCATTTGCATTTGTGCTGGTCCTTGCTAGTGAGAAAATGTCTTTCAGTATAATGGTGTAAGAATCCAAAGGAGCATTCTTTTGAGCGCTGATTCTGTAGTTCAACTGCTTACATGTTAAATCTCTGAGTTTAGATTTAAAGCATCTCAAAAAACACAGAAAAAGTGAACAGTTGCCTTATCTAGATAAGCTCAGTGGAGGACACAGCCCAACAGAGTGAGTTCAATAAAACACAAGAGCTCATTAGAGCCGAAGGAAAATACGTTCCTTTGAGCCAAAAGGTAACTAACACAGAAAGATAAATGTGAAGTTTTAAATGGATCACCACTGCACACTTTAAACCTCCAGAAGTCTTTTGAAATAATAGGCTTACATTTTCAACAAGAAAAATAAGAAGAACATAAGCCCTGTTACGGAATTTGCAAATGAATTTTCAAAGATGCAATTGTCATACTCTGAAGGAAAAAAATGAGAGAGGGCTTCAGACTTTAATTGTTGATAAACTGTACTCAGCACACTTAGGGGAAACCTGGCCCTGTTGGAGGATTATGTGGATGTAAAGAATGTTCTTGTGGAGGCCACTCTAATTCATTCCACAAGGTTCTTGTCATACTGTACACTAATGCTTCTCATGCATTCCTGTCCTGAAATGTGGGCTTTTCACGTGCCAACTGGTTTCATCATCGTCCATTTGGGTGGAGTGAGTCTCGCTTCCAAAGTGAACATTTCCCGAATGACATACCCTGACAGTTCTGATGCACTTCATTATTTTCTATTAACAATGGAAATAAATTTTAATCTCTCGCTGGCTAGGATAGCCCTTCTAAGGCAGCAGGGGAATTAACCTGAATTATTTCAGTGCCTGAAATATTTATGACAAGACTTTAAATCACATCCAAATGTAAATCAATATATACCCGGATTTATACTTTTCTAGGTCTACTTTTGATAATCTGAATATCTTGGAACGGAAGTCGTGGAACCAACCGGTTGAGCTTGAGTGGAAAATCATTCGCAAAACCCGCACGGAGACCGCATAGAGAACGTTGTCATGGCTAGCCTCTTTGCTGTCCTGCCATGAGGCAAGTTTTATATTTTTGAGGTGAGGAGATCTTAAATACATTCAAAGCTTCCCATTTAACTCCGCTCCACACCTTCTGATTAGCGATGACAACAATGAAATTGTTTGGTTCAGAAAGAGTGAAAAACTCTTCATGTTTTAAGACTTAAGGAAGTGAAATGTGCATTCCAACGGCCTCTCAGCTCACAGGCCTGCCCCTTGCACAAGCCAACTACTTTCCCCCAGTGAGTATTTCCTGGGTCATGGAGACTGACCCTTCCCATCTGGAATCAATCAGTCAACTCCTGACAACTTCCTGAAACACCTCACTCCATTTCCTGTTCTCTCCCCCTTCTCTCTTTCCCCCTGGTTTGCTTCACTCTTCAAAACTGCAGGCCACAGCAGCTTAATGTTAGAGGGTCAGACACAGTTAGACTCCAAAACACTACACAAGAACACCTTTGACCTTCAAAAATCTTTACATCTTAGCTAAACAAATCAAGGTCAACATTTCTTACCATTACCTTGTTAACTATTTATAGGCCTCTTTGCCAATGCTTTTCTGATCTCACATCCATCAATACCACTTGTTCTCCAAAGATCATAAAATATGACTTTCCCTGAGCAAAGTGAATGTGGTGCCAGCTGGGGATGCCTAGTGATTGACGTGACCCTCAGGGAGTCTCCAAAACTGGCAAAGCCCTCTGTGAAGAAGAATGAGCCACCTCCCATGGCTGCAAATGTCTGTCATTTCTTCATCGAGAAGCCGTGCTGCTTAGTGGAAAGAGCATGGCGTTTGGAGTCAGAGAATCTGGATTCTAATCCTGGTTCTGCAATTTGTCTCCTGCTGTGACCTTGGGCAAGTCATTTCAACTCTCTGGGCCTCTGTTTCCACATCTGTAAAATGGGGATTCATTCCCTGTTCTCCTTCCTCCCTGGACTGCCAACCCCATGTGGGACAGGGAAGGTGTCCAACTTGATGATCTTGTATCTAATCCAGCACTTAATACAATGCTTGACACATAGTAAGCACTTAGCAAATACCACAATTAGTATTATTATTATGTTATCATACAATAATGATAATCCTCGTGGCATCTCTAGGAGTACATATCCGCTTTTCTCCATGGCATCTCTGGTGGCTCTGCCTAACAGGCTGCCAACGAATGGTCGAGTTGATGATTGGGTGGCCCAGACACCTGATTCTTTTTATAGGTGTTAATGACTTTAGCTGATACAATTATCAATCTGAGATTTTTTAATGGTATTTATTAAGCACTTACTATGTGTCAAACACTGTTCTAAGCTCTGGGGAAGTGTACGGTCAGAGATAGTCCCTGCCCTGCATGGGGCTCACAGTCTAGGTGGGAGGGAAAACATGTATTCACATTTTACAGTTGAGGAAACTGAGGCGCAGAGAAGTTAAGTGACTTGCCCCAGGTTCCACAGCAAGCGATTAGCAGAGCTGGAATTGGAACCCAGGTCCTTCTGACTCCCAAGTCCATGACTCCCACTAGGCGACACTGCTTCTAGATTCTGATCAATCAGTCAGTGAGTGGTATTTATTGAGTACTTACGGTGTGCAGAGCATTCTACTAAACACTTGGGACAGTACAACACAATAGAGTTGGAAGACATGATAGCATAGCTCAGTGGAAAGAGCACGGGCTTGGGAGTCAGAAGCCCGTCAAACGGCAGGGACTGTCTCTATCTGTTGCGGACTTGTTCATCCCAAGCGCTTAGTACAGTGCTCTGCACATAGTAAGCGCTCAATAAATACTATTGAATGAATGAATGAAAGTCATGGGTTCGAATTCTGACTCTACCACTTGTCAGCTGTGTGACTGTGGGCAAGTCACTTAACTTCTCTGTGCCTCAGTTACCTCATCTGTAAAATGGGGATTAAGACTGTGAGCTTCACGTGGGACAACCTGATTACCCTGTATCTACCCCAGCCCTTAGAACAGTGCTTGGCACATAGTAAGCACTTAACAAATACCAACATCATCATCATCACGACCCCTACCCACAAAGAGTTTAGTCAGTCAGTCAATTGTATTTATTGAGCGCTTACCATGAGCAGAGCACTGTACTACGTGCTTGGGAGAATACAATACAACAATATAACAGACATTCCCTGCCCACAGTGAGCTTACAGTCTAGGGGAAAAGAGGTTGGACTGACTCCAACCAAGCCAGCGTGGGAGCTGGATTTCTGAGCGCTGTAATACAATAAGAATCCAACCCAGATATAGCCAATTTCTGAAGAACGCCCACAAGATAGTAGGCCTCCTACTGCTTGTTCTCTTACATATCTGAAAGCGGGCCTCAAGAATTAAGAGTGGCAACCACTCTGGTCCAGTCTGGATCAGGACTCCTTCTGTTTTGGTCAATCAGTCAATAAATCAATCATATTTATTGAATGCTTACTGTGTGCAGAGCACTCTTCTAAGCATTTGGAAGAGCACAATAAAACAGAATTGGTAGTCACATTCCCTACCCGCAATTCCATCCACTCTGGATTTTTGGTTTGTTTTATCTACTGACTCTACCGTGTTATGCTCTCCCAAGTGCTTAGTACAGTGCTCGGCACACAGTAAGTGCTCAAAGAATACCACTGACTGATTGATTTCTTACATTGGGATAAAAGGAGCCACCAATCAATTAATCAACAGTATTTATTGAGCACTTACTGTGAGTAGAGCACTATATTGAGCACTTGGGAGAGTACACTACAAAAGAGTTGGTAGACACATTCACTGCCCACACCGAGCTTACAGTCCATTCATTCATTCAATAGTATTTATTGAGCGCTTACTATGTGCAGAGCACTGTACTAAGCGCTTGGGATGAACAAGTCGGCAACAGATAGAGACAGTCCCTGCCATTTGACGGGCTTACAGTCTAATCGGGGGAGATGGACAGACAAGAACAATGGCAATAAATAGAGTCAAGGGGAAGAACATCTCGTAAAAACAATGGCAACTAAATAGAATCAAGGCGATGTACAATTCATTAACAAAATAAATAGGGTAATGAAAATATATACAGTTGAGCGGATGAGTACAGTGCTTTGGGGATGGGAAGGGAGAGGTGGAGGAGCAGAGGGAAAGGGGGAAAAAGGGGGGTTTAGCTGCGGAGAGGTAAAGGAGGGTGGCAGAGGGAGTAGAGGGAGAAGAGGAGCTCAGTCTGGGAAGGCCTCTTGGAGGAGGTGAGTTTTAAGTAGGGTTTTGAAGAGGGGAAGAGAATCAGTTTGGCGGAGATGAGGAGGGAGGGCATTCCGGGACCGCGGGAGGACGTGGCCCAGGGGTCGACGGCGGGATAGGCGAGACCGAGGGACGGTGAGGAGGTGGGCGGCGGAGGAGCGGAGCGTGCGGGGTGGGTGGTAGAAAGAGAGAAGGGAGGAGAGGTAGGAAGGGGCAAGGTGATGGAGAGCCTTGAAGCCTAGAGTGAGGAGTTTTTGTTTGGAGTGGAGGTTGATAGGCAACCACTGGAGTTGTGTAAGAAGGGGAGTGACATGCCCAGATCGTTTCTGCAGGAAGATGAGCCGGGCAGCGGAGAGAGGCCTGAAAGCATTAGCTCCCCCTCCCTTAGACTGTAAGCTCAGTGTGGGCAGGGATTGTTTCCCTTTATTGCTGAACTGTACTTTCCAAGCACTTAGTACAGTGGTCTGCACACAGTAAATACGATTGAACTAGCTGGGTAGTCTTGACTTCCTCCTCCTCAGACCGGCCTAGCCTTAGCTATCTACATAGAATGGCCACTTTTTTCTCCATGTATTTCTTACTCTGCCTTTGAATCTCCACCTCTGTGACAACTCTACTCTGGCTCATTCAGATCACACAAATCCATGATCTCGTCAGCACCCCTCCATCCCCCAACCCTGACCTTAACCGCCCAGCCTCGCCTCTCCCAGCGCTCCCACCCACGGGTTACTGGAAAGATCCAAAGTTTCATACCAGAAAAGGCAGAAAGGGAGAAAGTCAGAGTGAAAAATGTGCAGAATGGTTAACTCTTCTGCTTTGAAGAGGATGACAATCCCAGTATATACCCTGGAGGGGAATTACATCGTTTGGAACCCGCCCCAAATAGAACAGAGCTCTGACTTGGAAAACCCACCAGATTCTACCTTGGGAAGCCAGCCACCCTTTCTCCCCTAGCCTACTGTTCCCTAGCCCCAGTAAAGTTCCAGTGGGTGTCATTTGTGACCTCCCAACAGCTAAGTACCCCCAAACACCCACTTCTGTTGGTGCATACCCCAAACATGATGAAAATTGGTCTCTGAAAATTCCTGTTACATTGCCAAACATAGAAAAAAAATTCTTTATGACATTTTACATCTGGAAATGCTATTAAATTCATGATGTGCTTTTCCTTTATAACTGAGCAGTTACCGTACATGTTATTTCAGCTTTTCCAAAGAATAACTGTTATGTGGGCTTTTATTTTCCACCTGTGGAAGGTGGAAGAGAGCATGAAGTGTTCTGAAGAGAGGCAAATCTTGCATGAGAAAGATGGTCAAACAAGTGCTCAGAAGACAAAGAACCAGTCTCATGAAGACAAGGTATGCCAGGTTGAGCTGAGGCCAGGACTAGGGCCTCAGGAAAAGTTTTGCTCCCTAAGCCAGGATCTTGAGGATGGCCCGAGGACATTAATTCACTTAGAATGGCTCTCTCTGCACAAGGCAGTCTGGCCTCCTGGAAAACAGCCTGGGACTGGGGGAGTCAGGCATCAGGAGACCTGGATTTGAGTACCAGCTCTGCCACAGGGCTACTCTGAGAACTTGGGCAAGTCAATAAATCTCTCTAGGCCTCAGTTTCCTCATCTGTAAAAGGGGGATAAGATAAACTAGGGGCCCCATATGGGACAGGAACTGTTTCTGATCTCACAACTTTCAATTTACCACACTCTCAGCACTTCATAAATATTATATTATTATCATCATTATTATTAATTAAAGGGATTGCCTAGGAGGCTCACACCAACAATTCCCCACCATCCTAAAAGTCACATACTCTTGGTATTTACTGTCTTTCTCAATTCTTTCTGTGGGACTCAGACTTCCTCTTCCGTTTCTGCCAAGTGCCAAGTCGGGACCAAATGGAATAATAGTATTTTACCAGTTGTGAGCTTACAAATATCAAGGTACCTTCTTAATTAGATGTCTCTATTGAGGGCCTCTGTCCTAGCATGGCTTTCATTTGAGCCAGTGGTTCCGCTCCACCAAATTATGCTATGTCATCTGGAGAATGCCTCCTAATCAATCAATTGTATTTATTGAGCCCTTATAGTGCAGAGCACTGTACTAAGGACTTGGGAGAGTACAGAGTTGGTAGACATGTTCCCTGCCCACAAGGAGCTTATAGTCTAGAGGGGGAGACAGATGTTAAAATAAAGTGCTGTGGGCCTGAACATGGGGCGAATACCAAGTACCTAAAGGGTACCTAATATCAACTGATATCACTGCTTGTTGTTATATTTTACTTTCTCAAGTGCTTAGTACAGTGCTCTGCACAAATGATCAATAAATATGAATGAATAAATCAGCTGAATATCCAATGGCAGACATCCAATTCTCAGCAGAAATGGAAAGTCACCATTCATTCATTCATTCATTCATTCATTCAATCGTATTTATTGAGCACTTCCTGTGTGCAGAGCACTATACTAAGCGCTTGGAACGTACAATTTGGCAACAGATAGAGACAATGTGCCTGCCTTGAAACATCTAGGGAATCAGGGCAACCTTCCTAGAGCTGCCAGGCTATCGGTCCTTGGAACTCTTCCTGGGACTGCTGTGATGCTATGCTATTGGTCCTCAGAACTCTTCCTACAGTTAGGAGGCTACTAGTCCTCAGAACTTTACATAGAGTTGTAAGGCCATTGGTCCTTAGAATTCCACAAGAATATAGGTGGTCGAAAATGGGGTTTGGTCTTAAATTTTAACCCATGCGCTCTTTGAATAAAAACAGTTTATGACTCTGAGTGGTTCTTTCCTAACCTTAGAAAGTGTGTACACTTCTCTACCTGGACTTCAGAGTATGCTGTCATCTCTGTTTCTCTTCATAATGGGGGCAAAGAAAGATTTCAGATGCTTGGTCCCCACACAAATGAGGGGAAAAGTTTGAACTGAATTTCTGGGGTCTGTTCTACATGCTTGGAACATTAGACTGTGTGGGAGATCCACAGACAGTGAGAGGTTTTCTAACTCCAAATAGATAATTATTATTTCTTAACTTGAAATATCTGGTTTGTTTTACCAGTAGATAATGGACTAGCCTGTTGGTCGGAAAGGCCGAAAGTCAAGTGATTTTCATTATGTGTTTTAAAACTCCTGCTCAGTAGCATAGCAGATTTCAAATGGAGGATGAGATCACAAAGCAGCTGGCGTTGCTCTCAAACTGAAAGATTTGAGCTGAAGAAACACACAGGCAGCTGGAGTTGGATTGAATTTTTACCATTTGGAGTTAATTTAAACTCTAGTTTCCCTCTTAAACTGGTGTGAGAGAAACATTCAACATTTTTTTTATTTAAGAAAAATAAAGGGTGATGCCACGCATGTTTTATACAATAGCTTGGAATTGAAAAATCAGGCAGAGAGAGAGAGAACTGCTTCCTTTGAAGGGTGGGTGAAACAGAGCTCATTCTGAAGTTGAAATCTCTGTGACCTTTGACCCTGAATAGAGGTCTAACAGAAAGAGCTTGGGCGATCGTGGTCTAGCGGAAAGAGCATGGACCTGGGAGTCGGAAGGATCTGGGTTCTAATCCCAGCTCTACCAATCTGCTGTGTGACCTTGGGCAACTCACTTCACTTCTCTGTGTCTCAGTTCTCTCATCTGTAAAATTGGCTTAAGAGTGTGAGCCCCATGGCAGTCAGTCAGTCAGTCAATGGTAATTATTGAGTGCTTACTGTGTGCAGAGCACCGTACTAAGTGCTTGGGAGACTACAATATAACAATGTAACAGACACATTCCCTGACCACAACAAGTTTACACTCTAGGGGGAGGCAGTCATTAATAGAAATAAATTACGAATAAACAAATAAATAACTGGGGCTGGGAGGGGGCATGAATAATGGGAGCAAGTCATGGTGATGCAGAATGGAACTGAAGGAAAGGAAAAGAGGACTTACTCATGGAAGGCCTCTTGGAGGAGATGTGCCTACAAAAAGCCTTTGAAGGCGGGGGAGAGTAATTGTCGGTTAGGAGGAGGGAAGGTGTTCCAGGCCAGAAGCAGGATGTGGGCAAGAGGTCAGCGGTGAGATAGATGAGAACGAGGTGCACCGGGAAGGTTAGCATCAGAGGAGTGATGTGTGTGGGCTGGATTGTAGTAGCAAGTGGTGAGGTGAGGTAGGAGGGGGCAAGCTGATTGAGTGCTTTAAAGTCAATGGTGAGGAGTTTTCATTTCATGTGAAGGTGATTGGGCAACCACTGGAGGTTCTTGAGGAGTGGGGAGGCATGGCCTGAACAATTTTGTAGAAAAATGGTCCTGGCAGCAGAGTAAAGTATGGACTGGAGTGGGAGAGACTGGCGGCTGGAAGGTCAGCAAGAGGGCTGATACACTAATTAAGGCAGGATAGGATAAGTGATTAGATTAACACAGTAGCAGTTTGGATGGAAGGGAAAGAGTGGATTTTAGTGATGTTGTGAAGGTCAAACCGAAAGGATTTAGTAATGGATTGAAAGGAGTCAAGGATAATGTCAAAGTCATGGGCTTGTGAGACAGGAAGGATAGTGGTACTGTCTACAGTGATGGGAAAGTCATGGGGAGGACAGGGTTCCTTCCTCTCCTTCTGACCTGAAGTAGTCTTTCATGCTAATCCAAAACCGTCTGAATCACCTCTCACTGCCCTTCAGCCCAAGCTCCACTTTGCAGCAGCCGCAACAGTAGTAGACCTGCTACTCCTCTGACTAGTAATCTAGTACTAGTGCTCTTATAGCATACTCTCCCAAGGGCTCTACAAAGTGATCAATAAATACCACTGATGGACCAATTGGTTGATAGGAGGAGGAGTGGTAGCATTTACTGAGCACCCAGTGGGCACAATGAACTGTACAAAACGCTTGGGAAGTACAAAACAACATCCTTCTTTCAGGAATACCATCCTGAAATAGGATTCATAACCACCAGCCACTGCACTGCCACATGCCCTGCAAAGATGCCTTTTCCCCTCTCTGAATTTCCAGACGTTTCTCATGTTTACACCATGCCAGTCTGTAGCATTTAGATTCCAAGTCATCAGGCCAAGGGTCATGTCTATTTCTCTATTCTAACCAGTTCCAAACCACACTTTTAAATAAATCCAGGATGATTTTGTGACAGCCCGGGGCCCCGTGCCACCTTAGGAGGCAGTGAACTTGAGGTGAGGTTAAAAGGTCTCTCTCAGTCACGATTGTTCCAGGCAGCAGCAACGCAATATGTAAATTGGGATTCTGGGGGATAGAAGGCTCTTTCATGAGGAAGCTGGAAGAGATGTTAGTTGTGTGCCCAATAAAGAGTCACTCTCCATGTACTTTGGAGTATGACTTCTTTTCTTTGAAGAACCATCAGCAAGGGTGTGGGGGTGTGGGGGTGTGGGGGTGGGGGTGTAGGGTGTGTGTGGGGGTGGGGGGTGGGGGGTGGGGTGTGTGGGTGTGGGGTGTGGGGGTGTGGGGTGTGTGTGGGGGGGTGTGGGCTGTGGGGGGGGGGGTGTGTGCGCTGAGAATCCAGTTATCCCTGATGTCACTCATCAAATTGGCTTCAGAATTTGAATTAGGAAAACTTAACTGTGCCCCAGTGGCCCTTAGAGTTCAATTAGACAGGAGCTTCTCTTGGTCTTCCTTCCCTAACCAGCTAGTTGCTCTGTTCTCTCTCAGAAGTGATTAAAGTGATGGGGAGAGTGGTTCTTCGGGGCATCAGTTCACACGCTGTTAACATTTTGGGGGTCATCAAATTCCAAACTCCATACCAAGTAACACTTCCATTATTTATAACCATACAATTTTCTTTAAATTTGGTCCCCTGAGATGGAGGAGGTTAGATGGAGAACCCAAACATTCCATCAGATTAAAGCTAGGTAGCTAAATGTTGACTTCAGAATTTCTGACAAAAAAATACATATTCCAGTAAGCCCTAAAAGGTTGTTTTCCTTTGTAATTTCTTAAATCAGACCTAAATTAATCTCCATGCTTATAACAATGCCTCCATTGGTTAGAGAGATTTGTCTTACTAGGCTGGTTACAACTAATGAGAGTGCAAACTCCTTGTTGGGTAGGGACTATATCATTTTCATTAATGTCCTCTTCTTTTTTTAATGGCATTTGCTAAGTGCTCACTATGTACTGGGCATGTCCTAAGCTCTGGAGTAGATATAATCTCATCAAGTTGGTCACAGTCCATGTCCCACATGGGGCTCCCAGCATTTACCCCCATTTTACAGATGAGGTAATTGAGGCTCAGAGAAGTGAAGCGACTTGCTCAAGGTCACCCAGCAGACAAGTGGCAGAGCTGGGATTAGAACCCAGGTCCTTCTGATTCCCTGGCCCGTGCTCTATCTGTTAGGCCATTCTTCTTCTCTCTCGGTGCCTAGTACTGTGCTCAACACGCAGTAGGTGCTCAGGAAACAACTCCTGTTGCTGCTATTGCCAGCAGTGATGCTTGGGACACCTGGCCTGAACGTTCTTCAAGAACATGGACCCTCTTTTACAATCAGTGTCCTCTCCCAAGCACCCAGTACAGAGTTTTGTAGACAGTAGGAGCTCATTAAATGTGAGCCCGTCTTTTAGACTGTGAGCCCGTTGTTGGGCAGGGATTGTCTCTATCTGATGCCGAATTATACATCTCAAGCGCTTAGTACAGTACTCTGCATACAGGAAGCACTCAATATATACAATTGAATGAATTAAATACTAATGAATGATCAAATTAATGCACTAGCTTACTTCGATTTATGGGGAATTTCACTGAAGCTTGTTTTCCTTAAAGGAATCAAATAAATAAGGAAAGCTGCACATCAACTTCTTTCCTTAGCTATTTTCCCTGAATAAGACAGTCATGAGATCAATAAACATCCATTTACATCCTCTGCCCCAAGTAGGCCAAGTCAAACACTATTTCATCTTGGTTAAAATGCACTTGTCATTCCGGGATTGGCAGCTGTCCCTTTTAAACCCATCAACGCTCTGGACCAGCAAAAGACTCTATTAACACTGTGTCAGTCTTCGACCTCCCTGCCAGTCCTGCACCTTTCCCTCGCTTGCCCCCAACCCCTGGAGCTCTCAAGTTGGTAACCACTGTTCATGTAAATCTAAGTGAAATAAACTTCTAACACATAGCTGAGTTGTGAAGGCCCATTCGGTATTTGAATGATAGTGTCAAAAGTTTAAACACTTGATCAAAATATGTACAAAGTCTATTCATGCTTTTAAAATAAGCAGAGATACCCAAATTCTTTTCATCCTCTGTTTGCAATAAAAATCTGTGTTTCTGTTTGGGCCTGATAACTCCCCGAACAACATTAAAGCTAAGTCTAAGCCTTGTGGCTGGTTGTTCCCCTGCTGGGCTCAGGAGCTCTGATTCCCTCCAAGCCAGTAGGAAAGTCAAGGGGTTATCCATTTTGGGGTCTGAGTGTTACCAAGCGAGAGCACAGACTTAGTCACCAAACTGTTAGGGACTGGTGAACTCTTTCCCTTACTTGCACGATGTCTACTGAGGCTGTTACATTCCCTCATTGGGAGAAAACTGCAGTTCAGATAC
Source organism: Ornithorhynchus anatinus (assembly GCF_004115215.2). Taxonomy (NCBI): domain Eukaryota; kingdom Metazoa; phylum Chordata; class Mammalia; order Monotremata; family Ornithorhynchidae; genus Ornithorhynchus; species Ornithorhynchus anatinus. The sequence goes on along the minus strand of NC_041732.1, from coordinate 109,225,575 downwards.
ATTTTATTGGTTACTCAGGGTCATGGGGGAGTTCAGTGACTCACTGTGGACAAGAATCCAGCATTTGTCAATAGCCAGCATTAGTGCAACCTTGAAAAGAGCCACTTGCCTACTTGCCTAAGACGAACAGCAAGTGGATGGAATGGAATGCTGATGTGCTATTTCTTATTTGTTGTACTTATTCCTTGTACAATTTTGTACTCATTTGCTACAAAACTGGATTCGTGGATTCTTTATTTTGTCCTGTTCATTGCCTTCCAGATCCTATTTGTCTAGCTAACAAGGCAGTGGATGAGATCTCTTGTCCTATCACCTAGGCAATTCTTGACCCCGATCAAGTTGTGCTGATTCTACCCCTGCAGTGCTCATGGAGAAGAATTTTGCGATGGGTGCACAGTAAGTCTCATTGAAACACTCAAGAAACTCAGACCCTAGTCAGTGCCTTAGAGAACAGACAGATGGAGTAGTCCAACTGTTCGTAGTCAATCAAGATACTGTTGATCAATGGCCATTATTAATAATAATAGTAATAGTGATAATAATTGTGGTACTTAAGCTCTTACTGTGTGCCAGGCACTGTACTAAGTATTAGGGTGGATAAAAACAAATCGGACTAGACGTTCACAGTCTCAATCCTCACTTTCCAGATGAGGTAACTGAAGCATGGAGAAGTGAAGTGACTTGTCCAAGGTCACCCAGCAGGCAAGTGGCAGAGAGGGAATTAATTCCAGCTCTGCCACTTGCCTGCTGGGTGACCTTGGACAAGTCACTTTACTTCTCAGTGCCTCAGTTTCCTCATCTGGAAAATGGGGATTAAATACCCGTTCTCCCTCTCCCTTAAGCTGTAAGCCTCATGTGTGGGATGGGGACTGTGTCCGATCTGATTATCATGTATCCAGCCCATGCTTAGTACAAGGCTTGGCACATAATTCATTCAATAGTATTTATTGAGTGCTTAGTATAATAATTGCTCTGTTGTACTCTCCCTAGAACTTAGTACAGTGTTTTGCACACAGTAAGTACTCAATAAATGTCAAAGGTTGAATGATTAATAATTCCACAATAGTAATCAATAATAATTATTGTATATTATGTAATTATGATGGATTATTATTATTAGACCAGAGACGGGGACCAAGAGCCAGTGCTCTATCCACTAGGCCATGCTGCTTCTCTAATCATAATAATAACAAATACCACAATTATTATGATTGGAGAAGCAGTATGGCCTAGTGGTACAATACGGGCCTGGGAGTCAGAAGGTCATAAATTCTAATCCAAGCTCTGCCACATGTCTGCTGTGTCACCTTGGACAAGTCACTTCACTCCTCAGGGCCTCAGTTACCTCATCTGTAAAATGGGGATGAAGACTGTGAGCCTCATGTGGGACAACCTGATTACCCTGTGTCTCCCCCAGCACTTAGAACAGTGCTCTGCACATAGTAAGCGCTTAACAAATACCAACATTATTATTATTATTACTTCTCTGTGACTCAGTTACCTCATCTGGAAAATGGGGATTAAGACTTCAAGTCTTAAGCTTCAAGTGGGACAGAGTTGTCCAATCCAGTTACCTTGTATCTACCCCAGTTCTTAATATAGTGGTTGGCACATAGTAAGTCCTTAACAAATATGACAATTATTATTATTAGGACAGCTCTTTCAGCTTCCAGCTCTGCCAGAGAGCCTATAGGCAGGGCAGAGGGCAAAGGGGGAGATGGCTGGGAAAAGCTGTTTTCTTTTTCTGGGTTTCAGTTTTCCTATCTGTAAAATGGAAGCAAGAGAGAGACTAGTTTGGGGTTCAGGAGATTAACTGGTCAAGCAAGATTGAACATGAGGCATATCTCAGGAAGGAGGAGCTCCCAAGCGCAAGTTGATTATCAAAACTCTGCAGGGTTCACGTAGGTGAGCCCAACGTTAAGAAACCAAACGTCAGAGAGGAAATTTGATTAATTGAATACAACACCTAAAAAGATTAGGGGAAGGGAATTTGCTGGGTTTCCTCTCCTGTGAACTGCATTTCCAACCTGACACACTTCACCTCGCTCTGTGTTTTTTATTAGCTCGTATTCTCAATACATCAGTGTGGAGGGTGATGAAACCAGTGGCAGATTAAACTCCCAAGCAGCTGGGTCACAGTCTCATGGGTCTTGTTGCCATGCTGAGATCTTAAAGTGACCATGACTATTTTGGTTGTTGGTTTCAGAAAGACTCCAGAAGAAACCACTGAATAGTGAACAACCAGGAAGATGAAGGAAAAAGGGGGGAAAGAGAGAGAGAGAAAAAAAGGAGGTAGGGAGGGAAGGAGAGAGAGAGAGAGGGAGGGAGAGAGGATGGAGAGGGAGGGTGCTATTTGCAGAAGGCACAGCGAATTACTTTGAAAATTCCGAGGTTGCTGAATATCAAGAACATATGATTCCTGCTGTGGGCAGCTGTATGTGTGAATGGTAGCCTGAGGGGCTCAAATCAAATATCCACCACTGGTTGGTACATCATCTCCCTGTGGGATTCAGCAGAGGAGGCAGAAGGCTTAAACACTACAAATGAAGAAAACTTTAACACTCTCTGATATGGCTTCTCATTTACTGTCATCTCTTTTATTGCTCACAGTGTAGATGGGAAGAAAAAGAGAGAGACAGAGAGAGACAGAGAGAGAGAGAGAGAGAGAAAGCAAGTGGGATGACTTACTTAACAGAAAGTCCCCTAGCTCCTTACCTGAAAACGTCGCATATCTCTTGGGTTTCCTGCTGTTTTCAAACAATTCTGATTGCACTTGAGAAAAAATTTTAAAAAGAATCTGTGAAGAGAAAGGGATACATTACCTATTTAAATGAACAATTTCTATTGTCTATTTACACAATATAATACAGAGAAATATGATATATAATAATATATCCTATGTAAATACTATGTATTGTTGCCCTCTGTTCAATTAACTATTTTGCTGGTGCTCTGATCACATTTCAGTCTCGGTGAATTTCAGGTGATTTTCACATAGTGGGGGTGCACTGCTGATCTTTGGACCTTTTTTTTTGGTTTGTTTTTTAGTCAATAGTCACACACTATTATCTCCTTGAGTAAAGCAAGGGATAATCAAATGAAACCAAAGTTGCAGTTAGTAGATTTGATATTGCCTCCTGGTGAACAATCTGTCTGGAATGGTCTCCCCCCAACAAAGTGACCTTTGTCAAGCCAAAATATCTCAGGATTAGAAATATCAAAACTTAAACCAAGAGTTTCCATCAGTATGTTTTTCAGATCTCTGGATTTTCAGCTGAACACACACACACACACACACACACACACACACACACACACAGTAGATCAGCCATGTTTTCATTCTTGTCAACCAATTCATTTAAAACCCAGAAAATCAGATATTTACAACCTGAAGGCAGAATCTGGAACAGGCTCTTTCTCCATGAATACTGAAGTTATTATGACCGATAACAATTTATATAGCTCCTTCCAGGTTCATCCAGACCAACATATACTGCGGCCTGAGAATTCTGGAATGACTCAGAAATAATTTGTGAGACGCATTTCCAGACAGTGTTTCTTGTGATGCCCTGTGCGTGCGAACAACTTCAAAACAAGCTGTATTTAATCGGCAGGAGAGAAGATCCCGGAACAAGTTAAATGGAAGGGATGGCATTTTGAGGGTTCAATTTTTAATACTGGAAAAATAGGTTTGACAAACAATGTGCTTTTTATTTATTTATTTCTCTAGCTGAATCCTTTCCAAAAAAAAAATAGCGCTTTTGCAGTAAGTTAAAGTCCCAGGTGAGCGAGGCCTATTTCCCTTCCTGTTACTATGACAACGAAATCTTACCGCAGTCCCCAAGTCCCATCAGAACTCTCACATCCACGCCTTGAATTAGAACTTTAAAGGCAAAGATATACATTTTGCAGGATTTACCAACAAAAATAAGTGGAAATCAACAATGCTTTCACAGATTCTCTTTCAGGTAGGGGAGGGAGACACTTTAATAGTAGACAGCCCCTCCTCCAGACACAAAAACATAGCTAATGTCCCAGTTAATTTTAATATCTCTCAGAAAAAAGAAGTGAGGTGATGATAAACCTAATGAAGTAGGTGAAATAGCAGATAGGGGAGGAGGAGAGAAAAGCATTTATTTATTTATGTATTTAAAGGCTTTTTTTGGTTTCCAATCTGTGAACATATCTTCAGAAATCACCACTGACCTCTCCTTGAAGAGGTTCGGGTGAGAATTCAGAAAGCATAGCTATCTTTTCTTCCATTCTTTTGCAAAGTCCCCTTTCACTTCTTTTCATTTCCAGACTCTGAAGATTTCTATGATGTTGACGGAGGTGATGTGGTTTTACCAGTCTGCTACGCAATTTCTGCCCAGTCTGTCCAGTTGTCCCAGTCCAGCCAATCTGGTGCCCTGTGAAGGTGTTGTAGCTCGAGGTTCCCCCTGACCCAACCCTCCCTTCTGTGAGTGACATGCTTGCTTGTGGAGCAATGAGGCAGGAAAGCCAACACTTCTGGCTCACGGTCTGAATCAAATCTTGCCCATTTGACTTTTTGAGTGAGGAAATATATTCCTCCATTCCCATAGTTCTGGTTGTTCTTCACGATCATTCAGGCACAGCCATTAGCCACACCAACACACTGCCCGGAGGAAATATGAAAAACTCAATTTTTAATCTCTAGCTTGAGCTGTGTTGGTGAACTGCGTCCCCCAGCAATATAAAACTTTCCTCTTGTGAACAGAGGGTCATTTTTCTTCTGGAACCCCAATATTTGGGATGTCTCATTATAACAGAGGTCTTTACAAAGCATTCTCAATACCATTTTGGGCCTGGATTGAATATTACTATTTACTGAGGCATGATCACAAGGATGCCTTATAGGACAGGAGGTGTGACAGAGAAGGAGGTAAGATTTTACAGAAAATAGAATTGATTTCAAGGTCGGTATCAGAGCCTGCAGGGAAGGTTTATTCACTGTTAAACTCGGACCTTTGACACCCTTTGGATAGAAATCACCAAACTTTAACTCCTTCAACCTGTTTGGTCGTGCTCTGTGTGGCCTTTCCTCACTGAAGATTCAGCAGACGGTTCAAAGCGGGGCCCTGGGGAGAGAGCTAACGCCACTTTACATGGCATATCAGCAGGCTTTGGGGGTTGAGTGAAACTTGACTAATTCTGCATGACGAGTCCTAGAAATCTGGCAGGTGTGTGCAAGCCACGGACTATTAACATGTGGACAGAAAAATAGGTTTGGGAGCCTCTGCTAACACCCCCTGCTCTTCTTCCTTTTGTTGTTGGCTTTTTTTTCTCTCCATATTGTCCTTTCAGAGTCTTCTCCAGACTCTCTTAGGACAACCTCACCTCTTCACGTGATTGGTTAGTGAGGGAGCACTCCCAAGCTATATGTGGTGATCATGATCTAGCAATCAATAGTATTTAGTGAGCATTCACTGTGCGCAGAACACTGTACTAAGCTTAAGTGGGCACAATTCAGTAAGAGACATGACCCCTGCTTCCAGGAAGCTTACAAACTTTCAGGGAGGCTGATAGACCCAAGTCATTCACAAAATTCTATGACTGCTGATGCCAAAGGAGGAAGGATAAACAGAAATCGAAATGAGGGTCAGCTATTCTAAATTGAGGATAAGTAGAAGTGCCAAAGGGATGAAAACATCAATGTTGAAGGTGCAGATTGGCTGTTCAGAACCTGGGAAGGTGGAATTTAAAGTGGGAAGGCCTCCCAGAGGAGGAAAATCCCAGGACCAAGAAGTCAAAATAAATATTTAAATTTTGTAGGTGCTCTAGAGAGACACAACCCAACAATTGAGGTAGGTTTGAGATAATGTTTTTTTCCACACACACAAACCCCAGTAAATGCTATTATTATTTACTTTTTAAAAATTTAGGTGGAATGTGTCTCAGACTCATATCTTTTAATTTTATGAAGCTGGTTACTGTGTATTTACTGTATGCAAAAGTCTGTGCAAAGCACTGGGGTAGTTACAAGTAATCAGATTAAGTACTGTCCCTGGCCCAAGTGGGAATCACAGTCTGCAAGTTAGAGAGACCATGGTCTTAATGCCACTTTACAGAAGAGGAAAATTTAGAGATTTTAAATGCCTTGGCCAAGGTCATCCAGTAGGTAAGCATAGAGCCAGGAGCCCAGGTGTCCTGATTCTTCTTCCAGGTCTGCTCATTCTGCGTCCCCTCAAAATCAGCATTCGAGTTTACTTTGGACCTATGGACATTTGATATTCACCCCACCCCCAACTCCACAGCACTTATGTATACATCTTTAAATTATATGTTATATATTATAAACTAATTATTCATTCATAGTAATGTCTGTCTCCCACTCTAGACTGTAAGCTCATTATGGGCAGGAAATATAACTGCTTATTCTGTTGTACTACACTCTCCGAAGCACTTAGTACAGTGCTCTGCCCATAGTAAATTCTCAATAAATACCATGGATAGATTGATATTCAGATGAAATCATCTGAGTGTCTTGCTTTTGTTTTTGTTGATCAAGAAATTTAGGGGGTTGAAATTGAAGTGATATAGTTTGTTGGAAGGTCCCATCATTGGGGTAGAGGTATTTTTTTATAGTATTTGTTAGGCACTTACTGTGTCCTAGGCACTGTACTAAGCACTGGGGTAGATACAAGTTTGTCAGGTTGGACACAGTCCTTGTCCCTCATGGAGCTCACAGCCTTAATCTCCATTTTACAAATGAGCTAATTGAGGCACAGAGAAGTTAAGTGACTTGCCTAAGGTCACACAGCTGACAAGTGGCAGAGTCAGGATTAGAACTCAGGTCCTTCTGACTTCAAGGCCTATGCCCCTCCAATCTACCAAGACTGCTCTCTCTAAGGTCACCCATGACCTCCTTCTTGCCAAATCCAATGGCTCCTACTCCATTCTAATCCTCCTTGACCTCTCTGCTGCCTTTGACACTGTCCACCATCCCCTCCTCCTCCATACCTTATCTCACCTTGGCTTCACGGACTCTGTCCTCTCCTGGTTCTCCTCTTACCTCTCTGGCCGGTCATTCTCGGTCTCCTTCACTGGAGCCTCCTCCCCCTCCCATCCTTTAACTGTTGGAGTTCCTCAAGGGTCAGTTCTTGGCCCTCTTCTGTTCTCCATTTACACTCACTCCCTCGGTGAACTCATCCGCTCTCACGGCTTTGACTACCATCTCTACGCAGATGACACGCAGATCTACATCTCCACCCCTGTCCTCTCCCCCTCCCTTCGGGCTCGCATCTCCTCCTGTCTCCGGGACGTCTCCACCTGGATGTCGGCCCGCCACCTAAAACTCAACATGAGCGAGACTGAGCTCCTCATCTTCCCTCCCAAACCCGGTCCTCTCCCAGACTTCTCTATCACCGTGGATGGCACGACCATCCTTCCCGTCTCTCAGGCCCGCAATCTCGGTGTCATCCTTGACTCGTCTCTCTCGTTCACCCCACACAGCCTATCCGTTACCAAGACCTGCCGGTTTCACCTCTACAATATCGCCAAGATCCGCCCTTTCCTCTCCACCCAGACGGCTACCTTACTGTTACGGGCTCTCGTTATATCC